>NW_027362765.1:124020461-125220461 GCF_046119375.1 Phyllobates terribilis
TGTGTATTTGTATGAGGCCTGTGCGGTATGTGTAATTGTATGAGGCCTGTGCGGTATGTGTAATTGTATGAGGCCTGTGCAGTATGTGTATTTGTATGAGAGCTGTGCAGTATGTGTATTTGTATGAGGGCTGTGCAGTATGTGTATTTGTATGAGGGCTGTGCAGTATGTGTATTTGTATGAGGGCTGTGCAGTATGTGTATTTGTATGAGGGCTGTGCAGTATGTGTATTTGTATGAGGGCTGTGCAGTATGTGTATTTGTATGAGGGCTATGCAGTATGTGTATTTGTATGAGGGCTGTGCAGTATGTGTATTTGTATGAGGGCTGTGCGGTATGTGTATTTGTATGAGGGCTGTGCGGTATGTGTATGTGTATGAGGGCTGTGCAGTATGTATATTTGTATGAGGGCTGTGCGGTATGTGTATGTGTATGAGGGCTGTGCAGTATGTATATTTGTATGAGGGCTGTGCAGTATGTGTATTTGTATGAGGGCTGTGCAGTATGTATATTTGTATGAGGGCTGTGCAGTATGTGTATGTGTATGAGGGCTGTGCAGTATGTATATTTGTATGAGGCCTGTGCAGTATGTGTATTTGTATGAGGGCTGTGCAGTATGTGTATTTGTATGAGGGCTGTGCGGTATGTGTATTTGTATGAGGGCTGTGCGGTATGTGTATTTGTATGAGGGCTGTGCGGTATGTGTATTTGTATGAGGGCTGTGCAGTATGTGTATTTGTATGAGGGCTGTGCAGTATGTGTATTTGTATGAGGGCTGTGCGGTATGTGTATTTGTATGAGGGCTGTGCGGTATGTGTATTTGTATGAGGGCTGTGCAGTATGTGTATTTGTATGAGGGCTGTGCGGTATGTGTATTTGTATGAGGGCTGTGCGGTATGTGTATTTGTATGAGGCCTGTGCGGTATGTGTATTTGTATGAGGGCTGTGCAGTATGTATATTTGTATGAGGGCTGTGCGGTATGTGTATTTGCATGAGGGCTGTGCAGTATGTGTATTTGTATGAGGGCTATGCAGTATGTGTATTTGTATGAGGGCTGTGCGGTATGTGTATTTGTATGAGGGCTGTGCGGTATGTGTATGTGTATGAGGGCTGTGCAGTATGTATATTTGTATGAGGGCTGTGCGGTATGTGTATGTGTATGAGGGCTGTGCAGTATGTATATTTGTATGAGGCCTGTGCAGTATGTGTATGTGTATGAGGGCTGTGCAGTATGTATATTTGT
Source organism: Phyllobates terribilis (assembly GCF_046119375.1). NCBI lineage: Eukaryota > Metazoa > Chordata > Amphibia > Anura > Dendrobatidae > Phyllobates > Phyllobates terribilis. The sequence continues at coordinate 124,021,705 of NW_027362765.1, forward strand.
ATGAGGCCTGTGCAGTATGTGTATGTGTATGAGGGCTGTGCAGTATGTATATTTGTATGAGGCCTGTGCAGTATGTGTATGTGTATGAGGGCTGTGCAGTATGTATATTTGTATGAGGCCTGTGCAGTATGTGTATTTGTATGAGGGCTGTGCAGTATGTGTATTTGTATGAGGGCTGTGCAGTATGTGTATTTGTATGAGGCCTGTGCGGTATGTGTATTTGTATGAGGGTTGTGCAGTTTATGTATTTGTATGAGGGCTGTGCAGTATGTGTATTTGTATGAGGGCTGTGCGGTATGTGTATTTGTATGAGGGCTGTGCGGTATGTGTATTTGTATGAGGGTTGTGCAGTTTATGTATTTGTATGAGGTCTGTGCAGTATGTGTATTTGTATGAGGGCTGTGCGGTATGTGTATTTGTATGAGGGCTGTGCGGTATGTGTATTTGTATGAGGGCTGTGCAGTATGTGTATTTGTATGAGGGCTGTGCAGTATGTGTATTTGTATGAGGGCTGTGCAGTATGTGTATTTGTATGAGGCCTGTGCAGTATGTGTATGTGTATGAGGGCTGTGCAGTATGTGTATTTGTATGAGGGCTGTGCGGTATGTGTATTTGTATGAGGGCTGTGCAGTATGTGTATTTGTATGAGGGCTGTGCAGTATGTGTATTTGTATGAGGCCTGTGCAGTATGTGTATGAGGGCTGTGCGGTATGTGTATTTGTATGAGGGCTGTGCGGTATGTGTATTTGTATGAGGGCTGTGCAGTATGTGTATTTGTATGAGGGCTATGCAGTATGTGTATTTGTATGAGGGCTGTGCAGTATGTGTATTTTTATGAGGCCTGTGCGGTATGTGCATGTGTATGAGGGCTGTGCAGTATGTATATTTGTATGAGGGCTGTGCAGTATGTGTATTTGTATGAGGGCTATGCAGTATGTGTATTTGTATGAGGGCTGTGCAGTATGTATATTTGTATGAGGGCTGTGCAGTATGTGTATTTGTATGAGGGCTGTGCAGTATGTATATTTGTATGAGGGCTGTGCAGTATGTGTATTTGTATGAGGGCTATGCGGTATGTGTATTTGTATGAGGCCTGTGCAGTATGTGTATTTGTATGAGGGCTGTGCAGTATGTGTATTTGTATGAGGGCTGTGCGGTATGTGTATTTGTATGAGGGCTGTGCAGTATGTGTATTTGTATGAGGGCTGTGCGGTATGTGTATTTGTATGAGGGCTGTGCAGTATGTGTATTTGTATGAGGGCTGTGCAGTATGTGTATTTGTATGAGGCCTGTGCGGTATGTGTATTTGTATGAGGCCTGTGCGGTATGTGTATTTGTATGAGGGCTGTGCGGTATGTGTATTTGTATGAGGCCTGTGCAGTATGTGTATTTGTATGAGGCCTGTGCGGTATGTGTAATTGTATGAGGCCTGTGCGGTATGTGTAATTGTATGAGGCCTGTGCAGTATGTGTATTTGTATGAGAGCTGTGCAGTATGTGTATTTGTATGAGGGCTGTGCAGTATGTGTATTTGTATGAGGGCTGTGCAGTATGTGTATTTGTATGAGGGCTGTGCAGTATGTGTATTTGTATGAGGGCTGTGCAGTATGTGTATTTGTATGAGGGCTGTGCAGTATGTGTATTTGTATGAGGGCTATGCAGTATGTGTATTTGTATGAGGGCTGTGCAGTATGTGTATTTGTATGAGGGCTGTGCGGTATGTGTATTTGTATGAGGGCTGTGCGGTATGTGTATGTGTATGAGGGCTGTGCAGTATGTATATTTGTATGAGGGCTGTGCGGTATGTGTATGTGTATGAGGGCTGTGCAGTATGTATATTTGTATGAGGGCTGTGCAGTATGTGTATTTGTATGAGGGCTGTGCAGTATGTATATTTGTATGAGGGCTGTGCAGTATGTGTATGTGTATGAGGGCTGTGCAGTATGTATATTTGTATGAGGCCTGTGCAGTATGTGTATTTGTATGAGGGCTGTGCAGTATGTGTATTTGTATGAGGGCTGTGCGGTATGTGTATTTGTATGAGGGCTGTGCGGTATGTGTATTTGTATGAGGGCTGTGCGGTATGTGTATTTGTATGAGGGCTGTGCAGTATGTGTATTTGTATGAGGGCTGTGCAGTATGTGTATTTGTATGAGGGCTGTGCGGTATGTGTATTTGTATGAGGGCTGTGCGGTATGTGTATTTGTATGAGGGCTGTGCAGTATGTGTATTTGTATGAGGGCTGTGCGGTATGTGTATTTGTATGAGGGCTGTGCGGTATGTGTATTTGTATGAGGCCTGTGCGGTATGTGTATTTGTATGAGGGCTGTGCAGTATGTATATTTGTATGAGGGCTGTGCGGTATGTGTATTTGTATGAGGGCTGTGCAGTATGTGTATTTGTATGAGGGCTATGCAGTATGTGTATTTGTATGAGGGCTGTGCGGTATGTGTATTTGTATGAGGGCTGTGCGGTATGTGTATGTGTATGAGGGCTGTGCAGTATGTATATTTGTATGAGGGCTGTGCGGTATGTGTATGTGTATGAGGGCTGTGCAGTATGTATATTTGTATGAGGCCTGTGCAGTATGTGTATGTGTATGAGGGCTGTGCAGTATGTATATTTGTATGAGGCCTGTGCAGTATGTGTATGTGTATGAGGGCTGTGCAGTATGTATATTTGTATGAGGCCTGTGCAGTATGTGTATGTGTATGAGGGCTGTGCAGTATGTATATTTGTATGAGGCCTGTGCAGTATGTGTATTTGTATGAGGGCTGTGCAGTATGTGTATTTGTATGAGGGCTGTGCAGTATGTGTATTTGTATGAGGCCTGTGCGGTATGTGTATTTGTATGAGGGTTGTGCAGTTTATGTATTTGTATGAGGGCTGTGCAGTATGTGTATTTGTATGAGGGCTGTGCGGTATGTGTATTTGTATGAGGGCTGTGCAGTATGTATATTTGTATGAGGGCAGTGCAGTATGTGTATTTGTATGAGGGCTGTGCGGTATGTGTATTTGTATGAGGGCTGTGCGGTATGTGTATTTGTATGAGGGCTGTGCAGTATGTGTATTTGTATGAGGGCTGTGCAGTATGTGTATTTGTATGAGGGCTGTGCGGTATGTGTATTTGTATGAGGGCTGTGCGGTATGTGTATTTGTATGAGGCCTGTGCGGTATGTGTATTTGTATGAGGGCTGTGCGGTATGTGTATTTGTATGAGGGCTGTGCAGTATGTGTATTTGTACGAGGGCTGTGCGGTATGTGTATTTGTATGAGGGCTGTGCGGTATGTGTATTTGTATGAGGGCTGTGCGGTATGTGTATTTGTATGAGGGCTGTGCGGTATGTGTATTTGTATGAGGGCTGTGCAGTATGTGTATTTGTATGAGGGCTGTGCAGTATGTGTATTTGTATGAGGGCTGTGCAGTATGTGTATTTGTATGAGGGCTGTGCGGTATGTGTATTTGTATGAGGGCTGTGCGGTATGTGTATTTGTATGAGGGCTGTGCGGTATGTGTATTTGTATGAGGGCTGTGCAGTATGTGTATTTGTATGAGGGCTGTGCGGTATGTGTATTTGTATGAGGGCTGTGCGGTATGTGTATTTGTATGAGGGCTGTGCGGTATGTGTATGTGTATGAGGGCTGTGCGGTATGTGTATTTGTATGAGGCCTGTGCAGTATGTGTATTTGTATGAGGGCTGTGCAGTATGTGTATTTGTATGAGGCCTGTGTGGTACGTGTATTTGTATGAGGGCTGTGCGGTATGTGTATTTGTATGAGGGCTGTGCAGTATGTGTATTTGTATGAGGGCTGTGCGGTTTGTGTATTTGTATGAGGGCTGTGCAGTATGTGTATTTGTATGAGGTCTGTGTAGTATGTGTATTTGTATGAGGGCTGTGCAGTATGTGTATTTGTATGAGGCCTGTGCAGTATGTGTATTTGTGTGGGGGATGTATAGTATGTGTATGAGGGCTGTGCAGTATGTGTATTTGTATGAGGGCTGTGCAGTATGTATATTTGTATGAGGGCTGTGCAGTATGTTTATTTGTATGGGGACTGTGTAGTATGTGTATGGGGCAGTGCAGTATGTGTATTTGTATGGGGACTGTGTAGTATGTGTATGGGGGCAGTGCAGTATGTATATTTGTATGAGGGCTGTGCAGTATGTGTATTTGTATGAGGGCTGTGCGGTATGTGTATTTGTATGAGGGCTGTGCGGTATGTGTATTTGTATGAGGGCTGTGCAGTATGTGTATTTGTATGAGGGCTGTGCAGTATGTGTATTTGTATGAGGGCTGTGCAGTATGTGTATTTGTATGAGGCCTGTGCAGTATGTGTATGTGTATGAGGGCTGTGCAGTATGTGTATTTGTATGAGGGCTGTGCGGTATGTGTATTTGTATGAGGGCTGTGCAGTATGTGTATTTGTATGAGGGCTGTGCAGTATGTGTATTTGTATGAGGCCTGTGCAGTATGTGTATGAGGGCTGTGCGGTATGTGTATTTGTATGAGGGCTGTGCGGTATGTGTATTTGTATGAGGGCTGTGCAGTATGTGTATTTGTATGAGGGCTATGCAGTATGTGTATTTGTATGAGGGCTGTGCAGTATGTGTATTTTTATGAGGCCTGTGCGGTATGTGCATGTGTATGAGGGCTGTGCAGTATGTATATTTGTATGAGGGCTGTGCAGTATGTGTATTTGTATGAGGGCTATGCAGTATGTGTATTTGTATGAGGGCTGTGCAGTATGTATATTTGTATGAGGGCTGTGCAGTATGTGTATTTGTATGAGGGCTGTGCAGTATGTATATTTGTATGAGGGCTGTGCAGTATGTGTATTTGTATGAGGGCTATGCGGTATGTGTATTTGTATGAGGCCTGTGCAGTATGTGTATTTGTATGAGGGCTGTGCAGTATGTGTATTTGTATGAGGGCTGTGCGGTATGTGTATTTGTATGAGGGCTGTGCAGTATGTGTATTTGTATGAGGGCTGTGCGGTATGTGTATTTGTATGAGGGCTGTGCAGTATGTGTATTTGTATGAGGGCTGTGCAGTATGTGTATTTGTATGAGGCCTGTGCGGTATGTGTATTTGTATGAGGCCTGTGCGGTATGTGTATTTGTATGAGGGCTGTGCGGTATGTGTATTTGTATGAGGCCTGTGCAGTATGTGTATTTGTATGAGGCCTGTGCGGTATGTGTAATTGTATGAGGCCTGTGCGGTATGTGTAATTGTATGAGGCCTGTGCAGTATGTGTATTTGTATGAGAGCTGTGCAGTATGTGTATTTGTATGAGGGCTGTGCAGTATGTGTATTTGTATGAGGGCTGTGCAGTATGTGTATTTGTATGAGGGCTGTGCAGTATGTGTATTTGTATGAGGGCTGTGCAGTATGTGTATTTGTATGAGGGCTGTGCAGTATGTGTATTTGTATGAGGGCTATGCAGTATGTGTATTTGTATGAGGGCTGTGCAGTATGTGTATTTGTATGAGGGCTGTGCGGTATGTGTATTTGTATGAGGGCTGTGCGGTATGTGTATGTGTATGAGGGCTGTGCAGTATGTATATTTGTATGAGGGCTGTGCGGTATGTGTATGTGTATGAGGGCTGTGCAGTATGTATATTTGTATGAGGGCTGTGCAGTATGTGTATTTGTATGAGGGCTGTGCAGTATGTATATTTGTATGAGGGCTGTGCAGTATGTGTATGTGTATGAGGGCTGTGCAGTATGTATATTTGTATGAGGCCTGTGCAGTATGTGTATTTGTATGAGGGCTGTGCAGTATGTGTATTTGTATGAGGGCTGTGCGGTATGTGTATTTGTATGAGGGCTGTGCGGTATGTGTATTTGTATGAGGGCTGTGCGGTATGTGTATTTGTATGAGGGCTGTGCAGTATGTGTATTTGTATGAGGGCTGTGCAGTATGTGTATTTGTATGAGGGCTGTGCGGTATGTGTATTTGTATGAGGGCTGTGCGGTATGTGTATTTGTATGAGGGCTGTGCAGTATGTGTATTTGTATGAGGGCTGTGCGGTATGTGTATTTGTATGAGGGCTGTGCGGTATGTGTATTTGTATGAGGCCTGTGCGGTATGTGTATTTGTATGAGGGCTGTGCAGTATGTATATTTGTATGAGGGCTGTGCGGTATGTGTATTTGCATGAGGGCTGTGCAGTATGTGTATTTGTATGAGGGCTATGCAGTATGTGTATTTGTATGAGGGCTGTGCGGTATGTGTATTTGTATGAGGGCTGTGCGGTATGTGTATGTGTATGAGGGCTGTGCAGTATGTATATTTGTATGAGGGCTGTGCGGTATGTGTATGTGTATGAGGGCTGTGCAGTATGTATATTTGTATGAGGCCTGTGCAGTATGTGTATGTGTATGAGGGCTGTGCAGTATGTATATTTGTATGAGGCCTGTGCAGTATGTGTATGTGTATGAGGGCTGTGCAGTATGTATATTTGTATGAGGCCTGTGCAGTATGTGTATGTGTATGAGGGCTGTGCAGTATGTATATTTGTATGAGGCCTGTGCAGTATGTGTATTTGTATGAGGGCTGTGCAGTATGTGTATTTGTATGAGGGCTGTGCAGTATGTGTATTTGTATGAGGCCTGTGCGGTATGTGTATTTGTATGAGGGTTGTGCAGTTTATGTATTTGTATGAGGGCTGTGCAGTATGTGTATTTGTATGAGGGCTGTGCAGTATGTGTATTTGTATGAGGGCTGTGCAGTATGTGTATTTGTATGAGGGCTGTGCGGTATGTGTATTTGTATGAGGGCTGTGCGGTATGTGTATTTGTATGAGGGCTGTGCAGTATGTGTATTTGTATGAGGGCTGTGCGGTATGTGTATTTGTATGAGGGCTGTGCGGTATGTGTATTTGTATGAGGCCTGTGCGGTATGTGTATTTGTATGAGGGCTGTGCAGTATGTATATTTGTATGAGGGCTGTGCGGTATGTGTATTTGCATGAGGGCTGTGCAGTATGTGTATTTGTATGAGGGCTATGCAGTATGTGTATTTGTATGAGGGCTGTGCGGTATGTGTATTTGTATGAGGGCTGTGCGGTATGTGTATGTGTATGAGGGCTGTGCAGTATGTATATTTGTATGAGGGCTGTGCGGTATGTGTATGTGTATGAGGGCTGTGCAGTATGTATATTTGTATGAGGCCTGTGCAGTATGTGTATGTGTATGAGGGCTGTGCAGTATGTATATTTGTATGAGGCCTGTGCAGTATGTGTATGTGTATGAGGGCTGTGCAGTATGTATATTTGTATGAGGCCTGTGCAGTATGTGTATGTGTATGAGGGCTGTGCAGTATGTATATTTGTATGAGGCCTGTGCAGTATGTGTATTTGTATGAGGGCTGTGCAGTATGTGTATTTGTATGAGGGCTGTGCAGTATGTGTATTTGTATGAGGCCTGTGCGGTATGTGTATTTGTATGAGGGTTGTGCAGTTTATGTATTTGTATGAGGGCTGTGCAGTATGTGTATTTGTATGAGGGCTGTGCGGTATGTGTATTTGTATGAGGGCTGTGCGGTATGTGTATTTGTATGAGGGTTGTGCAGTTTATGTATTTGTATGAGGTCTGTGCAGTATGTGTATTTGTATGAGGGCTGTGCGGTATGTGTATTTGTATGAGGGCTGTGCGGTATGTGTATTTGTATGAGGGCTGTGCAGTATGTGTATTTGTATGAGGGCTGTGCAGTATGTGTATTTGTATGAGGGCTGTGCAGTATGTGTATTTGTATGAGGCCTGTGCAGTATGTGTATGTGTATGAGGGCTGTGCAGTATGTGTATTTGTATGAGGGCTGTGCGGTATGTGTATTTGTATGAGGGCTGTGCAGTATGTGTATTTGTATGAGGGCTGTGCAGTATGTGTATTTGTATGAGGCCTGTGCAGTATGTGTATGAGGGCTGTGCGGTATGTGTATTTGTATGAGGGCTGTGCGGTATGTGTATTTGTATGAGGGCTGTGCAGTATGTGTATTTGTATGAGGGCTATGCAGTATGTGTATTTGTATGAGGGCTGTGCAGTATGTGTATTTTTATGAGGCCTGTGCGGTATGTGCATGTGTATGAGGGCTGTGCAGTATGTATATTTGTATGAGGGCTGTGCAGTATGTGTATTTGTATGAGGGCTATGCAGTATGTGTATTTGTATGAGGGCTGTGCAGTATGTATATTTGTATGAGGGCTGTGCAGTATGTGTATTTGTATGAGGGCTGTGCAGTATGTATATTTGTATGAGGGCTGTGCAGTATGTGTATTTGTATGAGGGCTATGCGGTATGTGTATTTGTATGAGGCCTGTGCAGTATGTGTATTTGTATGAGGGCTGTGCAGTATGTGTATTTGTATGAGGGCTGTGCGGTATGTGTATTTGTATGAGGGCTGTGCAGTATGTGTATTTGTATGAGGGCTGTGCGGTATGTGTATTTGTATGAGGGCTGTGCAGTATGTGTATTTGTATGAGGGCTGTGCAGTATGTGTATTTGTATGAGGCCTGTGCGGTATGTGTATTTGTATGAGGCCTGTGCGGTATGTGTATTTGTATGAGGGCTGTGCGGTATGTGTATTTGTATGAGGCCTGTGCAGTATGTGTATTTGTATGAGGCCTGTGCGGTATGTGTAATTGTATGAGGCCTGTGCGGTATGTGTAATTGTATGAGGCCTGTGCAGTATGTGTATTTGTATGAGAGCTGTGCAGTATGTGTATTTGTATGAGGGCTGTGCAGTATGTGTATTTGTATGAGGGCTGTGCAGTATGTGTATTTGTATGAGGGCTGTGCAGTATGTGTATTTGTATGAGGGCTGTGCAGTATGTGTATTTGTATGAGGGCTGTGCAGTATGTGTATTTGTATGAGGGCTATGCAGTATGTGTATTTGTATGAGGGCTGTGCAGTATGTGTATTTGTATGAGGGCTGTGCGGTATGTGTATTTGTATGAGGGCTGTGCGGTATGTGTATGTGTATGAGGGCTGTGCAGTATGTATATTTGTATGAGGGCTGTGCGGTATGTGTATGTGTATGAGGGCTGTGCAGTATGTATATTTGTATGAGGGCTGTGCAGTATGTGTATTTGTATGAGGGCTGTGCAGTATGTATATTTGTATGAGGGCTGTGCAGTATGTGTATGTGTATGAGGGCTGTGCAGTATGTATATTTGTATGAGGCCTGTGCAGTATGTGTATTTGTATGAGGGCTGTGCAGTATGTGTATTTGTATGAGGGCTGTGCGGTATGTGTATTTGTATGAGGGCTGTGCGGTATGTGTATTTGTATGAGGGCTGTGCGGTATGTGTATTTGTATGAGGGCTGTGCAGTATGTGTATTTGTATGAGGGCTGTGCAGTATGTGTATTTGTATGAGGGCTGTGCGGTATGTGTATTTGTATGAGGGCTGTGCGGTATGTGTATTTGTATGAGGGCTGTGCAGTATGTGTATTTGTATGAGGGCTGTGCGGTATGTGTATTTGTATGAGGGCTGTGCGGTATGTGTATTTGTATGAGGCCTGTGCGGTATGTGTATTTGTATGAGGGCTGTGCAGTATGTATATTTGTATGAGGGCTGTGCGGTATGTGTATTTGTATGAGGGCTGTGCAGTATGTGTATTTGTATGAGGGCTATGCAGTATGTGTATTTGTATGAGGGCTGTGCGGTATGTGTATTTGTATGAGGGCTGTGCGGTATGTGTATGTGTATGAGGGCTGTGCAGTATGTATATTTGTATGAGGGCTGTGCGGTATGTGTATGTGTATGAGGGCTGTGCAGTATGTATATTTGTATGAGGCCTGTGCAGTATGTGTATGTGTATGAGGGCTGTGCAGTATGTATATTTGTATGAGGCCTGTGCAGTATGTGTATGTGTATGAGGGCTGTGCAGTATGTATATTTGTATGAGGCCTGTGCAGTATGTGTATGTGTATGAGGGCTGTGCAGTATGTATATTTGTATGAGGCCTGTGCAGTATGTGTATTTGTATGAGGGCTGTGCAGTATGTGTATTTGTATGAGGGCTGTGCAGTATGTGTATTTGTATGAGGCCTGTGCGGTATGTGTATTTGTATGAGGGTTGTGCAGTTTATGTATTTGTATGAGGGCTGTGCAGTATGTGTATTTGTATGAGGGCTGTGCGGTATGTGTATTTGTATGAGGGCTGTGCGGTATGTGTATTTGTATGAGGGTTGTGCAGTTTATGTATTTGTATGAGGTCTGTGCAGTATGTGTATTTGTATGAGGGCTGTGCGGTATGTGTATTTGTATGAGGGCTGTGCGGTATGTGTATGTGTATGAGGGCTGTGCAGTATGTGTATTTGTATGAGGCCTGTGCGGTATGTGTATTTGTATGAGGGTTGTGCAGTTTATGTATTTGTATAGGATCTGTGGCTCTGACGTGCAGCAGTGACATGTTAATAAATGTGCACTCTCTGGAGTGTCACGTGGAGTGAGCAGCAATCCTTTGTGCTGGCTGATCAGGATGTAACTCCTGTTTATTTGTCTACTCAAGTCAGAGCTAACAATGGCCTCGCTGTCAGGGGTATTTAAATCAAGCAGCGGGGAGGACACCCCCAGAGGGAATACAGTCAAAACAAGCCACGGTTACAGCTGTCAGATACGTGGTGCCACGAGATTTAAAACAAAAAAAAAACCTGCACAATTGTGAAACAGGAATAAATCGCTGTAGAAGGAAAAAATTAGGTAAAGAAACAGATGATTGGATACGTAGAATACGGCAGAATACGTCCTCACAGGCTGAAATTAATGGCTAATGAACTGAGCAGCTCAGCAATAATTAAATTAGATGGGGGGAGGCTTACCGAGGTGACTGATCCTTGCCCATGGACCACCAAGCGATCATGGATCACATTCAGATTATAATTGTCTGTAATGACCCAACATCTCGTTAGTCTATATCCAAGACGTGGGGGCTCTGAGCCTTTTACATCCTCCCACCCAGTAAGTGTAATGTCTACTGATAGCAAGCGCCTGGGATGTAGAGCAGTGGATACAGCAATGCTACCCAGCGTATACACAATAATTAGAAAGCAGATTTCTCCAAAGGCTTTTTTTTTTCTTGAGGAAATAGAAGAGCCCAGAGAGCATCCAAGTAGAATAAATTGGATGGAAAGTGTTCTGCTCCGCAAACACATACAAAGCAGAACTTCAGTGCCCGTGCCCTGGAGAGAGCAAAATGGAGACTACGCAACATGCATCACCTCTCAAAGGGAATTTAGATATCAAACCTTGTAATGCGTTTGCTACGTCTTTGTCAGGGGGTTAGTCGGGAGGCAGTTTGATCCATTAAGAAAATGTAATGTTGTCACAGTGGCAGGCTTGGCCAAAAGTCTTTCTACGGCCACTTTCACACTATCAGTATCTGGTCAGTATTTTCCATCAGTATTTGTAGCCGAAAACCAGGAGTGGGTGATAAATCCAGAAGTGGTGACGTGTTTCTATTATACTTTTCCTTTGATTGTTCCACTCCTGATTTTGGTTTACACCCCTGACAGCGAGGCCATTGTCCTGATATATATATAGACATATGGCTCCTCATGGCCATTACAAGAAGTCCATGAGTATATCCTGGGCTGTACCAAACAACAGGAAAACCCAAAGTCAAAAGCAAAATGAGGCCAACACTTTGGGCTACCACTGCACACCACTATTCCTGGATAGGAGGGTCAAGTAGATTTCACTCCCTCTTTCCTTACACTGAAGAATGGCATTGCATCAAAGGGGTATTCCGGACTAAGCAAGATATTACCAAACCATGGATACTTGATAACTATTAGATGGAACAGATCCCGCTGCTGAGACTGAGTGTAAGGGCTTATTCACACTGCCGTATATTGTCTCATCGAGGCCGATTATGCTAATGACACTTGGATCAAACTCTGTCAGGGCTTGATCCGAGTGTCACCTTAGTGTGATGAGATTCTCTCGGATGAGAAAATCACAGTGCACGTGATGAGAAGATGGAGAACATAATTTCTCCATTGTCTGAGACCGCATAAATCTGACCTCACTCAGATGACATCCGAGTGCAGTCCAATGTTTCACATCCACCTATAGACTTGTATGGGTGCCCGTGAGCCGATTATTTGATCCACTCACAGCATGCGCCGAATCGGCATGAGAAAAAAATCATAGATCTGTACTGCCCCATAGAATAACACTGGGCCAAGTGCTATCCGATAAAACATCGCACAGCAGTGAGCGAGCCCTAAAAATGGGGGACTTGTGTTCTTCTATTCCCCACTAGCCCAAGACTGCGGCCAGGAGGAGATGAATGGAGAGGCAGGTAACACATGTGCTTGAATATCTTTGTCAGTGCCATGGACTTGGATAGAGCAGAAGGTCACAGTTAGGGGAGACTGCAGAACATACGTAAGTCCCACATTCTGACAAAAATTGAGGGTCCCAGCATCGATATCTACTCCGATCTAATTTTTGCCTAAAGAGTGGAAAGGTGAAAACTTGCTTAGACTGGAATACCCCTTTAAAGGAAATCTGACACTAGGTTTTTGCTACCCCATCTGAGAGCAGCATAAGCTAGAGGCAGAGACCCTGATTCCAGATATGTGTCACTTATTGGGCTGCTTGCTGCAGTTTTGATAAAATCCCTGTTTTCTCTGCTGCAGATCCACCAGTTCTCTGAATGCTGAGCTGTGTATAACCCCGCTCACGACACTGATTTGCAGCTTTCTGCCTATGCACAGTGACAGCTGCCAATCAGTGGTGGGGGCGGGGTTATACACAGCTCATAAATATGAAGTACTACATGGCAGCAGGTTTGCTAGTCCGTTAGTAGTAATGTATTGCTGATAACACAACGATTTTATCAAAACTACAGCAAACAGCCCAGTAAGTGACACATTGCAGGAATCAGGGTCTCTGTCCCTACATCATGCTGCTCTCAGATTAGATGATAGATTCCCTTTAAGGCTGGCCTCTCACAATTTTGTTTGCTATACCTATGTAAATTGAGATACCCACGCTACTTATGGGGAAGAGGAATAGTTAAACCCTGTGCTGGTGCCTTAATACATTGGCAGCTGCATCACTCGTCGGCTGCGCAGACCTTTGTATGGCATCACGATTCCCTGAGCGCTATCTCTGACAAATGACTGCAGAACATAATAGATATTACCACCCGGTATTACAAGGGTTCTTTACCATTTCCTTGAAATGTCTTTTCCTTCAGATGAATGTAGAAAATGATGACAAAAGGACCCGCACGCGATCCAAAATCCGAGGTAAGATCTTGCCCCCTCCTCATTCCATTATCTCCATGACATCACACACCAGCGGGTTCATTCACAAAATGCGCCGACGCTAATTTATAATTAACATTATCTACGTGAACTTTAGAAAGCTCTTAATTACTTACAAATGTACAGAGCGGAGGCAGCTGAGAGAGCAGTGTAGGAGAGGGGTCTCTGGGGGCCGGCGCTGACAGCGTAACTAGTGTGAGATACAGGGACACACACATGCTGCCGCTGTGAGAAGAACAGAGAGATCAGATCTGCTGGAATCTCATCAAGGAGGCAGGAAGGCAACTACATTGTTACTGGGGTATCAAAGCCTCAGGTAGTCTTCATATCTCATCAAGACTGAGGAGGGAAAGGGATGGGATTATTTCTTTCATGTTGGAATTATGTCTCTGGAGAACGTCTATTGGGGAAACCTCTAACCTTCTCATCAAGAACTGGGGTTCACAAACTTTTGTGGCTACAATAGTTTTGACGCAATGTACAGTATATTACCAATTTAGAGTATACTTAATGACATGATTGATCTTCTGCCATAGTGGAGGACGGTGCCTTGATGAAGATTGATATTTCAGACCAGCAGCGTGGTCTCTCCGATGGCAGGCGTTAAACATCCTTCCACGCTGCAAACAGTGGTAGCTTTGCCTCTGTGGCATCGGGGGTGAACGGGCGGTCACTTTTCCAAAAAGTTTCACAGCAGTGATTACAAACGTTGAAGCAAACAGCTTTCAAGTGCACTCTTCTTGCCCAGGGGACCGGCCACCTCTGATAAACTACAGAGGGTGGATGGCATAAATACATAAAAAAAACAATTTATACATGTGTATCGGCTCAGCACAAATCACTGGTTCTCCTGTTGCGTCTTAGCGGTGTACCAGAGAAACAAAATCTGAGTCGAGTATTAGATGTCATGAAGCCTCAATAAAACAACGAAAAACTGGAATCCTGCACTCGGCATCGAAGCAGCAATTAAAAATGTAATTCACCTTTATTCCATCATAATAAAAAAATATAAAAGGAAGGAGCAAGTATATTTAAAAACAACAGGACGTCCTGTAAAAAGTCGTTCTTATCCGTTTTGAACCTATGTCTTAGGCTGGCAACCTGGGCAATGAGCAGCAAACTATAGAATTAAAAATTATTATTATTATTTTTTATTATTATAGCGCCGTTTATTCCATGGGGGTATACATAGCAAAAAAAACACTTACAATAATTACAATAATCTTAACAGAACGAGTCAGCGACTGGTACAGGAGGAGCGAGGATCCTGCCCGTGAGGGCTCACAATCTACAAGAGATGGGTGAGGATACAGTAGGTGAGGGTAGAGCTGGTCATGGAGCGGTATGGTGGAGCGAGGGGTTACTGCAGGTTGTAGGCTTGTTAGAAGAGGTGGGTTTCTGTTCTAAAGAAAGGAGAGGAATTTTATTAAAGTTGGCCTGATCGCTGATCAATGCTGCCCGATTCATGGATAGCATATATCAGGCACTGACTGATCTCAGCCAGGTATGTCTGACTTCAAAACACTGCGGCGTTTCAGAGAAAACATACTTTAAAAGCCGCCGGACAGCCAGGCAGGTCCCCGGCGGCTTCTCCCCGCCCTCTGCCCTGGAGTGACAGGTCTCTGCGTATACTCGCACATAGGCTGAGACCTGTCACTCAAGATCAGCGGGCGGGGAGATGCCGCCGGGGACCCGCCTGTCCAACTAGTCAACAGCGAGGTCTCAATCCTTGGCGGCTTTTAAAGTATGTTTTTTTCTGAAACGCCGCAGTGTTTCAGAGTCAAACGTACCTGACTGTGTTCATACAGCCAGTGCTGCCCACAGATTGGGCAGCATGTTTCAGCTGTCAGGTTCCTTGTCAGTGAATGTAATATGTTTTTAGAAGCACATTGCAATTATACCCATTTATGATGATGAGACATCCCCCCTTTAACTGTACTTTGGAGCACAGAGCAAGAATTCAGCTACATGACAACATGGAAAGTATTGTCACTATCCAGCACCAAAACATCCGTCAGGCACAGAAGAAAATCAGAGCTTATATACCTGAATGATTAAACAGTGAAGCCTCTCTGCAGCTGACCAGCGATAAGAATAATCTGTATAAATATAGTGCCAACATATTCTGCAGCCATTTCTACTTGGAGATGCTATTCTGTGCATGGTGTGGTAGGCTGGAGAGAAGTATGGTGCATTGTGGCTACCCTTCCTGCTGAGACCCTGCCGGTTGCACATGGGTGGGTGCTCCACAGTATATTGCCACCTAATATCATAATGTCACATTAGAGCTGTGTCACCTTCTTAGATAAGACAAAACCCTTCTTCAGCTCAATCATTCACTAGCACCAAAGTAAGGCACGAGGCAAGTAAACCACATGCTTCCATATGTCACCAGTTGTTGCCAAATCTATTGATAATTAAGTGCAGGACAGGAAAAATTAATTAAAATAATAAATAACCTTTATTTCAATAAATGATTAAAAGTTAATAATGGTAATTGTCCCGACACAGAGGACACAATTGACTTGTGTTGGTGTGTGAACCAAAGGGAAAAAAAATCTGGAAGTAATAATCCAAGTAGAAGAGATAAAATTTAATCAATTCACAATGAAAATAAGAATGGCAAGCCAGGGGAAAATTGTACTGAAGTAAAAAGTCAATCAATATAAGAAAATAATAGTATGCCAAGGTGACAGGGGATCACCCACTAAACACTCCCGACGCGCGTTTCACCAAGGCTCCGTTGATGAATTATAAGTATCCGCTTCACTCCTTTTTATTTTTGATCTGTTTTCAGGTATCCCAGTCGAGCTTATCGGACAGGAAGTGAGGTAAGTTCTCAAAACCTGATTTACATTCTCTTCCAAGTTCCTTATATTCCCTACAGCTACACAAGCCACGTGTAAGGTTTCAGGCTGTGACCGGCAGCACTCGTCTTGCTTTATAATGATTTGTCTTTGGGCTGTGAAGGTTTTGCAGTCATGGTAACTTCTCGGCAACTTTAAAAGATAAAAAGTAGCGTAATGAAAAATTGCACAATTAGGCAACATAATGATTATCAGGGTTTTTAGTTCTCATCTTCCTCTTCCTCACTGCTACATTTAGACTTCAGTGAATCCGTAGGCTCTGTTCTCATAAATATGAGTTCAGCCTGTAATTGGCAGCCTCCACCATGTTGCCAACATGTGCACTTAAAGATAAAATTATATATTAGCAGAGAGGGGGATTTTTTTGTGCTTTTTTTATAGCCATAATGTCACTGCTTCTCACACGTACTGCCCATACTCCCATCACAAGCAATTATCCCCGCTCCATTTACAGTCTATCATAATGAACTGCCCGGTGTGATTGATATCTGCGGTCTTGCAAATACTGATGCCATTTGATTATGCCGAGACGTTGAGGCTCTTAGCGACAATGACACCACACCGCCGTTTTGCCATTGCAGATCAGAACCATGGACAGCACCGTCAGCACTGCGCTTTGTCATGTACCTCATTTTGCTGTACTCTTCACACTTTGATATTCAGTAGCCATACGCAAGAGTTATAAAGAAGGAAGGTCAAAATCTCCACAAGAAAAAGTGGTTCCAGCTCCTGATAAAATGTGAATCTTTACTGAAAAAAATAAAAACTAGATTCCATATTAATCCCAGAAAAAAAAACGCTACACATTTCCAACACACTCCGTCGTCCTTTGTGTGATCCACGATGCCTATATACCCCGACTGGACCAATACAAATACAGATATGGATAACATAATATATTTATACTTGTATTAGTTCATCCTGGGTTTATAGGCTTCATGGGATATATCACAATTCATCTCAGCTCAAAACGCGTGGTTTTTTCATATGTTATCAGGAGCTGGAATCACTTTTTCTTTTGGATTTTTCCCATTTGCTCTGGACAGAGTCCATGCCCCTGCATTTCATGAGCCGTATGTAGTGATCTGGCTGCAAACAACGTCTTGGACTTCTGGGCTCCAGCTGTGATCCTCGGACCCGTGTCACCACCGTTTCATAAAGGTTTAATCCCTCGAAGTCACATAGTTAATGTAGAAAGTAAAGGTGTCTTACTCTGTGCTGTGCACATACAAATCTTTAATTAAGCATACGCTATAAAACTATAATGAAGCACTCAATTAATTAAGGGAGGTGAAGTGTTTCATTAGGTATGAAGCACTTGGAGGCCAGGTTATGTGGTTCATCATCCGAGTGAGATGAGGAGAAATCGAGAAACGAGCAGAAGGCAATATAGTAATAGTGTTTTTTCTCTTATTTAAAGCTGTCCCACCCCAGGCTGTATTGGCTCAGGACACATCAGTGGAAAGTATGCAAGACACAGAAGGTAATTTTGGTGAAATCTCCATCACTGCTCTTCCGTTGACATATTAGGCGGAGAGGTCGGTGAATATAAATTATGGAGAATTCTATATTTCCTTTTCTCTTTTTACAGTTTACAAAACTGCCCTTTGGCTCGTAAGCGCAAGGTGCAAGATACAGAGACCGAACACCCAGCATCAAAGAGGAAGTCGCATCCTCTGAAACTAGCCCTGGATGAGGGCTACAATATGGACAGTGATGGGAGCGAGGACACAGAGATCATAGATGAGGAGTCTGGCTCCGAGGACTCTGAAGGGACATTGGTGGAGACCGAAGAAGAATCTGAAAACCCTGAAACAAAAGAGTCTCCAAGCCCAGAACCTAGAGAAGGTATTTCATCCCTTCCTAAGAAGAATATGGAGACATATTGTCCATAACTGAATTCAGTTGAGCGCTGTATAAATTTTCACCCCACTCATGTCCCTTACACCAAATGCCCTATTATAAGCCCTTGGATCAGTGTGTGCTGTAAGCTTTCTCCTTTAATTGAATTTATCATGACCCAAAGTAAAACATATTTTAAAAGAAAAAAATATTATAATAGAACGAGGATTTTTTGGTGATTTTTTTTTTAAATTTTCATATAAATATTTAAAGAGAACCTGTCACCAGATTTTTGCCATATAAAGTTGGGCCAGCACCTGTACAACTTTCTAAACAGAATTCTACAATACTATATATAAGTTCCCAATCACCTCTGATCACAAAAAATACTTTTTATTATACTCACAGACGACACGGACCGGTCCAATGGGCATCACTGGTCTAAGTCCAGCGCCGACTCTCTTTTTGCCATCGCTGTCCTCCTGCTTGCTTCGTGTTAATGACGCGCCTGCGCAGGCGCACTTCTCTCTGCAACTCAAAAAAGACAACCACCCCCACAATCATGTACAGAAAATAGAATAAAAAAATTGCAATAAAAAAATTATAAAAAAAAAAGTCATAAAAAGGGGAACATATATCTCTTAGTATCTGACATTTATTGGTAAAAAATGTCCTTGTAGTCACTAATCTTTGACATTGCTAATCGTGGTTTTATTCCAGTTAAAGAGTAACAACTTCTAACAATTTTTTTTTTAGATTTGAATGTCCTCTTAATAGCAAGAAGACTAGTGGGGGTCTGGGTCCTGAGTCGTCACCGATTACTCGAGAAAAACCCCTCTCGGGGGGTGCACAGCTCAGGTGACAGGAGAGCACAGCTCCTGCAGAACGCGCATACTGAGCGGAGCACCAATTCAGTAGAAAGCATAGGCGATCTATCCATGCTTTCTATTGAATCCATACGCTGCTATGTGTGTACGCTCAGACAGGAGCTGTGTGCTCCTATAACCTCAAGACCCCCATCAATCTACTTGCAATCAAAGGGGCACTGAAATATCAAAAAAGTAATAAAGGTTTAGTCACTCTTTAAAGGGAACCAGTCACTCGATTCAGGCTGCCCAAACCATGGGCAGCATAAATTGCAGCCAGGTATGTTTTCCTCTGAAGTGCTCCAGTGTTTCATAGAAAACATATTTTGAGAATCCGGACCCCTCACCGCTCCAGTTGACTGACAGGTTTATTTCATGTGTGTACATAAGGAGAGACCTATCAATCACCAGGAAGGGGCAGTCAGAATCTGATGGTCACTGGCCAAATTTTCAAGTTATCTTCTGGCGTTTCAGAGAAATATACCTGACCACAATCGTGCAGTCATTCTCTGATTCATGCTGTCAGCGGTTTGAGCAGCATGCCTTGAGTGACGGGTTTCCTTTAAGCTTTCTAACAACATAATTATGTGTATTTCACAGAATAATAACTCAAGGCAGAAAGAAGATAAACTTTTTTTTCCGCTTCTCTTTCTTTGGTCGCAGCTGAAAGCTCTCCTGCAAAAACAACTTATGAAGAACTTCCAACAAGTGACGAGACCCCCACAAAAGCCACATACAGCAGTTATCAAGAAATCATTGCCAATTCTCTTTTAAACTTGGGCCAAATAGCAAAACAAACATTGGTTTCAGAGGGACATTTACCAGAAAGTGAACTGGAGACCCCTAAACCAAGCTCTGGTTTAGTACAGATAGTCCAACCGGAAGTAGAGGAAGTGGCGGTGGAAGAGGTATGCGACAAGGAGATCATCATACAGACAGAAGATGCTGAAGAAGTCATTGAAGTCACCAGTGAGCCCAGCAGCGAGTCTTGTCTGGAACCCCGAGATGACATACATTGTGATGAGACTTGCAAGAAGGACATGGATGATGAAGATGACGATGAAGAGGATGATGACGATGTTGATGAAGATGATGAAGACGATGATGACCTGGATGATGATGAAGAAGCAGAAGAACATTCTTCTGAAATTATGAGCCAAGATGTCCCCCATGCTTCTCAGGACTCCCCAAAAATCCACTGTGAAGGACAATTTAGCCCAAAACCTGAATATTCGGTCATTGTGGAGGTCAGGTCAGATGATGATAAGGATGATGATAGCCACTCTCAAAAATCGGCTGTAACAGATGAATCAGAAATGTATGACATGATGACACGGGGAAACCTTGGCCTTCTAGAACAAGCGATCGCTCTGAAGGCTGAACAAGTGAAAGTCGTCCGGGAGCAGAGCAGGACCACACCAGACACCATCAAGAATTACCAAACTGAAGAGAAGCAGAATCGGTCGATAGACACAATGAGAAAAAGCTTTTACGGTAAATTTGTTTTATTTTGTGTCACGGCAAAAACATTTTTATTTACCGAGAATGCAAAACTCCCATTTGATGTAGGTCTAACTATATGGATCCACTGCAAATATAAAGAGGATTGTTTTTATTAAGGAGTCATAAAATCTCCCAAAATTTTTGTTTTACTTGCATTTTACAAAAAGTAACATTACTGTAGCATCTTTTCTTACAACTCTACTCTGTGCCATTCTTCTGTTATTCCTCATGGAAATGTATGAATAAATTGACAACATATTGTTGCCATTCCTCATGTCAAAAGTGTGTGTTCTTGCATACCTCTGACACGGTCTAATCAGCGGTGATAATGCCAGACTGTGAAGGGTCATACCTATTGAAAAGGCAAATGGTTGCACCCAGTTGTCAATTTACATATACATTTCCAGGAGGAATAACAGAGAAACTGCGCAAAACACAATCCTAAGAATACGTGCCATTGTAAAGAGGACCTTTCACCAAATGTTGTCATGCTGAACTGAACACCCGATGTAATAATGGCTGTCGAGCTGAATAAAACGTGTTGTTTTTTTTATTTCACTTCAACATTATGGAGATATTAGCAATCAAATATTTGGCACCTAATAAGTTAACTTTAATTAAGGTCTAGTGGGTGTTATTAGATAGTATTCAGTAGGGGTGTGTACTTCTTCCTCCTGTATTACGCTGACCAATCATAAGCAGGCTGCAACATAGAAGTGCAGAAGGACAAATGACCTGAGTCCACAGGTCACACAAAGTGACTGCAGACTTGTAACCTAAGGCCGGACAACCTCTTTAATGGGTTGTCTTTTCTAGATAGGAGGCAGGTTTAGACATAGAGACCGGAAGGTTTACTTCATCTAGTGACAACTTCTGAGCTTTTTCTTTATGAAAAAAACTAGTTGTCACTACATTAAGATGAATATGCGGTGGAAATCATGAACAGTTTAGAAAAATGTAAAATTGCTGCAATGGTAAAGAAAGAAAGTTGAAGAGGAAACATTGTATTTTGGCTTACGAGACTTCAGTCTTGCAATAAATATCAAATTCGGTCTAGAAAGTATGTAAAATTATAATTGAACGCTTTTTACTCCAAGCGGAACAGCTTGGAAACAACACTGCAGAAAAAATATGTCCTAGAAAATCATGCTTCCTATCTGTAGATGTTAACACATTTTGCAAAAAAGGAAAAAGAAAATGTACATTGCGTATTTCTGCAGATTGAAGTTCATTATGCCGTTGCCAAGGGTGATAAGCAAAATTTTCTGCTTCATAAGCAATTTACAAGCTAGTTCTCCCTCTCCGCTTCCTCTCCTTTATCCAACAGAATATGACTCTCCCAGCAGTGTTGCCACAGTGTAAAATAATCTCTTTGTGGCCGTCTGCTGGTTTACCGGAAACAGATTAGCCAAACGTGAAAGGGAAAACGATCTCACCCATTGATTCCCTGTGTCATTTTCAGCTTTGTCCTGAATTTTTTTTTCTATATTTCGGTTGAGCAAATTTAGTATTTGACTCCTTTTCGGAAGGTGGGAGGGGGAGAGTTTTACTGAAACAGAAGGGATATAACTTTTAGAAATAAAAAAAAGATCTCAAAATTATTTTGCCAGTAGGATCTCAGCCACGAAAGGGAAAGTCATACAGAACTGTAACTTTGTCCATCACCTTAACGAAGTGGATGTGGGGTGAAACCCCCCCCCCCGCAAATGATTGATATTGTTACTTCATTAATTAAAAATAGTAAAATGTATAGTAGAAACAAGGATCCTGGCCACTCAGCTCTCCATCAGTACCTTAAACGGAATCTGTCACCAGGTTTTGCTATGTAATCTGAAAGCAGCATGATGTAGGGGCAGAGACCCTGATTTCAGTGATGTATCACTTACCGGGCTGTGTTTTGCTGTTTGTATAAATTCTGTGTTTTATTAGCAAGAGCTTATCATTACAGGACTAGGTGTCTCGTGCCTCCTGGTCCAGCCTCGCCCCACTCACCACTGACCCATATACAGTACAAAGAAATCAGCCAATCAGGAGTGTGGGCGGGGTTATACATGGCTCAGCATTCCGAGCTCTGCAACAGAGTAAAGTGTGATTTTATCACAACTGCTGCACCCAGTAAACTAAGTGACATATCGCTGGAATCGAGATTTCTGTCCCTACATCATGGTGCTGTCAGATTACATAGCAAAAATGTGCTGACAGATTCCCTTTAAGTGGAACAGTAGCAGGCATGCACTCAATTCAAAAGGGAAAAGGAGATGTGATCAGTGATGGTCCTTGCAATTATACCACGGGAGAGGTGATAAATATTATTCTTAAAAAAACTGGTAAAGACATAAAAAAAACTCTGTTACTACACCATAATATAATGTACATGTGTATATTTAGAAGTCTGAAAAAACTGTAAACAGCTGCTTGGATGATCCAGGATATAAAAAAAAAAGAAATGTTTTTATATGGACTAATTACCCTGTCGTACTGGGAATAGGCAGTTTGTGCATTTCTAGTCACGGAGCACATTGAGACATTGCGGTGACAGATGGTTAATTCATATATAGATTTGGTTTATTTGCTGTTTTATATACAAAGACCGTATAATCTTTCACCTGTCAAGCTGTCTGATCCTGACCCAAGAGTCAGGAGAAAGATCCAAAATGTATGTAGAAATAGCATTCAAGTGGCAGAGCTGGGGGGGGGGGGTCTCTAACAATAAAGAGAATAATCAGAAATTGGGATAATCATTTATTTATTGTAATTTCTATTATAAGATGCAGCAAGACCTGAAAAAAGAGAGATTAAATGTCCAACGCCTGGCTGCGATGGTACTGGACATGTAACGGGACTATACCCTCATCACAGAAGCCTCTCAGGATGCCCACACAAGGACAGGATCCCTCCGGAGAGTAAGACAAATCATTGTTTTCCTAAAGCCCATGGTTGTCTGTTTTATGGTCTACTTCATAGAATCAAAGAATGGTAGAGTTGGAAGGGACCTCCTGGGTCATCTGGTCCAACCCCCTGCTCAACGCAGGATTCACTAGATCATCTCAGACAGATGTCTGTCCAGCCTCTGTTTGAAGACGTCCATTGAAGGAGAACTCACCACCTCTCGTGGCAGCCTGTTCCACTCATTAATCACCCTAACTGTCAAAACGTTTTTTCTAATATCTAATCTGTGTCTCCTCCCATTCAGTTTCATTCCATTGCTTCTCGTGTTTCCATGTGCAAATGAGAATAAAGATGATCCTTCTACAATGTGACAGCCCTTCAGATATTTCTAGACAGCTATTAAGTCTCCTCTCAGTCTTCTTTTTTGCAAGCTAAACATTCCCAGATCCTTTAACCGTTCCTCGTAGGACAGTCCACTCACCATCCTGGTAGCTCTTCTCTGAACTTTCTACCTTCTGCTCATTGTTTTCTCCTTTTGAAGAAATGTAATTTATATGAGCAGCTAAGATAGTGTAGAAAGACAGTGACAACTCTATGGACATGTTTCTGACTTATTATGTGAACAGTGGTTGTCACTTCCCAAGCACTATTCCGTTTATAGAGGATAATCTAGAAGAAATAATTTATGATTATGATTAACCACAAACAATTAACCTTGAAGAAATAGTTAATCTCATTGTTTCATTTTTACAGTTCTGGCCATGCACGAGAATGTACTCAAGTGTCCAACACCCGGCTGCACAGGACAGGGCCACGTGAACAGCAATAGGAACACACATAGGAGGTACGGGACCAACATGAGCGGCTAGGAAACGTATTCTCATGATTTAACATATCATCTAAGTTTGCTTTTTTTGTTGCATTGGTTTGTAGTTTATCTGGATGCCCCATTGCTGCAGCTGAAAAATTGGCCAGATCCCATGAGAAGCAGCAACAGCCTGGAGATCTCACCAAAAATAATACAAACTCAGACAGGATACTCAGGTAAGACCAGACATCGCACGGCTTCTGATGGGGCATCCCAAAGTGCATGTCAAGTAGCCACACGGTGCAACCCTAATAAGAAATCAGAGACAAGTTTATGGTTTCTATCCCCGTAAAACCAGAACTTCACTTTGAAAATTGTTTGAAGAAGCTGAGTATGTCACTGAGATGTCACCTGGTCTGTGGAGTTTCCCCCCGATCCAGAGAAGTAAAGCCGGCCATATCCATTAAATGGCTGTCGGTCAAATGATGCTTCGGCTGATCGTTGGGCCGACAACCATCTTGAGCAACTCTCCCATACACAGGAGCACTCAGTCGAAGGAGAGCGCCTGTGCTTTCTATGAGAAAGCCACTGGCTGACTTATTGGCCAGCAGCTCATTTCCAGGAGAGCAATGTGATGGGAAGTTTGAAATAGGCCATGCGCGATCGACATCTCTCCCGACCATTGTATGGAGGCCTTAAGACAGAGACCACAAGAGGCTGCGATGGAGCTTCATTCCTTGTATAATCATGTTCGGATCATAGAAAAGTGTTATATATATACATAAACACACACACCGGTACATACTCGTATATAGATATATATTTATATATATGTATATATATATATGCACACTTTTATGTCCAACAGAAGGGACCCATGTATTGTTGTATTCATGGGGGACCCAACTTCCCAGGCAAAATTGTTCCTAAAATAAACATTTAATGGCCCTCATGCATTTTAGACTAAAGACAGCAGAACTCACAGTTGCAGGACCAGCCGACATTCTAATATGTATGACGGTCTCCCGACTCTCTGCCAACAGATTATGTTGGAGGAGAGAAAGATCCGGCCAGTTGAATTTCAGTATCTCATCATTTTGCTCTCCCCAAGACATGCGGTTGCCAGAGGAGTCTGGCAGAGTCTCTCTCATGGAGGACACAGGAGCGCTTTGTCCAGTCGGGCATTCCTGTGTATAGAAGAGAAACAGTTATCTAATGTGTATCGAGGCCTAAGCTAGCCATAGCTCTGCTATATCTATAATCCTCTAACCTGCATGCCGTCGTTCACTGATTATACTTTATCCCTAGGCCCATGTGCTTTGTGAAGCAGCTGGAGATTCCCCAGTATGGCAGCTATAGGCCTAACATGGTTCCTGCAACGCCAAGAGCCAATTTAGCCAAGGAACTGGAGAAATACTCCAAGGTTACCTTTGATTATGCAAGTTTTGATGCTCAGGTTTTCGGCAAACGCTTGCTTGCCCCAAAGATTCAGACAAGCGAAACCTCACCCAAAGCCTTTAAATGTAAGTATGGGTCATCATATCGTACAGCAGCTACACGTTAGTAAATCCTGTTAAATTTTGTGGTGATACATAGGCAGATTGACTCAGAAATGATGTGACTGTCTCTGTCGGAGCTGTAATCGTTGCCATATTGGTTGTATACATATGTATACATATATATATATATATATATATATATATATATATATATATATACACATTGGAAACAGCGGAGTAGAGTTTATGGCAATGAGGAAAAAGAAGATGACTGAAGGACTTATATTTGCTGGGAAAATGCAGCTTAGTAATAAGTGAATATCAAACAAAGATTAAAAAAGAAATGAAATGTTGGGAGCTCCATTTAGGGGGGACGAGGTAAAACGCAGTAATCTGCAATCAGGATCTGTTGCTGGAGCTCAGCAAAGAATATGAGGAGGTTTAGGAAAACTGCTTGTAGATCTCAGTAGCCTCGAGAGGGCTTTCCCTCATAACTAATCCTACTTTCCAAGATCCTTGTGTAATCCTGACACAGCTGCTCAGTAAAAAAAACAAAAAAAAACCGTTCATGCTTCAGAGACGACTCCGCTACAGCAGCACAATGGGACTTACTTCTTTATTGCTGAACCCACACGGCACACAGAATGATGACGTTGGCTACAGGCCAAATTGGAGAAGTGGCGCTGACAGCTTGGGTTAGGACTGACGGAAAAGTCATTTGTTTCACAGCAAAAATAATTCTCCCGCTGAATAAGATCGCCTCATTTGCAATATTTGCAGAGCATTTTTCTGGGTAATTGTACTGACAAAATAAATTCCTGCAAAGCAGCGAGGACGACGAACCGTCCCAGCACCGCTCTTCTCCTCTAATTCACTGACTGAAAATCCATCTGAGCTGGAAAGATTTATTAAATGTAAAACTTCATGGAGGAGGTGGAAGCAAATTGGAGATGAATCTTCCCACTGGTTAAATTTCCCAGAGGAGATTTAAAGTAGATATGTAGCAGCCGAGGTAGCTCATAATGCAATTCATTAGGTATTTGTAGGAGTTTCTTGGTGGAGGATATATTATATTTAGTGGTTCATAGTGTGAAATTTAATGCAAAAAAAATAAAATTGCACTTTTCTGAGCGAGGGGAATGCAGTGCACGGCGGGACTGGGTCACATAGTCATTATGTAATTAGTTTATCTTAAAAGGGCAAATGATGCTATGAGATAAATACTTAAAGGGTTTGGACACTTTTGATATGGGAAAAAAAAAAGATTTTTACATATGGTTGTGGATACATTTAATTAGTTTCATTTTGCAATCTTCATTACTTATTTTCAGGCCCCCTTGATATGCAGTTTACAGCCTGATCCTAGTTTCAGATTTTTGTATTATGAGAGGGTCTCTCCCAGTAATGTAGGCTGGATGTGAGCTCTTGGGGGAAGCTGCTGTCTTCATTAGCATAACTTCTATCCTATTTCCTTTTCATGTGCTTTTCTCCTTATCCATAGTCTGTTTTCTCTGCCCTCCCTTAAGCCCCCGTCTCACATAGCGAGATCGCTAACGAGATCGCTGCTGTGTCACGGTTTTGGTGACGCAACAGCGACCTCACCAGCGATGTCGCTATGTGTGACACTTTGCAACGATCAGGCCCCTGCTGTGAGGTCGCTGATCGCTGCAAAGTGTCCAGGACCATTTTTTGGTCGCTGCTCTCCCGCTGGTCAGCACACATCGCTGTGTGTGACCAGCGGGAGCAGCGATCAGGCTGGTAACTATGGTAAGCATCGGGTTACTAGGGGCACACGCGCACCTAGTAACCCGTTGTTTATCATGGCTACAAGCCTGCTAAAGTGAGCAGTAACCTCCCGCTCACTGTAGCAGAGTGGTAACCATGATAAACAACGGGTTACTAGGAGCGCGTGTGCCCCTAGTAACCCGATGCTTACCATAGTTACCAGCCTGCTCCTGCTTCAGCAGGCTCGTAACCAGGAGCAGGACATCGTGGAAAGATTCTTTCCACGATGTCGCTGCTCCCCTGATCGTTGGTGAGCCTGCCTGTTTGACAGCTCACCAGCGACCACATAGCAACGCAGCAACGATCCCTGACAGGTCGTATCGTTGTCGGGATCATTGCAGCATCGCTAAGTGTGACGGGGCCTTTAGACTGAAGATACTTTCTCCCCTGCCCACATTGTGATAATCTATATACAACACCCTCTACCTCCATGCTGCTATCTCTAACACTGAAAGAAGGGATGGGAAGAGCAGAGTTGGCAGAACCAGAATCTCTGACCGATTAGTAACATTTTTCCAGATTACCCAGTTAGATAAAGCATTTACAGACACAATGCAGCAGCAGAATGGTAGCATTTTTTTAATGAAGACTATTTACAAAGTTGGTTAAATGGGCTGTCCGGTGACGATAACTTATCACCTATCCACAGGATGAATGTTAATTTATAGAACGATGAGGGTCCAACTCCTGGGTCACACAATAATCAGCTAGCCCCATAAAGAATTAATGGAGCCAAGGTTGGCCATGATCATTGCAGCTCAATAAAAGTGGCTAGTTCTGCTTATCATTGCGGGCCCCAGCAGTTGGACCCCAAAATATCTATAAGTTATCCAGCAGACAGGTGATGACTTATTTCCACCTGTCAATCTCTTGATGTTTTCATTTAGGAAGCAAATGGGAAAAACATTCTGTGCAAAAGTGTATAGTTTTTAATGACGTTAGACATCCCCTTCTGCAAGGTAACTTGCCCTTGGCACTTTTTTTGACTGTTTACTATGCTTTCTAATATGGTTACCTGTCTATTCTTCCATAGCTAAACCATTTCCAAAGGCCTCATCCCCAAGTCACAGTCCATCCAGCAGCTATGTTAAAAGCACTTCATCTTCTTCCTCTGGCTTTGATTACACCCATGATGCCGAGGCTGCACACATGGCAGCAACGGCCATCTTAAATCTTTCCACTCGATGCTGGGAGATGCCGGAGAATCTCAGTACAAAGCAGCAGGACCTGCCAAGTAAAGTGAGTACCTGCTTTATCATTCGGTTTACCTTCGACGTCACGTGAATTGCTCAAACTCATCAATCTGAATATACCATTTACTTTTTCCCTTAGAAGATGTTGTGTATATCCAGCATTATTTCATAAGATCCGCACAAATAGTCTGTGGGGATCTTACACTTTCAAGCACAAGTTCATCTACTAAAATCGTTCTTCCATATTGTTTATTATCCTCATTCACAACGGATGTGTGAGAAAAATAACAAAATGTCTTCCGCCCTCGTCTGTGCTTACAGTCTATGGACATTGAAGTAGATGAAAATGGCACTTTGGACTTGAGTATGAACAAACATCGGAAAAGGGAGAACACGTTCCCCAGCAGCAGCAGTTGCAGCAGTAGTCCAAGCATGAAGTCTCCAGACCAGTCCCAACGCCAAAATTGCACCAGTGCCACAAGTAGCACTATGACCTCACCCCTGTCCAGCCAGACTTCTCGGCAAGATGACTGGGATGGACCCATTGACTATACCAAGCCAAATCGTCAACGTGAAGAGGAGCCTGAAGAAGTAAGTTGTTGGTGGATGATGAGACAAATGAGTATTTTCCTAAAGGCTTAAATGTCGATATTGTGTAACTTTCAGCAAGGAATAATAGTACAGTAAGTTGATTACTTATACATTCATGTGCCAATAACAACAGTATTGTTGCATTATTGTCTAAAGATGGCTGGACACCTCCAATAGCTTTCAGCCGACAGGTACTCCAACCAACTCCCTCATAGACATGCATGCTCAGTTTGGCTCGGATGGCAGGTTCTCTCTCTCAAGAGCAAAAGGATTGAGTGTTGAAATTCAACATCACCAATCCCTCTTTCCCTTTGACATCATCTGTCAGGGAGAGTCTGGAGGCCTCCATGTAGATGGCTGGTCCCGCCAACAATCTGTATAGACACCTTTAGACTAATGATGCAGAGATAAACTTGGCTGTGGCTTTCTGCAGGTCCTGACAATCTTAAGTGAGTTTTACTAGTGCCTCACACCATAGCGTCTCTCTCGGTAGCAAGTCTCACTCCATAGCATGTCTCTCTCCGTAGTGTGTCTCACTCTGTAGCGTGTCTCTCATTATAGTTTGTTTCTTTCCATAGCGTCTCATTCTAGATGTCTCTCTTCATAGTGTGTCTCACTCCATAGTGTCTCTCTCCATAGTGTTTTTCACTCCATAGCATCTCTCACCAGAGCGCGTCTTTCTCTGTAGTTTGTCTCTCCCCATGGCGTCACTCTCTATAGCGTGTCTCTCTCCATAGCGTCTCTTACTATAGCATGTCTGTCACCATAGTGTGTCTTTCTCCATATTGCTTCACTCCATAGCGTCTCTCTCCATAGCGTGTGTCACTCCATAGCGTGTCTTTCTCCATATTGTCTCACTCCACAGCGTGTCTCTCCATAGCGCTTTGCCATACTAGGTGCCATAATATCTTTTAAGTATTAATATGTATTCTTTAAGAATTAAAATGAAATCTAAATTCTACTTTTCTTCAAAGTCTGAACCTGCGGGAGCTTCTTTTGCTTCATCAGAAGCCGACGACCAAGAGATGCAGGAGGAGAACTTTGAAGACCGTAAATACCCCGGAGACGTGACGCTCAGCAATTTCAAGCTGAAGTTTCTCTCCAAGGACAGCAAGAAAGAGCTGCTGACGTAAGTAAAATGGAATATAACGTGAATTATTAACGTACGGCAGACACAATAGCTTAGTTTGAGTGCCAGACACATTTTGGCAGGTAGGGAAATCTGTAAAACTTTATGAAAGGACCCAGTTATTACATGCCATACTATTGTTGTGAGGGCAGGTAAGTGGTTGTACAGGTAACACTGGCGTTCCACTCATCCTCTAAGGTGCGCTTGTTTCACAGTATTGTACATTAGTACATTAGGTGACATCTAGACACAGTTCACTGTACAGTTATATACAGTCATTGGGGCTACAGTATGATGTTTTTGCTTTCTATGAATATCACGGCAAGACACGTGGGCTCCAGGCTGGAGAGCGGAGGTGAGAAAGTATTCCTTCTCCAGCCTAGAACCTTATAGAGGTAAGTCAGTGTCTGTTTCCCTGAGATGCATAAAGGGTCCCCATTTTGCCAAGATGTACCCCTGCATTAAAGTGTGCCCATTGCCTACACACTGTGTCGGCAGTCATTTTGTGTACTGAATCAATATTTCATACCCATTGTAATCCTACAAATATTATTTCAGTCTACAAAGTCGCTGCTTCCCCTCTGTGCAGACAGTGGGCACATTTTAAGTCTGGCAGAACATGGCCCTCCCGTTGGACTTACTTGAAACCAATATTTTCCCAGATATTTTGCTGCACAACGGGATGTTCGGCCAATACGTGATGGGGGGTGCGCAAGTCCAAAAGGGGGCGATGGAGGAAAAAAAGCAGGAACCCTCTTGAATGAGTAAGTTCTACATTAAGCCTTCGCATAGCATACCAAGGAAAGTAGCAACAGTGGGAATGTCTCTTCAGACCAAGAGAATCGCTGGAGTTGGGAAACTTGACGTGTATAATATTGCTGGGTTCAGGTAATTGTGGTCCAGTCTTACAGCTGTTCCAAAGTTTGTTTTGTTGATATGTTCCTTAGAAATATATAAATTGCAGTACTCCTTGAAAACTCCTTGAAAGAGTTTTCTTGTTTGTTATCACTTTTACTTTTCTGCTAGATTTAGGTGAAGGGAGATGGAGGAAAAAGAAATCTGAAAAATTAATTGAATCAGAAACATGAATATAGAAAAGAAGGGTCATAGCAAAAAAAAAAATCTCCAGTCCGAGTCCAATGGAGCTCAAAATTTGTTTGCATCTTTTCTCCAAATTTTCAAAAACACCTATATTCACAATCCATATAGTAGGGCTTATATGCCCAATTTATCAAAAATACCAAGAAGAGAACAAATGCAAGCCAATAAAATCACCAAGCTTTTATTCTTAATATATTAAAAAAAAATAGAATACTAAAATATATAAACAGAAAAAATAGAGCACCACAGGTAATGAAAAAATGGCAGAAATCACCATAGCAAAAATAAAACCATAGTGGAAACCTTGCTGTACCAATAGAAAAATGAAGCAACAAGGGTATATCTATTGCATTTAGATAATAAATATAATAAAATTGTGGTAGTAGTATGAGTAAATATATTATTAATATGAAGAGTAAATTACCCACATGATAATACAAGTCAATAGGCGACTATATAGTGACAAAGATAATATTATGTACCCACATAGCACAGGAGGTACAAACCACAAGGGAAATGGTGAAGTCCTTCCACACCCGACGTGCGTTTCGCAAGAAACTTCTTCATCCAGGGGTCAAAATTCTCAAGTGAAGATGCAAAGCCCTAATGTTGATCTTTTAGGTTAGGTTATAGGAACACAATGCTTGGAAAAAAATCACAAGCCTGTACTCCATAGGCTTGATGTAATTAAGCTATCACTTTTATCTTTATTTTGTACAATTTTATTAAAAATGACACTTTTGGCCATTGTTCTTCGCACTTCACAAGTTCCCAGGTTTCTTTGTGGATTATTGCTGTTTCCACCTCCAATTTCTTTTCTTCAAGAGACTACTGAACCGGATGAACGTCTAGGACTTTAGTATAATTATCCTGTAGGCATGTCAGTTTGTGGCCTGTGTGAGCTCTCTGGAGCGGCTGCAGAAAGTAGAAGAATTGTTCCTAGGGACATCCTACTTCTTGACTAGGTAGCCTCAGTTCTTATTCCTTGATCACCACATTTCTTGCCCTCCCCCCACAAGTAGACTACAGACATCCTTATGTGTTTGTCGATCTCGTATTGCCCTCATGGGCCGGGTACCAGTGTCCATTTTCTTGTACTCTAGTGTTGTGTACGTCTTTTATCTTGTAATTTCCATGTCACATTTTGGTGTACATGGAGAAGAGCGTGTAACGATCGAGTGGCTCTAAGTACGTAGCTCTGATCTACTTTTGCAGTGATTGTGTCTGCATCTTGTCCGCTAGAAAAAAAAAGACTTTATGGGAAATTTTGGGCAAAAGAAACAAAATGGTAGAATGCTGTTTAATGGGAAAACAATGAACGACAATCAATCTCCCTTGTCAGCTGTGTGACCTAGATAGATGCGTAGGAAGGTTTCGGTTATGACCAAAGAAATGATGAGATATTCCAGGCTGCTCGTATTACCCTTCTCCTCTTCTGTCTTGAGATTGTACCACTGCCCACTAGAAAGCAGGGAAGACACGGAAAGTATAACTTATCTAGCAATCTCGAACTTACACAAATAATATGGAGGTGTCAAGAATAAGATCTTATTTTTTGCTCTTTGGGAAGGTATAACACATGTCCAGAATGCACTGAAATTGGCCCACAGTGGGATTAGCCAGTCTATTGGAGTTTTCTTGTGTGGATCACTAATCTAGTGATGAGCGAAAGTGCTCGCTACACGAGATGAGCGAAAGTGCTCGCTACACGAGATGAGCGAAAGTGCTCGCTACACGAGATGAGCGAAAGTGCTCGCTACTCGAGTTTGCATCGGGTGCTCGGGTATGCACCGAGTATGGCGGGTACTTGAGTCCCCGTCCCGCATGTTTCGCGGCTGTTAGACAGCCACAAAACATGTGGGGATTGCCTGCCATACTCGATGCATACCCGAGCACCCAATGCAAACTTGAGTAGCGAGCATGCTCGCCCATCACTAACCTTTACCAATGGAGTTGATGAGACATTTGCATTGCCAATAGACAAATATCTCTGATATCCTGTATACATACTTGGCACAGAACATTCCATTTCTTTGCTGTGACCTCCTGTGCTTTCTAGTAACATGACATTTTCTCTGCACGCAGCTGCCCTACGCCAGGATGTGATGGAAGTGGACACATTACTGGAAATTATGCCTCTCACCGCAGGTTAGACTTCTCTTGACTGCTCCTTTGTGCTTTGGCTTGCAGGCTGTTTAGTACTATCCCGCACACCTCTTTTTTTTTATTTTGGCTTATCCAGTTATCTATCTGTTCTCTTTCAGTCTTTCTGGTTGCCCTCTTGCTGACAAGAGTCTCAGAAACCTCATGGCTGCACACTCTGCTGATCTCAAGTATGTTTGCGCTGAGCTAAACTGCTACTCCTGGCTTTTCTTCTCTTCCTTCTGCTTGTCAAAATCTGCTGAGGCTGATCAAAAGCTGTAGTGGGTCATTAGAACCAGGGTGGAAAAAAAATGTAACAAGAAGACGTTACATATTGATTACTACTGGTGTCTGTCATTCCAGCTCTAAGCAGATTTTGCTTCTTCAGGGCTA
This sequence comes from Phyllobates terribilis, assembly GCF_046119375.1. Classification (NCBI taxonomy): domain Eukaryota; kingdom Metazoa; phylum Chordata; class Amphibia; order Anura; family Dendrobatidae; genus Phyllobates; species Phyllobates terribilis. The sequence continues at coordinate 124,055,593 of NW_027362765.1, forward strand.
ATTGCTGCACCCCTCGCCCACCCTGCTTTCCTTATTTGCTACAGAATGGATGTCAAGTGTATACTAAGCCATGTGTAAACTAGTTCAGAGCATGTCACGTCTTACTGCCCCCCGCTGGCTGCTTTTAGCATTGCACGCCTGACAATTGCATTTAGAGAAGAGCTGTCGCAAAGATTCTTGTTCCTTGATCTTCTCATCATCCTTCATGTTATCATTTCATATCAAAGCAGAACTGCACATCAGGAAGTATTCCTGTGCGGTAATGACTGACTCTGCACCTTCAATGTGTTCATTATCGCCCCGATATCCAGCCCACCCAATTGTTGAATAAGGCATCATTAAATGAATGGATCCCGTTCTCATGTACACAGAGAACAGCTCCCAAAAATGATGAGAATGCAACAGGAGTAACCTTAAAACAGACACCCGGGTTCCCTGCCAGGCTTTGACACAGGCATGTGACCGCTGCAGCCAATCACTTGAGGCAGCAGACAACACATGTCCATGTTGAGATGTCATGCGTGAAGGCCAGGAGACCCTTTTAAAGGGGTTATCCCGGACTTTTTTTTATTTATCCTACGGGGCTAAGCACTTATGGGCAGGTAGTTAGTAACTACCTGTCTGTGCTGCCCTGCGACAATCTCTCCTGGCTCAGAGTGGTCGCAGACCGCTCTTGCGGGTGATTTTCCTGCTTCCTGTGACGTCTCGTGGACAGAGCAGTTCCTCATCTTCTGCTCTGTCGACGAGACATCACTGCCGACGTCATGTTGATTGACAGCCGGCTCAGCCTAACGCAGAGGGGAGTCGGCTGTCAGTCAACATGACGTCGGCAGTGCCGCCCCATCGACAGAGCAGAGTGGAAGAGAAGGAACTGCTCTCTCGATGTGACGTCACAGGAAGCAGGAGAATCGACTTCAAGAGAGGTCCGTGACCACTCTGAGCCGGGAGAGATCGCCGCAGGGCAGAACAGGCAGGTAGTTAGTAACTACCTGCCCATAAGTGCTTAGCCACATAGGGAAAATAACAAAAAGTCCGGATAACCACTTTAACCATTGTATAATTCTACGTTCTGCAGCTTTTTGGTTTAATTTGTGTTTCAATTTATCACTGCTATTAAAATCCATGCTTGCTCAGTAGAAACATTGCTGGTTACCTCCTGTACACAGCTAATGCGTCTCACAGCTGAGGGTTTGTTACAAGTGTATATAGGCTAGATAATGCTCTTAAGGCTATGTTCACACAGCGTTTTTTTGAGGCATTCAAAAACGACGAGTTTTTGAAGTGGAAACCGCTTTAGGAAGTGTTCCTATTTTGAGGAGTTTTTAACTTCTGTTTTAAACAGGGCTGTGGAATCGGTAAGCCAAACCTCCGACTCCCTCATACATGGCTCATGTTTAAGTGATAACTTTACTGTAGCACAGATTAATCTCAGCTAAAAGTCTAGACCCTTAGGAATAGGACAGACATTTATAGGACATTTCATAACTTTCCCAAATTCTTATGAAAAATATTCCCCACAAACTGCATTGAACTACTGTACCCAATTTATTATATATTTTAGGAGTCGGAGTCGGTTGATATTAATGGGCTCCGACTCCACTGCCCTGGTTTCAAAGCATTTTGGGAGTTTTTTCATGAAGCATTTTTTCGCTAAGCTAAAAAGAAACCTCTTCATTTGAACAGCAATATGGATTTCTCTTAGTAATAAATAGGAAAAGTTTCCTAACACTCTTGGGGTATGTTTGTACAATGTCTTTTTCCGGTGGGTCCACTCTGAAACCCACCTGAAAAAGCACTTAAAAGATGCTAAAAAGCATGAGCATTTCTATGTAAAAAGACCTTGCTGCTCATACGTTCAGACTTTTTGAGCCTCTTTTAACCTTTTCAGGCTTGAAAGCCATGAAGTAGTTAAAAGAAGTGTCCCGACCATTCTTCAGGCGGCTTTAAGACTTTCACTAAGTTATACAGAAAGTAAAAAAAAAAACTCCACCAGCAAAACGACATCAGAGGCGCCAAAAAAGACTGATGGCGTTTTCTGGAAGTGTCTTCAGCTTGAAAAACTCAGCAGGTATGCCGGCATCTAAAACATGTTGTGTGCACATGCCCTTAAAGCGTTTTTTGAGGAGGATTTTGGAGCAGATACTCCTCCAAAAACTTTTATGTGAACTTAGCCTTTAGGGTATGTTCAATCTGAGTTTTTTTAAAGGAATTTGAAGCAGATCTGCACAAAAATCCAATATCCAAATCAGATTTATACGTCCGTGAAACATGGTGTGAGTACGTACCACGATGCACAGATTTCCCACGGGTCTCCTGACCCAAAATTGGCTGCCTCATATATGCCTATGAGGCCGTTGAGGTAAAGTAAGGAGACCAGTGAGTGGTCTGTGCATAGTAGGCCCGTACTCGAACCGTGTTTCATGGACATCTGAATTTGGCCATCTGAATTCTTGTCAAAAAACTCAAGTGTGAACATACCCTTATTGTTCAATTAACTGGACATCAGATTGATACATTTTATCTTCTCTGATACATTGCAGTAAACTATCGGGACAGGAGAAACATTTGTGCTACCAATGTCTTTAGCTCACAGATGATTGTCTAGACTGGTTACAATAGTGACAGAGCCTCAGTTGTGTGACTTATAAGTTCTGTTAGCACTTAGAAACTTGCAGAACTTGACTGGAAAATTCTGATAAGGGTATGTGCACACAACGCCTTTTTAGATGCCGGCATAACCGCCGAATTTTGTGAACCGAAATTCCCAGCAGTGGCGTTGCCTTATGCAGTGGCTTTATCACCTGAACAATGGCCAGGTCACTTCTTTGCGTCTTTGGAAAAGTGAAGTAGTTAAAAGGAGCTCAGAAGACCGAACATCTGCACAGCAAGTCGTGTTTACATTGCAGTGCACATGTCCATTCTTTTTAAAGTTTCCTTAGCTTTTTCAGGGGGTTACGGGGTGTATCCTCCTGAAAAAGACATTTTGTGCATATACCCTAAACGAAAGGGATCTGACACAAGATCTATAAAAATTATATAATGATATGATGCCTGCTTCATCACATGTGCCTAACAATTATTTCTTAATTTAATTGAAACCTTCTTTTCACTCATCTGTTTGGACGCTCATCCGGGACAGAAGTAATACTGCGCATCTCTTTGATGTCTTCTCCAGTTTTCATGTCTTCTCTATTCTTCTGTACAGGTGCCCTACCCCAGGATGTGATGGCTCCGGACACATTACAGGGAATTATGCGTCTCATCGGAGGTAAGAGCCTATGGGAATTAATTATTAGTATTTTTATAGCTTGTATTGTGTTTCTAGGGCCTATCCTGAGTTAAGCCAGAAAGTCATACAGGGCAACATATTTCTGTGAGTTGCATCACGGTCCTTGAATATGGAATGTGTTGTAAAATGCTGTTAAAATACGTGAAAGGGGATGTGTTTATTACTTATTGGATATTTAGAGGCAGGAAATATTAGACTAGAAGCTAAAAAATATTAAGTACTGATCACATGCTGCCTATTTTCCATCCAGATTTTAATCTGCAGCAAAATCTTTGACGAGTCTACATGTAAGGTAGTGGAAAATCTGCAGCTGAATATTTGGATGTGTAAATCCAATTTAGAAACCAAGGTTAATTTAAAAAATAATCTAAAATGATTTCATTGGCGAGAACCTCTTTTTAGAAACGTTTCCAGTGAAACTGGTCCCAGCACTCTCTAAGGAACAAAACCATCATTCTGACCAGCACCTTATCTGCAGCATCAATGGGAAAATGTATCTGACATGCTACAATTCCTTCTCACTCTTTCACCTTTAGGCCGGTTTCCCAGTCTGTATAAAGACCAGTCAAAAGTCTCCTGCCCGAACTGGACCATCTTATATAAGCTTATGAGGCCGTCAAGTCCGGGTTTGGAGACCAGAGACGGCTCTGTGAATTGCAGCTTGTACTCGGACCATGAAACACGGATGTGTGAAACCAGCCATATGCATTGAAAAATTACTTCTACATAATATAAATAAATTAGTACAATTAAATATTAGTAAATTACAACATTTTGTAATTTGCCAAATAATAGAACAGATGTAATTTGGTTTGGTCACCATAAGTGCACTGATTAGAGCCCACAGATGATCATTTGTGCCACTCATCATATTTGAGCAGAACATACTTGGAAAAGGACCCTAAAATGGATCCAGTTTGTTTCAATGATATTCCTTTTTATTTAGAAAAATATCGCTCATCTGCCTGGGTGGTCAGGAAATCAATACATGCAATATTCCTCTGTTTGGTCCCAACACCTTTCGTCATCCCATTTGTGACTTTTCACATTGAAGTCGATGGGACAATGGACATGGGAGATTGAAACAATGGGTTACACGGCTGACATTTTTTATCCATTCATTGTCCTTTGGATGACAATGTTGAACATGAAGGATAGAAAGCAGTGAATGGGTCAGCTGATGGAAAAACAGTGAGTTTAGAGGCTGTTCACATACTGTATGTCTGACCCTATAGTTTATTTTTCCTCTAGCATGGTTCTGTCCGTGATTGCCTGGCAGATTTAATTAGAACTTTCATGGACTGGCTTTTTACTAACTTCTGTGACTTACACAGGGACCCTGAGTTGAGTCCTATGAGTAGCCGCTGGCCGGTAGAGAGGGTTGGCAGAAATGGTCAGGTCACCAGGTCAGAACCAGGAGGTACAGATAGGGGACAAAATTGTCAGTGAGAAGAATAGTGAATCTATCTCAATAGTCTGAGATCAGAAACAGAATAAACCAAAAAAGTACAAAAGCAGACCAAAGAGGTGTGGTCCAGATAAAGGAATACTTGTCACTGACATTAGAGACTGAGGTATGAGCCCAATCCGAGAGTTAATTATATCAGATAATTAGTATACTGCAAAAAGAAAAGTGAACTGGATAGGGACAACCAGACCAGCAATCCTAAGTTTAGCATCCACGCGCTACCATCGCTCAGCAGCATTTGTAGCATTAGTGTGGCGCTGCCTAGCGACCAAGGCAGAGGTAGAAGTAGCGTATTCTGACACAGATGCGACAATAGTTAAAAAATTTTATTGATGACAAAACTAATTCCACGGCTTCCCATGGGGTCATATTTGTGTCCGGTAGTATATGTAAGGCTGGACATCTGAACTAGTTGGATAAAGAAACTTTGTGCAGTTTTTGCACCTGTCTGGTGTCTACAGCAAAGTTTCCATCAGAAATTACTTGCTGGGAAAAAAATAGGTATGTGAACGCACCCTTACTGGTGCTACTGAATGGTTGAAAATCTGTGTCCGTGATCTAAAATGTGCAACAAACTTAAGGAGGACCTTTCACTAGTTTGAGCATGTTAAACTGGCCACATCATGGATTAGTACAGGGATGGGGATGACCTTTTATCTTCCCCTGGGCAGACTCCTGGGGACCGCAGTGCTTGGGCCGGCAGCTGCATTTTAACGGCCGACGGCCCTTCAGCGTCTTCTTGCTCTGTGAGCAAGTGAATGCAGTGTTCACTACTGAACGCTGAGGCTCGTGCAATGAAAGATTACACACTTACACCGGTGCCAACGTCAGGACGTACTTTGTCGGTGGAGTTAATGCACGATTTGTAAGGCCCCCGAAGGATGGTATAAATATCTAAAATGGCCCATGGCAGAAAAAAGGTTCCTCACCTCTGGATTAGTGGCTTCAGAGTTCAATAAAATGTAGATTTTATTTTTTAATTTCACCTTTCTGTTACGAAGATATTAGCTTGTAAAGTTTAAGTTATAATTTATGTTATCTTTCATCTGAGCATTTCCAGAGCTTTGTCTCTGGGGGGCGTGAGCTTCTTTGTATGAGGTTGAGCAATCATAAGCAGGCAGTGTCACGCTGTGGAGGATAGAACACACCCTCCTCTCCTCACTAATCTCTGCAGCTACTGTGTAATGATACAGCACAGCTAAGTTATGTATGTTATGTGTGGCTACCTTTTTGGCGATTAGTTGCGGCTGTGAGCAACTACACCCTGAAAGTGCAGAAGCCTCCGGTTTCTAGATGAGCCTTGTAGTTCTCCACTAGTTATGGGCCGGTCCCCTCTGCGGCCTGATCCCTCCATGTCCTGGTAGATTCGGGAGCACGGGTGGCTTCCTGCACTTCCCGTGCCCCTGGGATCCCCTCACTCCTGAAGCCTTCCTCCGCTCCCTTCCTCTTCAGCCTTTCCTCCTGGGCCTCTCACACTAGGCCCCCTTCCCTGAGCAGAGCTCCTGCTCCCACTCCTTCTCCTCTCTGACTGTTCCCTCAGACTGTTCTAACCACTCCCAAAATGGCTTCCCTTTTTATACTCCTACTGAAGTGCTCCCCTGTACTTCTTCCTCCACCCACACCCACTACATCGTTCCACCCTCCAGCCAGGGACCAGGGACTGTGCTCTCCCTTAGGAGCAAACTCGCCCTTCCCTCCTGAAGTGTAATGGATGCAAATGTGTGGGTCCCGGGCAGTACTCCATCCTTACCTGAGAGTGGGATACCACACCTCTGGGTGAGATGCAGTACCTCTGTGGCGACTGAACCCGCAGGGGCGCCCCATTTGTAATGATACATAATTCAGCTCTGCTGTATCTCTACACAGTAGTTGCTTAGATCAGCGAGGAGAAGAGCCCATGGTCTTTTTTTCTCCTGCACGATGATGGCTGCTTATGACTAGTCAACCTAATGCAGGGGAGAGAGTACACATCCCCAGAGACAAATATCTGCCAACACCCAGATGGATTTATCAAATTATAACCTAAGCTTTACAAGCTAATATCTGTACAATGGAGTAGAGAACTTAAAAAAATAAAAACTACATTTTACTCAGCTCTGCAGTTACTATTCCATGATGTGGCCAGTTTAACATGCTCAAACTGGTGAAGGGTCCTATTTAATCTAGAGAAAGTTTTTTTTGTATTTTTTTTAGAAACATGATGATCGTAATGTTCTAGCTTATCTCCATATTCTCCTGTTTAGGTTACACATTTATCATGTAGTATATAAAGAGATCAAATCTTCCCTGTAGCATCTCTATAAATTGATGTTCCTAGAAATAGCGTAATTCTCAGCGTAATTGTTTTCCATAGAACCATGTGTATAATTGCCTCAGGAGACGTGGCAGTGCCTCAATCTCTGGGTTTGTTTGCTATCACGCTATAATATAGCTTTGCAGAGGCCGATCAGGTGAACAGTCTGGGAATAGGTTGTACTGTGTATTAGGCTGAGCATATGGCAGTAATTACATCGTCTTCTATGAATTTATAGCTTGTCAGGCTGTCCTCGTGCCAAGAAAAGCGGAATGAAAGTTACACCCACTAAGGATGACAAGGACGACCCAGAGCTAATGAAGTGAGTAGAAGCCGAGCACGTGATGAGATGAATATGAGAATCTGAGAAAAACATGTACAATGATTGTAACTGGAAAGTGCGTATAATTGGTTTATGCCCGCGTTACCGAGAGGCCCCCGGAGGCGGCCATTGTCTGATCTGCATCTAACACATCACACTGTATCAAACCTCTTAGAGGACAGCATAAAACACAATGTAGCGGTGCCTACTTACAAAACTCCACCAGCAATGCTCATGTACCAGTAGTGCCCCCATACTGGTTACCCTAGCAGGGCCGCCATGTATACAAATAGCCACTACTTATTATTCCTTAGTTGACATCAGTCACTGGTTACATAGTGTTTGAGTTCAACATTTGCTGACAGTTACTAGCACATACGTCAAATGTATCTATTTGCCTAACGACAGAGTCCTTTTGGCCTCTATAGGGCTGGCATACTTTGTTGCACTTTTTTTTTCTTCTCAGAAAAGAGTAACTGATTATACTGTTTATACAGAGCCATCCGGGGGTATACATTTGTTTTACAGTTGGAGATGTGTGCCTATACAGAGGTATACATTGGAGCCTACTGTGAGAGGTACAGTTGAAACCAGAAGTTTACATACACTATATAAAAAGACACATATACATGTTTTTCTCAATATCTGACATGAAATCAGAATAAACCTCTCCCGTTTTAGGTCAATTAGGATTACCATAATTTTTAATATTTGCCAAATGCTGGAATAATGAGAAAGAGAGAATGTTTTAAGGCATTTTTATTACTCACTACAAAGTCAAAAGTTTACATACACTAAGATTACTATGCCTTTAAACAATTCTGGACTGCCCATATGATGATGTCATGTGTTTGGAAGCTTCTGATAGTTTTTTCGGCAACATCTGAGTTAATTAGAGACACACCTGTGGATGTATTTTAATGCACACCTGAAACACACTGCTTCTTGGTGTAGCATCATGATAAAGTCTGAAGAAAGCAGCCAAGATATCAGGAAGAGAATTGTGGACTTGCACAAGTCTGGCTCATCCTTGGGTACAATTTCAAGATACCTGAAGGTGCCTCGTTCATCTGTAAAAACAATTATATGCAAGTACAAACAAGATGGCAATGTACCGCTCAGGAAGCAGATGGGTTCTCTGTCCCAGAGATGAACGGCTTTGGTCCGACATGTGCATATCAACCCAAGGACAAAAGCAAAAGACCTTGTGAAGATGATGGCGGAAGCTGGTAAGATTGTGTCAATATCCACAGTGAAACGAGTACTATATCAACATGGGCTGAAAGGCCACTCTGCCAGGAAGAAGCCATTGCTCCAAAAGAAACATAAAAAAGGCAGATTAATGTTTTGAAGTGCACACATGAACGAAGACCTTAATTTTTGGACACATGTCCTGTGGTCTGATGAAACTAAAATTGAACTTTTTGGGTATAATGACATCGTTACGCTTGGAGGAAAAAGGGAGAAGCTTGGAAGCCTAAAAACACCATCCCAACTGTGAAACACGGGGGTGGCAGCATCATGTTGTGGGGTGGTTTTGCTGCAAGAGGGACTCGTGCACTTCACAAAATAGATGACATCATGAGAAAAGAAGATTATGTGGCAATACTGAAGCAACATCTCAAGACATCAGCCAGGAAGTTAAAGCTTGGGCGGAAATGGGTCTTCCAAATGGACAATGACCAAAGCATACTGCCAAAATGGTAACAAAGTGGCTTAAGGATAACAAAGTCAATGTTTTGGAGTGGCCATCACAAAGCCCTGATCTCAATCTTATTGAAAATTTATGGGCAATGCTGAAAAGCCAGGTGCGAGCAAGGCGACCTACAAACCTGGATCAGTTACACCGGTTTTCAGGAGGAATGGGCCCAAATTCCGACCAACTATTGTGAGAAGCTTGTGGAAGGATATCCGTAACGTTTGACTCAAGTCATTCTGTTTAAGGTCAATGGTACAAAATACTAATGAAATGTATGAAAACTTTTGACTTTGCGGTAAGGAATAAAAATGCCTTAAAACATTCTCTCTCTCTCATTATTCTGGCATTTGGCAAATATTAAAAATTATGGTAATCCTAATTGACCTAAAACAGGAAAGGTTTATTCTGATTTCATGTCAGATATTCAGAAAAACATGCACATGTGTCTTTTTATATAGTGTATGTAAACTTCTGGTTTCAACTGTATATGTCAGGCAACACTTCCAACATACACATGTGATGGAAGACTCAGACCTAGAGTGAACTATGCCTGAACCTGACAACAGCAAATCAGCCTGACAACTTTGGGCTTTAGTCTAAATTTATTATTACCATTTGACAAATAAAAAAAAAGTTCTCTTTGCATAGGAGACATCAAATGATTAATTATGACGGCTCTGGAATCTGTTTTTGCAGGTGTAAAGTGGATTGTAGAGGAGATGTCCAAAGCTAGACAGATATGGGATAGATATATAGATAGATAGACAGACAGAGAGATACATAGTAGATAGATAGATGGAGAGGATAGATAGATAGATAGATAGATAGATAGATAGATAGATAGATAGATAGATAGATAATTAGATAGATACATAGATAGACAGATAGGTAGATGGAAATATAGATAGACAGATAGGAAATAGATAGATAGATAGATAGATACATAGATAGATAGGAGAAAGATAGATAGATAGTTAGATAGATAGATGGAGACAATAAATAGATAAATAGATAAATATTATATAGATGGAGAGAATAGATAGATAGATAATAGATAGATAGATGGAGAGAATAGATAGAGAGACAGAGAGATACATAATAAATAGATGGAGAGGATAGATAGATGGATAGATAGATAGAAGGATAGATAGATAGATAGATAGAATGATAGATAGACAGATAGATAGATAGATAGATAGATAGATAGATAGATAGATAGATAGATAGATAGATAGATAGAACAAAACAGTATGTTTTGGGCGTTTTATAAACCAGCCATAGTCTGCTGTAGAAAGTCCTACATAACAATCAGTTTACACATAACATGTTCTGCGATCCTTCATGGGGGTGTCACCTTGAAAAGCATTTACATCTTACAAGAATCGTGTACACCATGGGTGATCAGAGACGGAAATGAAAAATGAAATACATTTAAATCGCGGCTCCCATCGGCAGCGAGCTGCAGTCACTATGCTAAAAGTGTTGCGCAACAGCGACATATTTATAATCTCCCGTGGCTGCAAAGTGCATATTGTCCCTGGGTGGTCGGCAACCGGTCTTCTATCAATAGTTACCCCCAGCGGTTGTGCTAAGCATTCTGGAATGGAAGCTATTCTGTCGCTCTGTCAGGGTATTACAGGCTGCTTGGTACAAGGCTGAGCTCTGCTGCCCCCCACTGAGAGAAGAGCAATTCAGGATCCATCACTGTGTTAATCATTCTTCAAATAAACGACAGCAGATGTTAAACCAAATCCCGCTCTTTACAATTATTGCAAATGGGAAGAGCCGGCGACAAACAGACTTTCTGCTTTCATTTGCGCTCTTATCCTCTAAGGGGTTAACCTGGAGCAGACAGATGTTTAACACTGGTTAATGCTATGGTAGAGATGCAATGAAAGGTATATTAGCCACGTAAGGCAGGTAGCATAAGTACCATAAAGGTGTGATAGAGAAGCGGCCTCTCTCACTCCAGAGGATTCACTAATTTGCTCCTCGACGTCGGATCGCACAGTTTTCTTATGAATTTTCGGAGGTTCTTGCTGGCGAGGATATTAAGAAAAAAATTGTACTGCTTTTACAGACAATTAAAAGCAAGATGAGCGGGGTTTTTCTTTTAGATGAAGATAACATTAGGCCTGTTCTCCTGCTTCAGAAGACATCCTTCATAAATAATACAATCCTGAGCCGCAAGTAAAGCGAGAAGTAGAGAGGAATCATCTTAGAGGGATCCTCTGGTTTTGACAAACCTTTAACATGCCAAAAGCTATTGGTACAGTTCTGTGAGCTCGGACCTTCACTGATCACTATTAGGGTAGGGTCACACAACCGTTTTCTCCACAACCATGAAAAACGCTCCAATTACTCTCATCAGACTTTGATCAGAATTTGATAAAAGTATGATCAGCATGGGATCCGATTTTCTCAGATATGGAGAGAAAAAATAAAGTTTCTCTACTTTCTCCATTCTGTTAGTCCTTGAAAATCTGACCGCTCACGGATGTCATCCGAGTTGATCTGATTTTTTTTTTCACAGATCCATAGACTTGGACTGAAGATTTTGATCCGACACTCGGATCGAAATCGAATATGTCTCCGTTTGTGTTCTGTGGACTACTCGGTCTGAATAAAAAAATCGGACGTGTGCACACGACCATAGAATATCATAGGTACTACTGCTATGCATGAAAACCACGAATAGCAGTCATCCTAGAAAATCGGTCATGTGCACGAGCCCTTACTGTTCCGTTCGAGACTGTGGTGAGGCTCTCAACATTTGCTCAGATATCTCGGGAAAGACCAACATTGTATGACATTTAGAAGAATACTGACTGATTTTAGATATCAATGTGACTCTTATTTTGGTTGAGCTCTGGCTCTATTCCCATCAGTAATCAAAGGGAAAAAAATCTTCAGCACCTACATCTACAGGTTAGTTTTAAGAGTGAACAATATATTTTCAGAAATAAATCTAAACATTTACTTCACCGTTTGTTCAGGTGCCCAGTTCCAGGCTGTGATGGACTTGGACACATAAGTGGTAAATACGCTTCTCACCGCAGTGCGTCCGGCTGTCCTCTGGCTGCTCGGAGACAGAAGGAAGGCACTCTGAATGGATCTGCATTCTCCTGGAAATCTCTGAAAAATGAAGGTCCAACGTGCCCAACCCCAGGCTGTGACGGATCAGGTCACGCCAACGGGAGCTTCTTAACTCACAGGAGGTAAAAACATTGTTTTGTGTAATGGTCCATCTTTATCTATAGAAACTCAATACTGGTTTTCTACAGTCTGATGAATCTCGTTTGTCTATTGAAATAACTCGGATCATCCTTTATTTAGTCTGTCAGGTTGTCCGCGAGCCTCTTTTGCTGGGAAAAAGGGAAAACTCTCAGGGGATGAGCTTCTTGGAACAAAATTCAAGACTAGCGATGGTAAGTGAAGATGAGCAATAACCTGCCACCTGTAGGGTTAGTTTTCTTATACCCATGTAGTACAAATCACTTTTAAGGGGGTCACAGATCTCCTCTACAAATATTGTTATTGATCATAACATTTTGTATTTTAACTAAATTAGGTGATATAGCAGGTGGATTGGAATCTACAAAGTCTACACCAATAGCTCCCTAAAAGAGACCCTGCCAACCCCCTAAATATGCATTTAGACAGGTCAATATCAAACACTCAACAAGTGCCGATCGACTATCTACAAGTTGATTGGTGCTTGTTAGCTGGCCTGTTCACACAGGCCGACAAGTAGAGAGCAATCACTAATACTATCATTCAGCCCCCATACAGCAGCACGTTATCGGCAGCACATCACCTGTTTACACCGGCCGATATGCTGCCGATGCTATGATTTATGTACCAGCATATACAAGATCGGTGTTTATTCCTATTCGGAAGAAGGCACATGCTACTGTGGAAACTATTGGACTATTGTGCTTATACCTCATGTCAGAAAAATACTACTGAAGATCCTACAAAGATGGTTAAAGCCTTACTTTGACAAAGATCTGCCAGAGGAACAAGCAGGATTCAGAAAAGGCAGAGGAGCAAGAGATGTAATTGCTATTATTAGATGGATAATGGAATAGGCCAAAGAATACAACAAGGAGATCTATTTTTGCTTAATCGACTACAGCGAAGCCTTCGACTGTGTTGATCACCAGAAACTTTATAATACTATGAAGGATATGGGTGTGCTGAACAATCTGATCTGCCTCATTAGGAACCTTTACATCGACCAAGAAGCAACAGTCCGAACGGAACACAGTGACACGGCATGGTTCAAGTAGAGCGAGGCGTCAGAGAAGGCTGCATCCTGTCACCATTTCTCTTCAATTTATATACAGAAGATATTATCAGGAAGGATGGACTTGCCAAAAAAGAAGAAGGAATCAAAATTGCTGGACGAATCCTCACCAATCTTAAATACACAGACGATACAACAAGATGCAGCAATGACATCGAAAGTCAATAGGAGGATAGCTATGGGCAAATCAACAATGAAGTCACTGGAAAAGGTCTTCAAATCAAGGAACATTTCACTAGCAATGAAAATTGCCTCTTTAGAGAGGAAGAGGACTAGCAATGAAGACACGGCTCGTACATAGTCTGGTCTTTACTGTAGTAACATATGGATGCGAAACCCGGACGGTAAAGAAACAAGATAGGAGAAGAATCGACGCCTTCAAAATGTGGTGCTGGAGAAGGATGTTATCAATACCATGGATGACAAGAAAGACAAACAAATCAATCTTGGAACAAATCAAGCCAGACATGTCACTGGAAGCAAGGATCAACAAGCTACGACTTGTCTACTTTGGGCACATCATACGAAGAGAGCAATCACTGGAGAAGGACATCATGGTCGGAAGAATAGAAGGAACAAGGCGAAGAGGCAGACTAGTCATGTGTCACTTGCTAGCCTGTTTGCTGTCATCTTGATACAATCATAGCTTTCTCTGCTGTAGATCTAGTAGTGCTCAGAATGCTGAGCGCTCGGTAACACCACCCACACCACTGATTGGCAGCTTTCTGATCAGGGCTGTGGAGTCGGTAAGCCAAACCTCCGACTCCTCAATTTCCACGACTCCGACTCCCTCATACATGGCTCATGTTTAAGTGAAAAATATTCCCAACAAACTGCATTGAACTACTGTACCCAATTTATTATATATTTTAGGAGTCGGAGTCGGTCCATTTTATACCTTTTTGTGAGGTAAAAAATTTCCCTGCCTGTTTTTAAAGAATGTTTTACATCAAAGAAAGAATCAGCTGTGATCCCCGGCTGTCCTGTCTGTATACTCTTTTGCGTCCTCCCCTGTCAGGAGCTGTGGTATGATCAGACCATGTTCCTGTACGGTCAGACACAGCCATTACACAGTACACAGCAGGGGCACATTTATAAGATTATCTCAACACAGGGACATTTTCTTTGAATACATTCAATTGTGGAAGTTATTATCATTCCAAGATCTATTGATTAAAATGAACTTTTGGTCATGGGAAAACCCCTTTAACTTCTTCTGGACTGTCCATAGACTTTAAAAGTCCAGGTGGTCCACACATGTCCCTGCACCGACATTCTAAAATGTCAGTGTCATTCAAGCAGCTAGCACTAGATAGTGCAGCTGTGGGGGAGGGTAGCTGCTGTCACACACAGCAAGACTATCCAGACGGAAGATAAACATGGTTTATTACCAAATTTACCTTCTCGATCTTTGTATACACGTCACCGAACTAGCCCAGCGCTGTGTATATATACAGTGGCTACGGAAAGTTAAGTTTGTAAGCTTGGCCAGATCTGTGCCTTGCCACAATTCTGTCTCTGAGCTCCTTGGGCAGTTCCTTTGAGCTCATGATTCTCATTTGGTCTGACATGCACTGTGAACTATGAGGTCTTATATAGACAGGTGTGTGCCTTTCCAAATAAAGTCCCATCAGTTTAATTAAACACAGCTGGACTCCAATGAAGGAGTAGAACCATCTCAAGGAGGATCACAAGGAAATGGACAGCATGTGACTTAAATATGAGTGTCTGAGCAAAGGGTCTGAATACTTATGACCATGTGATATTTCAGTTTTTCTTTTTTAACAAATTTGCAAAAGCTTCAACATTGCTGTTTTTTTTCAGTCAAGATGGGGTGCAGAGTGTACTTTAATGAGAAAAAAAAATAACTTTTTAGAATTTACCAAATGACTGCAATGAAACAAGGAGTGAAAAATTTAAAGGGGTCTGAATACTTTCCGTACCCACTGTATTAGGAAACACTGACAGTGCTTCCTCCTCTGGACCCAGTGAACATGTGATCACTCGGTGCAGGGAGGGAACAGAAGCTGCTGGATCCTAGAAAACCCAAACAGCTCTGCTATGCAGCCAGGAGGCTGAAATCCCCATTTAACTGGGGATAAAATACCAGCCCTAGTTGCAAGGGAGATCAGCAAAAAAAAAATTATTAATATATTATGCCACCAAAGGTCTTTTAAGACCTTATGGGGGTCACAGCATGTAAAATAAAAAAGAATAAATAAATAAAACAAAACTAAAAAAAAAGACACTGTTAGTCTGAATTGCTGAAGCTAGTGCCGCCCATATTGAAAGAAAAAATAGGTGCAATATATAAAAATCAATGATTTTTAATGGTCCTTTGTAATCTTTAAAGTGAAAAATTGACAAGTATCTCCTATTTTAATTTACATTTTCCACTATCAGAAAAAAAGGAATATGAAAATGACATGAATATTAAGGCCCATGCATCTCGAAAAAAAAAAAGGAAAGACATTTTTTTAGAACCATTAAAAGGAGCATGTATGATAAAACCTGAACATTTGCCTGGTCAAGAAGGGAGAGAAATGACCCAATCATATACTGGTTCAAGAGCACTTTACTGCAGAGCATTTCACTGCAGAAAGTTTAGCTACTTGTATTTGCGCCTTAGATCTGACATCCGTCTGTTTTTACAGTCTTAGAAAATGATGAAGAAATCAAACAGCTGAACAAGGAAATAAATGAGCTTACAGAATCCAACTCAGAGATGGAAGCGGACATGGTGAACCTCCAATCTCAGGTCAGCTCTTTGTCTTATTGTTTGGCTCGTCAGCAAACATCGATTCATTCTGCACTAATGTACAGCGTAATATAATATAATGAGATATTTTATGATGAGAAGGATCACAACATCCTATAGCATTTACTTGTCAATCCTAGTTTAGAAGGTCTCACAATTTCTCAAAACATGCCTTTAAAAATATGCAAAACCACCCACACAGAGACATAACTATATATCAGTCATCCGTTGTTTTTTTCCTCCAGTATTTTAGTACCAGTGACGCATCACTTGCTGCCCTAGATGGGTCTTTGGGCTGGATAAAAAAAAATTCCATGTAGCATTTTTCTGTCCAGCTACAAAAACAGTGACCAGTGCAGAGGCAAAAAAAGATAGAGCGGACACAGTGGATAGGATATACTGCATGTGACTGTAGACCATACATGTCAAACTCTGGCCCATGGGCCAAATCTGGCCCCCTGGGTGGTTTTATTTGGCCCACGACACCAGAACCAACACCCCTATGTAGGGCCATTATTCTGTATGGAGGACTATTTGGGGCCCATTATCCTATGTGGAGGACTATTTGGGGCCATTATTCTGTATGGAGAACTATGTAGGACCATTATTCTGTATGGAGGACTATGTGGGGCCCATTATACTGTATGGAGGACTATGTGGGTCTATTATACTGTATGGAGGACTATGTGGGGCCCATTATTCTGTATGCAGGACTATGTGGGGCCCATTATTCTGTATGGAGGACTATGTGGGGCCCATTATTCTGTATGGAGGACTATGTGGGGCCATTATCCTGTATGGAGGACTATGTGGGGCCATTATTCTGTATGGAGGACTATGTGGGGCCATTATTCTGTATGGAGGACTACGTGGGGCTCATTATCCTGTATGGAGGACTATGTGGGGCCCATTATTCTGTATGGAGAACTATGTGGGGTCTATTATTCTGTACGGAGGACTATGTGGGGCCCATTATACTGTATGGAGGACTATGGTGGGCCCATTATTCTGTATGGAGGACTATGTGGGGCCATTATTTTGTATGGAGCACTATGTGTGGCCCATTATTCTGTATGGAGGACTATGTGGGGCCCATTATTCTGTATGGAGGACTATGTGGGGCCATTATTCTGTATGGAGGACTATGTGGGGCTCATTATCCTGTATGGAGGACTATGTGGGGCCCATTATTCTGTATGGAGAACTATGTGGGGTCTATTATTCTGTACGGAGGACTATGTGGGGCCCATTATACTGTATGAAGGTCTGTGTGGTGCCCATTATAATGTATGCTGGTTGGCCTGCGACTTAGTCCAAGTTTTTAATTTTGGCCCTCTGTGTGTTTGCGTTTGACATCCCTGCTCTAGACTAAAGGCAAACATAATTTTATTTTGATCTCACCGATGTATTCCACAGCACTTTACAATTCACAGGGGACGTGTACAGACAATATCAGACATTACAGACTAACATATAATTCAGCACCTACCAACAGTGAGCACATAAGTTTACACAATCTACAAGGAATACACAGTATATGAAAATCGTTCAAAAATCACAACCGTCTAATGTGCATGGGGACTGTTCCCAATATCATCTGAAGTTTCTACTTCTAATGAGTATTATTTTCAGGGGATGCAAGTTGTTGACAGGGGAGTCTGGCACCATCTTCCTCCCCTCTGCCCATTGAAAACCTTTGTGTCACACAAGGTGTAGGAAAGACTAAGTGCAACACGAAGGGAAGGGGGAAAAGGGAGCACAGACTGTAGGGAAAGGGGATAGTGGAGACCTCCTAGGCTGACCTATTTCACCCTGTCTCACCTAACGTCCCTATATTGGTTCCGCACCAATCGCCGCACAGGAACTTCACCCTGTCTTTCCTGGCGTTTGGCCCTGGCTAGGGAAGGGAGGGGATGAGCGCTAGTCGATCCCCACTGCCAACTAAAGACAACAAGGGGGAACAAACAAGGGAAGATAGCTTAGCTTTAGTCGACTTCAGAGAGATGAACACACGTCCTCTTAGCACCAGAGAGGAAGAAGTACTGCACTAGCTCCAAGCCTTCACAAGGGGTCATGTGAGTGTCGCCGGCATCTCCCTCTAGCAAACAGCAGGTATTTATACACACAGGCCAGGGTGTTAATTAGCAAGAGGAACGTAGCCACTGGGTCCTAGAGAGACAGCTTCTAAGAAGGTGTCTGTAATGCCAAACGAAGAGATCTTCTGCAACAAACTGCAAGGCTACTGTCTGTCACTTCTGACACACCCGTGATACTTTGAGGGAGTTGGTAAAGTTGGCTGTCGGCTAAACATCCTGTTTCCTTAAGTCCAAGTCAATGAAAAAGAACAAGTAATATTGTCATAAAAGTAGACAAGGCTTTATTAGGCAAGGTCTACACACTGCAACGTTGTATCTAATGATTTCCTATGGTGTCGCCATGCCACTGCCAAATGTTTCCAAATGTGTTGAATTTTCTGTCGGTGGTAGCTTGTGACTCACTTGCCATAGACTTCACTGCAAAGTCACAAGCGACATATCTGCAATTTGGATTTTTTTTTTACAGCAAAATCACAGCTCTCAAACTAGTCACGCGACAGCCACAAACAAGTTGCACAGATGTTTTTTGGTAACGCGATTTGTCTGAGAATTGCTGTCACCCGACACATATTGCAGTGTACCCCCCAGCCGTAGCCATCACAGACTAATTATCTAGGAGTAATATGGTTAGCACTGTTGCTTTGCAACGCTGGGGTCTTGGGTTCAAATCCCACCAAGGACAACATCTGAAAGGAGTTTGTATGTTCTCCCCGTGTTTATGTGGGTTTCCTCTGGGTTCTCCGGTTTCCTCCGACATTCCAAAGACATACTGATAGGGAAGTCAGATTGTGAGCCCCAATGGGGACAGTGATGATAATGTCTGTAAAGCGCTGTGGAATTAATGGCGTTAAATAAGTGCTCAAAATAAATATTTCTGGTAGACATCTGCTCCTTGATGATTCTGAATGCATTCTCATTAAAAACAGATAACAACAATGGAGAAGAACCTGAAGAACATCGAAGAGGAGAACAAGGTGATAGAGGAACAGAACGAGGCTCTGTTTGTAGAACTTTCTGGACTAAGCCAGGCTCTTATACGAAGTCTTACCAATATCCGCCTTCCACACATGGTGAGTGACTGTCTCCTCTGCTTGCACGGCTGCTGATAACCCTCATCATCTGAGAAGATATTCACAGATATTTAGTTTAGACATTGACTTTTGCTTTTCAGCAATGGCACCTTCTGCTAGTTTCTTTTTTATATACTTGATTTAGGTGTTGTTTTGTTAAATTTGTTACCGATTTATTAATTTATCAACAGATACTCTCGTTTTTATGACATTTTCAATATTTTGCTTGTTATCCTTAACTTATATTGTGTAATTTCTTTACTCTAAACAATATATATTTTCTGTTTAAAAAAAGGAAAAACACTTCTAAAGAGGCGGAAAGACTGAGAACTAAAAATTTACCCCTTCCTGACATGTGATGAACTTGTACACCCAGCATACACTTCTAACAGCTGCAACCGGCCTAGCTCCGATTGCTGCTGTTTAACCCCCTTAATTTCTGCTGTGAATTTCTGACAGTGGCCTTTAAGACCCTCTATCCAAATGGGGCACAGTTTTGCATCACTCACAACATAACCACAGGATGCCAATGGTTTACCATTGTGGTAGCCTGCTGGAGGCCCATCTCACTGTCATCTTAGTACTTCTGTGAAGCCCAGCCATAGGCCATATATACTACAATACTTGTGTATAAAATAAGCGATCATACAATCGCAGGCTCAAGTCCCTTAAAGGGATCAAAAAATAAGGTTAAAAAAAATGTTTAAAAAAATATGTAAAAGTTTAAATCACCCTCCTTTTCCCAGTTTAAAAATAAAGAAACAAAAATAAACATATTTGGTATCTCCCTATCCACAAAAGTCCAATTAAAGTAAACAGTTATTTATGAATGGTAAACGCATTAAAGCAAAAAATACACTCTAAATGCCAGAAATACAGTTTTTCAGTCTCCGCAACTCTGACAAAAATGCAATAAAAAGCAATAAAAGCATTGTATTTACCCCAAAGTGGTACCAATAAAAAAGCTCACACAGCTCCATCAACAGAAAAATAAAAAGTTATAGGTCTCAGAAAATGTTGAAAGACTAATTTTATTTTACAAATTTCAGATTTTTTTTTTACTACTTACCATATGCTATGATTGTATGTTACCAGTTCACGTCTAATCTCAACTCCCCATCTTTGATGCGGGCTCAGGTGCTGAGCCTGCCTCATACCCGACATACGGTGGCTGTCTTACAGTCAGCATCTGCCTCTAACAGCAGCGAGTAGAGCTGTGCTCCGTTAATTGCTAAAAATCCCTTAAATGCAGTCTTTGACAGTGGCATTGAAAGCGCGCAGTCTGGGGAAAGGGGGGAGCATTGTTGCATGAGCCCACCATCTTCCTCTGCAAAGCAATCTCGGGCTGCCGACGGCCTATGAAAGGCCCTGTACCAGCCATGACGGTGCATCTGTGGAGACCAGTTGCTGTTGCTGGGCTTTATGGGAGACTGTGATTTTCTCTAAAAACTGCAATACTCTAGCATACTTTAGTATAGCAGTATATTGAACAAGTTCAAGTTCCCCAAAGAATCAAAAAAAGTAGTAAAAAACAAATATATAAACATTAAAAATTATAAAAATTTAAATCGTTGCCCTTTTCACCCAATAAACAAATTAAAAAAAATCAATGTTTGGTATCGCTGTGTCTGTAAAAGTCTGATCTATCAATATATAAATTTAACTAACCCGTATAGTAAAAGCAGCAAAGAGTAAAAATAACAAAATACCAGAATTGCGTTCTTCCTTATTTTCAGTTGGCAACTCTACAAAAAAAATGCAAAATGCAGTAATAAGCAATCAAAACATTGTAACTATCTCAAAGAGGTGTTAATAGAAATGTCTGCTTGCCACACAAAAATAATGCCTTCATACATCTGCATTGATGTAAAAATGAAAGCATTGCAGGTTACAAAAAACACACAAACCAATTTTTGTTTTTTACAAATTTGTGAACTTTTTCATTACTTAAATAAAAAATATATATATACAAATTTGGCATCGCTGTAATCAAACTGACCTGGGGAATCCTGCAGCAGGTCATTTTCACCGCTCAAAAAAAGCCATAAAAACAAAACCCAAAAAAACTATGGCTGAATGGCATTTTTTTTTACCATATCACAGCTCTTGGAATTTTATTACATTATATGGTAAAATGCATGGTGCCGTTCAAAATTACAACTCATCCCACAAAAACCAAGGCCTCATACAGTGATATTGATGGAAAATTAAAAAAGTTATGTCTTTTGGAAAAAGTGGAGGTAAAAAAAGCGCAAAAGCAAATATTGGTTGCTTCATTAAAGAGTTAAAGTGGTATTCCCATCTCCAAGATCCTATCCCAATATGTAGCATGTGTAATAATAATATTAGCAAATGCCTCCAGTTAGAAATGTAGTATAGTTCTTCTGATTCACTATGTCACTTAACCCATGTGCAGTAGCATAGGCATTACAGTAGCTTAGGTATCTATAGTTACGACCAATCATACAGTGACAGTTAGTTGTTAGTGGTCGTAACCATGGATACCTAAGCTACTGCAATGCGTTGCACATGGGGAAGGCGATGTAGTGAATCAGAAGAACTATACTACATTTCTAATTGGAGGTATTTTCTAATATTATTATTATTATTAATACACCCACTACATATTCGGATAGGATCTTGGAGATGGGAATCCCCCTTTAAGAAACGGCAAAAAGTTGCAGTTCAATAATTAGTGTAATTTTTCCTTAAGCTTTCAATTTATTACTTTATAGGAAATTTTGCTGTAGAATATTTCTATTTTATTATGAATTTTTTTGTATTTTACTTACAGGAACCAATCAGCGAACAGAACTTTGATGCCTATGTGACCACCCTGACTGATATGTACAGTAACCAAGAGTGTTACCAAAACCCAGAGAACAAAGCATTGCTTGAGAGTATCAAACAAGCAGTCAAAGGTATCCAGGTGTAATGAGGGGATATCAGGACACTCCCGCCTAGTATTCAGGTTCACAAGCCTTGTGCTCTGTGCATTGAATCACAAAACCTAATGGACCAAAATGAATTTAAAAAAATAAATCCCAAAAAAAAGCTTGACAAAGACTGAACTTATAACTGTATATGGAAGCCAGATAGGAAGTTCGGACACATCCAAAAAAAAAAAGAGGTGAACCTACCTGTATTTGGCAGAGGCCATTGACAGTGAATGCGCCCCAGTTGTCCAATTACAGTGTATAAGGACACAAAGGAATCAATTCTCTGCAGCAAATCCCTGAGGTTTGTACATGGACCAAACTCATCCAGAAGCCAAAATGGAAGCTTTATCTCTGCTGACTCTGTCTGGGCCATTTCACTCCTTGTGTCTTTTGGAAATTTACCTGGCAAGGGAAGAAGAAAGACAAGTATTATGAGAAGAGCCGTAACTATTTTTTTTTTTTTTTCACAAGAAACATTTGAAGAGCAGTTCTTTAATTCCAACAGAAGCGCAAAGGATTAAAGGTTCTCAGGGAAAGCTTTTGGAGTTACCAACTGCATAGTCCAATTCTTTTTTTTTTCCCTTTTTTTGTGTCTTAACCTTATTGTAAGCAGTTGGAGGTCAGTAACTGGCTGTAAAACGCGTGAGAACTAGCTATGAAACGCGTCGGTTGTGGAACACTCTGGTGGGATGGCCAGCTTGCGTCATGTTACAGTGTCTAGAATTTTTTGGAATTGTGTTTAATGTCTTCGTCCCTAGTGTGCTGCAGTGCAAGAAATGTAAAGCAGAGAGCTATATATGCCCCTTCAGGAATGGTGGTGTGCCTTTTGGGGTTAGCGCTTAGCTGATCCTATCCAAAATTTGGCATGACCATGATTCATGACCCACCTTTGA
The DNA here is from genome assembly GCF_046119375.1 of Phyllobates terribilis. Taxonomy (NCBI): domain Eukaryota; kingdom Metazoa; phylum Chordata; class Amphibia; order Anura; family Dendrobatidae; genus Phyllobates; species Phyllobates terribilis. The sequence goes on from NW_027362765.1 coordinate 124,078,729, forward strand.
AGATGCGGTTTGTATAAATCTTCGCTGCCGTTTGACATGCTGAAGTCTCATGTGCTGAAATATAAAAAAAAAAAATATTTTTTGGGAACATTTTTATTGTGAACACAGGGAATATTTTAATGTCTTTTTTTTTTTTAATTTATCAGTTTTAGAAAATAAAAAAATAAAATGACAGATTATTTTTTAAAAATCCCATAGTAGAGCTATAAATCAGCAAATGCTATTAAGTTATTATGAGATCAAAGTTCTTCTTTTACTCAAAAACTTTCTTAACTATTGGACCCAAGCATTTTTAAAGGCAGATTTTTTTTTATTATTTTCATCAATTGATCAATTCAGAAAACAAGAGGAAACAGGAGAGAAAAACATATTTTTTTCCTTATTTTTTAATAAATTATTTTACCGAGATGCACTAGTCCACACCACTAAGCTTAAAGAATCATTTTTTTAATCCTTTTTTGCATTTCTCCATTTTTCTGGGAGTAATTGTTTGCATGGTATACAGCACTAAAAGGGTTCATATTACTATTCAACCTCTCATTGTGCACTTTAAGACCTTTTGTGGATTGCAAGTAATAGCCAGTAAAAGAAATCAATTAGTGCAGTGAGGCTTTCCGTGGAAATTCTGTACGTAATTGCTTTCCATAGTGCAGAATATTAGCAGGGAATACTTTAACTACATAGCACCGGGCGCATGGGACTCTCTGGAAAAAAAAATATTTCTAGATTCTGTGGTGTTGGAAGATTAGATGTATTTTGCAAATTCACGCCGCAGCCCTGCTTTTGTAAATAAGCCCTACCCTGTTTGTGAATGCATACCCAGTTTAGTATCTTACCCGTAGAACAGCTGCACTTCCACGGAAACACTATAGGTATAGGTTTAATTAATGTGTAAAAATTATTTAATTTTGAAAATATTCTGTTGTAATTTATTCATTCGAACCATATGTTAACATTTGATATTTATTTAAAATTTATGTTAATTTATTTTTTTTTTTAACTGGACACCACATGGTAATAAGGGAAAAGAGCAAAAAAGAAAAAAGAAAAAAAGAAAAAAAAAAAAAAGAAAAATGTGAAAACAAATAAATAAAAAAAACTTTTGACAAATTATATTCCATGGGAAAATAATAAGAAAATAAAAACGCTATCTACAGCTAATAGTTTTGATGAAACTTAGTTATTTTTTATATATTTTGTTATTTATTCTTTTAAACAATGGGAATTTTTTTAAAAATATTTTATAAAACAGGAGTTTTGATATTTTTGTTTATTTTAATTTTATCGGGAAAAGGGAAAGCATAGAAATGTTTTTTTGTTTTTTTTTTTGTTTCGTTTTGTTGTAATTGTTTTCGGTTAATTTATGTAATCCTTTTCGTGCCGGGGAAAACTTCATCGTTTCTTGAAGTCTTCTCTACTACGAAAAGGCCACAATATTGCAGGCACTGATGACAGTATATGAAATGCTGTATTTATTTATTATTTAAGTAAAAAGAAAAAAAAAAGAAAATGAACATGTGAACTTGTTGTATATTTATTTTGTCATGTTTGTGAGTCTGTTATGTGATTGTTTATGTGAAGAAATTCCTGTTAATATTTAAAGTAAAATAACAAAAAAGAATAATAATATTAATAATAATAATAATAATAATAATAAAAGGTTGCATTGAAGGCTGATGCAGACTAGCTGTTGTTCTGTGATAATCTTTCAAATACTGTGAATCCGGCCTCAGGGAACTTTCAAAAACCAACCTGATTTCACTTCACAAATAAAACTCACGTTCTACTTGTGGATATCTGTCTTTTTTATTGTTATTTTTGTTACACAAAATATATTTATATATCACTTTTACCTATCAAACAAGTAGTAAGTGTATCTACACATTGGGCCCGACGCATCAAAGTTTTCCCTCCAGAATTCTGCCGTAAAAGCGTTGAAAAATTTCAAAGTTTAGGCGCAATTGGAAATTACACCTAAATTTTGCAACTTCTGGCCTCTTCATGCCAACTTCACTCAGCTCCGCCGAAATGGGCAGAGCTTGGACAGGACAGGGTAGTGGCAACCACTGCTTGTCATGACATAGCGGTGGCGTTTGCTACGCCACAAATCTTATGCCATCAGCAGTTGGAGTAGGGTTAGTGGTGAGGTGCCCACAGGTGTACGCCACTCGTCCGACACTCCTGATTCATGATGAGGTTTTGCATGAATTAGGAGCGTCTGACTCCATCATACCCCCGCATTCTTGATGACTCGAGCCCATTGAGTTTCTTTTTTTGAGCAGGTTTGTAAACCTCAAACTAAATGTTAGCTATGTAAAATCTATGTACTGTTGACATCCATACCTTTGCCTTATAAGTTTGTGTCTTTTAGCACCTACAATTACCCAGCCTCTTTCCCCGCCCACAGACGGTTTCCTGACAGTAACTGACAGGTCACTCCTCTTTATGACTTGCTACCCTGCCCAAGATCTTGCGCAAGCGCCTTTATTTCTGGAGGCGGCGCATGCGCAGTAAGGTCTTAATGATGTTGCGAGATCTGCACATGTACCGCCCACAGGAATGGAAAAACAATTGCATGGCATCTCGGGCAGGGAAGCAGGTCACAGAGAAGAGTGACCTGTTAGTCACTGACAGGAGGCTGGGGGCGGGTTGGGAAAGAGGGAGAGAGGTTAGAGAACTGTAAGTGCAGGGTTTAAAGACACGGACTTGTAAAACAAAGGTATGGACATCATCAACAGTAGAACGACTTCACCTAGAACTGACGTTAGTTTGATGGCTAAAAAGCTGCTGAGAGGTACGCTTTCAGGCCTCTTCTCGTACTAGAAAATCGGTCAGCGTTTCATCAGTGATTTTGATCTACGTTCCAGTAGTTTCTCATCAGAGTTTCTCCACTTTTTCCTATCTTTCAGTCTATGAAAAAACGGAAAGCACTTGGATATCTGATTCTGTTCGTTTTTTTCACAGACCCATAAACTTTCATTGCAGGGTTTGATCCGACACTAGGATTAATATCAGACATGTCTCCATGATTTTGCACTGATCACTCATCCGCAAAATATCACGGCCATGTGAATACTCCATAGACTATCATATGTACGAGCACTCGTACGTGAAAAAACTGACATCTGAATGAGCCCTAACTCTGTCAAGTCAAAAGACTGCAAAACACTGGAAAAAAACACTTCAGAAACTTTCAACACCACTTCAATTAAAGAGGTGGTGCACTACAATATATAATTCGCCCCTCAATTTAATCTTTGTAAAGAAATATTTTTGTAAATTCCTCTTGTTGCCATATGTGCCTCTGAACGGCGCTATCGCTGCTCACTCAGTCTGCATCACGTGACCCCGGCTCAAGCCCCCGCTTACACTGCTGATGTTTCTGGGGAAACAGGCAGCAAATGCTCACTTCCCCTACTGTAACAACCAGCTTATAAGAAATAAAGTGTGAGGGACCAGTATCACTATATGAGGCTCACATGTACACGTTAAAGCTATGACCCACAACAATAATCAAGCCCTTCCCTTTGCGTTGGGTTTTTAGAGAAAAAATTTGAGTTTAATCCCTACGTTAGTGATGTAAAACCTAAAGAATAAAAGACTGGCTGGGAATCCTAACACAATAAAAGGGGTTTCCCAGGACTATTATATTTTTTTCCTATTGGGCTAACAACTTACATGCAGGTTGTTCTTAACTACTTGCCTGACCTGCCTGGCACCGATTCAGAGTGATTACAGACTGCTCCTGTCGGCGGTTCTGCTGCTTCACGTCAACAGTTCTTCTTCCTCCACTCTGTCGACGGTGCCGTCTCTGCGGATATCATACTGATAGACAGCAGGCTCCCGGCAGTTATGCAGTGGAAGCCGAAAAATCGCCGGCAGGAGCCGTCTGTGATCGCTCTGAGCTGGCAGTGATTGGCACCGGGCACAACAGGCAGGTAGATAGCAATTCCTGCCTGTAAGTTCTTAGGCCCGTAAGAGAACAGTTAAATAGTCCCTTGATAACCCCTTTAATGTGTAATATACAAAGATGTTTGGCCTTGCTTAGGTTATAGTCACACTTTTACTGCAGCATTCATTTGGGGGTTCTCTCTGAGTTTCCATCACTTTTGACATCAAGAGCATGCAAAATAAAATCCTCAGTGTCCTTAGACAGTGTCCGTAGACATACGGAGCTTACTGACCGGTCCTAAGCTACAGGGTGTAGGAGCTGTCAAAGGTAAGCTGGGCAGCTGTCTACGGGTTCTTTGGCTCACTAGGGGCACGGCAGGCTCACTATAAGCAGAGGGTCGATTCTCCTGGTCTGCTTGTGTGGGGTCTTCTGCCTCCTGGACCAGCTGCTCTTCCAGCTCTACCTGTTTTTCCGTAGGCACTTGGGATGCTGGCTGGAGGAAGGTGAGGACGGGTACCACAACAGCGCCATTTACTTGTGTCCACGACCGAGGGAAGTCTCCGAGTACAGTACTGACCATCTCTTCCCTTTCCTCTGCGGGTCGAGGGTTTTCTTCATCTTCTTCAGGGTTTCGTAGCTGCTCGGGACACTTCTTCAGGTGATCTCGGGAAACAATGGCTGTGGTTTCTCCTCCGTCCTTACTGATTGTGCAGACTTTTGGGTTCTCATGGCTTGAGGGCAGTACGGTGTACGGGTCCTTCTCCCACTGGTCGTCCAACTTGTGGAGCCGTCTCTTCCTTTTCAAGACCTGCTCTCCAGGTACCAGGGGAACAGCGGGAGCATACTGGTTGTAAGTCTTCTCCTGTCTTTCTCTTGCTTGACAGAGACTTCGCTCAACGCTCTCCTGTACTTTCCGGTACTGCTGCTGCCTCTCTGTGTCCCAGTCTGCTTCTGGTGAAGTGTCCTCGGGTGTCAGGACTCCCATATCCAGATCAACAGGCAGCTTACCAGGTCTTGCTCTCATTAGGTAAGCCGGGGTACAGTTGGTAGAGCCTACAGGGATGTGGTTGTATAGGTCCACCAGATCAGGCAGTTTCTCAGGCCACAGACTGCGTTCTTCCAGGGGCAACATATTCAGAAGGTCTATCACCACCTGGTTCATCTTCTCGCAGAGTCCATTGGTTTGCGGATGATAGGGTGTTGTTCTTATCTTCCGGCAGCCATACAGAGTGCAGAACTCCTGGAAGACTTCCGCTTCAAAGGCAGGTCCCTGGTCCGTCAGCACCTGCTCTGGGTATCCGTGTGGACGGCAGAAGTGCTGCTGAAAGGCTCTAGCTGCTGTTTGAGCCGTTAAGTCCTTGACGGGGACTACAACCAAGAACCGGGAGTAGTGATCCACGATGGTTAACGCATAGACGTAGCCACTTCTGCTGGGGGTCAGTTTTACATGATCCAAGGCTACCAGTTCCAACGGCTGCCTGGTGACGATGGACTGCAGGGGAGTCTTCTGACTGGCACGGTCCTTCCTTCTTAGGTTGCATGGGCCACAGTCTCTGCACCACCTCTCGATGGTTCCTCTCATGCCTACCCAGTGGAACCGCCCGCGCAGCAGGAACTCCAGCTTCTTCCATCCGAAGTGCCCAGCTCATTCTACGGCACAACTTCCCCTTGTAAAGGAACAGTCGACTCTTCTCAGCCCACAGTTGCTTGGTTTCCTCCGGAGCGTCTGGGTCAAGGCGAGCATCTGGCTGAGTCAGCATCTCCTTCACCAGTCGGACGGCGGGGTCACTGTCTTGCGTTTCCGCCCAGTTGTAATGAGGTAAGGGGTTGAACGTAGCGGATTGCTTACCCCTGACACGGTGGGAATACTGGGTAGTCCCATGACGGTGGAACGCGGGGAGTTCAACTTCTTCCAGTTCCTCTGGATCTTCCCCTACGTCCGGTAGGTTTGGCATTCTGGACAATGCATCCGCGTTGGTATTGGAGCGTCCTGCCCGGTATTTGATCGTGAATTCATAGTTGGACAGGCGGGCCATCCATCTCTGCTCCAGGGCACCGAGTCTTGCAGTGTCCAGGTGTGTCAACGGGTTGTTATCCGTGTACACGGTGAACCGGGAAGAGGCGAGGTAGTGCTTAAAGCGTTCGGTGACTGCCCACACCACTGCCAGGAACTCTAGCTTGAATGAGCTGTAATTCTCAGGGTTTCTTTCGGTGGGTCGCAGTTTTCGGCTGGCGTAAGCAATTACCCGTTCTCTCCCCTGCTGGATCTGGGACAGTACGGCTCCTAGTCCGATGTTACTTGCGTCGGTGTAGAGGATAAAGGGCTGGCTGTAATCAGGGTATGCCAGGATTTCATCCCCCGTGAGGGCCATCTTCAGCTGGCGGAAGGACTCTTCTTTCAGCTTCTCCCATCTGAAGGGCGGCTTCTGGTTCTTGGCCTTCCTGGACTGACCTATCAGGAGGTCCTGCATAGGAGCTGCCTTTTTGGTGAAACCGGGAATGAATCTTCGGTAGTAGCCTACCAACCCGAGGAACTGCCGTACTTCCCTTACGCTGGAGGGTCTTGGCCATTCCTTAATCGCGGTGATCTTATCAGGGTCGGGAGCCACTCCGTCAGCACTCACCACGTGTCCCAGGTACTGCACTTTTGGTTTTAGCAGGTGACACTTCGACGGTTTCACCTTCAGACCGTATTTTGCCAGGGCTTCAAACACTTCCGCCAGGTGTTTCAGGTGGTCCTCGTAGGTTTTGGAATAAACTATAACATCGTCCAGGTACAGCAGGACCGTCTCAAAGTTCCGGTGTCCCAGACAGCATTCCATCAATCGTTGGAAGGTTCCTGGTGCGTTGCAGAGTCCGAACGGCATGCAGGTAAACTCGCTAAGTCCCATCGGGGTGGTGAATGCGGTCTTCTCCCGGTCCGCCTCTGCTACAGGAACCTGCCAGTACCCGCTAGTGAGATCCAAAGTGGAGAAGAAGTTAGCAGATTTTAAAGCAGCCAAAGACTCCTCTATCCTTGGTAAGGGGTACGCATCTTTGTGTGTGATACGGTTGATTTTCCGGTAGTCTACACACATTCTCATGGTGTTGTCTTTTTTTTTAACCAAGACTAGTGGAGCTGCCCAGGGACTACAGCTATCCCTGATTACCCCAGCCTCCTTCATGTCTCTAAGCATCCCCTTGGCGTGTTGGTAGTGTGCAGGGGGTACGGGTCGGTATCTCTCCTTTATGGGAGGATGGTCTCCCGTGGGGATGTGGTGTTCTACCCCCTTTACTCGCCCGAAGTCTAGCAGGTGTTTACTGAACACTCTCTCGTATTCCTGGATCACCCGGTAGACTCCCTGCTTTTGGTGAGCGGGTGTGGAGTCAGTACCCAAATGCAGTTGCTGACACCAGTCCTCCATTTGTTGCTTAGAGCCGTTACCTTCCTCTGGATGAGATGGAGGCAAGGGTTCCACGGACTGTACAGAATTTTGGTTGATGGTATACAATTTGGCTAGCGTAGCATACCGGGGCAGGTACACTTCCCTCTTCCCGATATTTATTATGCGAACGGGCACCCTCCCATGGCGTACATCAACCACCCCCCGTGCCGTCAAAATGGTGGGCCTACTATCTGAGTAGACTGGTTCTACCATTGCCTGGTAATCTCTACCTCTCAGACCAATAGCTGCCCGGCACCAAATCATCATTTCACTTTTCGGGGGCATGGCAATAGGGAAAGGGTCACACATTCTCACGCTACCAATCTCACCACCGGAGAGTTCCACCTGTTGCCGTCGCATCAGTGCCCGGATCTCTTTTTGGAGCACTCGCTGCTGGCCGGAGCTGGCGTTCTTGGCAACCTGCTGTAAAATGAGAATCACCTCTGCAAGACAATTTTCAATCACATTAGTTCCTAGAGTTATCTTTTGGTGACTCTCGCGCTTGTCAATGTCCACAATGATCAATCCCTGTGCTGCCAGTTCGACTTTACCGATTTTAATGGTCACCTCTTTAAATCCGATCTGTGGCACGGGCTGACCATTGCTGGCGATGATACTCAAGTCGTCGTCAGGGTAGCGGGTTATATCCGAGTCATTCCAGTACTGCTTGAAGAGCACGTACGGGATGGTGGTGACCTGTGACCCGGTGTCCAGTAGGGCATTCATAGGAATGCCATCCAGTACCACAGGCAAGACTGGACGTCCTCCCACGTATTTGTCACGCCAGTTCTATGGGCCTGGTGATCTTATGCCTGGGGGTTGGCTCTCTACCCCAGGTTGTGCCAGTTTAAAGGACAGTACCTTGCCATATGTCCGGGTTGATTGCAGCGGCGGCAGATGGGTTGTCCGTCCTCGTTGTATCGGTCGCTGGGTTTTCCTCTGGCCGGTGGGGTCCTCCTTGGTCGGCGCCACGGGATGTCCTCCGGTCCGGATGCCAGCTGGATCTTCCCTGGAGTAGAAACCTGTAAAGACTGCACAGTTCGGGTTAGCGCAGCAACGCTTTTAGTTAGCTCTTGGACCTGATGGTGCAGGTCTGTAGCCGGGTCATTGTTTAAAGCCTGCGCATCAGCTCCCACAGGCCCTGCCGACAAGGGCGCCGTCTCCTGGTGGTAAGTGGTAGTAGGGCGTCTGTGGGTCACAGCGCCACCTGGTGCCAGTTCTCGGAGCACCCGGTTGCCTCTGTCCTTGAACTGTGCAAAGTCCAGATGAGGGTCCTGTAAGGCCATTGCCCGCAACTGGGTTCGGTGGGCATTGCAATGTAGACCCTCTATAAATTGTTCAGTCAACAGCTTGTCTTCGTTTCCCACGCCGTCAGGGTCGGCCTGCTTAATGGCTCTCAGGGCCTCTTGTAGGTTTAGTGCATAGTCCCTTATATTCTCATGTGCTCGCTGCTTGCACCCGTAGAATCTAAGCTTGATCTCGGCTGAGGTACGGGTATCAAAGGTGTCCTTCAGCCGGGCTAGTATCTCTGCGACAGTCCTCCTCCTCCCGAGTGGCCAGGACTTTACCTCCCTTTGGGCTGCCCCTGTTAATTGAGCCACCAGGATGCTCACTTTTTGCTCCTCTGTGAGGGGGTACACCTGGAAGAGGCTATCCAGCCTTTCTCTGAAGTCATTTAGGGTATGTGACTCCCCTGAGTACTGGGGTAGCCAGGCTGCCCCCGGGATATAGGGCATAGTGAAAGGCATGACCGCAGCAGCGGTGGCGCTGGCGGTGGCTGTGGCAGTGAAGCTCTCCTCTGTATCCGACATCCTCCTCCCCCCTAGTGGACCGTGGCCTACCTTGCGATGATCCTCTTCCATAGGCCGCGGCTCCGCAGTGGATCGTCAGGGTTGAGGACCTTCCGTCGCGCTCCTGTGACGTCAGCGTCTGCTGGGCTCCTTCCAGGACCTTACGCAACGTCCGGACGTGAGGCGGAGCTTCAGTTCTCGCGCGCTTTCGGAGTCCACGCCCCTCTTCTTCCCGCGCGGCGTCCTCAAGATGGCGTCCAATGGCGGGAAAACTCCACGGATGGCGGGAAGAAGGCAGAAGATGGCGTCGGATGGCGGGAAAACTCCACGGATGGCGGGAAGAAGGCAGAAGATGGCGTCGGATGGCGGGAATCGTCACCACAGGTAAGTTTAAAAGTCTCTTTTTCAGGCACGCAGTACCCGGTGGTTGCGGGCACGAGATCCTGCCGACTACGCCAAAGTTGACGCGCCCCCTGGGCCTGTGCTGCTGCTGCTGTGCAGGGGGAATACCCGGAGCCGGATCTGATAGGGGTAGTAGTCCTCGTGGCGGTGACCCGGTCCGTGCCCAGGGTGTCAAACCAAATGGCAGAACTTAGAATAAGATGTTATATTGTTCGACTACGCCACCCATTGATTGCGGCTATGAAGCCACCGCTGCAGGGCAGACCGCTGAGGCCGGTGGTACGGTTGTGCAGCGTGGATAGTATAACCCCCAACGGGAGGGGTATGGCCTCAGGGCAGCGGACGTGGATGATGGGGATAGCAGAATCGCACGCAGGCACTAGGAACCACTCAGAGACGGTGCGGTGTAGTTCAGGGTCTTTACTGGTGGCAAAGGTAGACCCTCCCGGGAGTACTGGCTAGCGATCGGGGCCTGGTCAGTCTGTGAGCAGATAGGATCTCCCCTGGCCAGGCGGAGTTGTAGGCCTCCCCAACTATTGTACTCTTCCTGGCTACCTTGCTAGAAGCGGGTAAAAGTAGCCCACGTCCCTGAGTGTACCGTGTGGTGCTCACCCGTATGGCCGGTGACTCGGGGCCTTCTGGTAGCCTCCGCTCCACGCCGGCGGTGCTGGTCCCTTGCGTGTGACCGTGCCTTCGGGTTTCTTGGCCAGAGGACCTGAAATCCCCTGCCGGTCGGTTTCTGCTGCTGGGTATGGATCAGTCCCCACAGCCTCGGACTCCGTGTCCGGTGAGATCTCTTCAGTCAGGACGAGCTCTACAGCTTCCAGTCTCTGACCCCTTTTATCACTGCTCCCACAGAGCTCCTGATCTTGCTCTCCCTGTATCTGCTCCACTTCAGACCAGACTGTGTCTCTGTCTGGGACTCCTCTTCTTCTCCTCTCTAACCCTGCCTCAGCCCCAGTTTTTATAGGGGAAGTTCTTCCCCTCCCAGGACTGGGCAGGAGGTGTGGCATGCTTAGGGCACCTGACCAGGAGACCTCCCACCTGCTCTCAGACGTAATATTGCTATTACTGTGGTAACCAGACCCCTGGGGTTCCACACTTCCATATGGAAACATTGGTACACCCCTTTTTTCAGCACTTTTGGAATGTGATGAGAAAAATAGGCATTGTGAACTAGGAGGGGTAGAGCCACTATCAGTCCGACAAATTTATTATAAAAAAGCAACAGAATTTGTTGCACATTATAGCACAAATCTATGCCTGCTTATAGCGGGTGTAGAATTCAGTTTCTGTTAAGGCTATTTTCATTATTTTTTGGGAGGCATTTAAAAATCACAAGTTGTTCAAGAAAAAAAAAAGCCTCTGGAAATGCTCCTTTTTTAGGGATTTTTTGTTTTTAAATAGTTTTTCTTTCGTGGCAGCATTCTTTGCAGCTTTTTGATTGGAGAGTATCTAATTTGGAGAGGTTTCCTTCATGATCCACATCGAAGAAGCGACTTTCTGCATTCCTCTTTAGGAGAAAAAATTCCTATAGAAATATTCCATATTTCCCAAAGAAATTAACTGGAAGAGTTTTCCAAGACATTTGGAGGAGGATTTTGAAGAGGATCCACTCAAACAACTAAGTGTGAACAAAATCCCAGAAATGTATGCCAAATTTCTTTATAGCTGTGCACCTCCTATGCAAATACCATATCTTGGGGACTATAGAAAATACCTTACTATAAGATGCATAGACAGCAGAAAATAGGAAAAATATATTTCCTTATAATCAAAACTGCCCTGGCACTTTCCCCAACATAGTATGATACACTTACATACACACACGCTCAGCTTTGCTACACCAATACACCTCCATACACACACATCCCTGCTACATTAATATACCCCCATACACACACAGCTCTGCTCCATCAATACATCCCCATACACACAGCTCCATCAATACATCTCCATACACACAGTTCTACTACATCAATACACACAAATACACAAACAGCTTGGCTACATCAAAATACCTGTGTCTTGTTCCTCTTTTCTTTTCTTCACTACCAGTCACTTGACTACAGGCTGTCACGTCACCCAAAAGTCCTTGCATGACCTTCCATCTTTACATGGACTGAATGTTGGACATGGACTGAATGCTGGAGGAAGTATCTTTTGGCTCTTTCCTCCACAGTTATATTCAGCTGCATTTATGACCTTAGGACACAAACATACCTGATGTCAGGACATCCCCCCTGACCTCCTGGGACAGCTCCTCAAATTCATGGCAATCCTGCTGGATCCAGGACTTTTGGGAGTTAAGGCTTTAGTGATGTGCAGATTCTGGTAGCTTTCTCTTCTACCCTGCAATGATCAGACAGTGTTAGGCATAATTTCTCAGTGATCGGGAAGGAAACTGTCTCAGCGTTCTCCCAGATTATAGGAAGAATGTGCGTCCGAGGAATCACATTCAGTTGAAAAGAAGCGCTAACATCTGCAGCCACTAGACAGGGCTGCAATCGTCTCAGGGGCCCATGCAGTCCTCAGGCTGTCTGTTTGAGACCCCTGATCTAGTCTGTCATACTAGACCATTTGTAATTTTATGCTAGGAAGGTTTACCTTCATTTACTGTAGATTTTTTAGCCACATCTGCTAAGAATTACAGATCTCTCCCTAAATAAAATTCTAATATGCATGAAGATGTTTTGAATCTCTTGATTAAATTTAACATGCTCAATCCTTCTGTTTCTATCTAAATATGTCAGCGCCAGAGGTGTGTGGCAACCACTTTCTACTATCCTCCATTCAGAACAAATTCATACTCGGCTGAGCTGAACATGTATGTGTATTGGTTGTCAGGAAGACTAGCTGACAACAACTATCTGAAGTGAGCCGCTCCTAATATTTGTCTGAAGAACAGGACTGAGATCAGAACCGCATGGTCAAACACTTGTTACTATTCTTACTTCAGACTGAGCACAAATATAAAGCAAAATAAAGATATCTCTCTTTTGGTCAGCCGCAAATCCACTGAACTATTCAGGTATTTTCAATAACCGATCAATCAGCTCTTTATGTTGGTTACATCAAACGCTTTAAAGAATCTTCAATAGGTGATATCCATCACACCACAACATATATTTGTGACATAGTAAAAGAAATCAATCAGATTAGTCTGACATGATCTGTCTTCACTAAATGCACGCTCTTTAGGCTCCAAAAAGTTGTTGGTTTCAATGTGGTCAACTATCTATTTTTTTCCAGGACAGTTTTTCTTGTTTTCACAATAAGGGTAGGGTCACGCAACCGTTTTCTCCACATCCAAAAAAAACAGTCCAATTATTCTGATTAGGGTTTGACCAGAGCGACCTCAGTTCTTCTTGGACGTGGAGAGAAAAAAAAAAGTTTCTCCACCTTCTCTGTTCTGTCAGTCTGTAAAAATCAGACTGCACTCGGATATCATTTGAGTGCGGTCCGATTATTTTTCACGGACCCACTGACTTCCATTGCTTATTTTGATCCGACACTCGGATCCAAGGAAAAAAAAAATCACTCTGTCCGAGGAAAAAATCAGACGTGTGAACAGCCCCATAGAATGTTATAGGTATGAATGCTATCTGTGAAACCCACAGATAGCACTCGGACGAGAAAATCGGTCGTGTGCTTGAGCCCTTAGGCAACTGGTAGCCTGCATTTACTATTTTTTTGCCTGTTACCATTCTTATGGATAAATATAATGTTGCCTATTCTCCAATCATCTAGAACGTGCCATGTTACAAGGGACTAAAAAAAAAAATCAGAGGTGCAGAATTTACAACTTTGAGACCATAAGGATCTCTCTCTGGGCTGGGTGCCATCTGGTCCTATTACCATATTTAGCTTTAAACACACAATAACCTAGAATAAAAACAAAGGCCTCGGTTCATCAAGACTGGTGTTATGAATGCCGGTCTTGATGAGGAGGCATGTTGGAGTCAGATGCTCCTGATTCATCAATAGGCGTGCGCCTCTTAATGAATACGGCACGTTTGAAAAGTGGCTGCTCTTTGCCATAAATCCTACTCCAGTTAGGGACTGGAGTAAGATTTGTAGTGTAAAGCCACGGCCTCACCATCAGTATTTGGTCAGTATTTTTTCTCAGGAGTGGGAGCCAAAACAAGGAGTGAGTGATAAATAGAGAATTGGTGCACTGGTTTCTATTATACCTTTTCTCCGATTGTTCATCACCTGGTCTTGGCTCCCACTCCTGAGAAAAAATACTGATCGAATACTGACCAAATACTGATAGTAGGGCCGTGGCCTAAGGAACACCGCCACTCATCATGAAGTTGTCGAGGGGGTTTTGCCACATCACTGTCATGCCACAGCCACTTTCTCAGAGCTGGGTGAAAATGACGTGAGATCGCCAAAAGTCAAAATTTTTTATCATAACCTCACGTTGTGCCAAAAGTTTGCGCCTTAGCAAAGCTTTTTATGCCAGAATTCTGGAGTAAAAAGCTTTGATGAATCTGGTCTATAATGTTTAGACACACTGCTGTAAGTAAATAAAAAGTAACACATGTTAAAATCATCGGGGACTTAGTTGACTTTTTTTTTTATAAAAAAGTGTAAAAGCCATCCCACCGCAACACGGTGTACCCAATCAGGATGGTCCCTAACTCTAGGGCAGGTAGTCCCCAACATGTGGCTTGCGGGCCCGTGATATGTGGCTCACGGCTGTCTGTCAGCTTAGTGCATTAGCACCAGGTGTAACAAACAGCTATTAAGAGTAGATCTCTAGATGGTGACTTTGTGTGTAGCCCTGCACAGAAGAGCAGATCTGAATGGGGGTAAGGCTGTGTGCCCACGATGCATTTTTTAAGCATTTCCGCAGCGGCAAAAACGCTGCAGAAACGTTTAAAAAACGCATGGTAGAAGGCCTGCCATGTTCCCCAATAATAATCCGCATGTGCTGTGCACATGCTGCGGAAATTTCCGCTGCGGATTATCAATGCGGAAAAAAACGCAGCACTACCAATTATTTTGCGGAAGCGCTGTATTTTCGCCGCCATTGACTTGCATTAGAACGCGCCAATTCCGCAAGACTGCATCTGTACTTGTGTAATTGGCGCGTTCTAATGTGCGGATGGTACCCGGGTGTGGAGGACAGGAGACTCTCCTCCAGACCCGGGTACCCTAAAAGCTGTAAAAAAAAGAATAAAATAAAAGTAAAGATTATATTCACCTTCCAACGGCCCCCGGACTCCTTCCCTGTGCTGGCTGCCGGCAATCGCGCAGGACTGAAGGACCTGCGGTGACGTCACAGTCATGTGACGGCAGGTCTTTCAGTACAGCGTACCGAGATCTGCCAGCAGCCAGCACAGGAGCGCAGCAAGTCTCGGGGGCCATCAGAGGGTAAGTATAGGTTTATTTTTTATTTTTTGACATTCTCTCGGGTCACACTATATAAATCCATGCTGTTTGCATGGATTTATATAGTGTGACCAAGTTGTCAAGCACTTTCCAAGTGATGCTAAAATCGCTTGGAAAGCGCTTGTCAACCCGCATGTGGAAATGCCAGTGAAGAACGCTTCACATCCGCATGTCCCTGGCAGGAAAACACATGTACAATCCACATGTACAATCCGCATGCGTTTTTTTCTGCCAGGGAGATGCAGAAACGCTCAGGAAAAAATCCTGAGCATTTCTGCATCGTGGGCACATAGCCTAAGATAGGAAACCCTGGAGCTTGGCATACTGCCTTGGTGTGATTTCAGTGGAAAAGCTTTGGCTGTAATTATACCGGTAATGGTTATCACTACTGTGAGTGGGGCAGGAGCTGGATGTGGCTCGCGACCCTCTTTCATAGCTGAATGTGGCTCTCAAGGTCAGGAAGGTTCGGGACCTCTGCTCTAGGGACTCACTCACTACATGGGATCTAGGCCTCAAAATAGACGGGAGGGGGGGATTAGGACCAGTGTTTTAACACTTGCCTGTGGAAAACTGAGTGGATAAAGGTGCAGACGTTCGCTAACACTAAACTGCATCTATCTAAATGGTCAGCACCAGCCCTATCCTCATCAATATAGGTATTTTCCCCATCTGTAGTTTTTGTAATCTCATAGTTTTTTATATATACAATATATCTGTCACTGTTTTGTCACTGGCCATTTTTTCTTTCAGGGAAAGTGCTTGTCTGATTAACACATGGAGTTATAACTCTCGTATGGCGCATTAGATCATCAACCCTATTACTAATTGAAAGCACTAAATGCACAATAAAGTGGATGATCTGTTAACAGCTACTTGGTGATGGATTCCAGTTGGCAATGGGATTGTTCTCTACACTGAACTTGGAAAAATAAATAAATAAAAGCAGCAAGTAAGGCAACATAAAATGCTATAATATTATATGTACAGACTATAGAGGCAATGTTAATCAAAAGGTGGAGGCTTCACTTTGTTGGAGCACCTCAGATGGGCTCTACTTTACAGAAAAGGACAGAACCGCCTTTTCCTCCCCATAGTACACGTTCTTAGCTCCTGCTTCTTGTTTATGGCCGTACATATCTTTAATCTCGCTCAGGTTGAGTGATGAGTGAAATGAATGATTCTGCAACAATAGATGCTTGTTCTGCCACAAATGCAGAGTAACTATGGAAACTAGGACGGCGGATGGAGAGAGTTCTGTGGCCCTGCATGTGTCAAGGAGAATAGATGTGTCCATTTGTTATTTACACTGAATGCTGGAAGGGGGGAGAGACCCTGAAGACCCTGTTACGTTTCTCACCTGGTTAGTAACATTTCAGAAAGATACACATAGACATTGCTAAATAAGTATATTTGCATTCTATATGTAAACGTATCCGTCTTTAGATACTATATTTTATTTGTGTAATGTTTGAGTTTTCTCAGTCTTCCTTACGTTGCACTGTAGGACATTTCTGCAATTTCTTTTTTTTATTGTGACAGGACGTAAAACACATCATTTACTAGACTCTCTAGCACAATGGGATTATCTAGGACTTTTAACCACTATTTTTTTATCACTTCTCGCTTTTCAATAACTATATCTTTTTTATTTTTTCATCGACAGAGCCGTACGAGAGCTTGTTTTCACAGGATGTCTTGTAATTTTGAGTGACTCTCTTCGGTTTACCATACTACTCCCTGAAAAATGGATAAAAAATTCCCAGAAGGTGGAGTTAAAAAATGAAAGATTGCCGTTGTCTTTGGGTTTTCTTTTTACCACAATCACTTTGCAGTAAAAATCACTTGTTTCTCCAGTCCAGAACATTTGTGATGATACCAAATTTTAAAATATATATATTTTTATTTTCTATCACTTAAAATAAATAAATGAATGAAAAGCTTGCATTTTTTCAGTTGATAATGTTGTTTGATTTTATTGGTACCATTTTGGCATCCACATTAGGTGAAGTGATCAAAAAGCAGCAAATCTACTAGTTAGATTTTTTTTTTTCACTTCCAAGTTCACCATACGGGATACATATTTTGATATTTTATTAGTTTGGGTAATTACCCATTTACGTTTGAGAAAAGATGATGATTTCAATTTTTATATTTTTTTATATTTTTTAAATATGTCTTTTTTTTTTTTTTACATTGCAATAATGTAGTATTGCAATTTATTGTATTAATGACAATGATGGGATATTAACATTTACACTGGGGCAGTTAGTAGGCCGCTATGGAAGCCCAATGGCACCACACAATCGTGTTATGCAGCAGTCGATGGCTGACAGAACTGACGGCTACCATGTTTCTTAGATTGTAAATGCCACTGACATGCTTAACAGCGATATTTAAGAGGTTAAACTGTTGCAATTACAGCAGTTACGGGTGCTCCTGAGTCTACTCTATACAAGCAGTAAATATATGGCCGATGTTGCTAAGTGGTTAAAGCAGATGTCCGAGCTGAAATGAAATATCTGCATTCACTATGTGACTGCAGACTGCCAAATTGTGACAGTGTGCAATGTGCACATAGTCATGATTCTAATTAACACTAAATTGCAAAACTACTTGTTTTTTCAAGCAATATCTGACAATACCCATCTGCAAAGATGAGAATGAGCCTTTATACCGATGACCTATCCTTAGTCCCCTTAATTCTACTACGGAGTCAGCTATGTAGGTATATCTTACAGGTGTCTTCAGTACTTGGCCAAATCTATGAGAGAAGCTAGTAAAAGGCATGTGTGGCAGTGGCTTATTACATGCAATGAGGGGACATAATACAGCCATGTGTAATATACTCATGATAAACAACAAGGCAGCCAATGGGAAACATAAGCAGACAACACACTATTCTGCTGCAGTCTGTAACTCTAACAGTGCCAGGACATTCTTTATGGGCAGAGTTAACATGCACTGCACTCCCATTCCATTCTAGATGAAGGCAGCAGTGGCAATGTTTCCTATGTGATATATATACAGTAGTTGCAGCGATTCCTATGTGATGTATATACAGCAGTCTCAATGTCTCCTATGTGATGCATATACAGCAGTCTCAGTGTCTCCTATGTGATGTACATTCAGTAGTCTCTAAGTCTCCTATGGGATGTATATACTGCAGTCTGTGTCTCTGAAGTGATGTATAGATAGCAGTCTGTGTCTCCTATGTGATGTATATACAGCAGTCTCAATGTCTCCTATGTGATGCATATACAGCAGTCTCAGTGTTTCCTATGTGATGTACATACAGCAGTCTTGGAGTCTCCTATGGAATGTATACACTGCCGTCTGTATCTTCTATGTGATGTATAGACAGCAGTCTCAGTGTCTCCTATGTGATGTATATACACTAATCCCAGTGTCTCCTATGTGATGTATATACACTAGTCCCAGTGTCTCCTATGTGATGTATATACACTAGTCCCAGTGTATCCTATTTGATGAATAAACAGTAGAGTCTCAGTGTCTCCTATGTGATGTCTACAGCAGTTTCACTGTCTCCTATTTAATGTGTATACAGCAGTCTTAGTATATCCTATGTGATGTATACAGCACTTACAGTGTCTCCTATGTGATGTATATTCAGCAACCTCAGTGTCTCCTATGTGATGTACACAGCAGTCTAGGTGTATCCTATGTGATGTATATTCAGCAGACTCAGTGTCTCCTATGTGATGTATCTAGCAGTCTCAGTGTCTCCTATGTAATGTGTATACAGCAGTCTCAGTATATCCTATGTGGTGTACACAGCACTTAAAGTGTCTTCTATGTGATGTATATACAGCAAACTCAGTGTCTCCTATGTGATGTATACTTCAGACCTCTCACTGCTTGAGTTCTATAAGCATTACGTGAGCAGTGATGAATATTCCACTGGGAGGAGACCTGCAGTGTAATGTACATATGTGTTCAGAACAGTTTACTGCTGCAGTCAACTCATTACAAAACTTATCATTGCAAAGAGTCAACTGTGCTCCAGACCGAAGCAAACCTGGAGACCAGTTTCGAGTAGCAACAACATCATTACTACCTAACATCACAGCCACACCAAAGAGAAGCAGTTCCAGCCATCATATAGGTGTGAGTTAATTAAATGTTTGACCAAATATATAGAAGGATAATTTTTAAATTGATAGTTTTTTATGGAAGGTCTCAGAAGGTATAGTGAATTCTGCATTGAGCAGGGGGTTGGACACGATGACCCTGGAGGTCCCTTCCAACCCTAACATTCTATGATTTTATGATTCTGTCTGGGTCTTCAGACATGTTGTTCTAGTAACAAGTGTGGAGAATGGAGAGAGTGCAGGGCTCCATGCAGAGCCTGACAAACAGATATCTAGGAAAGGGGAGGAGAGGCGGGTACTCCATTATTAATATTATGCTATAAGATAAGACCCCCATATACATTAGACTAACATCAGCCGAAGCAATAATATCGGCAAGCTAGGCCGACAATCTAAGGCATATGGGTACCTTCCGACTCTCCTATAAAAGATGATGTTGAGAGAGAGATGGATCCAGCATGTCTGATTTCAGACTGTCAATAGTTTTTTTCTCGGCGAGATAAGCCTGTCAGAGGAGTCTGCCAGTAGCTTTCTTATAGTAAACATAGGACACTTAGTAGAACTAGCAACAGTCTAATGTGTATGGGGGAAAAGGACAGATGATTGTTGGGGGAGTAAAGGATTCTGCATATCAGATTCCGGACAGACGAATGACGATCCTTTTGTTTTCCTTGAAATTAGGCACTAGCAGAGATTTCTAGCAGCGACTTCCAATAGAGGACACAAAAGCATTTGGCCGAGAGAGTGCTCCTGTGTATGGGAGAGATGACCAAATTAGCTGCTGACCGAACTATGCTGTATATGGGGCAAAAGTCTTTCCTGTTTGTTTTTCCTCCCTTTAAAATTCACACTTGGCTTTGTTTTAGTAAAAAAAAAAAAAAAAAACAGCAAAAACTGCACCACACTAGTCTGTGTCACGAGGCCTCGGATCAGATATGTGGCGATCACTGCTTCATAGCTTATTGTTCTGAGGCAGTAACATCTAAGACTAAATCACATCAATGGGGACATCTGGTGGGCAGTGATAGAGATTGTATTTTTTTCCCAGCAAATAAAAATATGTTTATATGCATTTAATACTTCAATTGTATTTGTAAAATTGTCCTATCCAAATGTGCTTGATGAACATCTAATCTTAGGTGTTATCATCAGCTGCTACAATAGTCTCTGTTCTCCTGATTATTTAGCTGTTTTGGATTCACTGTCCATGAACTTTAGTGATGTCCCCTTTGTGATAAGTTGTGACTATCAGATAACGCTAACTTTCCTCAGGTGCTCAATATTGCTGAGGACAGCTTGGATTAGACATTGTAATGATGCTCTAACCTTAAGGGAGTCCGATTTAAGCCTCATTCAGATGTCTGTGAATCACGTATGTGTTCTGTGTTTTTTTATGGATAGGAGATTAATTACTCCTAGTAAAGCCAGGTTCACACATCAGTTTTTCATGTACGAGTGCTATGCGTGTTTTTCAACAGGTAACACTGTACATGTGATAGTCTATGAGCCGGTTCACATGTCAGTGATTTTTTGCAGACTGAGTGGTCTATGCAAATCGCGGAGATATGTCTGATATTGATCCGAGTGTAGGCAATGAAAGTCTATGGGTTCGAAATAAAAAATCGCAACATGCATTATTCTCTCCTGTATTTCGGATGAGACTTGTCCATTCAAGTCTATGGATGTGCAAAATAAAAAATTGGATCCCACATGGATCAACTAGAAAGGGTTTGATTTTTACAGATACATTGCCATTTTTATTATAGGAAACGGTTTTTATTCTTGCAAATTGTATTCCCTGCTGCTGATGTATAAAAATGGATGGCATATGGATGAAAATACATATGAAAAATCGCCCATTTTTTCTGGATGATATCACAGGAGCAAATAGAAAATCGTCTGATTTTTATCCAATTTTTCTTCTGTATTATCTTCCGTGTGCCATCTGTTTTTATACTTCAGCAGTTATTAAAAATTAAAATTATATGCCATTATTAATATAGGAAACTCTCGTTTAGCAAATTTTCATAACCGCTGATGTATAAAAATTGATGCCATATGGATTGTATACGGATGACAACATAGATCTCTGGATACAAATCGGACTATCTTTTATACGTTGTGTGAATATACAAGTCTATAGGTCCATGAAAAATCACAGAGTATCCATATGCTATCAATTTTTACCACTGCAGTGGGAGAAGCTTTGCAATTTATATTTTTTAAATATATTATTTATATTTTTTTTCACCAAAAAGTGAGAAAATCACTAATGAAATACTGACAGTAAAAACTGAAACACTGACCAAACACTGATGAAACCGGGATCCAAAACACTGATGAAAATCGGACCATTTTTTGCATAACAGAAATATCTCTAATGTCTGACTGAGGCCTTAGTGACAAGTTTCCTGCCTCAAAAAACATCCAAATCACATACGATGTTTAAAAGGATATCTTTTTTTGTAAAATAAAACTTAAAAGGAAATGTTTGTAAAGAGTTATCAATTTCCACCTATCCCCTGGATAGGACAACTAAAGTCGGCCATACACATTAGATGGCTGTTGGCGGATGGCTGATGGTTCAACAAACAGAAATTCCATACACAGGCGCTTGTTCAGCCAAGGGCTCCTATGTTCTCTATGAGAAAGCAGTTGCCAGACATCTCTGCCGGTGGCTTATCTCCGGGAAAAGAAAGTAATAGGCAGTCAGAAATCAGACCTGCTCATTCGATATCTCCCCCAACGATCATTTTACCAGGGTCGCAATACACATTAAAGTGTCAGACAAACTCGTCAATATCAGCGGGTTCGACCAACATTATAATGTGTATGGGGGCCTTAACACCCCCTGTAAATCGCAAAAAAAAGATGAAGCCCACTGTGTAAATAGGTCGGCACTCTACTGCTCCATTCACTATCTATGGGACCTTTATCCATTCATTCAAGGGATTCAAGCTCCATCTATTCTGACAATGGACGTCCCAGTGGTTGGACCCTTACCATTCTACCAGATATTGCCAATCCAGTAGGAGTTAAAAATTGGTAATGACTCTATTCAACTGCAATATTGCTTGAATTGTTGTATTAGAAAAAGTCCTTCAACTTTGCAATAGAATTTAATTGTATCACTTTTTGTATGGGCTATCAATAAATGGAAAGGTTCTTAAAGGGATTTTCTCAAAAATAATATAGGATAGGATCTAGGATAGGATATATCAATATAGTATAGGATAGGATATATACCATATGATAGGAGATATCATGATGCAGAAGTGGTGACGTGTTTCTATTATACTATTATAATGTTTCTCACCTGGTTTTGGCTTAAAAATACTGATGTAAAAAACTGACCAAGTACTGATAGTGTGACTGTAGCCTTACTCCTATCCTCAGGATAGAGGATAACTTGCAATTCTGGGCAAACACTTTTAAAAAAATAAAATTCTTAAAATCCATTTTGACTGTGTTGTACTGAAATTGCATTTTCTGTTGTAGTTAGAGATGAACGTATGTATCGCTTTGCACAACCCCGGTCCACAGTCCAGGTCATTGCTCTCTGGCCGTTGTAAAGAGCTGCACAAATTTTCTGAGCTTCTGGGTTCTCTGGTGCGGCATTTTATTTCATCTGTGCGGAGTACTGCACACAGCACCAGCCCGACTAATCAAAAACCAACCCTGGGATCGCGGAGGGTAAGGAAATTCACGCAGTTCTTGCCCATGACCAGACAGCTGGATTGTGAAACAGGGATGCGAAAAGCGATCTGCTCATCTCTAGTTACAGTATATAAGAGTTTATTGTAGCATGCTGACAGTATAAAAATCTGCATATTTTCTCATAAACAAAACAATTACCAATCTGTACAACCACAACTATTAACACTGCATTCCTTTTCAACATGTAATCCTAAAAAGTGGCTCAAAACCGGCAATATTAAATCTCCGCTTTATTTCAACTGTTAAACTCAGTTGACTTTGTGCTAAAAAAAAAAAGCAGTGGAAAAATGCTGCGTTTATGCTATGTGGGAATATAGCCTTAGTATTATATATGCAGCATAGTCCATGTCATTTTTTGTACACTTTATTTTTATACACTTATAAAAATATTCAAATATTTTTATTTGAAATGAAAAATAGGAGCTGCTATCTATTTTGCAGCCATATTAAAAAAAACACATTTATTTTTAATCTATGCTTCAATAAAAACAATTCCTCTCTCTTTCTTTAATTGCTTGAGTTTTGCTTTTTTTTATGTTTTGAACATCTGATGCCACCAGTCACCTGCCGCACAACAATACTGCGCTGTTGCGGGTGTTTTATGCTTTGATTTGATTTAAGCTCTAGCAGTTATTATGCTAATAAGACCCCCAGGAATAAGGTGGCAGATGGAAACCAACGAACAATTCATTTATTTTGTTTGGTTGAAAGGAAGAAAAAAAAAAGTTTGGGGTGTTGAATTCATCAGCGAACTTATTCAGTCTCCTGCAAGGTAGTTGCTGAGAGGAGGCAAATAACACTCCTAACACCTTGGTATCTAGGTTGCCAACTATCCAGAAATTACAGGACAGTCCAAAAAAAATATTTTTTTTTGAAGCTGAACAAACTTATACAGATTATTTTGATTGTAATTAATCATCATTTTACAGTTCATAGTGAATATAGCTGATGTCTTCATATCAGAATTATGGGTTGTAGACCTGTATCACTTATGATCAGAATAATTTGCTATGGTTTTTCAATGAGTCCGTAAAAAATATTGTCTATTTGTGATTTCTTGATAAGCTGTCCATAAAAAATAAAGTCACGTTGGCAGCCCTGCTTGGTATCCAGTGCATCAAGTAAACACCATATGCCTATACAAAACACACAAGTACATGTGCACACGCCAGTTTTAAACCAGCTCTTCCTATTTTGGGGAGGAGACAGGGCATGTCCACCCCAATGTCTGATTGGGGGCGGTATGACACCATGTATCCCTGCCAATCAGCTGTTCCCAGTGTCAGCGCCGGCTGAAATTGCTCAGTTGCTGAGCTGCACAGCACAGCACTGTCAACTGTATCGTGGCCGCATCTGGATACTGCACATCTGTCCCCTATTCAAATCAATAGGGGGGAAGATGTGCAGTACCCGGCCATGGCCACTATTCTGTCGACGGAGCTGTGTAGCTTCGCAACTGAGCAGTTCTAGCTGACGACTACATCGGTAACAGCTGATCAGTGGAGGTGTAGGGTGTCCACACCTACCGATGAGACATTGATGACCTATCCTAAGGACATCAATCAAAATTATGATATGTTCCTATGAAGAGCTTTTGGTGCATTTCTGATGCTGCACAATTTTGCTGTGTCAAAAACACAGCATCTTACAGTTCCAGCAAAGTGGATGGGATTTAGGCCAGTTTCACACGTCCGGATATTTCTGATTTCGGAAAAAACAGTACCAGAGATATCCGTGTCCGTGTGCACCTGTTTGGCAAACATGTGGCAACCATGGTCCGCATCAGGAGCACAAGTACTGGTGCCTGGGAATCAGTGTACAGTTAGCGCTGTTCCCAAGCGCCAGGTGCTGAACGCTGCCCTCATCATAGTCCCCTGCCAGCGCTGCGATCAGCACCAGAAGGAACAATGATGAGAGTAGTAGTGTCTGCTCCAGCAGTGTCCACCTGTTAAAATGAGAATAAAATAAAAAATCCTTATATTCACCTTTCCTAAGTGTCTCCCGCTGTAATCCATACGACCAATCACGCCGAGGAGCCGGGGAGAATAACTCCTGCAGCGAGCGGGAAAGATAAATAACATTTCCCACATATCTATTTTACATCAGCACAATTTTGTAACTAAAAAAATTTTTTGTTAGGAAGCTATAAAGGTTAAAAGTTGACCAGCGATTTTTAATTTTTCCATCAAAATTTACAAAACCATTTTTTTAGGGATCACATCACATTTGAAGTGACTTTGAGGGGCCTTTATGACAGAAAATACCCAAAAGTGACACCAAATCGACACCAAATCTTCACTCCTCAAGGTGCTCAAAACCACATTCAAGAAGTTTATTAACCCTTCAGGTTGTTCACAGGAAGTTTTGGAATGTGGAAAAAAACAATGAACATTTAATTTTTTTTCACCAAAAAATTACTTTAGACCAATTTTTTATTATTTTTTTGCAAGGGCAACAGGAAAAAATGGACCCCAAAACTTGTGCAATTTCTCCTGAGCACACCAATACCCCATATGTGGGGGAAAAACACTGTTTGGGCGCACAATGTAAAATTTGCTTGAATAATTAGCGGACACCATGTCGCGTTTGGAGAGCCCCTGATGGCCATACACAGTGGAAACCCCACACACGTGACATCATTTTGGAACCTAGACCCCCTCAGGGAACTTATCTAGATTTGTGGTAATCTCTTTGTAACCCTAGGTTCTTCACAGAAGTTTATAACATTGAGCCGTAAAAATAAAATGTTCACATTTTTCTCACAAAAATTTTTTTTTTAGCCACAAATATTTTATTTTCAAAGGGGTAACAGGAGAAAATGAACTCCACAATTTGCTGTGCAATCTCTCCTGAGCACGCAGATACCCCATATATGGGGTAAAACTGTTGTTTGGGCGCATGGCAGGGCTCAGAAAGGAAGGAGTGACATTTTCAGACACAGAATTTGATGGAATGGTCTGCGAGTGTCATATTGCGTTTGGAGAGCCCCTGATGTGCCTAAACAGTGGAAAACCCCCACAAGTGACCCCATTTTGGAAACTAGACCCCTTAAGGAATTTATTTAGATGTATGGTAAGCACCTTGAACCCACAGGTGCTTCACAGAATTTTACAACGTGGATGTGTAAAAATGAAAAGAATATATTTTTCCCACAAAAATGTTGTTTTAGCCCCAATTTTTTTCATTTTCACAAAGATAGCAGGAGAAAATGGACCCAAAAATTTGTTGTGCAATTTTTCCTATATACGCCGATACCCAATATGTGGTCAAAAACTACTTTTGATGCACAGTGCAAAGCTCAAAAGGAAGAAGCACCATATTGGAGCTCAGATTTTGCTGGACTGGTTTGAGGATGCAATGTCACATTGGCAGAGCCCCTTAAGTGCCAGAACCACAGACCCCCATAAGACACCCCATTTTACAAACTACACCTCTCGATGAATTCATCTAGGGGTGCAGCGAGCATATTGACACCACAGGTGGATCACAGAATTTTATGCCATTGGGCAGTGAAGAAAAAAAATAATTACATTTTTACCACCAAAGTTTTGGTTTAGCCCCAGATTTTACATTTTCACACTGGGAAATGGGTAAAAAACATCACTAAAATTTGTTCCACAATTTCTTCTGAATGTAGAAATACCCCATATGTGGCTGTACAGTACTGCTTAGCCATATGTCGAGACTCGGGAGGGACGGAGCGCTATTTGCCTCCTGGAGTGCGGATTTTTCTAGAATAGTATGAGAACTCCATATACAGAGCCCCTAAGTGCTAGAAGAGTAGAATCCTCCCACAAGTGACCCCATTTTGGAAATTATACCTCTTTGGGAATTTATCTACAGGTGTAGTGACGATTTTGACTCCATGGGTGTTTTCCAGAAACAAGCAGCAGCGGATGCTGCCGAGTGAAAATTGCAAATCTGCCATTGTAGTGCCCAGCTCATGCTTCTGGAGACATGCACCTGTAAATTAGACAGGCTCTCCTTGCTACAGAAATGCTAAACATGTGGACGCTAACTGCGGTTTAGGCACACTGTGGGGCTCAAAATGGAGGTGGGCATTTGGATTTGGGAGCACAGAATTTGCTGAATTTCTTTTAGGTGCAAAGGGCCATTTTGCTTTTCCAGAGCCTTTGTGCTACTAGCAACGTGGAAGCCCCCTATATTTCCGTTAACAGATGATGGTCCTAAGTGGGGACATACTCTTTTTGTGGATGAGTCGAAGCTTTTATTGTGATCCAAAATGTTATGTAAAATGTTCCCATTTATACTGTGCTATACGCTGAGCACTGCTTTTGGGGTTTCCATGTAAATATCAGTGATGTAATTCAGGTGAAACCCCGGAGGGATCCATTCACTATAATGAGGCAACAGAGTTACTCTGGACTCCGTCTAGTCTCTGTTCAGCAGTGTCCTTTTTTTCAGAGGTTCATAGAACTGTGGCAGATGGCACTTTTATGCACGCCTAATAAAAACATGGACAAGGTGGGATCACAGGCCAGAAGGCTTCCACAGTGTCTCCATCAGCCTCATTATATGAAATCTTCCACCGGGGGTTTCATCGGAATCACATATTTCAGAGATTTACACGGAAACCCGGGTGTAAGCGCTCAGCGCAGAGCACAGGATAAATGTGAGCTGAGCCATACTGCGATCTTTGGGAGGCAGAATGAAAAAATCAGCAGCAGGTTTTATTTTTTACGCCGATCCTCGTGCGGTAAAAGTGATTAGACTGCAGCAATACCAGTGTTATATCAGGTTTTTATGTTTGGCTGCTGTCGCACACTAAAAAGCACTTTTTTTTTTGCGCATCGCAATATTTTGAGAGCTATCATTTTTCCATATTTCGGCCAACAGAGTCATGTAAGGGCTTGTTTTTTGATGGACAAGTTGATGTTTTATTGGTAACATTTTCGGGCATGTGACATTTTTTGATCGCTTTCTATTCCGATTTTTGGGAGGCAGAATAAACAAAAACCAACAATTCAGGATTTTTTTTTTTATTTTTATTTTTTTTTATGTCGTTTCGCATGTGGTACAATTGATAAGGCAGCTTTATTCTTCAGGACAGTACGTTTGGTGCTTTTACACAATAAAAACAATTTTATATAAAAAAAAAATTTTTTTGCATCGCTTTATTCTGAGAGCTATAACTTTTTTATTTTTCAACTGATACAGCCCACCCCACAGGCCGCCCCGAAGCACAAGCATATCACTATCTCCAAACTGAAAGTAAAGATTACACAAGAACCACAGCATGGATTTCATCAACCACGGTATCATATTAATCAGTGTAATGTCACCCACCTGACAGTGTATGTAGTTTACTGAGCACAATCCTGCTGACAGGTATGCTTTAATGCAGGATATAACTAAGGCCGGTTCACAAGTCTGTGAAGTACAGACGGTGCTTCCAATAGCAAGGTGTCACGCCAGGTGTGAGTGCAACACAGAGGGGAAAGGGAGCCCAGACACTAGGGAAAGGGGGAAGAGGTGACCTCCTAATCTGGACTAGCGTCACTCTGTCTCCCTCTAACGTCCCTATACAGCCTCGGCAGCTGTCGCCGATCACGTGCCTCGCCCTACTATCCCTGGCGTAAGGCTATAGCTGGGGGTGGAAGGAGATGAGCACTAGTCAACCTCTGCTAGCACTCTAAAGACAAAAGGGGAAGACAACACAGGGGAATTAGAACTTAGCTTTAGAAGAAACTCCAACAGGACACACAGCCTAAAGACTCCAGAGAGGACGTGATGCTGCTTCAGCCAAGTTCCAAGTAGAAATGAGTATAACCAGTGATGCCCACCTAGACACACCAGGTATACATACACCCAGACAAAAGGGAGGTAGTCGTTGGGTCCTACACACAGCCTCCTATCTAGGCAGCTGTCTGCATTGCCAAACGTGGAGATCTCCTGCAAACCATTGCAGGGAGACTGTCTGTCACCTCTGACACACCCGTGACACAAGGCCCAACCCAACCGCCTCATATATACCTATGAAAAAAGGAGACCTAGTTATCCGGCCTTGTGATTCAGATTTTTTTCTCAGGCAAAAAAAGGACTGATTTTTATTTGCATTTTGGATTCGATTTTCATCAGTGTGTCAATTTTTACCATCAGAGTTTCATCAATTTTTTTTGTGTATGAGAAGGTTTTCCAAACTGAAAATCGGACAGCATATGAATGTAACTAGGATGGTGTCCTAGTCTGAGTTTTTCATAGAGTCTGAGTGCAGTCTGAGTTTTTCATAAACTTGCATTAGCGACTAGGATCAAAAACGGTCAAGTCTCCATGCAAAAAGGCTCGAATATATGTACTACCCTATAGACTATAATGGATATGAGTTTAGTGGAAATGACAAATTAAACAATTATGTGCAGTAACTGGCCAAGACAGGTATGGAAACTATTAATGTCTTAGTAATACCATCTGATCTGAGAAAACACAACTTATCACATCACATCAACACATTACCTAATGCTAGCATCATGTAACATAACATTAAAGGGAACCCATCATGTCCTCCCAGGATCTGCTGGCTTGTGAGCGGTCAAAGTGCCGGAGGAGTGATTACAGCCGCTGCTTGCAGTAGCTTCTTCGTGCACATCCCTAAAAATAGGGGGATACTCGGCAGCCGGGCCTATGGATGCTGGTGGGGGATATCACGGTGGCTGGCCCGATCCGTGACCCAGAGCGGTCAATAAAAAGGGGGGGGGGGTTTAATTTATAGGGGGATTATAAAGTTTGTGACGCCACCTGTGGAGTGCGGCCAAAGGGAGAAGCCGCTGCAGAGCAGTCCTCTGAAGATGATGTTACTGCAGCAGGGATGGTGTGGCTCTCCACAGGAAGAGCTAGCTCCAGGGCAGTGTAGAAATAGTTGGTGTTGTAGTTCAGGGGGAAAGATGGCGCAGCTTAAATAAGGGACGGAGGCAGTGCGGTGCAGTCATCCGAGTCTTTAATCACAGTTGTTAAGTTCCTCAGGTAGCACTGTCCAGCTTACAGCCTCCCACGTCGCGCTGCATTCACCAGACCGGGGGTTCAGCTCTTCCTCAGGTGATTTAGGAATACCTGACGGAACCCCGCTTTCTTGTGTTCCTCAGTAGACCGTCTTCATGCTGGGTCTTCTCCCTCCTGCCCTGCACTTCCCCACTCTCAGTCCCTCTCGGGTGCTCTGAAGTCCCTCCTGCCTTGTTGGAGTTCCCGGACCTGCTTAACCCTCACGGAGCTTAGAACGAGGCTTTTGGCAACTGACTATATAAGCCAGAAGCCTCCGGTTTTCCCAGCCGAGACTTGAAGTAACACGGCTGGTCCAGGGGCCGGTCCCCTTCTTGCGGCCTACGATCCCTCTGTCTTCTGACAGATTTGGGGTGTACGGGTGCCGTCCTGCACTCGCCGTACCCCCTGGGATCCCTTCAACAAAACGGAGCCTACTCCTCTGCTCCCCTCCGGGGCCTCTAAGACTGGGCCCAGCATGTGGAGCAGAGCTCCTAAGAGACTCTGCTCCCTCACTGACTAACACTCTCTTCTGATCTCAACTCTACTGACCTGCCACCCTAAGATGGCTTCCCTTTTTATACCTACTACTATGGTGCTCCCCTAAACTGCTTCCTCCACCCACACCCACTACTGGTTCCCCCTACCTTTGAGTTCCCCCCACTCCAGCCAGGGACAGGGCTCAGCAGCTGCGCACATGCATCTTGCCCTTCCAGCCGGCCTGGAGCAGTGTAGTGTTGAATGTGGGTGTTGGGGTTCCGGGCAGAACTCCCTCCTTACCTGAGAGAAGGAGACACCACACCTCTGGGTGAGGTGCAGTACCTCTGTGGCGACTGAACCCTCAGGGGCGCCACAGGTGCGTTCCACATTACAAGCACAGTGGATGGGATTTATAGAAATCCCATGTCCACTGTGCTTCTATTTAACGCTGCGTAAACTCACAAGCAGTGCAAGTTTATGTGCCGCAGCATCTTAATTGCTGGAGCGGAGATACAAATCTCCGATGTAGAAAACATAACCATAGAATGTTATTACATACAGTGTATCAGCATGTAATTAAACACAAGTGCAGTAATTCGAACGCAGCGTTTTGGACGCCACGAAAATAAGCTGTGTCCACAACGCTGCTCTTCCCAATTGTGGGGACGTAGACTTATTGTTACATGCAGATTAACTATATCTGCAGGTAAATAGCATATTTGCACATGACAGGTTCCCTTTATGCAAAAAATTTATTGTTTATCTTAGTACAATAGTAAGTTTCTTGTTTGTTAGACCTATCTGTTCTTTACACAGTCCCATCTGTTACATACCAGCAGGAGAGTGGAGACGACAATGTCATCTTTCCAGCACCAAGGAAAACATCCTGACAACGGAGGCAGAGAGCGTTGCTCTTCCTCATTTACTGGATCTCACAATAATTACATCCAAGTACCGGGCATTCAGACCCTTGACTAAAGAACATTTACTTTATCATGTTCTTAAAAACTTGGAGAAGAACTAGTGAGAACCTATACTGACAACATGTTGTTACTTAGTATAAAAATGTGGCACAAAATTACAAGGCTGGTTTATTTCTAAATCCGCTCACTGTCTTGTAGATTTATTACACTAAGAAACTGCATAAACATCAGTTTCATGAAGTTTATATTCATCTTTGGGTAACATGTTCAGCATAAAGACAGATTCAATTAAAAGGGGTTGTACAGTCTTTTGGCTCAAGTCTGCAGTCATTTTATGTGACTGCAGACCTGTGAATCTTAAGAGCATGAAGTGTACATGCTGTCATGATTATCTGGTGCCAGAAGTGGGCAGGTACATGACTGCGAGTATTCAATTTGCATACATGCAGTCATGTACCGACTAAATGTGCATGGCCTCGCTCAATACAAATGAATTGAGCGAGGCTGGACACATCTAGTCAGAATATGGCCGAAAGCATGCAAATCGCTTCACCAGAAAATGTGACAGTGTGCACTGTCACACAGAGTGATTGCAGACTTGAGCCCCAATCCTGGACAACCTCTTTAAATATAAATTTAAGTTGCTTCAGAAATACATTATATTAGGCATCCTTTACTGATCCGGAGTTACCTCATGTATTATACTCCAAAGCTGCACTCACTATTCTGCTGGTGAAGTCACTGTGTACATACATTACATTACTTATTCTGTACTGATCCTGAGTTACATCCCATATT
The DNA here is from genome assembly GCF_046119375.1 of Phyllobates terribilis. NCBI lineage: Eukaryota > Metazoa > Chordata > Amphibia > Anura > Dendrobatidae > Phyllobates > Phyllobates terribilis. The sequence continues at coordinate 124,110,658 of NW_027362765.1, forward strand.
TCCAGAGCTGCACTCACTATTCTGCTGGTGCAGTCACTGTGCACATACATTACATTACTTATCCTGTACTGATCCGTAGTTACATCCTGTATTATACTCTAGAGCTGCACTCACTATTCTGCTGGTGGAGTCCCTGTGTACATACATTACATTACTTATCCTGTACTGATCCTGAGTTACATCCCATATTTCCAGAGCTGCACTCACTATTCTGCTGGTGGAGTCACTGTGTACATACATTACATTACTTATCCTGTACTGATCCTGAGTTATATCCTGTATTATACTCCAGAGCTGCACTCACTATTCTGCTGGTGGCTTCACTGTGTACATACATTACATTACTTATCCTGTACTGATCCGTAGTTACATCCTGTATTATACTCTAGAGCTGCACTCACTATTCTGCTGGTGGAGTCACTGTGTACATACATTACATTACATTACTTATCCTGTACTGATCCTGAGTTACATCCTGTATTATACTCCAGAGCTGCACTCACTATACTGCTGGTGGAGTCACTGTGTACATACATTACATTACATTACTTATCCTGTACTGATCCTGAGTTACATCCTGTTTTATATTCCAGAGATGCACTCACTATTCTGCTGGTGAAGTCACTGTGTACATACATTACATTACATTACTTATCCTGTACTGATCCTGAGTTACATCCTGTTTTATACTCCAGAGCTGCACTCACTATTCTGCTGGTGAAGTCACTGTGTACATACATTACATTACTTATCCTGTACTGATCCCGAGTTACATCCTGTATTATACTTCAGAGCTGCACTCACTATTCTGTTGGTGCAGTCACTGTGTACATACATTACATTACTTATCCTGTACTGATCCTGAGTTACATCCTGTTTTATATTCCAGAGCAGCACTCACTATTCTGCTGGTGGAGTCACTGTGTACATACATTACATTACTTATCCTGTACTGATCCTGAGTTACATCCCATATTTCCAGAGCTGCAGTCACTATTCTGCTGGTGCAGTCACTGTGTACATACATTACTTATCCTGTACTGATCCGGAGTTACTTCCTGTATTACACCTGGCGTGACATCTGGAGTTTAAGTGTAACACAGAGGAAAAAGGGAGAAAGAGCCCAGACTCTAGGGAAAGGGGGAAGTGGAGACCTCCTAGTCTGGTCTAGCGTCACCCTGTCTCAACTAACGTCCCTATATAACCCCTCAGCTATCGCCGATCGCGTGCCTCACCCTACTTTCATTGGCGTAAGGCTACGGCTAGGGATGGAAGGAGATGAGCACTAGTCAACCTACACTAAAACTCTAAAGACAACAAGGATGGACAAAACAGGGGAAAATGGCTTAGCCTTAGATGAACTCCAAATGTGCACACGGCCTCAAGCTCCAGACAGGACGAGGTACAGCTCCTGCTAAGCTTCACCAGCAGAAATGAATATAACCGACACACCAGGTATATATACACCCAGGCCAGAGAGCAAATTAGCAAGAGAGAGGTAGTCGCTCAGTCCTAAAGACCGCCTCCTATCTAAGCAGCTGTCTGCAATGCCAAACGTGGAGATCTCCTGCAACCCACTGCAGGGCGACTGTCTGTCACCTCTGACACACCCATGATACCCGAACTGCACTCACTATTCTGCTGGTGGAGTTACTGTGTACATACATTACATTACTTATCCTGTACTGATCCTCAATTACAACCTGTATTATACTCCAGAGCTGCACTCACTAGTCTGCTGGCGGAGTCACTGTGTACATGCATTACTTATCATGTACTAATCCTGCGTTACATCCCATATTATACTACAGAGCTGCACTCACTATTCTGCTGGTGGAGTCACTGTGTACATACATTACATTACTTACCCTGTAGTGATCCTGAGTTATATCCTGTATTATACTGCAGATCTGCACTTACTATTCTGCTGGTGCAGTCACTCTGTACATACATTACCTACCCTGTACTGATTCTGAGTTAAATCCTGTTTTATACTCCAGAGCTGCACTCACCATTCTGCTGATGGATTTTCTCTGTAAATACATTACATTACCTACCCTGTACTGATCCTTAGCTACAGCCTGCATTATACTCCAGAGCAGCACTCAGTATTCTGTTGGTTATTATTGAAAACAGCAAACAGGCTAGTTAGATTCATAGCTAGTTCCGCTCTTATAATATGGGAGTGGGATGGGTAGTTTTTACTTGTTTGTGTTTTTACAACTGATGACTGAATGGTGCTTAACATAACGGCTTGCTCAGACTGGCGAGTAGCCAGCATATAACTCGGGATGAGTACTATCCGATGTTTAAACTTTGTGACAGATTGGCTGCTGTCACAAAGATGCTTTTTATTGCAAAACAAGTTTTTCATGCCATATTTTGAGCGCTATAATTTTCCTATATTTCTGCCAACAGAGTCATGTGAGCGCTTGATTTTTGCGGGAAGAGTTGACATTTTTATTGGTACCATTTTCGGCCACAAGTTTTTGGTCACTTTCTATTCCAAGTTTTGGGAGGCAGAATGTACAAAAACCAGCAATTGAGGATTATTTATGGGGAGGGGTGAGGGGGTTTATGTCGTTCTGCGTGTGGTAAAATTGATAAGGCAGCTTTATGCTTCGGATTAGTACAACTACAGTGATACCACATTTATATCATTTTTTTATGTTTTGAAACTTTTACACAATAAAAATTAGCTTATAGAAAAAATAATTATTTTTGCATAGCTTTATTCTGAGAGCTATAACTTTATTTTTCCACTGATGGAGCTGTTATGCTAACTTGTTTTTTGCAGGACAAGATGACGCTTTCAGAAATACCATTTTTATTCACATTCGTCTTTTTGAACGCATTTTATTCCACTTTTTGTTCGTCAGTATGATGAAAAAGCATTTTTTGCCCCATTTTTTTTACGACATTCACTAAAGGGGTTAACTAGTGTGACATTTTTATGGGGCGGGTCATTCCGGACGTGGCGATACCAAACATGTACTTTTTTATGGGTACAATCTATTTTTTTATTATTTTGTGATTTTTTTTAAAAAAATATTTTTACTATTTTTTTTTTTACTTTATTACTTAGTTCGTTTATGGACTATGCACTTTTAGCACTCTGATCGCTATTATAAAGAAATGCAATACACGAGCAGGAGATTGTTCTGATAATGCCACGTTCAGTATTTTACATCAGTATTTGTAAGCCAAAATCAGGGGTGGAACAATCAGAGGAAAAGTATAATAGAAACACGTGCACCACTTCTGTATTTCTCACCCACTCCTGGTTTTGGCTACAAATACTAATGTAAAATACCGACCAAATACTGAACGTGTGACTGTGGCCTAAGCAAAATACTCAAAGGAGACAGGTGCTGACCCTTTCACAGCCATCATCTGTACTCCAGCATCATCTATAGGTGGCCTGTCGGAAGGGTTCTGCTGATATTTGTCTAATGTGAATAGGGGATCTTTAGAGTGTGTTCAAAAGTTCAGGGATTGCCAAAAATTTATAGTGCTGATTCCGCACCACAAATCGTAAGCGATTTACAGTACAAGTAGAATGCAAGTGAATGAGATTTTCAAAACACACATATATATATATATATTTATTCCTTACACTGCGAGTTTCACCTTATGCAAAACTGCAAGTAACACATGCTGCAAAGTGTGAATATGGCCTTAGTTTTACTTGTATTAGTGATTTGTCCATTCATAATATAAAAATCAAGTAAAAACTAAATCCATAGAGTTCACTGATTATTCTGATTTTAACTGTAAATTTAACGTGACGGAAGAAAACAACCCAAGAACCACAAATTATTATTTCATGCTAAAAGCAAGTGCAGCAAGTAATAAAGTCTACAACCACAAATGTACATAACGCAGGGAAATTCTCGTTGCCCCAAACATTCAGCAAATGGCCTTTGTCAGTGTTCATTGTGAGGCTTTTTTTTTTACAAAGCAGTAAACTATGCAGCATCGGATTAAACAAGCCCAGTTAGGGACTCAGACACAAAGGGGAAATTTAACCTTTGTGACAACAGTTGGTAGTAACTTGGTGATAATGTATTCACCAGGCAGCAGAGGTGACATATGGGAAATGAGAGGGATTTTCATGGGAAACTGAGCTCCCCTTTAGGAGACAAACTTTTACAGTGTGTTCATTGATTTGATGTACAGGACAAATGGCAGAGACCCAGCCTTTGGCCTTTGCTTTGGAGCAGTGAAATCCCCGGGGTGTAAGGCCAACTCTCACACCAATTGAAGCTTTACAGGGAACAGAAAAGGGATGAATGGACAATAGAGATCAAAAGTGGCACAATTTTGTTTCTCTGTGTTTTTAAGAAAATATTAACTTTATAAATACTGTAGGTAGATTTATATATTTTACCTGTCTGGAAATACAATAATATTTCCAAATAAGTCACAAAATTATATTTTATATACATATTGTGAAATAAATGCAAATATATAGTATATTTTAAAGGGAAGAATCAAGAAATACCCACTGTTTAAATCAGGATTTTGAGTTACATGTATTTTTTTATTTTTTCATATCACAATTTTTATTTAAAAAAAAAATAGTAATCTTGCAATTTTCACATTGGCCACTGGGACTTTAAGACTTTCTGTCCTTTCAGGAAGAGTTTTCAACAAGGCTCATAGGCAGGATTTACAATGACAGGTAGCACAGCTGATAACACAGGATCCACAATTCACAAAAGAAGATGTTACTTCTGAGGCTTCTCCCCTCCCTTGCACACCTTCATTAGACGCTTCAAAGCAGGGTCAGAGTCTGCTCATTGCAGCAAATGTACAAGCGTACAGGGTCGGTCTGGCCTGGCGGGAAATCGGGAAATTTCCCGGTGGGCCCTGATGTGAGAGTGAGAAAATTGGTGGCGGGGGCCCTTTAAAAGCGCGGCTGAAGCAAATGTAGCATTGCGCGCTCGGCCCATTCATTGGTGACAGCGGGACTGCAGTGACGTGCATGCAGCATACTTACCACGTGAGTGTCTGACACTGAGAGAACGGATTCTTTCTGGGCGGTGACACGCACCGCGCTCTGCTTTCCTGCTGGCTGGCAGACTGTGGTGTCAGGTGACGCTGACGCCGCTCTCTTCTGCCCTCTGATACGCCGCGGCCGCGCTCTGCAGTGCTCTCTCTCTGCTCCAGGGCCGGCCTCTGAGACGCCGGCGCCACCGAAGCTGATGTCTCGCTCTGCTCTCCCTGCTCCCGGGCTTCTGATACGTCCCATCCCGGCTCCATATCTGCCCTGGCCTGCTCCCCTGTAGTAATACTGGCTCCCGGGTGGTGGCACCGCACCCTTCTCTCCTGCTCTGACTCTGGGCTTTTTTATACCGGTTCCGGGGCTGGATATGTGGACGGTGACCTGCAGCACTCTACAGTTTAACTCTCCAACCTGGTCTGGCCTGGAATTGGAAACAAGGCTGCAGGCTCTCACTGATTCAATTTCATATCAAGAGCACCGTGCCAAATATTCTATAACGTTTTTATGGGTGAGTCATATGCCTGTGTGTGTTTATATGCCTGCTGGTGCGTGTATATGCCTGCTGGTGCATGTGTGTATATGCCTGCGGTGCGTGCGTGTATATGCCTGCGTGTGTGTGTGTACAGTGTGTGTGTGTGTGTATATGCCTGTGTGTAGTGTGTGTGTATATGCCTGCGATGCGTGTGTATATATCTGCCTGTGTGTATATGCATGTGTGTACAGTTTGTGTATATGGCTGTGTGTGTATGCCTGCATGCGTGTGTGTATGTATTTGAGTGCCTGCATGTCTACATGTGTATATGTGTCTTCACACGTGTGTGCATGCTTCCCTGCATGTCTGCATTTTTGTGTGTGATTGTCTGAGTGTGTCTGTGCATGACTGCGTGTGCATTTCTGTGAGTGCTTGCCTACGTGTGTACGTGTCCCCATTTCTGTATGTGTATCTGCTTGTGTATATTAGGGCTCTTTCACATGTCCTGATATTTACAGGACTGGAGATATCCGTGTCCACCTGTGTGTCATCCGTGTGACACATACCAGCGCTTGGGAATCAATGTACAGTTAGCGCTGTTCCCAAGAGCTGGGTGCTGCCCTCATCATAGATCCCTTCCGGTGCTGCGATCAGCAGCAGCAGGGTCAATGACGAGAGTAGTAGTCTACTCCCGCCGTGTCCAACTGTAAAAATAGGATTAAAATGAAAAAATCCTTATACTCACCTCTCCTAAGTGTCACCCACTGTAATCCACGCGAGCGCTCACGCCGAGGAGAACAACTCCTGCAGCGAGTGGGCCCCGGAGCTGTGCTCAGTGATTGACAGGGCACCCCTTGTTGAGCGCAGCTCCGGGGCCCGCTCGCTGCAGGAGTCATTCTCCTCGGCGTGAGCGCTCGCACGGATTACAGCGGGGGACACTTAGGAGAGGTGAGTATAAGGATTTTTTTATTTTATTCCTATTTTTACAGTTGGACACGGCGGGAGTAGACTACTACTCTCATCATTGACCCTGCTGTTGCTGATCGCAGCGCCGGCAGGGATCTATGATGAGAGCAGCGTTCAGCACCCGGTGCTTGGGAAGAGCGCTGTCATCAGTGTGCGGGACGTTTTGCAGGAGGTGCAGCAGGTAAAAACATTCATTTGAATGGGTCTGCGTGTACCAATGTCTCTGGTACGTGTGGAAACTGTCATCGCATGTACTGACGTGTGAAAGAGCACTTAGTATGTGTGTGTGTAAGCGCGCTTCTGCATGTCTGTGTGCTCTTCCGAAGATTTGCTATATTTGGGGAGAGATGGGAGAGAAATTTTAGGAGACAGAATGGGGAGATGTGTGAAATAACTAGGGGAGGTGTGGGAATGGGTGCGGGAACAGAAGGGGGATGTATGAGGAAACAGTACGGAGAGTGGGGGAATAGTGTGAGGAGACAGTATAGAGGGAGAAAAGTGTGAGGTGACACAGCACAGAGACTAGGTAGTGTGGGGGAAGGTATGGAGATGCGGCAGTATGGGGGAAACAGTGTGAGGGCACAGAAAGGGGGGGAACAGTATGCTGAGGAGGGGGAGTGTGATGAAGGGGCACAGTATAGAGACTGGGCAGTATAGGGGGGACACAGTGTGAGAGGACAATGTGAACAGGGGGCCCAGTATGGTAAGGAGAGGACAGTGTGGAGAGCAGGTACCATAAGAGGGGTAGAGTGTATGTCATGTTTTGTGCAGGGAGCATTGTAAGAGTTAGGTTTATTCAGGGGCTCAGTGTAGATATTTTTATTCAGGAGCATTATAATGACTCTGCTATCTTTAAGGGCATCGTGTGGGAATGAGCTGCAGAATACCGGAGAAGATGGAAGTCTGCAGAGACGAGCTGTGGATGAGAAAAGTCCTCAAGGGGTCTGGACAAGATGGAGATGAAAAGAAAGAGAACGACTCTAATCAGAGAAGACGTCTCAGGTAAGATACCTGGATGTAAATGTTCATTTGTGATCCTGCCTGTGTCTCGCCAGTACTGTGGTTCCTGTATGGTCCGCAGTCTGATGATGACTGATAACTCCCAGTATCTCTATTGTTAATTACATACTGGCAGTTGTAGGTTTATGCGATACAAAGATATATGGGTCTGACCTGACATTACAAATGATGGTGGTTCAGATGATGTATTCATGTACTGATGTGTTTGTGCGCGTCTGCGTGTTTGTGCACACCTGCGTATCTGGAATAATATGTATTTTTGTAAGATGCGTGTATGTAACTGTGCATTGTGGGGTGTAATAACATTCATATGCTTGAGGCACCTTTACTAAATCTATTAGGTCTCTTTCACATGTGTTAGGGAATTCCATTTGTCTTTCCACATTTAGGAACAGACAAGTGAAATTTGCTAACCTTGTCATAACTGTCACCATTGGGATGTGCTTGTATGGAGCGGGTTCAGGAGCTGAGCCTGCTCCATACCGGGCAGATGTCGGCTGTGTTACATAGCCGGCGTCTGCCTGTAACAGCAGTGATCAGAGCTCGCCTTGATTGCTGCTGTTTTGAGTATTTAAGCGCCCTTTTCAATCACTGACAGCGGCATTTAGATAGCACAATGGCCGATGCATGCAGTCACCTGTTCCCTTCAGCCCCCTGTGACGCAGTTGCAGGTTCCTGATGGGTTGCCAGTAGTGCTGAGTGAGCGTGGTCAGATAAGAGACATTAGTCACCGCGAACTACAAAGTGAGCGTGCTGCAATAACGTCCGGCACCTTGATTGTGACACTTCTATGGAGCCCAACCTCAGGCTGAGCTTCATTGAATGACTAACATGGTAGCTGCACCTGGCAACTAGTGCTGAGTGAGCGTGGTCGGATAAGGTGTGATCCCAGCATGCTCGGATGTTATCCGAGTATCTTGTAGTGCTCTGCTAATATGCTTGAGTCCCCGGGGTAGCATGTTTTGCGGTGATAGACAGAAGCAACACATGCAGGGATTACCTAACAAACCGGCAATTCCTGTATGTGTTGCGTCTGTCTACCTCCGTAAAACATGCTACCCCGAGGACTCAAGCATAGTAGCAGAGCACTACAAGATACTTGGATAACACCCGAGCATGCTGGGATCACACCTTATCCAACCACGTTCGCTCAGCACTAGTTGCCAGGTGCTGCTGCCATATTAGTCATTCAATGAAGCTCAGCCTGAGGTTGGCCTCCATGGAAGATGTCACAATCAAGGTGCCGGAGGTTATTGCAGCACCCTCACCGACCCTATGACAGGAAGCGAGTGGCGGCAGGGAGAATAAAATGTAATTTTCTCCGTGTAGCCAATGCTTTTCCAATAAGCCGTCTAACCAGGCTTTACACCCTATTTACCTGCAGATTACCCCTATATCTGCAGATAAATAGCATTTTTCAAGGTGACAAGTTACCATTAAAGGGACTCTGGCAGTACGGAATGACTGTTCGAAGAAAGTCCTGCCGCTTGGTGCTCCACAGCACGGCCAAACATGTAATTATAGTACATTATAGAAAAACATAACAAGTAATAAAACCGTTTAGGTGGGCTGTAGTGTGGGCCCCTAGAGTCAGTTCCCCTGGTGGGCCCTAGGCACCCCAGTCCGACCCTGCAAGCGTATGTCCTGAAACTGGAAGTTAGAATCTAAAAAAAAAAAAGAGGTCAGTGTGAAAACTGCAAGATTTATTTATTTATTTTTTAAATAAATGTGTGAAAAACATCACTAAAGGTTTTTAAAATACACTTAAGGCCTCATTCAGACATGTGTAATTTTTCGCATACACAAAAAAAATAAACCGTTCGTGTGTTATCAGTTTTTTTGGATCTTAGTCATCAGTGTTTGGTTAGTGCGTCAGTTTTTACCCACCAGAGTTCATCAACTGTTTTCACATATGAAAAAATAAATGAATAAATTGCAAAGTTTCTCCTATCCATTGCCATGCTAATCACAGCACACATATTGGGTGGTGCTGTCTGTGATTTTATAACCAAAAACAGACATATCGCCTGATTTTTTGCGGACACATTTGCAGCATAAACTTTAATAGGTACATAATCTATCAGTGAATACCACGAGTAGAACCTGATTTAAACAACAGTTCATTATCTGATTAGCGCTTCCTTTTAAGTTAGTCATTAACCAGGGTTAAGGTTAAAACCAGAATTTATAGACTTAGATTTTTTTATTTTTTTATTTCCTAGTTTATCATCAAAGAAGTATAGATGTATGGGTGCGTATTTCAAGATCTCTATATGATGCCTGTAAGTCATTTTATGGCCGTGAATCTCTTAAGAATAGCAGTCCATCTAGTGGACTATAGGTGTTGTGTCTCACTAATGTGATGACTTGGAAAATAATATTAGGAAAAGATCTAAGTTTATACAATGGATATCTATACACAAAATCTGAGATACAGTGCTCAGCATAAATGAGTACAACCCCCTTGAAAATTAAGATTTTAATCAATATCTCACTAAAAACAAGAACAATTTCCAAAATTTTGACAAGACTGAGTTTTATGGAAAAATTTTTAACATGAAACTATGGTTAATAATCTTTCATTACAAGATCTTCAGTTTCAGGCCACGGCCCCACAATCAGTATTTGGTCAGTATTTTTTCTCAGGAGTGGGAGCCAAAACCAGGTGAGGAACAATCAGAGAAAAGGTATAATAGAAACAAGTCACTAATTCTGCATTTATCACCCACTCCTGGTTTTGTCTCCGACTCCTGAGAAAAAATACTGACCAAATACTGATAGTGGGGCCACGGCCTTACTCAAATTAGTTGATGCGAAAATGAGTACACCCCACATCAAAAACTAATACCTCTAGTATTTTGTATGACCCCCATGATTTTTCAGGACAGCATCAAGTCTTCTAGGCCTGAAATGAAGAAGTTGGCAACATATTGCAACATCTATCAACAACTATCTTTTTCCATTCTTCAAGAACAACCTCTTTTACAGCCTGGATGCTGGATAGAGAGATATGACAACTTGTCTCTTCAGAATTCCCCATAGGTATTTGATTGGATTCAGATCAGGAGACATTTGGCCACTGAGTCACTTTCACCCTGCTCTTCTTTAGAAATACAACAGAGGTGCGTTTTGGATCACTGTCATGTTGGAAAAGTGCACGTCTACCAATAGCACGGAGTGATGGAAACACCTTCTCTTTCAATAAAGAGCTGTACATCTGTGCATTCATGATACCATCAATGACATGTAGTTCCCCGACACCAGGAGCACTCACGTGCCCCACATAAGGACATAAGGACACTGACACCAACATGCTTCATTGTAGGCACCATGTACTTTTCTTTGTACTCCATATCTCACAGCAGACAGTTTTGAAGTCACCAGTTCCAAAAACATTTATCTTGGTTTCATCACTCCAGAATCACAGAAATCTTCATATCTTTCAAAAAGGGCCCTGGAAAATTGTAGGTGGGCTTTTTTTGTGCATGGGCTTTAGGAGAGGCTTCCTTCGTGGACAATACCCATACATGCCATTCCTCTACAGTGTACTTAGTAATGTGTCACAGGAAACATTTACCCCAGTTTGGCTTTCTATGTCTTCAGCTAACTTCAGTGAACCTGTATGTCAATTTTCATGAACCCTTCTCATCAGGAGACACTTCTGTTTAAGTGTTAACTTCCATGCTTGCCCTTGATGTCTGTGTGAGATGGCTGCATTTCCATCTTTTTTGCATCAGTATTGCTACTGTATTCTGACTAAGTTTTGCAGATCTTCTTGTTGCCTTCACATTTCTGGTGTAAAGAAATTTTCTTTCTCAGGTCATGTGACATTTCTCTTCTGTGTGGTGCCATTGCGGAAAGCATGAAATGGGAAGGGATTTTCTTTGTTAAGAAATGCCCTTTTATAGTCAACTGTCTGCTGGAGTCAACACCTGTGTAATGAATAATTAGACTTACGTGTTGCTGAATTCTTGTTGATTAGAATTTTGCAGTCTAAACTTTACCTTTGCTCCCAAGTCTTTCACTGGGGTGTACTAATTTTTGCAACACGGTCTTGAATTAATTTATTAGGAAACAAAAAATACACAACAAAGTTGCAATATATGAAGGCATCCTTGCCTTGCTTGGGACAATGTTGCTGTGCTGGCCATTCTCATTCATATTGCGATGCCAGAATGAAGGAGACAGCATTACCTCCGGGTAATATTTGGTCTGTGTCTCCATTTTCTGAGACCGATAACTTTGTTTTATTTTTTTGTAGGGCAAGCATTGCAGTGCCGGAAGGAGGAGAGTCATTTCTCACCAACCCCCCCTTCCCTATCCAGGGCCTAGGTTTCCTGTCCCGTGATTGGTGTGGAACCAATATAGAGATGGTAGGGGAGGCAGGGTGTTATTAGATCTGCCAAGGGGTCTCCACTCCCCCTTTCCCTAGTGTCTGGGCTTCCTTGCCCGCATCCCTTCATGTTGCACTTAATGTCACGCACAATGTGGGAAAAACTATCACTGGCCGTGCATATTTAGTAAAAGGAAAAAAAAACCTGATATGTGGTTTTTGTGTAAGGTGCCCCAGCGAGGTAGTCGTGGGCGAGCTGTGGCCCCTGCTCGCTCTGTCATCCTATAATGTGTGTCCTCTCTCTGATGTGCTGCAATGTATGTGGTGCTCTCCACTTACTTCAGACCATCCGGTCGCGGCTGTCTCCAGACATTTCTCTTCTGGAACCAGGGCAGAAATAAATTCAGAGGACACGAGGTTCTTAACCATAACTGGGACTTTACTTGGGAAAGAGGAATATGTACAATATTTACAGGCAGATATAAGGGATAAGGCCCAACGGGTTGTCATCTCTCTCACAGGTAGTGGAAACAACTTCAGCCCTGGTTCCCTTTTTAAGTGAAGCATCTCTGTGACTATTCTCTAGCCCTAGAGAATCTTCCTCACCAGCAACAGAATATCCAGATCCTATATCTCCCCACGTCCTAGCCTTGAGTCCTAGCTTCTTCTGCAGCCTGCAGACAGAATGTGCCCTGGGTCCTCAGTACCTCTGTGGAGTTTCTCCGACCGGCTAATGGGACTCTTGTGTGGGGAATCTTCACTCTGGTGATCCTACTGTCTGTGGTATGGGGCTCCCGTCTGCCCTAGCAGCCACTATATTTAGACTGCCCGTACTGTTCCCTGTCCAAACTCTGAGTTCTTTCTGGAAACTCACCACAGGTTTCCTAAAGTGCCCACCCTCTATGGGCTGTCCTCACACACAATTAACCCTTCACTGTCAGATATGTCTGCAATCCTGCTAGCAGACTTGCACTACCAACTGTGCCCGGGACAGTGGCATCTTGTGGCTGGTTACCGATACTACAGCCCACAAGGAATTATACCAGAAACAAGCTTTATACACACTATGCTTGATCATGGCACTAAGTTCCCCTTCTACTCTACTGGCTGGATCATCACAGCTAACCCCTTAACTGGACCTAACGGCAGCTCAGAGAGCTCTAACTATGGGAATATTCTCTTTTAGTGACAAAGGAAGGCTGCATCCTTCGTGTGTGTGTGTGTGTGTGTGTGTGTGTGTGTGTGTGTGTGTGTGTGTGTGTGTGTGTGTGTGTGTGTGTGTGTGTGTGTGTGTGTGTGTGTGTTTTCTCCTTTGGTTATGGATCCGGTTGCAGAGCTGGCAGAGCAGCTGCGCTGTCTGTCTCTGGAGGTGACTGACCTCTGCTATGAGGTTCAACAGCAGCAACAGGTCGCTAATGTTGGGGTCTCCGCTGGTAGGAAGGTCCAGCTTTAACCCAAGGTTGCCCTCCTGGACAGGTTTTCAGGAAGTAGGGACAATTTTTTTTGTGTTCAAGGAAGCTTGCAAACTGTATTTTAAAGTTCGTCCTTACTCCTCCGGAAATGAGGAGCAACGAGTGGAAATTGTGATCTCACTGCTGCAAGGAGATCCTCAATCCTGGGCTCTCTCTTTGCCGCAGGATTTGGTTCGTCTCCAGTCTGACGAGGGTTTTTTTGGGGCCCAGGCCCTCATCTATGATGACCCTGACCGAGTCACCTTGGTTGAGTCCAGGCTACGTCGCCTCCAGCAAGGGAATTGGTCAGTGGAGACATACAGCTCTGAATTCCGCACATGGACAACGGATACAAAATGGAAGTCAATTTTGTCAGGTTCTTACTGAAAAGTTGAAAGATGCTTTGGCAGTATTTGAAACCCCTGAGTCCTTGGAGGCTGCCATGTCGTTGGCCATACAGGTTGATAGACGCCTTTGGGATAGGTGGGTAAGATCGCCTTCTCCGGGGCCTTCTGGTCGGGGTTATGACTCTTTCTCTAGTGTCTGGGGCTTCCTTTCCCTCATCCCTTCATGTTGCAGTTATTCTTTCCCATATTGTGTGTGACAGGAACGCACCACCATATATAAATAAGAGAAATTAAATTATTTTCACGGAAAAGTAGTATAAAAGAACACTTAAAAAGAAACAAAAGTAGGCTGCCCTAATAAAAATAAGAAGATATAGAGACTAAGATATCCATTATTATAATAAGATATATATCAGGACAACCTCCCGATGGTGCTGTCAGGAGGGACGTCCTGGAAAATGAAAATTTCGCAGTGGTCTGTATATACACATACACATACACATACACATACACATACACATACACATACACATACACATACACATACACATACACATACACATACACATACACATACACATACACATACACATACACATACACATACACACAGTACAGACCAAAAGTTTGGACACACCTCATTTAAAGATTTTTCTGTATTTTCATGACTATGAAAATTGTACATTCACACTGAAGGCATCAAAACTATGAATTAACACATGTGGAATTATATACTTAACAAAAAAGTGTGAAACAACTGAAAATATGTCTTATATTCTAGGTTCTTCAAAGTAGCCACCTTTTGCTTTGATGACTGCTTTGCACACTCTTGGCATTCCCTTGATGAGCTTCAAGAGGTAGTCACTGGAAATGGTCTTCCAACAACCTTGAAGGAGTTCCCAGAGATGCTTAGCACTTGATGGCCCTTTTGTCTTCACTCTGCGGTCCAGTTCACCCCAAACCATCTCGATTGGGTTCAGGTCTGGTGACTGTGGAGGCCAGGTCATCTGGCGTAGCACCCCATCACTCTCCTTCTTGGTCAAATAGCCCTTACACAGCCTGGAGGTGTGTTTGGGGTCATTGTCCTGTTGAAAAATAAATAATGGTCCAACTAAACGCAAACCGGATGGAATAGCATGCCGCTGCAAGATGCTGTGGTAGCCATGCTGGTTCAGTATGCCTTCAATTTTCAATAAATCCCCAACAGGGTCACCAGCAAAGCACCCCCACACCATCACACCTCCTCCTCCATGCTTCACAGTGGGAACCAGGCATGTAGAGTACATCCGTTCACCTTTTCTGCGTCGCACAAAGACACGGTGGTTGGAACCAAAGATCTCAGATTTGGACTCATCAGACCAAAGCACAGATTTCCACTGGTCTAATGTCCATTCCTTGTGTTTTTTAGCCCAAACAAGTCTCTTCTGCTTGTTGTCTGTCCTTAGCAGTGGTTTCCTAGCAGCTATTTTACCATGAAGGCCTGCTACACAAAGTCTCCTCTTAACAGCTGTTGAAGAGATGTGTCTGCTGCTAGAACTCTGTGTGGCATTGACCCGGTCTCTAATCTGAGCTGCTGTTAACCTGCGATTTCTGAGGCTGGTGACTCGGATAAACTTATCCTCAGAAGCAGAGGTGACTCTTGGTCTTCCTTTCCTGGGGCGGTCCTCATGTGAGCCAGTTTCTTTGTAGAGCTTGATCGTTTTTGCAACTGCACTTGGGGATACTATCAAAGTTTTCCCAATTTTTCGGACTGACTGACCTTCATTTCTTAAAGTAATGATGGCCACTCGTTTTTCTTTACTTAGAATTTGTATTATGGCAAGAAAATGCAGCTAACAGTCTATTCAGTAGGACTATCAGCTGTGTATTCACCAGACTTCTGCAGAACACAACTGATGGTCACAACCCCATTTATAAGGCAAGAAATCACACTTATTAAACCTGACAGGGCACACCTGTGAAGTGAAAACCATTTCCGGTGACTACCTCTTGAAGCTCATCAAGAGAATGCCAAGAGTGTGCAAAGCAGTCATCAAAGCAAAAGGTGGCTACTTTGAAGAACCTAGAATATAAGACATATTTTCAGTTGTTTCACACTTTTTTGTTAAGTATATAATTCCACATGTGTTAATTCATAGTTTTGATGCCTTCAGTGTGAATGTACAATTTTCATAGTCCTGAAAATACAGAAAAATCTCTAAATGAGGTGTGTCCAAACTTTGTCTGTACTGTATGTATGTATATTTATTAAGAGACCACTGCAGTCTTCTAAAAAATCACCATCTCTACATGTCTGACAGCCATTCCATTCCAGTGTCGGTTGAATTCCAACCAAAGTACACCTCATTCTCCTTAATGTGCTTCTGATTAGGTGATCACCTGAATCAAATCTTATGTAATGAGGGAAAGTATGAAAAACATTGCTGTGGTCTTCACAATCCTCTTGCAATAGGACAAGCTGGATGGCAAAACAAGTGCTAGGAATAGCCCAAAAGTAATTTGAATGAAAAAATAACTTTTAACCATGCCAAAGGAGTTGAAAAGAAAAGTCTCGAGTGAGGAAAAGAAGGGCTCAATTCTAGCTTTACTAGCAGAGGGATACAGTGAGCGTCATGCTGCCTCCATCCTTAAAATTTCGAAGACGGCAGTCCATTACAACAAGGTCAAGAAGCAGACATTGGGGACAACAAAGCTACAGACCGGAAGAGGGCGAAAGCGACTCTCCACTGACCGGGATGACAGTCATCTTATTCGAATGTCACCCAGCAACCGCAGGATGACATCAAGTGACCTACAAAAGAATGGCAAATGGCAGCTAGGGTGAAGTGCACGGCAAGAACAGTTCGTGACAGGCTCCTAGAGGCAGGTCTCAAGTCATGTAAAGCTAGAAAAAAGCCTTTCATCAATGAGAAGCAAAAGGAGAGCCAGGCTGAAGTTTGCCAAAAACCATAAGGATTGGAACATAGAGGACTGGAGTAAGGGTAATCTTCTCTGATGAGTCTAATTATCAGCTTTGCCCAACATCTGGTCGTCTAATGGTTAGACGGAGACCTGGAGAGGCATAAAAGCCACAGTGTTTGCACCCACTGTGAAATTTGGTGGAGGATCAGTGATGATCTGGGGATGCTTCAGCAAGGCTGGAATTGGGCAGGTTAATCTTTGCGAAGGACGTATGAATCAAGCCGCATACAAGGTTATCCTTGAAAAACACTTGCTTCCTTCTGCTCAGGCAATGTTCACCAACTCTGAGGACTGGTTTTTCAAGTAGGACAATGCCCCATGCCACACAGCTAGGTCAATCAATGTGTGGATGAAGGAGCACCACATCAAGACCCTGTCGTGGCCAACCCAATCTCCAGACCTGAACCCCATTGAAAACCTCTGGAATGTAATCAAAAGGAAGATGGATAATCACAAGCCATCAAACGAAAAAGAACTGCTTAATTTTTTTGTGCCAGGAGTGGCATAAGGTCACCCAAAAGCAGTGTGAAAGACTGGTGGAAAGCATGCCATGATGCATGAAAGCTGTGATTAAAAATCATGGTTATTCCACCAAATATTGATTTCTGAACTCTTCCCGAGTTAAAACATGAGTGTTCTTGTTTCTAAATGAATAAGAACTTGTTTTCTTTGCATTATTTGAGGTCTGAAAGCACGGTTTCTTTTATATTATTTTGACGATTTCTCATTTGCTGCAAATAAATACAAAATGTTTAGCTTTGAATTTCGGAGACATGTCAGTAGTTTATAGAATAAAACAACAATGTACATTTTACTCAAAAATATACCTATAAAGAGAAAAATCAGAGAAAGTAGGCATTAGACCTACCGGTAATAGGGTTTCCAGGAGTCCCTCATGACAGCACCATCAGGAGGTTGTCCTTCATATCCTTGATAGGGACAGGAAACACACAAGAGGTTAAAAGGCCCCTCCCTCCACCCTACTCCAGTGATTTTTCAAGTACCACACCATGATGGATGCAACTCTATTTTATTTGCTTTTCTACAAACCATGTTAACATCACAAGGTAGTTTAAGGAATATCTAGGGATATTGGAAGAGTCCTTTGGAAGTGCATTGAGCTGTAGGTTGGATTGCTGCTAAAGGGGAAAAAAAAAAAAAAAAAAAAAAACTCTTTAAATCTTCTTCCTTAGCAAGTGTGAACGATCTGAGTGTGACCGGAGTGTAAGTGCAAACGGAAGTAAGTGTGTGACTTGTGATTCAGTGACTTTGGAAGGGAGGAATTTTGACTGAATTGCTGTATTTTATTAATTCTTTACATTTCTTTTTACTTAACATTTCTGTCTAGTGCAATCCCCATTAGGAAATGAGCTCCATTATTGACAATGCTATCCAGTGTACATCTTGCCACATGTATGCAATCCTTGAACAGCCGGTCCTGGGTGCATACTGCTGTGCGAGATGTGTGCACGTTGTGCGTTTGGAAGCCCAAGTACTGGATCTAAATGAGCAGCTGGTAACATGGAGATCCATTGACAATATGGAAATGAGTGCTGCTCACTGAGCAGCTGCTCACTGGAGTAGATGTGGTGGAGGGTGGTAGTAGGGAGCTGCAGGACAGTGAGGCAGCTAGATGGGTGACCGTTAGAAGGGGGGGTAGAGGGAAAAGTGCCAGGGAGGCTAGTCCTGATCTGGCACACCCCAATAAGTTTGCAAAGTTGGCAGATGAGGGGGGTGTCGGTACAGGGGTAGCACAGCTGCACCAAGGCATGTCCTCAGAAAGCCGGAGGAGTGTCAGCTCCAGTAAGGGGGAAATAGGAGAGCAGGGCAGGCCAGGCAGGTGCTGGTAGTGGGGGACTCAATTATTAGGGGAACAGATAGATTGCCCTGTCACAAAAGACAGGGATTGTCGAACAGTGCACTGCCTACCTGGTGCTCGAGTCCGGCACATCGCTGATCGGGTTGACAGATTACTGGGAGGGGCTGATGAGGACCCAGCAGTCATGGTGCACATTGGCACAAATGACAAAGTTAGAGGTGGGTGGAAGGTTCTTAAAGATGATTTCAGGGAATTAGGCTGCAAGCTTAAAGCAAGGACCTCCAAGGTGGTATTCTCTGAAATACTGCCTGTACCACGTGCCACGCCAGAGAGGCAACGGGAGATTAGGGAGATAAATAAGTGGCTCAGGAATTGGTGTAGGAAGGAGGGGTTTGGATTCCTGGAGAACTGGGCCGATTTCTCAGTTGGCTACAGGTTCTACGCTAGGGATGGGCTGCACCTCAATGGGGAGGGTGCAGCTGTGCTGGGGGAGAAAATGGCTAGAAGGTTGGAGGAGTGTGTAAACTAGGGATTGGGGGGGGGGGGGTATTCATTTTATAGATGGGGAAGATAGTGCAGATAGTGACCTGGGCACAAATAAAGAAATTGGGGGTGGAGTAAGAAAAGTCATTATAGTAAGAAGGAATAGAGGTACAGAGAGATACATAAAATGCATGTACACTAATGCCAGAAGCCTCACCAACAAAATGGAGGAATCAGAATTAATTTTGTTGGAAAATAATTATGACATGGTGGGGAAATCTGAGACATGGCTGGATGAGTGCCATGACTGGGCAGTTAATTTACAGGGCTATAGTCTGTTCAGAAATGACCGTACAAACAAGCGAGGGGGAGGGGTGTGTGTGTTTCTATGTAAAATCATCCTTAAAACCCATCTTGTGTGAGAATATATGTGAATCTAATGAAAATGTAGAGTCCCTGTGGGTGGAGATAAGGAAAGGGGGAAAAAATAATAAATTACTGATAGGGGTTTGTTATAAGTCTCCAAAAATAATGAAAGTAGCGGAGAATATCCTCATAAAGCAAATAGATGAAGCAGCGACTCAAGGAGAAGTCACTATTATGGGGGACTTTAACTACCCTGAAATACACTGGGGAACAGAAACCGGTAGATCAAGCAAAGGTAATAGGTTTTTGACAACTATGAGAGACAATTACCTTTCACAACTGGTTCAGGACCCAACAAGAAGGGGGGCACTGCTAGACCTAATATTAACCAGCAGGCCAGACCGCATATCAAATATACGAGTCGAGGGTCACTTGGGTAATAGTGATCACAAAATAATACGTTTTCATGCATCCTTTAATAAGATGTGTAGTAGAGGGGTTACAAGGACACTAAACTTCAGGAAGGCAAATTTCCAACGGTTGAGAGATGATCTTAGTGCAATAAACTGGGACGATATCCTGAGACATAAAACTACACAAAGCAATTTATTAGCATCCTGAATAGGACCTGTGCACAATATATACCCTATGGGAATAGACATGCTAGAAATAGGAGGACACCACTATGGCTAAATAGAGCTGTAAGAGGCGCAATAAGTGACAAAAAGAAAGCATTTAGAGAACTAAAGCAAGTAGGTAGTGATGAGGCATTAAATAAATACAGAAAATTTAATAAATTCTGTAAAAAACAAATCAAGGCAGCAAAGATTGAGGCTATGTGCCCACGATGCAGAAATGAAGCAGAAAATTTCTGCAGCATTTCTGCATCTCCCTGGCAGAAAAAACGCATGCAGATTGTGCATGCGTTTTTCCTGCAGAATACATGCGGATCCACATGCGTTTCCGCATGCAGATTGACAGGCGCTTTCCAGGCGATAGCATCACTTGGAAAGTGCTTGACAACTAGGTCACACTGTATAAATCCATGCAAACAGCATGGATTTATACAGTGTGAACCGTAAAAATGAAAACAAATAAAGCTATACTCACCCCCGAGGCCCCGGCGTGGCTGCAGCGCTCGTTCCTGTCTGGTTCCTGGATGCCGGCATATCGCGAGACAGAGCGGTGAAGGGCCTGCGGTCACATGACTGACGTCACCGCAGGTCCTCAAGCGATGCCGGCATTCAGAGAGAAGCCGCCGGACAGGTGAATATAACTTTGTTATTTTGTTCTTTTTTTACAGGTAGAATGGTACCCAGGTCTGGATAAGAGTCTCCTCTCCTCCAGAACTGGGTACCATCCGCACATAGAGACGCATAGAAGCCGCTTGTAAAAATGTACAGTCTCGGTTTCTATGCGTCTCAATGCAAGTCAATGGCGGGAGTTCCGCTGCGCTTCCGCAAAATTAAATGACATGCTGCGGATTTTTGTACGCAGCATAAACGCTGCGGAAAAATCCGCAGCATGTGCATAGAACATGCGGAATCCCCTTGGGGACCATGGGGTGCGGATTACCTAGCGTTTCACAAGCGTTTATGCTGCGGAAATTAAGCAGCATAAACGCTTGAAAAACGCTACGTGGGCACTCAGCCTGAGACAGAGAGACTCATTGCCAGAGAAAGTAAAAATAATCCCAAAATATTCTTTAACTACATAAATAGTAAAAAACTAAAAAATGATAGTGTTGGCCCCCTTAAAAATAGTCTGGGTGAAATGGTGGATGAGGAAAAAGCCAAAATGCTAAATGATTTTTTTTCAACAGTATTTACACAAGAAAATCGCATGACAGAAAACATGATCAGTGTTGACAAAAATTCTCCATTAAATGTCACTTGCTTAACCCAGCAGGAAGTACGGTGGCGTCTAAAAATCACTAAAGTTGACAAATCCCCAGGCCCGGATGGGATACACCCGCGAGTACTGCAGGAATTAAGTAAAGTCATAGATAGACCATTATTTTTAATCTTTAAAGATTCCATAATAACAGGGTCTGTACCACAGGACTGGCGCATAGCAAATGTGGTGCCAATATTCAAAAAGGGGACAAAAACCGAACTTGGAAATGATAAGCCAGTAAGCGCTTAACCTCTAATGTGGGTAAAATCCTGGAGGGTTTCCTAAGAGATGCTATACTAGAGTATCTGAAGAATAACCTCATGACCCAATATCAACATGGGTTTATGAGGGACCATTCCTGTCAAACTAATCTGATCAGCTTTTATGAGGAGGCAAGTTCAGGACTGGACCAAGGAAATGCAGTGGATGTTGTGTATATGGACTTTTCAAAAGCTTTTGATACGGTTCCACACAAAAGGTTGATACATAAAATGAGAACAATGGGGATAAGGGAAAATATATGTAAGTGGGTTAAGAACTGGCTCAGTTATAGGAAACAAAGGGTGGTTATTAATGGAACACACTAAGACTGGGTCTCAGTTAACAGTGGGGTACCACTGTGGTCAGTATTGGGCCCGCTTCTTTTTAACATATTTATTAATGACCTTGTAGGGGGCATACAGAGTAGTATTTCAATATTTGCAGACGACACTAAACTCTGCAGGGTAATCAATACAGAGGGGGACAATTTTATATTCCAGGAGGATCTATGTAAACTAGAAGCTTGGGCTGATAAATGGCAAATGAGCTTTAATGGGGATAAATGTAAGGTAATGTACTTGGACAGAGGAAATGAAACGTATAATTATATGCTTAATTGTAAATCACTGGGCAAAACTAACTGAAAAAGACCTGTGTGTATTGGTGGACGATAAGGTCACGTTTGGTGGCCAGTGTCAGGCAGCTGCTGCAAAGGTAAATAAAATAATGGGATGCATTAAAAGAGGCATAGCTGCTCATGAGGAGAACATAATTTTACTTCTATACAAGTCACTAGTGCGACCACACTTAGAATACTGTGTACAGTTCTGGTCTCCGGTGTATAAGACATAGCTGAACTAGAGCGGGTGCAGAGAAGAGCGACCAAGGTTATTAGAGGACTGGGGGGGGTCTGCAATACCAAGACAGGTTATTACACTTGGGGTTATTTACTTTGGAAAAACGAAAGCTTAGGTGATCTTATTACTATGTACAAGTATATAAGGGGACAGTACAAAGACCTTTCTACTGATCTTTTTACTGTGAGGCCTGAGACGGGGACAAGGGGGCATCTTCTACGTCTGGAGGAAAGGTTTAATCATAATCACAGGCGCGGATTCTTTACTGTAAGACCAGTGAGACTATGGAACTCTCTGCCGCATGATGTTGTAATGAGTGATTCACTACTAAAATTTAAGAAGGGCACGGATGCCTTTCTTGAAAAGTATATTACAGGTTATATTTCCCATGCCGTCTTCTCTATACCGTTCTGTTCCTACTTTCTAATGGTACGTCACCCAAGCTACACCAGCTACCCCCACTTTCATTTATGACCTTGTTTACTCAGTCTTTGAGTATCCAGCATCTGGTTCAATCTAATCAGCTGATCAAGATGAGCACAGACCACTCCCCTCTGGTTCACAGCTGAATGCATTCTGTTACAAACATATTGTGGGCCAGGAGTCTGTTAGACTTTAGTCTGTGTCCATCACCTTAAGTGTCCATTAGCTGAAGTGTCTGAAATTTGAATTAATCCTGAATTGGAACTGAAGGTAACTGGATACTTTGTCACAGTAAACAATGTTTGTGTTTGTTTTCACTCTCACCCCCTTAACCCTTCAGTTCTTACAACCACCCCTAATCCCTACACCTAGTAATGAACTCTTCATCTCTCCCTCCATTCTCCCCACCCATCTCACCTCCTCCTCAGAGTTATTCCTCAACATACAATCCTTTGCCTCCAAACACAGACAGCCACCTCATGCCCTCTCCTGCTCCCACCTACTAACGCTTTCTCTGCTCCTCCTTACTGCCGGCGACATCTCTCCACATCCATACGATCACTTCCACCTTCTACCCATGATCTATCCCAAACTCTTGTAACCCTTCTAACCTTATACCCCCATCCGCCCAGCCCCCACTAATAGGAGCTCTATGGAACGCTCGCTCCGTCTGCAACAAACTTTCCTACATTCACGATCTCTTCATCACTAACAAGCTTTCCTTCCTCGGCATCACTGAAACCTGGCTCACCCCCTCCAACACAGCCTCTCCTGCTGCACTTTCGTATGGCGGATTCCACCTCTCCCATACCCCCCCGCCCCACCGGCAAGCACGGTGGAGGAATAGGTTTCCTCCTCACAGAAAACTGCTCCTTCACCCATATCCCACTGCCGCCCTCAATTACTCTCCCCTCTTTTGAAGTGCACTGCGTGCACATCTACTCCCCATCCAACCTCCAACTGGCTGTCATCTACCGCCCCCCAGGATCAACCACCACTTTCTTTGACCACTTCACCACTTGGCTACTTAATTTCCTCTCCGTTGACATCCCCACTATCCTCATGGGCGACTTTAACATCCCCATTGACACTTCCCTCTCAGCTGCCTCTAAGCTTCTATCCCTCACTTCCTCCTTTGGTCTTACCCAGTGGTCTTCCACACCCACCCACACACTGGACCTCATCTTCACCCGCCTCTGTTCCCTATCTAACCTCTCTAACTCACCTCTCCCTCTCTCTGACCACAACCTACTTACATTCTCTTCTCTCTCCTCCCTGGGAAAACAATCCCCACTCCACAAACTTGCATACCCTCGCAGAAATCTCAAACACATTGACCTACACTCACTCTCCGAATCCCTCCTCCCTCTTACAGACATTAGTTCCTTACATGATGCAGATGTTGCTGCCATTTTATACAACACCACAACCGCTGCAGCTCTCGATTCGGTCGCCCCCCTCACACATACCAAGGCTCGCACAATCAGACAACCCTGGCACACCAGCCTAACTAAAGAACTGCGATGGGTTGCTGAGCGTAGATGGAAAAGGTCCCACTCCCATGAGCACTTCATCGCATTCAAACAGTCCCTCACTACCTTCAAGTCCACACTCACTGCAGCAAAACAAACATACTTCACATCTCTCATATCCTCCCTGTCTCACAACCCCAAACTATTCAACACCTTCAATTCTCTCCTCCGTCCCCCAGTGCCTCCTCCCTCTCCTATTATTTCAGCCAAAGACTTTGCCTCATTCTTCAAGCAGAAGATTGACACCATCAGACAACGCTTTTGCCTAAAGCCCCCACAGCCCCTTCCCACACCTACTCAACCCTCTTCCTCCAAAACCACCTTCTCCACCATTTCTGAAGATCAACTTTCCTCCTTACTCTCCAAATCACACCTCACCACCTGTAAACTTGACCCAATCCCGTCCCACCTCATCCCAAACCTTACCACTATCTTCATCCCAGCCCTAGCCCACCTCTTCAACCTGTCACTAACAACTGGTGTCTTCCCCTCATGCTTCAAACAAGCCTCAATCACACCCATCCTCAAAAAGCCCTCCCTTGACCCATCCTCTGTGTCTAGCTATCGCCCCATATCACTTCTCCCCTATGCCTCAAAACTACTGGAACATGTCCATTCTGAACTGTCCTCCCACCTCTCCTCCTGCTCCCTCTTTGACCGCCTACAATCAGGTTTCCAACCGCACCATTCTACTGAAACTGCACTGACTAAAGTCACCAACGACCTACTAACCGCCAAATCTAAGCGACACTACTCTGTCCTCCTCCTCCTAGACCTGTCATCTGCCTTTGACACAGTGGACCATTCCCTCTTACTACAGGCTCTCTCATCTATCGGCATCACAGACTTGGCCCTATCCTGGATCTCCTCATACCTAACAGACCGGACATTCAGTGTCTCCCACTCACACACCACCTCCTCATCTCGCCCCCTATCTGTCGGTGTCCCCCAAGGTTCAGTTCTAGGACCGCTGCTCTTCTCCATCTACACCGTTGGCCTGGGACAGCTCAGAGTCTCACGGCTTTCATTATCACCTCTATGCTGATGACACACAGATCTACCTCTCTGGACCTGATATCACCTCCTTACTAATCAAAATCCCACAATGTCTGTCTGCCATTTCATCCTTCTTCTCTGCCAGATTTCTAGAACTTATCATGGACAAAACAGAATTCATCATCTTCCCGCCATCTCATTCAACCCCCCCAACTGACCTATCTATCAACGTCAATGGCTGCCCACTCTCCCCAGTGCCTTAAGCTCGCTGCCTTGGGGTAACCCTGGACTCTGAACTCTCCTTCAAACCACATATCCAAGCCCTTTCCACTTCCTGCCGACTCCAACTCAAAAACATATCCCGGATCTGCACATTCCTCAACCATGAATCTGCAAAAACACTAGTGCACACCCTCATCATCTCCCGCCTTGACTACTGCAACCTCCTGCTCTGTGGCCTCCCCTCTAACACTCTTGCACCCTCCAATCTATCCTAAACTCTGCTGCTCGACTAATCAACCTGTCCCCCCGCTATTCCCCGGCCTCTCCTCTCTGTCAATCTCTTCACTGCCTCCCCATTGCTCAGAGACTCCAGTTCAAAAACCTAATCATGACATACAAAGCCATTCACAACCTGTCTCCTCCATATATCTCTGACTTAGTCTCCCGTTACATACCCGCACGCAACCTCCGATCCTCACAAGATCTCCTTCTCTACTCCGCTCTTATCTCCTCCTCCCACAATCGCATACAAGATTTCTCCCGTGCTTCCCCCCCTACTCTGGAACTCTCTACCCCAACATATCAGACTCTCACCTACAGTGGAAACCTTCAAAAGGAACCTGAAGACCCACCTCTTCCGACAAGCCTACAACCTGCAGTAACCACCGCTCCACCATACCGCTGCACGACCAGCTCTATCCCCACCTACTGTATCCTCACCCATCCCTTGTAGATTGTGAGCCCTCGTGGGCAGGGTCCTCGCTCCTCCTGTACCAGTCGCTGTTACATTGTGTTCAAGATTATTGTAATTGTTCTTGTATTATACCCCTTTTTCACATGTAAAGCGCCATGGAATAAATGGCGCTATAATAATAAATAATAATAATAATAATATTCAGGGTGGTCCAAAAGTAGGTGGACAGAAAATAACATTTATTTTGATTTATATATAAATTTATATTTACTAACACAAGCATAACATTGACAATTAAATTTTATTCTGAACAATAATACAAAAGCCCTTAAATTTTATCAACGCATGTGCTGAAACTGTTTTCCATTACAATTTGCACAGCTTTGAAGTCTGCCTCTTATGCTTCGACAAACTTTTTTTCACAAGTCCCTTTGGGTATTAATTTCTTGAAATGCATCTCTTACGTAATTTTTCAAATCACTGACACTTTTTGGTTTTCGACTATAAACTTTGTCCTTGAGTACTCCCCAAAAGAAAAAATCCATTGGGGTCAAGTCTGGTGAACGTGCCGGCCAATCAAGTCGGCCTCTTCGGCCAATCCATTTATTAGGAAATGTTTCATCAAGATACTCGCGGACAACTCTTGAATAATGTGGAGGGGCCCCATCTTGTTGGAAATAAAGGTCATTTGAATTAGGCTATTGCTGTAACTGGGGAACAACTTGATTCATTAGAATTTCAAGATACTTATCTCCTGTGAGTGTTCCATCAAAAAATATTGGTCCTAAAACACCAAAACTTGAAATACCACCCCAAACATTGACACCAGGCTCATTTAGTTGATGCTCTAATGTTAAATGCATGTTCTCATTATACCAGTAAATACAATTATGTCTGTTAATATGGTCAGATAATTTGAAAAGTTTCATCACTCCACATAATGTTATCTAAGATTACTGGATTTTCTTCAATTTCGTTAAGCATAATCTCACTAAATTTCAGACGCCTGTCTGGATCATCCTCCAATAAACCATGAATTAATCGTGGACGATAAGCTTTCCACCCAATAGATTTCAGGATTCGCATGATAGAAGCTTGTGAAATTCCCAATTCCAAAGAGGCTGTTCTGGTGGACTTTTTTGGACTCTGAACAAATGTTTCAGCAACAAGTTGTTTATTATCTTCTGTACAGACTGTTTTGGGTTGACCAGTTTTTGGAGCATTAAGGATTGAGCCAGTAGCATTGAATTTGTCACGAATGCGGTAAATGGTGTGTCTCTTTGGGGCTTTAGTACCAAATGTTTTAACCCAATTTGCTCTTACGGTTTCAGCATTTTGAGATTTCCAATACTCTGTTAAAATCCACTTTCTTTGATCTGTATTTAAATTATTTGCCATTATGTGTTATCTGAATTATCTGAAAAGAAAACAGATTTGGGGGAGATCTATCTGTGAAAACTAGATCTGTGAAACTTTTCAACTTTTTCTTCTGGAAACCCTTTCTTATCTGAAGCTTTCTCCAGGATCTCATCCAATACTGGACCAAAAACCCGGAGACCAGAAAAGGGAATGGCGCATAATTTGTTCTTGGACTGACTATCCTCCAAGCAGGTTTTTAGTCATATTGCCCTTCTTGATGCTGTAGAAAGGGATCCATTCCTGGCCGCGAATCTGATTGACTCTGCCGAGGCATCAGCATCAAAACCCGTCGCCATTTTGAGAAGTAGGATTGAGTTGAGGATCTCTTCGTCTTTAGATGGTCTTCCAGCTGTTCCAGCCATCTTTCTCATAGATCTTGCTACCGAAGTGGACGCGATTTTTTCTTTTATTATTGCCGCAGAAGTTTCCCAGGTTTTTTTTAAGGAGACTGTCTGCCTTCCTGTCCATTGCATCTTTCAAAGACGAGTCCTCAAATGGGATGGAAGTTTTCTTTGCTACTCTGGCAATCGGGATGTCAATCTTGGGAATCTCGTCCCATAATTGAATATCTTCCGGCTCGAATGGGAGGCGAGATTTGAAGCTTCTATGAATGACTAGCTTCCTCTCTGCCTCCTCCCACTCTTCAAGAATCATTGCTCTAATATTATCATCAACCGGGAATACTTTATTCCTGCGGGTTCTCAACTCTCCAAACATTTCATCTTGTACTGAAGATGGTTGGCAAGTGTCCTCCATCTGCATGGTATTCCTCACTGCAGATAATAGAGTATCCGTATCTTCCCAGGAGAAGAGAGATTTTTTCTTCTCTTCTGGGGGAATAGCCATAGATCCTTCCCTATCCTGATCAGAGTCCGAGAAGACTGACAACTCCTCCCCCTCTGAACTGGATTCCAGCTCCTGGCGTGGCCTTTTGTGACAAGGCGCACCCTTAATTTTCAGTCTGGCGCCTTTTTTTTTCAAATAGACCGGAAGTGTGTTCCACCGTGGAACGCATGCCGGTTACTAGAGGTCCATGTGTTACTCCCTCTGTAACCGGAAGTGCGGCTTCCGCCATCTTGGCCGCACGCTGGAGCCGAGCGCACGGCTGCAGCCGCCAGAACTGAGAGCCCCCTCTGCGGGGGGAGACAGATCCCTCTGGCGCTCACACTGGTCAAGGCTGAGGGACCCCTGGACACAGCAGGGTTTCGGCCTCCGGACTTCAGCAGGAGGGAGGGGAGGAATGCGAAGACCCCGTCCCGATCCTCCTGCATCCGGATCTCAGGAACTACATGAGTACTCCTCTTCTGTGTCCATTCCTGATAGGGACAGGAAAAACACAAGAGTAGGGGTGGAGGGAGGGGCCTTTTAACCTCTTGTGTGTTTCCTGTCCCTATCAAGGATATAAAGGACAACCTCCTGATGGTGCTGTCAGGAGGGACGTCCTGGAAAATTAAAATTTTGCAGTGGTCTCGTACTTTTTGCCAGAGAAAAAAAAAAAAATATATATATATATATATATTATATATTATATATTATATATATATATATATATATACACACACAGTACAGACCAAAAGTTTGGACACACCTTCTCATTTAAAGATTTTTCTGTATTTTCATGACTATGAAAATTGTACATTCACACTGAAGGCATCAAAACTATGAATTAACACATGTGGAATTATATACTTAACAAAAAAGTGTGAAACAACTGAAAATATGTCTTATATTCTAGGTTCTTCAAAGTAGCCACCTTTTGCTTTGAAGACTGCTTTGCACACTCTTGGCATTCTCTTGATGAGCTTCAAGAGGTAGTCACCGGAAATGGTCTTCCAACAATCTTGAAAGAGTTCCCAGAGATGCTTAGCACTTGTTGGCCCTTTTACCTTCACTCTGCGGTCCAGCTCACCCCAAACCATCTCGATTGGGTTCAGGTCTGGTGACTGTGGAGGCCAGGTCATCTGGCGTAGCACCCCATCACTCTCCTTCTTGGTCAAATAGCCCTTACACAGCCTGGAGGTGTGTTTGGGGTCATTGTCCTGTTGAAAAATAAATGATGGTCCAGATATGGAGCTTTCAGGCTCCATATCTCACCATCCACTACTGTTTCGAACGTGAGACTACCATCATTTTATAGACAATCATCTTGGTTATCTCATACATCAATTTGACTTGCAATTATTTAACATACGATTAGTTATGCAGATTATTGTCATATCACTGCATTGTTAATGTTTTGCTTCTAAAAATTGAAATTTTAATTTTTATTATTTTGTTAGCATTTTTTAAATCCACTTTTGGCTTTCAACACTGCCTGAATCCTTGTGGGCATTCTGTCGATCAGATTCAAGCATGTCCCGACAAATCTGATACCAGATCTCTTCTACACGTTCCCAAAGTCGGTGCATACTGGTCGACTCACTTGCGCATGTATAAAGCTTTTGCTCCAACTCTACCCACAAGTGCTCAATTGGGTTGAGGTCTGGGGACTGTGGGAGTCAATGCAGCACCTTTACTTCATTGTCATTGAACCATTTGTTCATCAATCTCGACTTATGCTTCAGGTCGTTGTCTTGCTGGAACACTGTCGTTATTTTCATACTTTGTACACTCAAGTACTATGGGTAACTCATAGGATACTCACAGATAGCTCAGCATTGAGACCACCATCGATCCTGGTCAACTATCCAAGCCTTTGGCTGTGAAGCAACCCCATATCAGACTTCCACAGAACTTGACAGTTCCTTCAATTTCTCTATCCATTAGCCCCTTTTCCCCTTATTTCTTCCAGACCCATTTGCGCCCATCAGAGCCTAGTCTATTGACTTTTGTCTCATCGCTCCAAATCACCCGTTTCCAATCTTCTACGGTGCACTTTTGATACTTTTTTGCTAACTCGAGCTGACGCTTCCTATGAGGATATTGAAGTCGAGGTTTCTTCACCTTTTTTCTGGCCACCATTCCAGACTTATGAAACGTGCATCGCACAATGCTTTCATGCATGTCTGTGATCTCGCTATTACTAAAGCATAAGAGCCACCTCCACTGCAGTGTTTGGCGCACCAGAACTGATAGACCTTGTGATGAGCCAACTTGTTGACTAAGATTATGACTGGACGTCCATCTATTGGCTTTTGAAGGGATGGACTGACTTCATTTTGCTTTCTTCCAACTGTCATGGCACTCACATGATGCAGTTTGGCAATTTTCTTGGCCGAGAGTCCCCTATCGATGAGCTGGATGATGCTGTTTGTTTTCTTGTGAAATCTTCTTCATGGCTGTTCCTCGATCCAAACCAGTGACCTTTCCTTGGGAATCAACCTAATAACACACAGAGCTATTAGGGAATGTCAGAATAGGCTGTATTTTGTAGTATACAGGAAGAAAAAGATTTTTCTACCACCAGGAGCAAAACAGCAACAATGCAGTGACATAACAAGAATCTACATAACTAATAATATGCTAAATAGTTGCAAGTCAAATATATGTATGAGATTGCCATAATTTTATAAACAATCACCTTGGTTATCTGACGTTAGAAGCAGTAGTGGATGGTGAGATCTCAAGCCTGAAAGTCAAAAGTTCAAAACATTGTAACCCTTTTGCTCGTCACTGTATTAGTAGATGTTACCTTGTCGTGTAATGTAGCAGAGACATGTCGGTCATTCAAAGCTATTTTTACATCCAGAAAGTCCAGTGAAATAGACAAGATGTGGGAGGTCAGGTGGATATTCCACGGGTTTTGATTAAAGGGGTATTCCCATCTCCAAAAAATAAATAATAATAATAATAATAAATAATAATATATATTGGGATAGGATCTTGGAGATGGGAATACCCCTTAAGCGTAGAGATGAACTCGTTGAAGGTTTCAACAGGACCTGTCCAAAGTAAAAAGACATTGTTTATGTATCTGAACCATATGAGGACAAAACATTGAAAAAAAGCATAAGGGTACACGCTTCTCCCCTTCCACCAACTCAAAAAGCGGTTGCAGTAAGAGTGGGCACAACGAGCACCCATTGTCGTACTGGAAATCTGTTTATAAGTCTGAACAAAAACAAAATAGTTTTGTTTCAGTATGAATGACAAAAGTTCAACCAGAAAGGAATTATGTTATAAATCCGTAACTGTTTGTTGTTGCAAAAAAATGAGCAACCGCTTTCAACCCAAAAATCATGTGTGATGCTGGTATAAAGGGACTCAACATCGAGGGAAACCAGAAGTGTACCAGGGGAATATTTATGTTGAGATATAAGGTATCACATGCATACGAGTCCAACTGGACTACTAGAGGTTGGAGAAAAATCAAAATATTCACAAACAAGTTCGTTAAGGTCCCCAATCCCTGCCACAATAGGTCTTCCGGGAGGGTTTGACAAAGTTGTGAATTTTAGGGAGCAAATGAAATGTAGGGATCATAGGTATATAGGTGGTAATAAAATATCGCTCACCTTTGTTGATAATCCTTGTCTATATGAAAGGACCAGAAATAAGTCCAGCGTTTTTTCTTAAAGACAGCCGTAGGATCTGAGGGAAGAAAAGTACCGTATTTTTTGGACCCTAAGACGCACCTAGGTTTTAAAAGGAGGAAAATAGGGAAAAAAAAATGTAAGCAAAAAATGTGGTCATGATGCCCTGTTATGGGGGAGCGGGTCTGCTGCTGACACTGATATTGGCGTAATGTTCACCAATTCTGTTAATATCCTCCATCCTGGTATGTATGGCCCCCATCCCATCCTGGTATGCACGGCACCCCTTGAGCCCCTAATCCTGGTATGCACGGCACCCCTTGAGCCCCCATCCTGGTATGCACGGCACCCCTTGAGCCCCTAATCCTGGTATGCACGGCACCCCTTGAGCCCCTAATCCTGGTATGCACGGCACCCCTTGAGCCCCTAATCCTGGTATGCACGGCACCCCTTGAGCCCCTAATCCTGGTATGCATGGCACCCCTTGAGCCCCCATCCTGGTATGCATG
Organism: Phyllobates terribilis; assembly: GCF_046119375.1. Taxonomy (NCBI): domain Eukaryota; kingdom Metazoa; phylum Chordata; class Amphibia; order Anura; family Dendrobatidae; genus Phyllobates; species Phyllobates terribilis. The sequence goes on from NW_027362765.1 coordinate 124,143,165, forward strand.
GCACCCCTTGAGCCCCCATCCTGGTATGCATGGCACCCCTTGAGCCCCCATCCTGGTATGCATGGCACCCTCTGAGCACCCATCACGCTGCCTACAAAAAAAAAAAAAAAAAAAAAAAAAAACTCTCATACTCACCTCCTCTCTCCTCCAGCACTGTCCCACTCGGCTGCCGACACTCTCACTGTGTGAGCTGCGCATGGCAGGGCGCGCATGGTGTCCCTGCCATGCGTCCTCACACAGTGTGAGACGATGTACTGGAATAGTCACTGCTCCCCACGCCGGGACTCTGTGCATGGAGAGTAGTGATCATTCAGTCTGTTCAATAGCCGGCACACTGTACCGCAGCGCGGCTCATGCTGCCACTCTGCGGTCAGTGTGCCCGCTATTAAAGACCATGGATATTCACTACAACCCATGGGAGTGAGTTGTAGGGAATATTCATGAGCTTTAATAGCGGGCACACAGACCGCAGAGCGGCAGCAGGAGCCGCGCTGCGGTACAGTGAGATGGCTATTAAGAAAAGGGAATATTCATTGCCCTCCACGCCCATGGGCGTGGGGAGCAGGGAATATTCATTTTCTTTAGTAGCGGGCACAGCATAGGCTGCAGCAGGCTGCTGCTGCCTCCTGTGCTCCGCTGATCCCCCGCTGCTGCTCCCCCACACCCACCACCATGCACAGCCATGTATATAGTATTCGGACTACAAGACGCACCCCCCAACTTTCCTCCAAAATTTTGGAGGAAAATAAGTGTGTCTTATAGTCCGAAAAATACGGTATATAGTTTTTTTGTCATGGTTTTGTCTTTTAGCTTCTAATATATACTGTTTAATTGGCCAAAGAACTATGTTTCCCCTTTATCTGCCCCTTTAATGACAAAAAGTTTATTTTTGTTCAGGGAGGCTAAAGCTCTTCTCTGTTCGACACTTAAGTTATGAGGTTGTTTGTCAAATATTATTTTTTATTATTTATTTTGGAACGAAACATAAAACACAGCAAGTATATAGATAAAGCCATACACAAACATATGGCAGAGTAATACAGTAGAATACAAAAGTATATATATAGAACTGTCAATATATATATTAATATAATATAACATCTGTAACGTGATCAAGAATCCACATTGTGACTTTAGTTTCGTCCAAATGTTTCATATTAAGACAGGAAGGAGAAGGACAGAGAAAAGAAGAACTTCAGGCAAAAAGGAAGGGACTAAAAGAGAAAAGTAGACGGGGGGGGGGGGGTGGAGAGTGGTTGGAGAGAGGAAGGGGGGGGGGGGGAAATAAAAAATAAATAAATCACACCCCAATCCAGACAACTGCTCAAACAAAAATCCCTCAATGACAATCAAGTCTGAGAGTCGAGCTGCACAAGGCTTCCGTATTCATTAGATTGCTTACATTCCATCCAATAGAATCAAGTTTTATAGAAGACCTCATATCTACTGTAGAGAGAAGCCTTCAAATCCTACATGTACATTAAATCATTGACCTTAGAAATCCAGAGGGACAGGCTAGGTGGATTAATTTTCTTCCATAACAACGGAATACAAGCTCTGGCAGCCATCACCAAAAATCTTAATGGGGACAGTTTGTAGGAGGAAACAGAAGTCTCAGAGCTGTAGAAGGAATAGTTCAGGACCCATTTCAGATGAAATGCCTGTAATTGACTTGATGCTTTCCACTTTAGTCTAGAACGGTTGTAAAACCAGACATGACCAGATGATCTAAAGGAAATCTCCCTCGCCTGATCCACATCGCCAACACTTAGGGTCAATAGAGGGGAACATTTTGTTTAACTTAACCGGGACCCTGTACCAACTTGAAAGGAGTTTGAAATTCGCTTCCTGAAGCCGAGAATTTATGGAAGATTTATGCGCTAAGGACAGCACCTTTTCCCTTTGTTCCATGGAGAGAGTGATACGCAAGTCCTCTTCCCATGGTGTTAAAAATCAGGGAGAAGGCTAATCCATTGGATTAGTTAGCATTGAGTGTACGGAGGGAAGTGCATGACTAATCACCCCCTTACCCATGTCAAGTATTAATTTCCGAACATGCTGAACCATAACATCAAAAAAGATTTGAATAGTGGGCAATAGTCTGAATGAAGAAGTAGCTTTAGATGGAAAGAGAGAAGAGAAATATCTCCCACCCTACCTGAAAAGCTACATTCTCATGCAGTAAATCGATCAAATCATAAAATGTTTGACGCTCATTCCCAGGTAGAATAGAATGTCCACTATAGAAGATTTGACAGTCAACTTTATACGAAAAAAAGGTAAAGATCTTAAATAAATGTGAATTTATCCCATGTTTGAGTAGGTGAAAATGTGAGACATTTTTCAAGGACAGACCATTCTGTATTGGACAGTATACATGAAGAGAGGTTGATTATTTTTCACAATTTTTTATTCAGCTTGTCCCTTGTTATATTTTAAGGAATTAGTGCCTGCTTTACTTCCTCTTTTTTGCTTCCTTCTATAAAATGTATATGCTTTTGCGTGTATGGCACAGTCCCTTTATTATTAGGTTCTGCCGGTCCAATTTTTTTCTGCTTATCGATTTTTCACAAGGAAAAAAAATTGCAGCATCACTAGCCTTAATCAGAGATGTAAGGTTAAGTTCCTACAATGAGTTTTTGGTGCTGTGTATTTTCGACAGATGTCAATTTGTCTTGCGGGTATGCAGAGTTTTAAGTTTAAAATTTCCCCATAGAATTGCATTAGATGCAGAAATCTTGCAGGTAAAAATCGATTTTAGTCCATTTCCACTGCGAAAACACGCTGAAAACACATGTAAAATACATAACTAACAATAAAGTTTTGTGAAAGACAAATACCAGGAAGTATCAAAAACAAAGCAGTTTCACCTGCTTCATCTCCAGGCCCCTTTTCCCCTCACCCATGCACAGGAAACTGTAGCCACCCCTCAAAACATCACTGTGATCTGCTAGTGGCCCAGGAAAGAGCGATTATTGTCTGTCTCTACCACAATGTGTAAATCCTCTTTCAGACACTGGTGTAACATGACTAGTGTACAGACTGTAAAGAAAAGCGAAGCAGCATTCCACTATGGCCAAGATACATTAAGACAATACTAACATATGATCTAGATTATATTAACCCCTTTACCCCCGAGGGTGGTTTGCACGTTAATGACCAGGCCAATTTTTCCAATTCTGACCACTGTAATTTTATGAGGTAATTACTCTGGAACGCTTCAACGGATCCCCCATATTCTGAGTTTTTTCGTGACATATTGTACTTCATGATTTTGGTAAAATTTCTTTGATATCACTTGCGTTTATTTGTGAAAAAAACGGAAATTTGGAGAAAATGTTGAAAATTTTGCAATTTTCAAAATTTGAATTTTTATGCCCTTAAATCAGAGAGATGTGTCACACAAAAGAGTTAATAAACAACATTTCCCACATGTCTACTTTACATCAGCACAATTTTGGAACCAAAATTTTTTTTTGTTAGGGAGCTATAAGGGTTAAAAGTTGACCAGCGATTTCTCATTTTTCCAACAAAATTTAAAAAACTATTTTTTTTTTTTTTTTTTTTTTAGGGACCACATCACATTTGAAGTCACTTTGAGAGGTCTTTATGACAGAAAATACCCAAAAGTGACACCATTCTAAAAACTGCACCCCTCAAGGTGCTCAAAACCACATTCAAGAACTTTATTAACCCTTCAGGTGCTTCACAGGAATTTTTGGAAATGTGGAAGAAAAAAAATGAACATTAACTTTTTTCACAAAAATGTTACTTTAGACCCAATTTTTTTTATTTTCACAGGGGTAACAAGAAAAAATGGACCCCAAAATTTGTTGTGCAATTTCCCCTGGGCACGCAGATACCCCATATGTGGGGAAAAACCACTGTTTAGGCGCACGGCAGGGCTCGGAAGGGAAGAAGCGCCATTTGACTTTTTGATTGTAAAATTTGCTTGAATAATTAGCGGACGCCATGTTGTGTTTGGAGAGCCCCTGATGTGCCTAAACATTGGAGCTCCCCCACAAGTGAGCCCATTTTGGAAACTAGACCCCCCCAAGGCACCTATCTAGATACATAGTGAGCACTTGGAACCCCCAGGTGCTTCACAAATTGATTCGTAAAAATGAAAAAGCTATAGCTCTCGGAATATAGCGACGCAAGAACAACTCTGTTTTTATAAAATTGTTTTTATTGCAAAAAAACGGAAAAACAAAAATTTCTTAAGCTGCGAGTGGTGACATCAGTGAGATGACCGGAGTTCATCGGCTACAAACTCCAGTCACCTTACTGACATCTGCGCGTGGCACTGAAGCTGCGTTTATTTAAAATATTTTTTTCTGTGTGTTTTGTTCAATTAAAGGACTTTTCTCTGTCTTTATTTAATTTTCACTACAAGGTTAGTAAATGGGGGTGTCTTATAGACACCGCTGCATTACTAACCCCTGGACTTGATGTCAGCTGACATTACAAAGCTGACATCAACCCCAATACTATTAAGCCACTTGCCACTGCACCAGGGCAAGTGGGAAGAGCCGAGGCTAAGCGCCAGAACTGGCGCATCTAATGGATGCGTCATTTCTGGGGCGGCTGAGGGCTGATGTTCTTAGTTTGGGAGGGGGCCAATATCCATGGCCCCTTCCTAGGCTATTAATATCAGTCTGCAGATGTCTGCCTAGCCTTTTCTGGTTATTAAAAAAGGGCGGGGGGTGAGGACCCCCACGCCATTTTTGGGGTGTTCCTCCCTTGTAATAGCTCCATGTTTATTACCCCCTTCCCAGACTAGAGACATCAGCCCCCTGCCGTTGGCTTTCCAGCAGCTGGTTAAGAAAAATAAGAGGGACCCAACGCCATTTTTTTCTTTTAATTCTTTATTAGCTAAATACAAGTACAGTAAACTACACACACAATGCAACAATTATATATCTCACTGACATGTTTCTTGCTATCATCTATTTATATCTGTATATAAGATTGATTTATAGCTAGAAAACTAGCATGAAATAACCTAGAAAATTACTGTATGTAAAAGCTGATGTTAAAAACGCATTGCATATGGATTGCATACGCATGTCATGTGGATGGTAGGTGGGGAAAAAAAAAAAAAAAAAGCGCATTGTACTCGCATGACACTCATCCTAATTTTCAGGAACAACATCGGACCGATTTTATTGACGCTGATGAATGCGAGTCCATAATGTTATGCTAGGATGTGTAGTTTCACATGGTGCAAACTTATTTGGCAGATTTATATATAAAGGTTTCCACCAAAACTTGGATTGGGAATCCACTCCAATGTCCATCACAAGCCCCAATGTGGTGCAACCTTAGGTACATCTCACTATATAGTGTCCTCACTTAGTATGTAAAGCAGTGTCTTTTATTACATATGGTGTTCTCTCATAATATAATAAACAGCGAATGATGCCTCTGTGTGGTTGCCACTTCTTTAGAAGGTCTAGAGTGGTTTGTATTCATTTTGAGGTGTGATGCATGGGGTCATATGTACTATTTGTGAGAAAATCAACACAGATAGGGCAGTGCATAAACTAGCAATTCGTACATTTTGTGTGGCACCCATTGCTGTCCTCTTTAGCATGTCCCAGATCTCCCTCTCCAAAGTTGACAAGTATAGCTACATGCCAAATCATCATAAAAGCATGGCATTATATATTTAATGTTGAAAAATAAGCTGTTTGAGCAGCGTCATAATTAGATTGCCCATATATTTTTGTTTGCACACCAAACTAGCCTGGTATATCACATTGCATGTATCACTTGTCACAATCTTCTGGACCCCAAGCCAGGAAAATTTCTGTGTACACCCGTGCACTTTAATCCTAGAACGCATACCTGGGGCCTCGCAGGCCCGCCCTGTTAATTGTTTTCTATTTTCTGCAAGATTACTTTAGTTAGAATTTTGAAACTCTAGGTATTCCTCAGGTATATAGTTGTTTGTCATTTTTGTTTGAGTTATTCCATGTTATTTGCACACGGGCCTAAAAGGCCCCAGGTATGCGAAAATGTAGATTTTTATGGTCATGCGTTCAAGGGTTAACCCGTCCTCGCCATGGGATGCACATATTAGGTGGGTGTATATTGATGTTGAAGGAAATGCCCACTGGCTAAGTCATGTCACCCATGTGGCTAATGATGGTATGCAGAGAGTTGTAGTCTATTAACAGCTGGCAAGCTGAAGATTTCTGACCCCTGGTGTTGCAGGATTTTCCTCTTCTCTTCCAATTTTTAGAGCCTTTCCATCAGTTACAATCAGGGCTGTGGAGTTGGTGTCCATTTTGGTGGAGTCTGTTTAAAATGGACCAACTCCTAAAATATATAATACATTGGGTACAGTAGTTAAATGCAGTATGTGCTGTAAATTTTTTCATAAGAATTTAGGAAAGATAACAAATATAATATATAATTAAATATAATTGTCATATAATCAAATATAATCAAATATAATTGTCTGTTCCTGATTAGTGTTGAGCGAGCACTAAAATGCTCGGGTGCTCGAAGCTCGGGCCGAGCTCACTGTGATACTTGGGTGCTCGACCCGAGCAACGAGCCCAATGTTAGTCTATGGGAGACCCGAACATTTTTGCGGCGGCTCCCCCGGCAGTCTGTAGACAGCCTAAAAAGTGCCCAAAACGATAGTGACAGTGCTCAAATGACATGGGGAGAGCATGGGGATCGCCCCTGGAAGCATTTCTGACCCCCAGGTCACTGCTGTCAACAACGTGGTCAGAGGTATTAAGCCACTTTTACGAGCTCACAATAAAACGTTCAAAAACTAAAGTGAAAGTGCTATCCTGTGAAATTTGTTAACCCCTTAACGACCATGGGTCTTTCTGTTTTTGTGTTTTCCTTTTTTGCTCCCCTTCTTCCCAGAGCCAGAACTTTTTTAATTTTCGTTCAATATGGCCATGTGAGGGCTTATTTTTTGCGGGACGCGTTGTACTTTTAAACACCATCACTAGTTTTACCATATCGTGTGCTGGAAAATGGGAAAAAAATTCCAAGTGCAGTGAAACTGCAAAAAAAATGCAATTCCACAGTTGTTTTTTGGGTCCTTTTTTTACCACGTTCACAGATTGCTAAAACTGACCTGCCATCATTATTTTCCAGGTCGTTACAAGTTCATAGACACCAAACATGTATAGGTTCTTTTTTATTTAAGTGGTGAAAAAAAATCCAAAGCTTGCTAAAAAAACAAAAAAAAATGATGCCATTTTCCGAGACCCTTAGCTTCTCCATTTTTCGGGATCTGGGGCCAGGTGAGGGCTTATTTTTTGCGTGCCGGGCTGACGTTTTTATTGATACCATTTTGGGGTAGATCCGATGTTTTGATCGCCCGTTATTGCATTTTATTGCAAAGTTGTAGCGACCAAAAAAACTTAATTGTGGCGTTTAAATTTTTTTTCTCGTTACGCCGTTTACTGATTGTATTAATTCTTTTATATTGATAGATCGGGCGATTCTGAACGCGGCGATACCAAATATGTGTATGTGGGTTTTTTTTTTATATATATTTTATTTTGAATGGGGCGACTTAAACTTTTATATATTTTTTATTTTTTTTATTTTTTAAAAAACTTTTTTTTTTTTTACACTTTCTGCTTGCTTCTATAGTCTCCAGAGGAGACTAGAAGCAGCAGTTGTCTGATTGCTTCTACTGCATACAAGCGATGAGCAGATCGCTTGTATGCAGGAGAAATGCTCACCTGCTATGAGCGCTGACCACTAGGTGGCGCTCATAGCAATTGAGACATGACAACCACAGGCGTCTGCTGCAGACCCTGAGTTGTCATGCCCACCCATTGGTGACCCGCGATCACGTGACGGGGTCACTGATGGGCGGGGCTTAGGACTCCCGGAAGCACGAGTTAAATGCCACTGTCAGAGATTTAACATATTAACAGCCGCGGGTGGATTGCAATTCCAATAATCAGCTGACACGTGCTCGCTTCAGTGCGGGCTCACCGCCGGAGCCCCCGCTGAACCGGCCTTCCCGACCTGGTGCGTACTATTACTGACCAGGTCGGAAAGGGGTTAAGGAACACCCTTTCCAGGGTAAAGACTTGTGTATAAGGTAAAAAATAACCAAAAACAAAAATACTCCTCCACACCTTGGGCTATGTTCACAAGTAGCATTTTTTATGCGTTTTTGCACGTTTGTATTGCTTTCAACCGTGACAAATGCATTCACCGGGAAATGTCATTTTAACATTTTACAACCTTATCTGGCCATGTGCTGTGTGACACCTGCATACAGTGCTAAAAAAGACATGGGAACAGCATGGGGAAGACCCCTGGAAGCATCTCTGACACCCAGGTCACTGCCTAAAAGTGTGCCCATCAGAAGTGATCCTTGCCGCATCAGAAGATGCAGACTTGCAACTATCCCCATGCAAGTTCTAGTCCCAGGGCAGTGTTCAATTGTACCTTCCCCATTCCTTGCAATACAAGCGCAAGTATGCAGCCTGCCACCCACCCATCCCCCAGGCTGCAATACCATACTGCTAGCTGGCTTGCACTTTAAATTGGGCCTTTTAGGCATGTGGAGGTGGAATCTGGCCACCACGTCATGGCTGCATCAGTAGCCTGGTATTCATACTCAGTCCCCAGCCGCCCGGCGGCCGGGTGTCCACGCTTGGTCCCCAGCCGCCAGAGGGCGGCCGGGTGTCCATACTCAGTCCCCAGCCGCCCCGCGGCCAGGTGCCCACACACAGTCCCCAGCCGCGTGGGGGTGGCCGGGTGTCCATAAACAGTCCCCAGCCACCCCTATTTGTCCCGGTGCGCCTTATACACAAGCGCGCATACCAAAACAGCCTAACCACAAACACGTGGACAAGTGAATGTGGCCAGGAATGGTCCATCTCACTGACGCCTTCACACTGGGTTAATATTGTGGAAGCCGGGACACAGTTGGACACTGGGATGCAACACGTCCTCCAGACAGAGGATTGCGGGTCCTGGGTCAATCAGGCTTCAACACAAAGTTCAGAAGGTAGACAGCAGCAGTGGTCGGCCTCCTACACAACGAGTAAATTATTCATGATCATGAGGGCATCCACCTCCTTAGCTTTCTGTTCCTTGGAATGCAAGCGCATGTATGTAGTAGCAGCTAGGCCTGAGGTGGTCAGCGTTTTGGCGCATATTCTACCTCCTTCGAGGATTGCTGGATGTTTTCCTGCTACTATCCCAGTTCTATGACTCCCGTTAAAACAAAGCTTCAGGTGATGAATGATGGAGGAGGTGGTGGCAAAGGAGAAAGAGCAGGAGGAACAGGGACCATTCACATCAATATCAGGCCAGCCAACCACACATGTCTTGTAGGATATGTTTCCGTACCAAAAGGAGCGGTTCAGCTACACAGTTATAAGGCATACAGTGAATGCAATGCCTACCAAAAATTTCGAGGCACTCCAATGCCCCTTGGAAGTGACATGGAGGTCAGAGGGCCTTAACTAAAGTTTTTTCCATTTATAGCAACTAGGTCTCCTGTACACTGTTGGCCTAAGCAAGGAATGGAAGGCTTTCCAAAAATTATTAGGCACTGCAATGCCCCTTGAAACAGACGTGGATTACAGCGTATTAAAAACCTTCTACCCATTATTGGGGAGTGGGTCTCCCTTAGTGTTCGCCTATGCATTGAAAAGCAAAAGCTGACAAAAATTAGGAGGAAATGCAATGCCCGTTGCAAGAGTTGTGGAGGTTAGAGGTAATTAAAAACATGTCAATGCCCCTTGGAAGAGCTGTGGAGTTCAGAGTGGTTTAACAAGACAGTTTTAATGCCCCTTGGAAGAGATGTGGAGGTCACAGTAGCTTAACAAGATGGTTTTAATGCCCCTTGGAAGAGACGTGGAGTTCACAGTGGTTTAACAAGACAGTTTTAATGCCCCTTGGAAGAGTGGGAGGAGGTTACAGTGGAATAAAAAGACAATATCAATGCCCCTTGGAAGAGTGGTGGAGGTTACAGTGGAATAAAAAGACAATATCAATGCCCCTTGGAAGAGTGGTGGAGGTTACAGTGGAATAAAAAGACAATATCAACGCCCTGTGGAAGAGACGTGGAGGTCACAGTAGCTTAACAAGACGCTTTTAATGCCCCTTGGAAGAGTGGTGGAGGTCGCAGTGGAATAAAAAAAGACAATATTAACGACCCTTGGAAGAGACGTGGAGGTCACAGTAGCTTAACAAGACAATTTTAATGCCCCTTACAAGAGCCATGCAGTACAGCATATTAAAAACATTATTCCCATTATCGGGAAGTGGGTCTCCCATAGTCTTTGCCTATGCCTTCCAAGCAAAAGCTGCAAAAAATTAGGAAAGAGGAACTTGCAATGCTGGCAACATGGACCACGGTCACCCTGGTGGTATAGTGGTCGTGGAGGCTGAGGATAAGGAGAAGAAGATTAAACAGCCGAAACGAGGAAGCGTATACCCATGTGTGGGTGTGAAGCGGTGCATGTGAATACACCTCCCGAAATAACACAGTGGATTTGACTTTATGTTACTCTGCTGTCATTTGGTGGTGATGAGAAGTCTGGCCCAATCCAGCCCTTGTTCATTTTGATAAGGGTCAGCTTGTCAGCATTGTCAGTTGACAGGCGAGTGCGCTTATCAGTTATAATTCCCCCAGCGGCACTAAAAACACGCTCCGATAACACGCTAGCGGCAGGGCAGGCCAGGACCTCCAAGGCATACAGAGTGAGTTCATTCCAAGTGTCCAGCTTGGATACCCAATAATTAAAAGGCACAGAGGAATCACGAAGGACGCTGGTACGATCGGCAAGGTACTCCCTCACCATCTTTTGAAACTTTCCACTCCTTGTGAGAGTACCCCGCGCCTCAGGGCCTGTAAGCTGGGCAGGTGTCAGAAATCTGTCCCAGAACGTTGACAGTGTTCCCCTGCCTCTGCTGGATTGGAGTTGCATCTCTCTCGCCTGTACGCCTTGGTTGGGCAACGAACTGTGACCTCTGCCGCTAGCGTGTTCAGATGGGAATTTTTTTTAAGAGTTCTGCAGCAAGGGCCTTCTGGTATTGCCCCATTTTTGTAGACCTCTCCACCTCAGGAATAAGAGAGTGAAAGTTCTCCTTGTAGCGGGGGTCTACAAGTGTCACCAACCAGTAATGACTGTCACCCAACATTTTGACAATGCGAGGGTCACGGTTAAGGCAGCGTAACAAAGTCAGCCATGCGTGCCAGACTGGTAACGGGCAAGATTTCCGTGTCCTCACCAAGATGACGACTGACCATGCTCTCCTCCTCCTCCCCCCTGTCCTCAGGCCACCCACGCTGAACCGACGGTATGAGACTTGTACAGGTACTACCGTCTACAACGCATGATAGCAGCTCCTGTTCTTCCTCCTCCTCTCCCTCATTGTCCCCCAATGCACGTTGGGATGAGATGAGGCTGGGCTGTGTGTAATCGCCCACTACAGCTTCTTGATCCATCTCATCATACTCTGGGTGCAATGCCTCCTCTTTAATTCTCTGCAGAGAGCGTTGCAAAAGACAGACAAGTGGGATGCTGACACTAATGATGGCGTCATCGCCACTCACCATCTTGGTGGCCTCCTCAAAGTTTGTCAGGATGGTACATATGTCAGACATCCAGGTCCACTCCTGAGGTCTTATGTGTGGAGTCTGACCTGAATATCGACGGCCTTGTTGCAGCTGGTACTCCACAACTGCTCTCTTCTGCTCACAAATCCTTTGCAACATGTGGAGGGTAGAGTTCCAACGTGTGGGGACATCACACACCAGTCGGTGTGCCGGAAGCTGCAAACGCTGCTGCAACACAGCAAGGGCGGCGGAAGCTGTAGCCAACTTGCGAAAATGAGCTGACAGGCGGCGTACTTTCACGAGCAGATCTGGCAACTCGGGGTACGATTTAAGAAACCGCTGAACCACGAGGTTAAGCACATGAGCCAGGCATGGTACGTGTGTGATCTCACCTCGCCTCAGAGCCGCCACCAGGTTACGGCCATTGTCACACACGAAAATGTCGGGATGTAGGTTCAGCGGTCTCAGCCACAGATCTGCCTGCTCTTTCACAGCTGTCCACAACTCACAAGCAGTGTGAGGTTTATCACTAGTGTTGAGCCACCCCCGTAGTGTTCGAGTTCGGTTCGTCGAACACCCGTGTGTTCGCCGAACTGTTCGTCGAACACCGTTAAAACCAATGGCAGGCAAATAAAAACACATAGAAAACACCTTCAAAAGGTGTCCAAAAGCTGACAAACTGCTCAGAAGACACAACTAACACATGGAAAAGTGACAAGTACATATAGTTATGCGAAAAGAAAAGAGGGAGGAGTAAAAGGAGGGGGAGACACAGATATAGGCATGTCATGCCCTTCTAAAATCCAAAAAGTGAGAAGCCGACAAGTTCAGTCCGCTCCTGCCCGTGCCACCTCCATGTCGCCGGGTTTGTGCCAGAGCCGCGGTGAACCCTGACGGCCAGCCCCCCTCTCCCAATACTGGTGCCGGTCCGCTGGTGGGTCGAGCGAGCCACCCTGTGGTGGAGGCAGCTCTAAGCTTTTTAATTTAAATTGTCTCTCTAATTTGAATGAATACACTTTAAATCCATTTACAAGGATCTATTGGAGGGCAAGTCTCATGCCAGCAGCCGCGTAATTCCAGCTCCAGTAGCGTCCACTAAAGCTACTGCAGTTAAAAAGCTTTTATAAGGATCGAGCTCGGCTGTCCACCGCAAGGCATCCTATTGCCAGTCCCAGTCCCTATGCCTTGGGGTGCCTCCTGATGCTCTTCACTAAGTATCCCATGGTCCCGAAGCATTTCCTTTGAAAAAATTAAGTGTCCAAACTACAGGTGGTGTAGCTTGCTTAACAGCCGGGATAATCCGCTGACTAGCAGACACTGCTACTAGGCACAAAGTATTTCCTGGGCTAGATGCAGTTAAAAATTTGTAATTAGATACTCTCGTTGGATGCTGAGAAAGCATTCCATAGAGTCTCCTGGCACGCCATATATGATTCTCTTAAAAAGCTTGGGGTAGGGGTCTAGTGGACCCTTTTATAGCCAAAATCACGGCCCTGTATCACAATACGTCACCTAGGCTGAAGATAAATGGAACTGTAGCACCCTGAGGGATCGGTTGCTACAGAGGTATTGCACCTCACCCAGAGGTGTGATATCTCACTCTCAGGTAAGGATGGAGTGTGGATCAGGACCCGACACCTGCATGCATTACACCACATTGCCGTGGGGCAGGGCGACCAATATGCCCCTGAGATGGGCACGACAGTCCCTGTCCCTGGCTGGAGTGGGGGGGAGGGAACACTGAGGAAGGGGAACCCTGTAGTGCAGGAGCAGGGAGGAAGCAGTTCCTGGGTGCATTGAGAAGGGAGTATAAAAGGTGGGCACCATCTTAGTTCAGTGCAGAGAAGTCTGAGCAGAAGTGGCAGGGAGCAAGGGCTCTGCATGAGCTCTGCTCCGGAGGCGGGCCTAGTAACAGAGGCCCAGGCCTGGAAGAGGGAGAAGGAAGGAAGAGGAGCGGAGAAGGCTCCAGGAACGAGGAATGAAGGGATCCCAGGGGTGCGGACGGGCGAGTCGCCACCGCACGCCCGAATCCACCTGCGTGGAGGGGTCAGGCCAAAGGGGGGAGACCGGTCCCCGAACTAGTGGAGGCAGGAAAGGACCCTCAGCTAGAAACCGGAGGCTGTGACATTTTATGTGGCGCAGCCCCTCGCTACACCCGCTAGGAAGGCACCACATAGGGTCAGGGAAACTGGCGCCAAGTTTACCAAGAGGAGGCCCGAGGCAGCCGGACAGAAGTGTTGGTAAGAAAGGCCAGACAAAGGACACACAAAGGGGGTCCTGTGAAGTGCTCCAAAGTTATGAGAGTTGTCTGAGCCCCTCACCTGGTGAGCACAGTACGACGTGGGCAGCCGTTACCTGCAGACGTGGTCTGGATAATAAGAACTGTGAGTAAAGGCCCTGGACTGCATCACTGACTCCGTGTCGTTACTGCTGCTGCCCTGCACCATCACCCCCATCCTCCGCATACACTGCCCTGAGGCTATACTCCTCCCGTGGGGAGTTATGCTACGCTCTGCTGCACCCACAACACCAGCCTCAGCGGTCTGCCCTGCAGCGGCGGTTCACTCTGACCGCAATCCACGGGTGGCGTAGTCGGACATTTAAACATCAAAACCACATAAATAGTTCCGCCACTGGTTTGACCACCCTGAGCCACGGAACCGGGTCGCCGCCACGAAGACTACAACCACCAGCATCCACCAAAAAGGGTCCGGCTCCGGGTGTCCCAAGGCCCAGGGGGTGCATCAGAACATTTTCATCACCTTTCACAATCACCAATGGGACAAGGCAGGGATGTCCTCTGTCCCCTCTTATACATCCTAGTGACGAGCACCTGCTCTCATCAATTCGCCATAACCCCAATATTAGGTGGATTGAGGTGGGAGGCACCGAGTACAAGTGCTCTCTATTTGCTGATGATGTCCTAGTATATATCACTCAATCACATATATCCATCCATGCTGTTATGGCTGAAATAGATCACTTTGTTACATGGTCAAATTTTAAAATCAATGCAGCGAAGTCTGAGGCCCTCGATGTCTCCCTCCCCAAATCCATATAGGATTCCATCCAGTCCAACTTTCCCTTTGCCTGGCCCTCACAGGGTATCAAATACTTAGGAATTCCTATTCATAGAGACCTCTCCCATCTATGTTATCTTAATTTTGGGCCCTTTATTGAACAACTCCATACAGACCACGGTTGGCAAGTTAGAACTGTAAGATTCACTACGTGAACCACTGGTGTTTTGTGGAAAAGCACCTGTACACTGCGTTCCAAATTATTATGCAAAAAGTGTTTAGGAGTGATAAGGGAAGAATTTGTTTGTTTGTCAGTTAAACTCATTGATGGTGATGTGTGTCAGGGCTCTTTATATCACTGTAAGCAATTGCAGACACCTGTGCTAATTAGTTTGGCAGGTGTGTCCAATGAAAGGCAAGACTACTTAAGAAGGCTGTCTCACATTATTAAGCAGCCTACATTTTCTGCCAAAATGGGAAAGAAAAAGGATGTGTCGGCTGCTGAGAAGCAACAAATTGTGGAGTGTTTAGGTCAAGTTATGACTACAATCAACATTGTGCGATGATCAGGATGAAGTGTCTTGGCAATCAAGAAGTATATAGCCGATTCACAGTACACATGTGTGCGTGCTGATAAGGGCAAATTGAGGACTCTTTCCTACAGGCAATTACGTCAGGTTAAAAGAGCAGCGGCAAAAAAAGCCTTGTCATAGCAACAGACAAGTTTTTGAAGCTGCTGGTGCCTCCAACGTCCCCCGAACAACAAGATGCAGGGTCCTTCAGAGGTTTGCAGCTGTGCGTACGCCATCCTGTCGACCTCCTCTATCCACTTCACACAAGCAGAAACGGCTCCAGTGGGCCAAACATTACATGAAGACTGATTTCAAAACTGTTTTGTTCACGGATGAGTGCCGTGCAGCGCTCGATGGTCCAGATGGATGGAGTGGAGGATGGCTGGTTGATGGACACCCCACGCAAACACGGCTACAGCGCCAACAAGGAGGAGGTGGAGTAATGTTTTGGGCTGGAATCATGGGGAGAGAGATTGTCGGCCCCTTTAGGATCCCTGAAAGCGCTAAAGATGAACTCCATAATGTATGTGGATTTTCTCAAACAGCACTTCCTGCCATGGTTCAAGAAGAAGAACCGTGTATTTCACAGCAAGATCATTTTTTTTGCATGATAATGCACCATCTCATGCTGCACATAAAACATCTGCATCTCTGGCTGATATGGGCATAAAAGGGGACAAACTTATGGTGTGACCCCCATGCTCCCCTGACCTCTACCCCATTCAGAACCTCTGGAGCATCATCTAAGCAACAGCTCTGGGAGGGTATTCTGTCCTCATGCAAAACAATTGAAGCAGAAACCATCCAAAACCTGACAAATTCAATGGACGAGAGAGTTCAGAAGCTCCTTTCGAACAAGGGGTCCTATGTGAAAATGTAACATCACCTAGAATAAAGTTTTGAGTTGAAAACTATTTGATTTCAGTTTCTAACAACCTGCTAATGCTTATAATTTCAAAAATGACCATTTTTTTGGTCTTTATTAAAATGAAAAGGTTGATCGAAAAGTTTGGGGGATCTAAGAGTGTGGCAACCCAGTAGTCATGATTACTTCGAATTCTGACAATATGAGGGTCATGTTGCAGGTAGTGCAGCAAGAAGGCACTTATGTGTCTTGCGCATCTCGGAGCCCCAAAATTATTTTCTGGGCTAGATGCAGCTAAAAATTATTATTAATTTTAAATCTGGTGGAGCTTAGTATAGATGGCCTAATAGGATCAGTGCTGCACACTGCTACAAAGCCCAAATTATTTTCCAGTCAAGATACAGATAAACATGATTAGTAATTTGAAAGCTTAAAACGGTTGGTAGGGTGATTTTAACCAATCATCAAGCTTTTACTTTCCCCAGGATGACACCGGGGTAGAAAAGTCGTTTCGGATCCATGATTTGTTCATCTTTATGAACGTGAGTCTGTCTACATTATCAGTGGAGAGCCGCGTGCGCTTATCTGTCAGCACACCACCAGCAGCGCTGAACACACGTTCAGACAGAACGCTGGCTGCGGGGCATGACAAGATCTCCAAGGCGTAAGTGGCTAGCTCCGGCCATTTATCCAGATTGGAAGCCCAAAAAGAGCAAGGGTCCAGTGACACAGTCATGGCTTCAATGTTTACTTGGAGATACTCCTGTACCATCGTCTCTAGGCGTTGACTATGTGTCAGACTTCTTGTCTCCTGTGGCCTTGCAAAGGATGGGCTAAAAAAGTGGTGAAATGATTCCGCAAAATTGATGTTACCAGCAGATACTGTGGTTCTGTTAGGTTTGAGTGCTGAACACTTGACGGTCCCACGGTTGGCAAGTTGGAACTGTGAGATTCACTACGTGCACCACTGGTGTTTTGTGGAAAAGCACATGTAAGATTCTGCAACAGTCTCTGCTGATACTCCTGCATCCCTTTCTATGGCAGGAATAATTTCGGCAAATTTACTTTTGTACCGGGGATCTAACAGTGTGGCAACCCAGTAGTCAGGATTATTTCTAATTCTCACAATTCGAGGGTCATGTTGCAGGTAGTGCAGCAAGAAGGCACTCGTGTGTTGCACATCCAGGAGCACCAAGTCCCTGTTGTGTTGGTGGCGAGGTAACAATCATGCTTCCTTCCTCTGTCCTCTCCCCCCAACCTCGCACAACAGAAATGTGATCAAGGTCTCCCTCATCTGATGAGTCTTCCATCAGTTCATCCTCCACTTCTTCCTGGGCTCCTGCACCTTCCTCACTAGTTTGGCTGCTACCATGCGCCCTGGTAAAACCATCTCCCCCCACCCTCACATGCCTGCCGCCTTGGTGCTGCCGACCGTCTGGACCTTGCAGATGTTAGCCCTTCCGCATACAACTCCTCCTCCTCTACTTCCTCCACCTCCTCTTGTGCCACCACCTGACTCCGAATTCTGTTTAACATGTGCTCCAGCATGTAAATCACCGGAATAGTCATGCTGATAATGGCATCGTCAGCACTAAACATCTTCATCGCCATTTCAAAACTGTGCAGAAGGGTGCATAGGTCCCTGATCTGAGACCACTCCTCCAGCGTGATTTGCCCCACCTCTGGATCTCGTTGGCCCAGGCTATACGTCAGAACGTATTGCACCAGGGCTTGTCGGTGCTGCCACAGTCACTGCAACATGTGCAGAGTTGAATTCCACCGGGTAGGCACATCGCATTTTAGCCGGTGAAGTGGCAGGCCCAACGACTTCTGTAGAGATGTAAGTCGCTGAGCTGCGGGATGCGAACGGCGGAAGTGAGCACACAGCGACCGTGCCCTCTGCAGAAGTCTGGGATAGTGGGCTAAAAATTGCTGGACAACCAGGTTCAACACGTGATCCATACAAGTCACGTGTGTGACATTGCCCCGGCGAAGGGCCGCACCCAGGTTTGCAGCATTGTCGCACACGGCCTTCCCTGGTTTCAGGTCCAGTGGAGACAACCATTCATGAAATTGGTTCTCCAGAGCTGACCACAACTCCTCAGCTGTGTGACTCACATTTCCCAGACATTTCAATGTAAAAACCGCCTGATGACGTTGAGCCCTACTGCCAGCATAGTAAGGAGGTGTGCAGGATCCCTTCTGCGCAGTTAGAAAGCTTGTGGCATGACCAGACAGGCTTTGGGTGCAGGTGGAAGACCGAGAGGAGGTTGAGGAGGCAGAAGCAGTGGAGGAACTTTGACATAAAGAGGATTGACGCACAACTCGTGGGGACGGCAAGACTTGGACAGCAGCCCCTTGTCCTGCTGTCACCATAGTTACCCAGTGCCCAGTCAGCGACATGTAACGCCCCTGTCCATGCCTACTCGTCCAAGTGTCTGTGGTGAAATGCACCCTGTCACACAGTTTCTCAAAGAAGCGGTGATGTTGTGTGCGACATGCTGGTGGAGCGCAGGCACACCTTTCTTTGAGAAGTAGTGCCGACTGGGCATCTGGTACTGGAGCACTGCGACGGACATAAGGTCTCGAAAATCCTCTGTGTCCACCAGGCGGAAAGGCAGCATTTCTGTAGCCAAGAGCTTGCAGATGGTGAAATTCAACCTCTTAGCTTTCTCATGGCTAGGAGGAAATGGTCTTTTACTTGTCCACATCTGAGGGACCGAGGGCTGGCTGTTGTGCTTAGACGGGGTTGATAAGGGTGTCCCCGGCAAACTGCCGGTCTGTGAGGAAGATGCAGGCGGACATGTTAGGTTGCCTTGATCCAAAGGTGGTGCTATCGATGTCGGACAGCGCTCAACACCAGCTGGTGTTACCACCTCCAAAGAAAATGATGACCTGCCAATCACGCTGGCTGTTGCGGGTAAAGAGGTGGCAGGTCTGCGCCCCAAAACAGGTGTGACTGCTGTCCCCCCAGTCAGAGGATGAAGAGGCCGCGGATGCACAAGATATGGCAGACGGTGGTTGGCCCGGCCTGCTAGGCCGCATTGTAGCACACTGAGCTTCCCACTGCAACTTATGCTTCATGTCCATGTGCCAGTTCATGCATGAAGTACTCAAACTATGTATTTTTTGGCCTCTACTTAGCTTTTGCTGACAAATGTTACAGATAACACGAGTTGGGTCATCTTTATCGATCTGAAAAAATGCCCAGGCTATGCAAGGCTTAGCACCCATGCGACCTGAAGAGCCACCACGACTTGTGGTGAGAGGCAGAGTTGTGTTTGAGGATGCAGTTGTTGAAGTGCTTCCAGTACTACGTCTCTGTCCAGGAAGGCGCAACCTGACCTCGTCGTCACTAGCATCTTCCTCCACCTCCTCTGCTGACCTCATCTCTTGGCTGACTGTGGGTTGACAGTAAGTGGGATCTCCAACCTCATCATCATCACCCTGTGCGTTATCACACCCGTCGTCCTCAGAGCCAACCTGTTCCTGCCCTGACAAAAAACTAAAGTTGTCGCTCCAATCAGGTATTTGAGTCTCATCATCGTCTTCCTCATTGTCTCCACCAACAGGTGTTACAGTTTGGGAATGAGGGTCTACATTATGGTCAGAACCTTCTGCGTCTGGTCCTGGATCCGACTCATAAAGATTCTGGGCATCAGTGCAGATCATTTCCTCGTCTGGATTCACAGAAGCGCTGGAGTCTACCTCTGATTCCCAGGCTATAATATGAGTAAACAGCTCTGCAGACTCAACCATCTGTTCTACCTCATACTCAGACGGGCAGCTGGAGATTTGGGAGCTGTGAGGAAGCAAGTGCGATTGGGGTGACACCTTTGAGGACTGGAGTATTTGTGATGTTGAAGTTGATGTGGAGGAGAGCCCACTTAAAGGAGCACTTGATATCCGTTGAAGCACCTGCTGTTTTTGTGCCTCATCTGGAATTTGTAGCGATTGGCGTGGTCGTAAGAAAGGGATCTTATCACATTGTCCGCTAAAAGAAGTAGACATTTTAGTTTGGCTGGAAGATGGTCTTTCTTCTGCAGATGTTACTGTTGCTTTAACACCTACCCCACGGACACAACATTTTTTCCCCTTCCCAACACGCCTATTCCCCTTTCCACCAGCAGCAGGCCTTTTTCCAC
The DNA here is from genome assembly GCF_046119375.1 of Phyllobates terribilis. Classification (NCBI taxonomy): domain Eukaryota; kingdom Metazoa; phylum Chordata; class Amphibia; order Anura; family Dendrobatidae; genus Phyllobates; species Phyllobates terribilis. The sequence continues at coordinate 124,163,336 of NW_027362765.1, forward strand.
TCATTTTGGTGGTTAACTAATTCACAACTCTGGAGTTGTTTGCACAAAAAAACAATGGATGGGAACCGAGCAGAGCCGAGTGGCCAAACTGTGGTATTAGGCCAAAACTATTGGCTGGGTTAGATGCAGAAAAAAATTATATTCAATTTGCAACCTGATGGAGGTCAGTATAGATGGACTAATAGAACAAGTCCCACACACTGCTAGAAGGCCAAATATTTTTTCAGAGCTAGATGCAGAAAAAAATTATATTCAATTTGCAACCTGTTGGAGGTCAGTATAGATGGACTAATAGAATGATGCTATGCCCAAAAGATTTTACTTCACTAGGTGCAGTAAAAAAAATTGGTATTCTATACACAGGTGGTATATCTTGCAACACAGATAGGCTACTCCACTGACTAACACACTCTGCAATAGGCCAAAAAGGATTAGCTTTGCTAGATTCAGCCAAATGCTGTGAAAAAAACTTGCACAGCACTGGCACATACCTGCCTGGCAAAAACGGATAGGAACTGATGTAACCTAGTCCTGAAAAGGACTCCAATTACAATTAGTCTTTACTCCCACAATCTATCTATTTAAGAGCACAGACCTGCCTGATAAAAGTCATAGGAAATGCTGTAACCTAGTCCTTAAAAGGACTGCAATCACAACTATTCCCTACTCCCAAGCTATCTGTAGATTTGTGCGAAAATTGGCTTGAAATTAACAAGGTATAGCGCACACAGCAACAGCGGTGCCGTCTAACACGCAGCTGCAGCAGTGAGAAAATGGTGGCGACGGGGAAAATGGCTTGGTCTTATAGGGCAAGGACATGTGACATACACTGCCAATGACACATGCCCTTGCTTGTGTGAAAAAAAGCACTTCGCTCCGTGTGTGCGCTGCTGATAGGCTGACAGATTGCACCTCCCCACTGCAAATGCGGGAAAGAGAAAAAAAAATGGAGATCTTCATTGTTCCTGCAGAGATCCATCCCCTGCCCCTCCCCCCACCCCGCTGTACACTCAAACTGCGTATTAACATTAATTTTCATCATTACTGAGAAAAAAATCCAGTTATGATTTTGGTGCACGAACAGTTATCGAACATAACCTCGAACAGCCGAATTTTTCTCAAATCGTTCGTGTTCGAACGGCTCGAACACCGCCCAAAACAGCTCGAATTTGAGATTGGCGAACAGTTCGAGTCGAACAACGCTCATCTCTATTTATCACCTAAGCTTATGAGTTTCAGCACAGCCTGTTGCCGCTTGGCGGAGGCAGTACTGCAATGCTTCCAGCTTGTAACTGATGTGGTGATATCTGAGATGGAGGCGGAGGATGCGCAGGAGCTGTACACTGTGGGGGCAACTCTGACTGACATAGGGCCCGCAATCCTCGGTGTGGGGAGGATGTGTTCCGTCTGGGTCCCGGCTTCCACTATGTTTACCCAGTGTGCCGTCAGAGAGATGTACCGTTCCTGGCCACAAGCACTTGTCCACGTGTCCGTTGTCAGGTGGACTCTCCCAGTAACTGCGTTGTTGAGGGCACGGCAGATGCTTTGGGACACGTGCTTGTGTAGTGCGGGGATGGCACACCGGGCAAAATAGTGTCGGCTGGGGACCGAGTACCGAGGGACGGCCACCGCCATAAGATTGCGGAAGGATTCCGTCTCCACCAGCCTAAAAGGCAGCATTTCCAATGCAAGCAGTCGTGAAATGTGCAAATTTAGGACTGTGGCCTGTGGGGTGTTAGCTGCGAATTTCCGCTTTCGTTCAAAGGTCTGGGATATGGACAATTGAACGCTGCGGTGGGACGTGGACGTGGATGCAGTTTCTTGAGAAACTGCCATAACAAGTGAAGACTGAGAGGAGGGGGCATCTTTACATGCAGTATGGACAGGGGATTGCCTTGCACACACAACAGGGAGTTCTATTGCACGCACAACAGTGGAAGAAGCAGTGGTGACACCCGCTGACACTGGTCGTGGACCCTGGGTTTCGCCCCACAAAGTCGGGTGCTTTGCTGCCATGTGCCTGATCATGCTGGTGGTGGTCAGGCTGGTAGTTTTGTCACCCCTGCTGATGCTGGCATGGCAGGTGAAACATATGGCCTTTTTGGGGTTATCAGCAGAGTCTTTAAAAAAAATTCCAGACTCTGGAAGACCTACCGCTTGTACTGGCAACGTCCCTCGTGTTGGTGTTACGGGGAACGGTTGCCTGCCTTCTGTCTGCGGCCACCACACTGCTTCTTCCTGCCTGTTGGGGTACTCTGCCTCCCTCCCCCTGTGTGCTGCTGGCCTCACTCTGCATGTCCTCCTTCCACGTTGGGTCAGTTACTAGATCATCCACCACCTCCTCCTCTTCCACTTGCGCACCACGATCCTCCTCCTCACTTCCTGGCAATTGTGTCTCGTCATCGTCCACCTCTTGTGACAGATTGCCAACGTCGACTTCCTGTGGCCGTGGCTGTTCAAATATTTGGGCATCGCAACATGGGATCTCCTCTTCCACCACTTCAAGCGTATCAGGCGAGGGGCCCAAATATGGAAATGGACCAGTGAACAGCTCTTCAGAGTGTCCAAGTGTGGGATCACTTGCTGTCTGACGACACTCGGCATGGTGGGAGGAAGGAGCATCAGGGTGAGGAGGAGTATGCGGTCGAGACTCACGGCTACTAAGAGTTGACCGTGTGGAAGACAGACCGGAGGTGGTGGTGCCCAGGTAACTGGAAGTATTGTCTGCTATCCAATTAATAACCTGATCACACTGATCAGTTCTCAATACTGGTGTTGTTCTGTGCTTCCCTAGTAATTCGGTCAAGAAGTGGGAGCGAGAAGATGTGGCTGTTGGTTGTGGCACATTTTCACCTTGGCCACGGCCCCGTCCTCTGCACGAACCATCACCAGAACGTCCACTTCCACGTCCCTTGCCATGCGCCTTGCCCATTGTAAATGAAGTAAAATAGCTTACACTTGCACCATCAATGGAAAAAGGGTAATAAAGAGTAGATTAGAACCGTGGAAGAGGAAAACCACAGTTATTGTTTACTGGGGTATACCACACTTTTTTAAATAGAGATATTTGCGGCTGAACAGTGAGCGACACACTCAAACTGCTTTTTTTTTTTTAGATACCAAAAGGTTAATAAGATGGGTATTTGTACATTGTGAAGGAGGAATAAAAAAAAGATTTAGATAAAAAAAAAAGGATTTTTCCTGGCCCCCGGGACCTGGAGCTAAGTCCAGCAATTGCAGCAACAGGAGCAGCACACAGGACTGTAATGCAGCGTTTGCTGGTATAACCACTGCGTCTCCTATACAGCCTGCCCACCTGATATACCTGGGATGGATATTAGTCCTGAGAAGGACTGTTTGTTTGATCTGGCAGCCTTTACAGACCCTACACTAACTATTTTGCAGGATATATCTCTCCCTAAATCAGCAGCGCTGTCCCTACACGGTCTGATCCGGAGCGACTGTGTCCAAGATGGCGGCGCCCGGTTTTAAATACTCGAGGTGACGCTGTGCGGCCAGCCAATCACTGTAATGCCCACAAACAACATGGCTGCAGCATTACAGTGACTGGCTGGCAATCCCTGCATGTTCATTGGCTCTGTAAAGAGTGCCAAACATGCAGGGCGGAGACCCGAGCTCCCGCCCGAGTAACCCGGAAATGCTCGGTGCTCGCCGAACATCCCGAGTAGCGTGATGCTCGGGCGAGTACCGAGCATGTTCGCTCAACACTATTCCTGATCTAAGGATCTGTTATGCGCTTTGTAGAGGGACCCAGCAAGACTAGCACCAAACCAGCAAAGGAGCAGCCACAGACGTAATTGGCACAAGCTGCCCAGCTAGGTGAACCCTTGAGGGCTGGGAGTACTCTTCACCCAGCTCCCAGTAAATGGAAGGGGGACTTTGGCAGTGCCCTTCCCAGGCCCACTGTCATCGGACAGTTGGCGGCTTGTGCCTAGTCAAAACCAGGTGAGTACCTCTGCAAGAACCCCAGGAAGTGAAACTAGAAGAGAAAATAAGAAAACCCCTGAAAACATAGCAATACTAATGCTAGAACCACTCACCACTAGCACCACTCACCACCAAGCACATATGGAACTGCAATAAGCAGCAAAGGACTGAGCAGGGAGCAGGATTATTAGCCCGCCTAATGATCAGGTGTTGATTACCTCCCAATCATCCCCAGACAGTCACTCCCTGTTAGCCAGCTCAGCAGAATGAACATAATTCCACCACGGCTTAATGCCAGACAAAGCAGCGTCCTGCGTTGCCTGGCAACCAGGGAAATCAGTGAGAGACAGAGTCCCGCGTCCTCACACATCTTACAACACCAGAACGCGATGCTCCATAAGATTGGGACAGTCTCCATGCACGCGTAGTAGCTCAGCCTCCAGGGTCAGGACAATGGTTGGGCCTGCAACAGGAGTAGCGTAGCACCGGACCTTCTCCATTCCCAGGTGGGAGCACAGAATCACGATACCTAACAGGATCTCGGCTTTTAGTGGAGATGAATCTGTACTGCACTTTATGTACATGCTCAGTAGTGAGGCAGTGCTGTGCAGTTGGAGTCAGGAAAATGGAGGAGTCGGAGGTTTGTCTTAGCTCTGGTTACAATAACCAATATGGTGGCAGATATAAATATGTTTTGCAAAAACACAACAGAGCGCATTTAACCACATCCGGACCATCCATGTTAAAACTCCAGGTGGTCCACACTGTGCTCAGCATTGATGGTCTAAAACATCAATGCACAGTAAGCAGCTTGTACACAATTATGCGCCTGCGGGAGCTGGCTTTCAGACAGCCTGACTCCCCATAAAGAAAGGCAGAGATAGTTTATCATCATCTCTGCCTTCCTGCAAAAGCACTGTGTGTACAGTATAGGAAGCGCTGTCAGTCGTTCCTTCTCTGGATCCAGCAATCGTGTGATCACTGGATATAAGGAGAGAGCAGGAGCTGCTGGATCCTGGGAGACAGACAGTTCTGCAGCCAGGAAGCTGAATTTCCGCTGTAACTGGTGCTAATAAACCAACCCCAATTACAGGGGAAATCAGCAGTATCCTCCAGGGCTGTGGAGTTGGTAAACCAAACCTCCGACTCCGAAATTTCCCTGGCTTCTGACTCCACAGCCCTGGTATCCCCTGCAACTGGGGCTAATAAACCAATCCCAGTTACAGTGGAGATCAGCAAAAAAAATGTTTTAATATGTTAAAATGCCCCCAAAAGGCCTTTTGAGGCCGAGTGCCCACTATGCGCTTTTCAAGCGTTTTATTTAGCGGACTTTCCGCAGCGAAAACGCTTAACAAACGCTTGGTAATACGTGCCCCATGGTCCCCAATGATAATCCGCATGTGCTGTGCACATGCTGTTGAAATTTCCGCTGCGGATTATCATTGCGGAAAAATCCGCAGCGTGTCCATTAATTTTGCAGACACGCAGCGTAATTGCCGCCATTGACTTGCATTGAAACGCTTGATATCTGCATCACTACATGTGCACATGAGGATATTAAGCGATTCAATGTGCGGATGGTACCCAGGCCTGGAGAAGAGGAGACTCTCATCCAGACCTGGGTACCATGGTATCTGTAAAAAAAAAGAATTTAAAATAAAAAATAAAGATTATACTTACCTTCCGATGGCCCCCGGCCTCCTCAGCTATGCGTCCGGTGTGTTGGGCGGCTCGCGGTGGTGTGAAAAGACCTTCCATGACGTCATTTAGTCATGTGACCGGTCACGCGACCACTGACGTCGGCGGTAGCGTGACCTGTCACATGACATCATGGCAGGTCCTTTTCCACAGCCGCGAGACACCGGGGGCTATCGGAAGGTAAGTATAATCTTTATTTTTTACCATTTTTATTCTTTTTCTTTTTTTTAACTATTACTTGGTCACACTATATAAATCCATGCCGCTTGATAACCCGCACGCAAAAACGCTTGACAAACACTTCTACCTGGCAGGAAAAACACATGTAAAATCCGCATACGTTTTTCCCGCCAGGGAGATGCGGAAAAATATGCAGCATTTCAGCATTGTGGGCACTTAGCCTAAGACCTCCTGGTGGGAAGGTCAGTAATGGGGGTCACAAAGTGTGAAATAAAAAAAAAATAAAAAAAAAAAACACACCGCCAGTCCTAATCGCTGTGTCTAGCCCCACCCTTGTCAAAAAACAAACTGTGTCCAATATATAAATATAATTTCTACAAAACAGGGAACACAATTTTTTATTTTTTTTAGTGGTCCCTTCTGGTCATAAAAAATTAAAAAATTCTGAAACATAAGACAGGGATTTATTTTTCTTTATATTTTTTCAAGGTATCAGAAAAAAAAACAAGGACTAAAAGCGCGTGTACGGAAAAAAAAACCTGTAAAACTGGAGGCAAAGATTAAGAAAACCCACAGCAAGTATACACTAACCTCTGTATGTGGCCATTTATATAGGATTGGGTGACATTTTAACACCAGGCCCTACAACACTCAGCCTGGGCTGTCTGATATATGTAGTTCCTCGCAGCCTTTAGAGACCTGACAATAAGCTGATGGCGGAGGCTTCCTGCGCCTTCAAAGGCCCCTTGTCTCCCCTCAGCGTCGTCTTCATGACTGGACGTCGCTATGGCTCTGAGAAAAAAAAACAAACTCCCGCCTTCTGCCGGCCGGCACCACGTGACTGGCACAGGAGCCAGGCGGCGCATGAGCAGTAAAAATAGACGCAAGCCTGTGCTTTGGTTGGGCGGGGGTTACAGCTGGGTCACGCCCACCTTATTAGCTTGTCTGGTGACGTCACGAGTGGTCAGCTGGTTGTGTGTTTACAGCAGGAGGTGAGCGAGTGTGGGGGACGCGTCGCTACGGAGCACCGACGGCAAACGCGGCCTCTCACCGAGCTCCACCGGGGTAAGACGCCGAGCCGTCCGAGGACAGGATGGTGGTAAACTCCGGAAGACGCAGGCCATATGTTTTGTACGGAGGCAGCCAGGTCTTGTGTCCTGCAGGGGGCGCAGTGCAGTACTTCGTATTTGTTGCTAATATCCCTAGCAAACGTATTTCTACTTGTGTCCTGCAGGGAGGATTTGTTTTTGGTGTGAGACGTATTTCCTGTTCAGCTCTGTTTCCTGCAGAGCCCCCTCCCCCAATTGGACATTGCACTGGGTCAGTATTTACTGCTCTCCATGACTTGTTATTCCCCTTATGTCCTGCAGGGGGAAGCTTTATTTTTGTTGCGATTGTTATGTTCTGCAAGGTGGGGGGTGCAGTTCACTTGTTTGCCCCCTCTTTCCAGTGGGCACTGTACAATTGTTTTCCGCAGCCCCCCTCCTCCCAGGGGGGCACTGTACAGTTGTTTTCCGCAGCCCCCCTCCTCCCAGGGGGGCACTGTACAGTTGTTCTCTGCAGCCCCCCTCCTCCCAGGGGGGCACTGTACAGTTGTTTTCTGCAGCCCCCCTCCTCCCAGGGGGGCACTGTACAATTGTTTTCCGCAGCCACCCCCGTCCACCCAGGGGGGCACTGTACAATTGTTTTCCGCAGCCGCCCCCGTCCACCCAGGGGGGCACTGTACAGTTGTTTTCTGCAGCCGCCCCCGTCCACCCAGGGGGGCACTGTACAGTTGTTTTCTGCAGCCGCCCCCGTCCACCCAGGGGGGCACTGTACAGTTGTTTTCTGCAGCCGCCCCCGTCCACCCAGGGGGGCACTGTACAGTTGTTTTCTGCAGCCGCCCCCGTCCACCCAGGGGGGCACTGTACAGTTGTTTTCTGCAGCCGCCCCCGTCCACCCAGGGGGGCACTGTACAGTTGTTTTCTGCAGCCGCCCCCGTCCACCCAGGGGGGCACTGTACAGTTGTTTTCTGCAGCCGCCCCCGTCCACCCAGGGGGGCACTGTACAGTTGTTTTCCCCAGTGGTTCCCCTCCTCCCAGGGGGGCACTGTACAGTTGTTTTCCCCAGTGGTTCCCCTCCTCCCAGTGGGTGGCACACAGTTTTGTATCTCCATAGAGAACAGAAAGAGATGAAGAAAAATATCAAGATTGCAAGTCCATTTCCAGAGATCTTGATGTTTCTTTGTCCACGGTGCGCAACATAATCAAGAAGTTTACAATTCATGGCACTGTAGCTAATCTCCCTGGACATGGACGGTAGAGAAAAATTAATGAAAGGTTCCAACTAGTGTTGAGCGAGTTTGTTCTATTAACCCTTTCGCCGAGTATGCTCGGGCCGAGCTCCGAGTATTTATAGCTGCTCGGTGATATGGTTAAATCGCTCCCGTGTGCATGATTTGCAACTGTTTGACAGTTTTATTACATGTGAAGAATATCTATTTCTTACACATTCCTCACATGTAATAAAACTGTCAAACAGTTGCAAATCATGCACACGGGAGTGATTTAACCTTATCCCTGAGCAGCTGTAAATACTCGGAGCTTGGCCCGAGCATACTCGGACAGAACATACTCGCTCAACCCTAGTTCCAACACAGGATAGTCCGGATGGTGGATGAGCAGCCCCAATCAAGTGCCAAAGAAATTCAAGCCGTCCTGCAGGCTAAGGGTGCATCAGTGTCAGCACAAACGATTTGTCGGCATTTGAATGAAATGAAACGCTACGGCAGGAGGACCCCACTGCTGATACAGAGACATAAAAAGGTTGGACTGTAGTTTGCCAAAATGTACGTGAGTAAGCCAAAGTCTATCTGGGAAAGCGTCTTGTGGACAGATGAGACCACGATAGAGCTTTTTGGTAAAGCACATCATTCTACTGTTTACTGAAAACGGAATGAGGCCTACAAGGAAAAGGATGCAGTGCCTACAGTCAAATATGATGGAGGTTCAAAGATGTTTTAGGGTTGTTTTCCTGCCTCTGGCATTGGGTGCCTTGACTTTGTGAAAGGCATCATGAAATCTGAAGATTACCAAAATATTTTGGGTCGCAATGTAGTGCCCAATGTCAAAAAGCTGGGGTTGCGTTCTAGGTCCTGGGTCTTCCAGCAGGACAATGACCCAAAACATACTTCAAGAAGCACCCAGAAATGGATGGAAACAAAACTCTGGAGAGTTCTGAAGTGGCGAGCAATGAGTTTGAATCTAAATCCCATTGAACATCTGTGGAGAGATGTTAAAATTGCTGTTGGGAGAAGGCACCCTTCAATTATGAGACCTGCAGCAGTTTGCAAAAGATTGGTCCAAAATTCCAGTTGAGAGGTGTAAGAAGCTGTTGATGATTATAGGAAGTGATTGATTGCACATCCTTTGGAATAAATAACCAATCAAATATTGTTGAGGGTGCCAACAATTTTGCCAGGCTCATTTTTGGGGTTTTGTGTGAAATGATGTCCAATTTGCCTTTTTTTTCTGTCAATTTCTTTTTTTGTGCTGTTCCAGTACACACAAGGAAATAAACATGTGTATGACAAAACATGTGTAATTGCAATCATTTTCTGGGAGAAATACTTCATTTTCTGGAACAATTTCAAGGGTGCCAACACTTTTGGCGATGACTATATTTTGTGTGATTTATAACTATCTGGTTTAAGGGCATAAAAATTCAAAATTTAAAAACCGCAAAATTTTACATTTTCTTTTTTGTCAAATTTTCGATATTTTCGTAAATAAATGCAAATCATATAGACCAAAATTTACCACTAACCTGGGATACGTTAAAACATTCCAGAGTTATTACCTCATAAAGTAACACTGTTCAGAATTGAAAAAATTGGCCTGGTCAGGAAGGTAAAAACAGGCTGGGGGTTGAAGGGGTTAAGGTGGGACATTTTGGGATGGATATTAGTGGATGTGGGGATCACCCCTACTTGGGGTAACAGTAAATTTGCTAAGAATAATCTGAGAATGTTTAGAAGTCTAAGGAGGGAGAAATGTTTCTGTAGGAACCAGCCAAACTCGTTTTCTCACGCAGCCACCCTTAGTTGCTCCAGGTAGTAGAACCTGCAGAGTCTCAGCCCTATTAAAGGGGTTTCCCACTTTCGGGGTTCTCCCCTCTTATTTGCCAGTGTTGTTTAAACCTAAAATCACATGGTCCTTACCCTCTATCAGTGCTGTAACCAATGCAGAGATCAGAGCAGAAGGTGAGAACTGGGGCTGGACTGGTAGATGGAAAAACCCTGAAAGTGGAAAAAAAAAACTCTTTAAGACACCTCCACCCAGAGCAGCTCTGCTTTAACTTCTTCCCACCACAGCCAAATTTAGTTGTGTTGTATTTTTTCCTCCCATTCTTCCAAATTCCATAACTTTCATTTTTCTGGCAATATAGCCGTGTGTGGGATTATTTTTTTGTAGGACGAATTGTTGTTCTGAATGACTAGCAAACACGATGAAATTTTCAAAAAATGCAATTCCGCATTTTTTTTTCTGGTTCATATTTTCCATTAAAAATATTAAATATTTTTAATCACTTTGTTAAAGGGAACCTGTCAGGTTGGGTAATGTTATTAAGGGCTCTTTCACATGTCCCTGTTTCTAGTACGAGTGGTGACAATTTCCACACGTACTGGAGACACTGACACGCAGACCCATTCAAATCTATGGGTCTGCGTACATGTCAGTGTGTTTCCACGGACCGTGTATCCTTGTGCTCCACACTCTGACATGTCCGTTGTTTTGCAGATGCACAGTCCGCAAAAGTGTCTTACACTGAACACACACGGATGACATCCGTGTGTCATCAGTGTGACACGTACCGGCGCCTGGGAATCAGCGCTACAGTTAGCTCAGTTCCCAAGCGCAGGGGGCTGAATTCTGCCCTCATCATTGTCCCCTGCTTGCGCTGTGATCAGCACCAGCAGGGACAATGATGTGAGTAGTAGTGTCTGCTCCCGCATTGTCCGCTCCCGCAGTGTCCCTGTGTAAAAATAAGAATAAAATAATAAAATCCATATACTCGCCTGTCTGGAGATATCCCCCGCTGTAATCCTCTGACTGCTGACGCCGGGGAGTATGAGCTGCTCCAGAGAGCGGGCCCCGGAGCTCAGTGAGTGACAGGACACAACTTATGAGGGCTGCTCGCTCTCCCCCGGCATCAGCAGTCCGAGGATTACAGTGGGGGACATCTCCGGACAGGTGAATATATGGATTTTATTCTTATTTTTACACAGGGACACTGCAGGAGAAGACTACTACTACCCTCATCATCTTCCCTGCTGGTGCTGATCGCAGCATCGGCAGGAACCATGATGAGGGCAGCGTTCAGCACCCGGCGAATGGGAACAGAGCTAACTGTAGCTCTGATTCCCAGGTGCCAGTCTGTGTGATCCTGATGCGGCAAACGGTTGCCATACGTGTGACCCACACGGGACACTGATATCTCCGGTACCGGAAATATACGGACATGTGAAACCGGCCTTACCTGCAAATATTGGGTTAATTTACAAGTTAATAGTGTTAGGCAGGTGCCTGGCCACAGTACTGAAAGTGCTACCACCTGGGAGAGAATGAACTTTATTCCACCCAAGAGCTGCTGGCTTTCACTCATATAGGCATATCAGCATGGCATCTGTCAGCGGCTGTAGCCATGGCACTGACTGACGGCCGGCTTTGCAGTGCATCAATGGAGAGCTGGCTGTCAGTCAAATTACTACTAACTACAGTGCCGTAAGGGGTGACTCTACCTCCACCGTCGCGCCGGTATGACTGAAAGCCAAGAGGAATAAAGTTGATTTTTCTCTTGCTATCATCTAGCTACACAAATTAGTCCAAATAGAAACAATAATATCCATAATAACAAAATAGAAACAATAATAAATACTGACACTGAAATAGTGAAGATGGAATCTTCAATAGGTGCAAAGTAAGAACAATAATGTATAATAATGCATAATATAAAGAATTGAGATTGAAAGCACTTAAATGAAAGAGTCGTCCATTTTTTATTTGATCAACAGCATTTTTAAAATTGAAGACGTGATTTTAAAAACAGAACCACATTGGGCAAAGAGACGACGTGGCAGAGTTGATGAATACAGGCAGCAAACTAGAATAGGTAATGTTACAGTGCTAATATTTTACAGGAATGGGACATAAACGCATAGTGATGTAATTGTAAGATCTGATACAAGTACATGCAAATTCATATCACAACAGGTGGTGTGGTAGATGAGCAAGTGTCTATGTAAAAAAACAGCAATTACATCATTGTTCATTCATGTCCTATTCCTGTAAAATAATAGCACTGAACATTACCCCCATCGTTTGCTGAAATGGCGGCACAAGCTTACAGCTGCTGTAAGGACTCATACATTTTCTGTAAGATGGTGTTCCACCACCAGACTGTCAAAAATCAAGAAGCTCAACGATCCCACATCTTAGTTCCAGTGATTGATAGGGTTGTCCGCACCTTAGTTCCAGTGATTAATGGGGTTGTTCATCGATCGAAACTTAACGTCACTGTGGCATGTCAAAAGCTAGCAGGAATATTTTATTGGGGCTCAGCTTTGAAAGATCTCAAAAACGAAGCGCCAAAATACTGCAGCAATCAGTCTCAATGTTTCATAATGCTAGAATTCTGTTGCCACAAGGCCATAGTGTGATGCTTTAGGTTGTGATGTTTGCCGATTAAATACAGATAAGACTATAGGATCTTTGACTCCTTTATTATCTGAGTGCTTTATTTTTTTCTCCCTCTCAATAGCTGAATAAGATCTATAGTAGAAAAAAAAATGGGTGGAGCGGTGAGTGCCGGCGAAGACAACGATGACCTGATCGACAACCTATTGGATTCTCATTACATCCGTACCGATTGGGTGGAGAATGCATTTCGTGCCGTTGACCGGGCAAATTACTACCTGGATGAATATAAGGAAATCGCATATAAAGACTTGGCCTGGAAGCACGGCAATATCCATCTGTCTGCCCCCTGCATTTATTCCGAAGTGATGGAGTCTCTGGAGTTACAGGCAGGACAGTCCTTCCTGAATTTGGGCAGTGGTACTGGATATCTGAGTACTATGGTGGGACTTATCTTGGGTGAGTAACTCCAGTGTTTCTTTTATATCAAGTTGACTCTTGCTGTCAATAAACAAACTTTCTCATTTAGGCTACGTTCCCACGATGAGCTTTTCATGAGTTGTTGATGTTACAGATTTTCTGCACCCGTTAAGTAAAATGGGTTACTTGCGTTTTTTCGCAAATGCGCAGCGTAAAAAACTCATGGGAACGTAGCCCTACACCTAAAGGCTAAAACCCTGAATTGTTCAAGCAGGCCTAGAGCCCAGAGGGTTTAGTCATAAGGTAATTGTGTAGGTTAGAGATGGGCAAATTTATTTGAGTGGAATTGAATTCTCCTCAGATTTTACAAACACATTCTAAAGAATACTATTTTTTTTTTTGTAATTCGCTTCCTGTCAATTCAACAAGTGGTGGCCAGCTGCGGCTGCCATCTTGCTGAACAGTAGAAGGCTGGCAAAGGGTTAAAAAAACAAAAATCTGCTAACCTTTCCAGCTGCCCATTGTCCAACCCTCTGCTCCTTCATCATTTTGCATCATTTATTTATTCAGGTCCGGTGTTCACTCTAGGCCAGAGTTTCCGATCTCAAGTAGGCCACGAACTTAACTGCACAAGCTCTGGGACCTAGAGTGAGCACAGGAGGACCAGGTAGGGAGCTGCTGGAGAGGAGAGCGAAAGGTGAGATAAGCACTCTATTCCTATTTTTACATCTTGCGTTCATCATGACCCCAGAGCATAATAAGGGACATTCAATTATGTGAAGAATAACTTCTCTGTGAATCAAATGTCCCAGTAAAATCCACACAACTGGGTGAATTGGACTTTTTGTCTGATTTTGCTCATTTCTAGCGTTGGTAGAAGCCACAAGTCCAGGACAGCACATACTGATGCTGACTCTGGGTTTATCTCACAGGACTATATAGATTAGATACATCAGGATCATTCAACACAAATGTCTGGTATATTTCTGACAATCACTGAGGGCAAGTGGCGATAATGAAAAGTGGTGGTACTTATTAGTGATGGGCGCAAGTGCTTGCTACTTGAGTTTGCCTATGGTGCTCACGTATGCACTGAGTATCGAGGGTGCTCGAGTGACCTTTTCGCGTCCCCACAGCTGCATATTTCGTGACTACTAGACAGCCACAAGACATGCAGGGATTGCCTGACAAAAATGGACAATCCCCAAATGTTTTGTGGCTGTCCAACAGCCACGAAACTTGCGGCCACGTGGACTTGAACATGTCACTCGAGCACCCGCGATACTCTGTAACTCTAGTAATGAGCACTTGTACTCATTGCTACTTATTATCCAATGATTAGATATTATTTTCAGACCGTATGTTGGATGAATTAGTACTGGATGGCACTGACTGTAGCAAAATATTATTTGAGCAAGTTGATCCAAACTAGAAGGGTAGCTGTGCTTCAGCCTTACATAAACCATCGGTCTTATTGGAACTGCTGCCCATCTCCACCTCCCACAGCAGCTCCCAATGCTGACAGAAACTGGCACTAAGCTTCATCTCTATCCTCAGGACCTTTTGGAGTGAACCACGGAGTAGAGATTCATCCCGACGTCATTGAATTTGCAAAGGAAAAGCTGGATCAGTTCATCCGCACAAGCGACAGCTTTGACAAGTAAGACTACTGTCTGTGGCCTGTAAGGGTCCAGATTTGCAGGAGAGTTAGCTATATACCGCACTGGTAACGCGCTGTTCACATTCTCAACATTCCAAATGTCCATCATATTTTAGGATCAGAAAAATTAAATTTAATGTCCCAAATGGATCAGTTCCATTACTAATGTAAACGGAAGCAGAGTGTCCCTATTGATTATTATGGGGTCTCTTTGGGGTCCATTATCTACTTTTAGAACAGAAGAAAAAGCTGTTTGATGCCTTTTTCTGTTCTAAAAACATACACATTACAGACCTCCTAATCAGTGGCTCCACTCCGCTGTTGCTTGCATCAGTTACACAATGCATCTGTAATGTTCATTAATTATATTTGTCTGTTTTCTAACATGGGACAGACTAATAACATGTCCAAATGGAGATGTGAAGGTGATACGGATGCATGTTTGACCTGTGCCATATATAAAACTATTTACTATACAGTAAACTGGTCCTACAACTCGCTCTAAGAAACTAACTCCTGAATAAAATGTATTTTTCTCCTTTTCACTGTTGTTTTCATGTATGTCATCTTCCACAAGGTTTGACTTTTGTGAGCCGTCCTTTGTGGCTGGGAACTGCCTGGAAATCGCACTCGAATCCTTGGCTTATGATCGCGTGTACTGTGGAGCTGGAGTACAGAAAGAACATGAAGAATACATGAAAAATCTGCTGAAAGTAGGCGGCATCCTCGTCATGCCACTCGAAGAAAAGGTAGTCCCTTCAGAATTCTGTCCTAATTGACTGCTGGAATGAAATATCAAGAAGCTAAAGATCTTTTTCTGATACAGCGCTCCCAATGTAATTTTTGTTTTTCTTAGGAAATATGGGCAATTTTGCAGTTAGCACACATTAAAAAGACTCCAAAGAACGGAACGATTTTTAACTTTATAGTGTGCTGTTCTGAAAACAGATTTTACCCTTGAATTGAGAATTTTTAAAATTAATGTTCATTCCTGGCAGAGAAGGAAGCCGATTTCTCTGATAAGATATAAAAATAAGAAACTTTGTAGTATATGCGCTGTTGATTTATGAAATTAAAAATAAAATGCTAGTTACTCTTTAATCCCTTCACGATATATAGCGAAAACTTAGGCTGCGTGCCCACGTTGCGGATTACAAGCGTTTTTGCTGCGGATTTTCCACAGCGGAAACGCTTGTAAAACGCTTGGTAATCCGCATCCCATTGTCCCCAATGAGAATCCGCAAGTTCTATGCCCATGCTGCGGATTTTTCCGCAGCGTTTATGCTGCGTTCAAAACTCCGCAGCATGTCCATTAATTTTGCGTTTCCGCATGCGGAATTGCCTTGTGCAATGCATTAAAAAAGGAAGGCAATTCCGCATGTGGAAAACGCACGATAAGCGCGCAATAAACGCGTGCGGAATTCCGCATGCGTTTTTCCGGGAGAGGACATGCGGAAATGAAGCAGAAATTTTCTG
Organism: Phyllobates terribilis; assembly: GCF_046119375.1. Classification (NCBI taxonomy): domain Eukaryota; kingdom Metazoa; phylum Chordata; class Amphibia; order Anura; family Dendrobatidae; genus Phyllobates; species Phyllobates terribilis. The sequence continues at coordinate 124,179,392 of NW_027362765.1, forward strand.
CTTCATTTCCGCAACGTGGGCACATAGCCTTACACCGTACCTAGTGTCCCCAATTTTAATGCATGCTCTGGCACTGAGCACTCGTCTTTCCCTGCACATGACAGCTGATTTAATCAGCTTTCATGGGCCTTAACAGTCGTGGTTGGAGCTGCTCTCCACCCGCGGCTGTTAACTCCCGCGTCATTCTCTGACAGCGTGATTTAACACGCCACCACTCGGAAGTGCGTCACAAATCCCGCCCATCAGCGCACCTGTCATGTGATCAGGGGGTTGTCGATGGGTTGTCATAACAGCTGGGGGTCTGCAGAAGACAACCATGTCTGTCATTGTAAATCTCATGTGAACGCTGGCATTCATAGGAGATCGTGATTTTTCGACAGATCGCAGCTTCAAATCTTAAGAGGGCTTTGAAATAAAGTAAAAAGTGGGAAAAAAAAACTTTTAAAAATCTGAAAAAAAAAAGGTTGAATTGCCTCCTTTTTTCCTAATGAAAATAAAACAATTAAAAAATACACTGATTTGGTATCACTGCATTCAGAAATGTCCGATCTATCAGAATATAAAGTAAATTAATCAGATCAGTAAACGGCGCAATGAGAAAAAAAAATCTAAACTTCAGAATTACGGTTTTTTTTGGCCGCCGCAACATTGCAATAAGAGGCGATCAAAACATTGTATCTACCCCAAAATGGTTTCAATAAAAACATCAGCTCAGGGGTCAAAAAAATAAGCCCTCACCCAGCCCAAGATCCCAAAAAATGGAACTACTATGGGTCTTGGAAAATGGCGATAAACCCCCCAAAAAATGTTCATATAAATTTTGGAATTTTTTTTTTGTCCACATAAATAAAAAATAAACTAAACATGTTTGCTATCTGTGTACTCGTACTGACCTGGGGAATCATATTGAATGGTCAGGTTTACTGTAATAGTCAACATGGTAAATAAAAAAAATTAAAAAAATTGCACTTTTTTACAATTTCATTGCACTTGGATTTTTTTTCCCGTTTTCCAGTACGCTATATGGTAAAATCAATGGGCTCCTTCAAAAGTACAACTAGTCCTGCAAAAAACAAGCCCTCACATGGCTATATTGACGGAAAAATAAAAAAGTTATGGCTCTTGGAAGAAGGGGAGGTAAAAACTAAAAGAAAACGGATAATGACCATGGTATGAAGGGGTTAAGTTCAGGGCAAAAGTAAGAGCATACATACTGCTGGTCTGAACAATCAATCAGGAGCACACCGTTTCCCCTGGGAGGCAGGAGAGTGGCACGCTCCTAAAGACTATATGAGGACCTCTTCATGGAATTAGAATTCAGGACTTTGATACTTGCCTAATTTAAAAAAAAAATTATATGGAGCTGCAAGGACTGATACATAGGGATTGGGACACCCTTTATTTCCACCCCTATGTATCTGTTCTTGCAGCCATACTTCCACCTTGTGCTCATCAGAATAACTTTGTGTTGAAGGAGACTGGCCCGCGCATCAGCCATGCTAGCAAGGGAGCTGGCTTAGCTGTTGTGTATACTGTTGTCTCTATTCCGTATTTATTGATGGCGTTGTAGTCATTTGTTGCAAGGGTTTTTCTTTAATATTTTTTTCTTCCCTTCCCCTTTATGCAGCTTACAAAGATAACTCGCACAGGTCCATCAAGCTGGGAGACCAGGAAGATCCTGGCTGTGTCATTCGCTCCTCTAGTTCAACCAAGTAAAATGATAACCGGAAGGAGACACCCGCTCCATCTGCGTAAGTGCAGTTACAGATGCATGAGGGTTTTTTTTTTTTTTTCTTTTTCACTTTTTTCCATTAAAGGGAATTTATAGTTCCAAGATGGGAAAACAAAACCTCAAATTACTACTTGGGAAACTATAGATGTATAGTGCAGAAACTGCTGATCTGTCACTTCTCAGCCACAAGCGACACCTGATAGGCTGCGTTGACTATAACAGGGTCCATTGAGTTTCCAACATGATGTCCGTTATTAAAAATAGCCCTGCTGGTTTTGGGTTATTTTTGACGGAAGCTATGATTGAGGAGCCTCCAGTGCAGATGTGAACACAGCCTAAGTTGTCTTAAAGGGGTATTCCTATCTTCAAGATCCTATTCCAATATGTAGTAGGTGTAGTAGTAATATTAGCAGGTACCTCCAATTAGAAATGTAGTATAGTTTTTCAGATTCGCTATGTTGCTTAACCCATGTGCAGGGCATTGCAGAAGCTTAGGTATCCATGGTTATGACCACTCATATAGTGACAGTTAGTTAGTTAGTTGCTAGTGGTCGTAACCATGGATACCTAAGCTACTGCAATACCTGCACATGGGGTAAGTGACATACCTAGATTGGAGATATTTGCTAATATTATTATCACACCTACTACATATTGGGATAGGAGATGGGTATTATTATTTATTTATAAGGGAGGGGACCCTACCCTTGCGGGCTTACATTCTACAGCGTGTACCCCTTTACATCCTTTGCCTCCATTTTTAGCTGTTGCATATCCCCTACCTTCCTATTATATACCCTATTGTATTTTATGTAGAGCCTTCGGGCTGCTGGAAGGTGAGGAAGATGTCCCTTTCACCGTTTCTATTCATAAAATGAACATCATTTAATATATTGGCATCCAATATTGAGTTACGTAGCATAAATTCTTAGCAGCCGCACTGAACCTTCTAGTCATAAAATTAATCCAGCTTCTTTCTTTCCTTAGCTCCTCCAAATGTGCGCTCACTTCAAGAGTTGTCTCGATTCGCCATCCGGAAACATATTAGGAAGATCCTGAAACGGCCATTCAACCACAGGAACGTTAATCTACACGACGTGCGCAAACCTCACTTGAGACGTAGTCGGCGGCATCAAAAGGAGACCATAGCCTTTCTGGACCAAGACGTTTTTGACAGCCGCACTCCAAACCCCTTTGACGACAACAACAATTGCGAAGAAGTGGAGGAGGAACAGCGAGTCATCAATGGTACAAAGTCAGACCCTCCTGTTAATTTTCTCCGAAAGAAGATCCTGAGCCTGCCTCTTCCAGATCCTCTGAAATGCTACCTACTCTACTACCGAGAGAAATAAACTCCAGGACAGTATGGCTGCTGGCTGTTGTCCTATGTTGTGTTTTTTTTTTTGTTTTTTTTAACCCTTAAACTGACTGGCATCTTGTCTTATGGGGAAGATGGCCAGACCTTCTGCCCCTTTTTGACCATCGTTTCTCCAGCGCTGCAGCAGATTTATTTTCAATTGTCTGAGCAACCAGGGAATGCTTTTCCTAGAATCCAAAATGTTCGGTGTCTATTGGCGAATCTTTCCATTGTTAGCGAAACTAAGCAACAGAGTACTCTTCTCTAGAAGACCCGAGCAGCCCTTGATAAGAACAACTTTTTTATTTTTTTTTCACCCACGTTCCGCTCTTAGTATAGCATTAGATAATCAGTGTCTATGACCTAAGGTGTTTTATCTGAGGCACCGTGTGATATTTAGGCTAATCTTCCAGGTACTACTGCGTCCTATGCAGGGACATCCACCAGAACTTAACTTTGCATTGTGCAAAGATGTTGCCCTAGACTTCTCGGAGGCCTCGGTCATGGAGCATCCCTTTGTTACAGCCTTTTTTTTTGGATAAACCATTTAATATAAATAAGAAACTGTTTATTTAGTGTAAGCATGATGGAGCTTCATATGCCTTGGTTGTAGCATTACAGGGCTGACGTCAAACTATGCACCATTTTTCATGTGATATCTCTGTACTGGATCCATCTGCAAGTACAGGCATCTATCATTGACTACATTATCTACAACGTCCGTGTGAATTCTTCTGCCTTGTACCTTCTGTGAATGCCGGACAGGGCAGGCTATCGGTCAGAAGGCACACAGGTCCTGTATGATGCCATTCTGAAGCTATAGGATAGAAAGCGGTTGTAAACATCTGTTGTCTCCCCCTGGTGGCTCAAGCTTAGAATGACAATGTGACTTTCCTACTCAATTGAAATGTGAAAATCCCTGAAATGTCATTTAAATGTCTGTATGTGTATATATTTGTATTTTTATTTGTTTTTCTAATGAAAAGTGCTGAATAGCTTATTGCACTTCAACGATCCCAACAAGACACAATGTATTCATGATAAGGTAATCATTGCTTATGTACCTTACCCAAGAAGTGAATTGGAGATTAAAGGGTTTTTTTCCATTCCATTTAAAAGAAAGTTGTGTCTGCAGACAATTTTGTTGTAAAAATAATAATATAAATAAAATATTTCTTTACTCACCCTTCCCAGGTCCAGTGCTGAGTTTAGTCCACTGCTCCAGGTGTCTGTTGTTATCTGCAATGATGATATCACATAGAAAGTGCTGCAGCCAATCGTTGAGATAAGCAGCTGTGCCCATGAATATGACACAAGCCACTTAGCTCGCTGATTACCTGCAGCGCTGTTGACGTGTTATCAGCCGTATAGACAACGGGTGCAGCAACAGACTCTGCGTGTGATTTGGGGAGCGGGAGAGAAAAAAACAATGCTGTGCTTTAATGACAAGCTTCCTGGGGGAGAGGATTTTTCTGAAAACAGACACTTTTACCTGAATTGTCAATAATCAACAAATCAATGCATCCTGCAGTACATGGTTATGGCCACAAGGTGGAGCTAGATTACATGGTTAAATACTGTGGCTAGGTCAGTGCAGCCTGCCAAGCTCCGGAACAGCTACATTACATGGCTGGGTGCAGTAGGCAAGTCAATACAGTGTGTTGTGCTGAAGTTCAGCCACAAGGGGGAGCTTTAAAACTAAGTTTCTGTGTATTGTGTGACCTTATGTTTAGCATATCCTGCTACATAGAGCCGTTTCCTGGGTTCATCCATGAGTGAGGGTGTACTTTGTTAGTATAAGTGCTTTGTCAATGGTGTTAAAAGCCGTTTTGTGTGAGTCACGGGTATGGTTTAAGGTATCTATAAATAAAGGAACAAAAAAGTCAGCACTGGAAAGTATTTAATATGTGCTATTGGTTGAAAAGGGACCTACCATGTTATGTTCTCAAACCTCAAGTTTTTGATACTCTAAAGGGGTTGCACAAACTTGGGAGTTTTTGAGCTCTTGGCAGCTGATATATGGCCACAGACTAAATTAAAAGTTGAATTTGCTGGGAAACAAAAGAGCCTGTAAAAGCCAAACGCTGCAAAATTTGTAATGAGACCCAATAGCATAAGTGCTTTTTAGGCCAAAATATAGTCAGTTAAAAAAAAATAAAACGATTGACCCCCCCCAAAGGTGGCCAACCCTTTTTAAAGGGGTTGTCCGGTCCAAATCGATAAGTCTGCAGACTTATGAACCCACCCAGTGCATGCACTGTGCGCTGTGGGGATTCGCCGGTTTCTGAGTCGGGACCGGAGGGTATGTATGAGTTTTACATACTCCCAGCTAGGGCCCATCTAGTGGGGGTGGCCTTGCTCCATACACTCGTATGGAGCTAGGCTGCACCCCGTCTAGTGAGGCTGCGGTTGAGTGGGTGTGACCAACTAGAGAGCGCAGCCTCGTCCAATACAAATAACTGGCCGAGGCCCCATGTGATTCGGCTAAAGTGCTGATGGTAGTGAGTTGATGCAACAGATCTACAGTATGTTGCAGGTGGGATGTCACCATTGCAGCCCTGTAAATAAGGGGCAGTGGCTTCAAAGGGTAAGTCATGCTGACTTATTTTTATATAACTTAAATAAATGACTTAACTCATACATACCCTCCAGTCCCGCATCAGAAACCGGCGAATCCCTGCAGCGCACAGTGCGTACGCAGGGGGGATTCATAAATCTGCAGTCACACAGAGTGACTGCAGACTTCTCGATTTGGACAGGACAACTCCTTTAAGTTAATGCCTTTTAAAATTGAGTAATATGTACTTAAGAGGTATTGTGGGCATTGTGCACGCCCTGTGATGCCATGGAGAAGTGCAGGGTGTGGTGGTGAAGTGGGTTTAGGTAAACTTCCCCTTTCTACTTTTGCTGCTTTGGTTCGGCTCATTACAAGACTTCAGTGCCAAATGGCATTTTTTGTGGGTTTCTTTTTAATTTCTTCTATATTTGTGCTGTTTGGTTAAGATTGACTTTACAACTGATGTGCCCTGTATTACTTGTGCTAATATATGGTTTGTATATTTTATATAGTCTATAAATACAAATGTTGTTGTGTTTTTTTGTTTTTGTTTTAATAGGTTTCTGAGGAGATACCGGAGGAGACTCTCAGCTTGTGATATATGGTTTTGTATGATGTGACTTGGTGTTTTTAAGCAGTGGTCACATACAGTTATATGAAAAAGTTTGGGCACCCCTATTAATCTTAAGCTTAATGTTTTATTAAAATTGGTGTTTTTTGCAACAGCTATTTCAGTTTGATATATGTAATAACTGTTGGACACAGTAATGCTTCTGCCTTGAAATGAGGTTTATTGTACTAACAGAAAATGTGCAATCTGCATTCAAACAAAATTTGACAGGTGCATAAGTATGGGCACCCTTATCATTTTCTTGTTTTAAATATTCCTACCTACTTTTTACTGACTTACTAAAGCACTTTTTTTGGTTTTGTAACCTCATTGAGCTTTGAACTTCATAGCCAGGTGTATGCAACCATGAGAAAAGCTACTTAAAGTGGCCACTTGCAAGTTGTTCTCCTGTTTGAATCTCCTCTGAAGAGTGGCATCATGGGCTCCTCAAAACAACTGTCAAATGATCTGAAAACAAAGATTATTCAACATAGTTGTTCAGGGGAAGGATACAAAAAGCTGTCTCAGAGATTTAACCTGTCAGTTTCCACTGTGAGGAACATAGTAAGGAAATGGAAGAACACAGGGACAGTTCTTGTTAAGGCCAGAAGTGGCAGGCCAAGAAAAACATCAGAAAGGCAGAGAAGAAGAATGGTGAGATCAGTCAAGGACAATCCTCAGACCACCTCCAGAGAGCTGCAGCATCAACTTGCTGCAGATGGTGTCACTGTGCATCGGTCAACTATACAACGCACTTTGCACAAGGAAAAGCTGTATGGGAGAGTGATGTGAAAGAAGCCGTTTCTGCAAGCACGCCACAAACAGAGTCGGCTGAGGTATGCAAAAGCACATTTGGAGAAGCCAATTTCTTTTTGGAAGAAGGTCCTGTGGACTGATGAAACCAAGATTGAGTTGTTTGGTCATACAAAAAGGCGTTATGCATGGTGGCAAAAAAACACAGCATTCCAAGAAAAACACTTGCTACCCACAGTAAAATTTGGTGGAGGTTCCATCATGCTTTGGGGCTGTGTGGTCAATGCCGGCACCGGGAATCTTGTTAAAGTTGAGGGACGCATGGATTCCACTCAGTATCAGCAGATTCTTGACAATAATGTTCAAGAATCAGTGATAAAGTTGAAGTTACGCAGGGGATGGATCTTTCAGCAAGACAATGATTCAAAACACCGCTCCAAATCTACTCAGGCATTCATGCAGAGGAACAATTACAATGTTCTGGAATGGCCATCCCAGTCCCCAGACCTGAATATCATTGAACATCTGTGGGATCATATGAAGAGGGCTGTCCATGCTCGGCGACCATCAAACTTAACTGAACTGGAATTGCTTTGTAAAGAGGAATGGTCAAAAATACCTTCATCCAGGATCCAGGAACTCATTAAAAGCTACAGGAAGCGACTAGAGGCTGTTATTTTTGCAAAAGGAGGATCTACTAAATATTAATGTCACTTTTCTGGTGAGGTGCCCATACTTATGCACCTGTCAAATTTTGTTTGAATGCAGATTGCACATTTTCTGTTAGTACAATAAACCTCATTTCAAGGCAGAAACATTACTGTGTCCAACAGTTATTACATATATCAAACTGAAATAGCTGGGTCCTTCAGGTCTCCATAATTTTACTGTATCATATAGAAAAGCATACCGTACTGTTCTGTCTGGTAACTTTGGATGAATCTGCAAACACTGATGTGCACAGAGCCTGTGTGCTATCAGGACTGGCAGAAGTAGCCTGCGAGCTCGGCTTTACAAAGAAAAGACCCTGTACTCTGCATACAAACTCATGCAATCAGTCATCACAAAGTTTGGACTACGTCAAGCCTTACTACAAAAAGTATAGGAGTAACCTTGGCCTTTAGGACAGAGTGTATTTTGTACTCACTAATAAAAGTACAACTAAGCCCTGGCAGCACAGTAATGGAGTAAAGAAGATGGCAGGGCAGACGTTAAAGAATATATTAGGTGTACATGGAACAACCTCAATGTGAGTTCAACAATAAGAACTCACCAGGTAAGTGCTGTAGTCGGTGTAGACCAGTGTTTCCCAAACCCCATCCTCACGGCCCCCCCACAGGTCATGTTTTCAGGATCTCCTTAGTATTACACAGGTGATTGAAGGTATCATCAAGGCATCAGGAATTCTCTCTTTGGGAAACAATGGTGTAGACAGACCTGCATGCCCTGAGAACACCTGTGCCTCCTGAATCTGAAGCCCCCATCTGTAATTCACATGTGATGTAAAAGACGGACGGTTTATCCTTTGGCAGCAGACTACTACTTTTTGGCATTAATCTTTGGGTTGTGGAATGTCCAAAATTCAGACACCAAAATATAAAGAAATGTGATTAAAATATTCTTTAGTATATATACAGTCATGAGCAAAAGGTAAATGCACCTTAATTGAATTCTATGGTTTTATGTATCTGGACACAGGAAAAAAAAGACCTAAAAGGGTCAGTAGGATCAACGTCTATATGGGCATGTAGGTCATAAAATTGAAAAACATGATACCTTGATATCTGTGTTCTGATATCTTATTCCAGAGAAATCCATGTTTTTTTATATGTAAATGAGCTGTTAAGATCTCTGGGCCGGACAGAGATCTCCCGGAGAATCTGTCTCCAAAGCTTATTTTAAATGAAAGTGAGTGTTAGCAGTATGAGACATGTAATGACTGACAGTCTTCTCTCATAATCACACACAACTGTGCAGTGATATCAGAGTTAACACAGTACGGCAGAAGTGAACTTTTGTCTCATTACAAACACACTGCTCAAAAAAAATAAAGGGAACACTTGAACAACAGAATATAACTCCAAATAAATCAAACTTCTGTGAAATCAAACTGTCCACTTAGGAAGCAACACTGATTGACAATCAATTTCACATGCTGTTGTGCAAATGGAATAGACAATAGATAGAAATGATTGGCAATTATCAAGACACACTCAATAAAGGAGTGGTTCTGCAGATGGGGACCACAGACCACATCTCAGTACCAATGCTTTCTGGCTGATGTTTTGGTCACTTTTGAATGTTGGTTGTGCTTTCACACTCGTGGTAGCATGAGACGGACTCTACAACCCACAGAAATTGCTCAGGTAGTGCAGCTCATCCAGGATGGCACATCAATGCGAGCTGTGGCAAGAAGGTTTGCTGTATCTGTCAGCGTAGTGTCCAGAGGCTGGAGGCACTACCAGGAGACGTGGACGGGGCCGTAGGAGGGCAACAACCCAGCAGCAGGACCGCTGCCTCCGCCATTGTGCAAGAAGGAACAGGAGCAGCACTGCCAGAGCCCTGCAAAATGACCTCCAGCAGGCCACAAATGTGCATGTGTCTGCACAAACGGTTAGAAACCCGACTCCATGAGGGTGGTATGAGGGCCCGACGTCCACAGATGGGGGTTGTGCTCACAGCCCAACACTGTGCAGGACGCTTGGCATTTTCCACAGAACACCAGGATTGGCAAAGTCGCCACTGGCGCCCTGTGCTCTTCACAGATGAAAGCAGGTTCACACTGAGCACATGTGACAGATGTGACAGAGTCTGGAGATGCCGTGGAGAGTGATCTGCTGCCTGCAACATCCTTCAGCATCACCGGTTTGGCAGTGGGTCAGTAATGGTGTGGGGTGGCATTTCTTTGGAGGGCTGCACAGCCCTCCATGTGCTTGCCAGAGGTAGCCTGACTGCCATTAGGTACCGAGATGAGATCCTCAGACCCCTTGTGAGACCATATGCTGGTGCGGTTGGCCCTGGGTTCCTCCTAATGCAGGACAATGCCAGACCTCATGTGGCTTCAGTGTGTCAGCAGTTCCTGCAAGATGAAGGCATTGAAGCTATGGACTGGCCCGCCCTTTCCCCAGACCTGGATCCAATTGAGCACATCTGGGACATCATATCTCGCGCCATCCACCAACGTCACATTGCACCACAGACTGTCCAGGAGTTGGCGGATGCTTTAGTTCAGGTCTGGGAGGAGATCTCACAGGAGACCATCTGCAACCTCATCAGGAGCATGCCCAGGCGTTGTAGGGAGGTCATACAGGTACGTGGAGGTCACACACAATACTGAGCCTCATTTTGACTTGTTTTAAGGACATTACATCAAAGTTGGATCAGCCTGTAGTGTGTTTTTCCACTTTATTTTGGGGGTGACTCCAAATCCAGGCCTCCATTGGTTAATAACTTTGATTTCCATTGATGATTTTTGTGTGATTTTGTTGTCAGCACATTCAACTTTGTACAGAACAAAGTATTCAATGAGAATATTTCATTCATTCAGATCTAGGATGTGTTATTTGAGTGTTCCCTTTATTTTTTTGAGCAGTGTACATTTGCAACTCATAGTGCCTCCACTTTTATCTCGCAGGCAGCCAGTGTAGGGGGGAATAGCAGTACAGTAGAGCTGACATCAATGTGAGGACAACTGCTAATGTGCTTGTTGTTTGTAATGAGAAAAGTTCACCTTTGCTGTACTGTGTTCGTTGTAATCACACACAGCTCTGCAGTGAGATCAGAAGAGCAGACTGTCATTCATTACATGTCTCACACTGGTAGTTTCCCTTTTGTTTAAAATAATCTCTGAAGGCAGATTCTAAGGGAGATCGATGTCCGGCCCATAGTCCTGAACAGCTCATTTACGTATTAAAGAAAACATGGATTTCTCTGGAATAAGACATCCGCTCGCAGATATCAAGGTATCATTTTCTTCAGTTTCCTATCACCTGCATGTACATATAGATGGCTTAGGAGGGTTATTCCTACTGACAGATTCCCTTTAAAACTAGGTAAACGCAACCTGCTATGAACAACAACACATAACCGTTTACAATGTGTCATATTTTAGCAAAAAATCTAGACCAAAATACAGAAGCTGAGTGTGAATAATTAAGTACACCCCATAAATCAATAACATATAGAACCACCTTTGGCAGCAGTAATTTAATGTAATTGTTTTCCTGAATCAACATCAGATTGGTCGGGGGTGCCGGGTGCAATAACTCCACCAATCGGCTATTATAAGCTCTGGCAGGGGCAGGATGTAAACACATGGAAGCCATTCAGTGTGTAGCTGCCCACTATTGCAGAGCAGCTGTCTGCTCCGGCTGCTAAAGGAGGTGTAACAGTTGATTGGTGGAGGTCTGACACTCACCGATCAGGTGTTGATGACTTATCCTAAAGATACAGTAGTTCATCAATATCTTGACTGTACAACCCTTTGAAACAGACTTGGAAACTGCAGCTTTGAGATTGATAAGCCAAGCGATGCTCCTTGGGAAAAAGGTATGCAAATTGCCTCTTCACAGAGGAAGAGAATGTTGTCTTTAGTGCCACCTATTAAAGGTAGTATTGCAAGAAGTCAATATTGACTCTTTGAAGAGCCTTGCCACATGACTTGGGATATAAAGCCAAACCAGATTCTCCAAAAGGAAAAGACTTCCATTTGCAGACAGCTGTTTTGGCCTTCTTGCCCCTAAAGACCCTGGCACTAGAGACCCTATTCTTTCTCTGTGAAGAGCTTATTACTATATATTTTTCCTAGGGAGCATTCCATTGGTCTTTAAGTTTCCCTATATCAATTTGGTACTCTCAGGGCACATTCAGACGTCCGTACAAATTGGTTCAAGACTGTGAGAGATAGAAATATATGAAGCTGTCATGCTCGGGCCAGGAGACCTACCAGTAAATCCGTGCACTGTAGTCCGATCTCGGTCCAATTTATACTGTTGTCTGACTGTGCCCTAAGAGAAACTTTACCTCTTAGACCCTCCATCAAAGGCGTATCATCCAGCAAAACAATTTCCTACTTTGCACTGGTAATGGACAAGTACTGTGAAATTGCTGCCTGCAAATGGAGGTCTTTGCTATCTTAAGTCATACGGCAAGGATGAATTTATATCTGCAGTCATATGGCTAAGCTCTTTAATGGTCAATATTGACTTCAAGGATTGCTACCTTTAAAGGTAGAGACAGCGGACGTATAACTCTGATGAGGATCGCAACGCAATGCTTGGACTGATCATCAGCTCTCCCTACCTGAGCATAGAACTGCATAGGAATACATGCTGTCATGCTTGGGTCGGGATTGCCAATGGCCAGTCTGAGCATTGCGTTGCGATCTTCGAGTTATATGGCCGTCTGACTTTTCCCTAATAGGTGGTACTAGAAAGCCTGCTCTTTTTTTTTTTTTGCGAAGAGGCTAAATGTACAAGGCCCAGCACTGGTTCTGGTTCCCACTCCTGAGAAAAAATACTGACCAAATACTGATAGTGGGGCCGTGGCCTAACATGAAGGATTTGTTGCAGTAGATGGATCTGCACAAGCAAGGTCGCATGGCCTTGTGTGCAGGTCCTGACGCCAAAAGGGAAAGCTGCAAGGTTCCGATAGGTCGGTGTGAATAGCTGTGTATAAGTGTCTGTATTTGTTTAAGGGGTCTTGTCTGAGCTCTTTACTGTATCCATTTTTGTATTTGTTTAGGGTCTTTGACGATCTGTACTTGTTTAGGGTGTTAGGGCAGAGTTCTAAATGAGAGGATTTTCCCATAAAATGTATTTCCTAATCTTTGGATGGGCGGTAAGTGTCTGATAGGTGGGACTCCAGACTGTTGACATCTCCAGAGAATAAGGTCCTTGATTTTTCTGTTAAAAATGAGCAGCAGTCCATAAATAGAATAGTGGTGATGCATGTGAACCTAAATCACATACATACATGCAACTAGTGGAATCCTGTTCTTTTTGGGGCCTTAAGATGACCCAAATCCCCACTGATAAGACTTATCAAGTGCACTGGATAAAACCAAATGTAAATTTGCGGCGCTTGAACCTGTTCTTTATCCCTGCACCATTGCAAATTTACAAAGCAGGGTTAAAGCTTCTATTCCTGCAATCTGGATGAGTCAAAAGATGTTTATCACGACCTCTATTTTGCCTGCTACTAGTGATGAGCGATTATGCTCGTTTAATCCTTTAACCGAGCATGCTCGGGTGCTTACCGAGTAGCTTCGTCGTCCTCGTATATTATGTTCAAGTCCCTGCGTCTGCATGATTTACAGCTGTAAGACAGCTTCAACACATGTGAGGCAATCCCTGCATGTGTTGAGGCTGTCTTACAGCTGTAAATCATGCAGACGCAGGGACTCGAACATAATATATGAGCACGCCGAAGTAAGTACCCGAGCATGCTCGGTTAAAGGGTTAAACGAGCACGCTCGCTCATCATTACCTGCTACGTATTGCTCAGTAAGTGCATTGCAGTAAACTGAAGTATCAACACTTTAAATCCTTCTGTAGAACTTGACAATCATGTGATTTCTGGGTCCTGGCAGACCAAGATTAGCTCTACCAAGCACTTATGTCACTTTAAAGAGCTGTTTTCCCCTGTAACTGGGATTCTATGGATGCCCCCGTTACAGTGGTAAAAATGAGCAATAAAGAAAAAATATGTTCTCCAGAGATCTTTTATGATCTCTTGGAGGACAAATTAGGTAAAAAAAATATACATATATATTCTTCTTTTTTTTTTGCAAATGTTTTATAGATATGGAAATTACTATGATAAAAAATCATATAAAATGTATTTTATCACATATAAATAATCAATAACTTACACAGATTAGGTATCCACATGATCATAATCACCTGGAGAATTCATTCAAAAGATTATTTGATGTAAAATATCAATAGTAAAAAAAATGTAATAAGAAAAAAAAACAAAAATTGCTTTTTTTCTCCATTTACGCTGCCTGCAAAAATATTAATATATTAATATCTCATAGAAAAAAAGCCTCATATAACCAAATCAGTGATTAAATAAAATAAAAAAGTGGAGTAGCAAAAAAAAGAGAAAAAAAAAATTGGGACAGCAATTAAGACCCATTTAGGATAGGCACAAATCGGTGAAAGGTCTAGCCTGGTGTTCTGAGACTGCGGGAAAATTGTGTTGTGTGTTTGTGTGTGCCACAATTTTTTATTTTTTTAAGCAGTAGCAAATCATCATTACAGAGCGTACAGTCTACCTAATCCCCAACCTAAAGCAGAAAAGGCAGCAGTGCCATAACATGGTCAGACCACCAAGACGGACATCTTTTCTTTCCAGGACAGAAATTAGAGGGTCAATTGCCCAAATCGAACTGAGCTGGCAAAAACCCCAACGACATGCCGAAACGGCGCTTTTTTTTTATTGTCATTGACAAACAAGTCCATGATTTTGCAGAAGAGCAAATTTACCAAACAAAAACTGCGCTGCTGATTTTAATGGTTGCGCAGTTTTGTAGATGAAACAAACTCATGCGCCAAGTTTCCCAATCGATTAAAATTAAAAAAAAAAATCTGGTGATTTCATCCATGTTACAGCTGTTGAGTTTTCCTAGGCAAAGCCGATTCCGGAAACCGCCGGCGATTGTTTTCCTGAAGCGGCTTAGCTAGCTGTTTTGCTGTGGTTCTTGCGACTGTTCTGTCCCAGAGTCTTTTACTCTAAACTGTGAAGTATATAGAGAGCTCAAAAGACACCCGGAAAATAGCATGTCATCCCTGAAGCGGTTAAAACAAGTAACGAGATGAACCATGTGCACAGCAATGTCGCTTTGACATTGTTGTGCACTAAGTTCAGTTTATGATGGGCTTTATAGCCGGATTCAGGGCGGAATCCACCTGAAAAAGACGTCACGTGCATATACCCTAACAGGCAGGTTACCCCCTTCGTTTTATGTCCGGGAGGTCTGCTTGACAATCGTGGGTAAATGACTTTACATCAGTCCAAGGGCAAATTAAAATATGAAGAGCTCCATAGAACACAGAAGGAGGGAACATGTGTTTGGGCAGAGGGGTGTGAGTGATATTAACAAGAAACACATGTTCTTTGCTCCCTCCTACAGCAGCTAGGAGGTTTTGGACTCTACATCTGCTCATCTGACTTTGGGACAGCATACAGTTATGAGCATGCAGTGGGGATTATATGGATTGCTTCTCCTGCTTTTACCACCCCAGCAGGGGGCAGCGTGTCCCAGTCGGTGTTTGTGCTTTCGGACCACTGTCAGGTGCATGCATCTGATGTTGGATTTCATCCCAGATGTCCCTGTCCAAACCACTGTACTGTGAGTCACGACTGTTCATAGTATTTCTGGTATGGGTGTGTAGGGCTCTGTTCACATCTGTGTTATTTTTATGTTTATAACATCCCACGACGGACACCAACAGTACCCCACGGACCCCATTAACTTATAAAGCTGTCTGTCATTTAAGCCAGAAAAAATCATAAAAGGTGATGAAATCTGCCACAGATCTTCCATCACAGATGTGAACATAGCCTGTATATATAGGAAATATGTATAATGCTGTGTAGCAGGATATATATGTGCTATTACAGTTATTTGCTTGTAAATAGGGGTTAGTATTTATTGTACCTATATTCTTGTACATAAAATGCAGTATTATAGTAGTTATTTTCTTGTACGTAGGGAGCAGTATTATAGTAGTTATATTCTTGTACACAGGGGACAGTATTATAGTAGTTATATTCTTGTACATAGAAGGCAGTATTATAGTAGTTATATTCTTGTACAGTACATAGGAGGCAGTATTATAGTAGTTATATTCTTGTACATACGGGCCAGTATTATAGTAGTTATATTCTTGTACATCGGGAGCAGTATTATAGTAGTTATATTCTTGTACATAGGGGGCAGCATTATAGTAGTTATATTCTTGTATGTAGGAGCAGTATTATAGTAGTTATATTCTTGTACATAGGAGCAGCATTATAGTAGTTATATTCTTGTACATAGGGGGCAGCATTATAGTAGTTATATTCTTGTATGTAGGAGCAGTATTATAGTAGTTATATTCTTGTACATAGGAGCAGTATTATAGTAGTTATATTCTTGTACATAGAAGGCAGTATTATAGTAGTTATATTCTTGTACATAGGGGCAGTATTATATTAATTATATTATTGTACATAGGGGCAGTATTATAGTAGTTATATTCTTGTACATAGGGGGCAGTATTATATTAGTTATATTCTTGTATGTAGGAGCAGTATTATAGTAGTTATATTCTTGTACATAGGAGCAGTATTATAGTAGTTATATTCTTGTACATAGGAGCAGTATTATAGTAGTTATATTCTTGTACATAAGAGGCAGTATTATAGTAGTTATATTCTTGTACATAGGGGGTAGTATTGTAATAGTTATATTCTTGTACATACAGTAGCATGTAAAAGTTTGGGCACCCCTGGTCAAAATTACAGTTAAGCAAGATGAAGATGAAATTATCTCTAAATGGCCTAAAGTTAAAGATGACACATTTCCTTTTGTATTTTAGGCAAAAAAATGCATACAAGTGCTTCTAACTAAATTAGAATATCATCAAAACGTTAATTTATTTCAGTTCTTCAATGTGAAACTCATATTATATAGAGTCATTACAAACAGAGTGATCTATTTCAAGTGTTTATTTCTGGTAATGTTGATGATTATGGCTTACAGCCAATGAAAACACAAAAGTCATTATCTCAGTTAGAATAATTAAGAAAAAACACCTGCAAAGGCTTCCTAAATGTTTAAAAAGGTCCCTTAGTCTGTTTCACTAGGCTACACAATCATGGGGAAGACTGCTGACTTGACAGATGTCCAAAAGGCAGTCATTGACAAACTCCAAAAGGAGGGTAAGCCACAAAAGGTCATTGCTAAAGAAGCTGGCTGTTCACAGAGTGCTGTATCCAAGCATATTAATGGAAAGTTGAGTGGAAGGGTGCACAAGCAACCCGGATAACCGCAGCCTTGAAAGGATTGTTAAGAAAAGGCCATTCAAAAATTTGGGGGAGATTCACAAGGAGTGGACTGCTGCTGGAGTCATTGCTTCAAGAGCCACCCCACACCACACAGACGTATCCAGGATATGGGCTACAAGTGTCACATTCCTTGTGTCAAGTCGCTCATGAGACCAATAGACAATGCCAGAAGCGTCTTACCTGGGTCAAGGAGAAAAAGACATGGACTGATGCTCAGTGGTCCAAGGTGTTGTTTTCAGATAAAAGTACATTTTGCATTTCATTTGAAAATCAAGGTCCCAGAGTCTGGTGGAAGAGTGGAGGGGCCACAATCCAAGCTGCTTGCGGTCTAGTGTGAAGTTTCCACAATCAGTGATGGTTTGGGGAGCCATGTCATCTGCTGGTGTAGGTCCACTGTGTTTTATCTAGACCAAAGTCAGCGCAGCCGTCTACCTGGAAATTGGCGCTGTCAATGTGTCTTCATTAAAATGCCACCGGACAGCGCACTATGCGCATGCGCCGATTCCGACGACGCACTCATCCCCCGGACTCCGGGAAAAACAGAGGTGCCGCGGCAACATTCCTTCTGGTCAGGTATGTACTTATGGCGCCGGAGCTCGCGTTATGCATCCAGTGTCTACGCATACTGCGATCTCCGGCACCATATACTTCTCTTACCTGTAACGGCTGGATGCCTGCTTCTGTCTGGAGCCATACTGCGCAGGTGCGTCGCGCACATGCAGTCTATAGAGGCTTCGGACAGAAGGACACATGCTTGTTTATATTATATATGTTGTAATTTTTTTTCATTTTAAAAATTACAAAAAGGGAAATGGGCCGATGCAAAACTTTGGGTACCCTTGGAGATTTGTGTGCTCAGATAACTTTGACCAAGGTTTCAGACCTTAATTAGCCTGTTAGGGTTATGGCTTGTTCACTATCATCGCTAGGAAAGGCTAGGTGATGCAAATTTTTAAAATGTAAAAGATTACTTTTTTTTTGCCTAAAATACAAAAGAAATGTGTCATCTTTAACTTTAGACCTTTTAGAGATCATTTCATCTTCAACTTGCTTAACTGTTCATAATAATAGTCATTTTGAACAGGGGTGTCCAAATTTTTACGCACCACTGTAGGGTGTATTTTTGTACATAGGGGGCTGTATTATAGTACTTATATTCTTGTACATAGGGGAAAATATTCTATTATTTATTTTTTGCTGTACAAAGGATAGCCTTAGTTGTGATTAATGATCCCCCTGTCACATCTCCAATAGTTAAGGCCTGTTAAAGGGAATCTGCCAGTAGAAACAACCCTCCAAAGCCGTCTATATAGGCATATAGGTCATAGGATACTGAATAAAATGATACCTTGATATCTGGTATCCGATGTCTTATTACAGAGAAATCCATGTTTTTCTTAATATGTAAATGAGCTGTTAAGATCTATGGGCCGGACATAGATCTGTATGAGAATCTGACTCCAGAGCTTACTTTAAGTGAAAGGGGGCATTACTAGCGTGAGACATGTAGATCAGGAGAGAAGACTGTCAGTCATTATGTCTCACACTGGAAACGCCCCCTTTTATTTAAAAAAATCTCTGGAGGCTGATTCTCAGGGAGATCTATGTCCAGCCCAGAGATCTTAACAGCTAATTTACATGTTAAGAAAAATGTGGATTTCTCTGGAATAAAACATCAGATCACATATATCAACGTATCATTTTATTCAGCTTCCTATGACCTACGTGCCCATATAGACGGCTTGGGAGGGCTAATCCTGCTGGCAGATTCCCTTTAACGAGTACCAATTGACTATATACACGTGATTCTCGCTAGTTTATTGACCTGTTTACAGGATCGTTCTGTCCCCATACAGTATCATGTTGTCTGCAGCACATCCGCCATTTTTATGGGATGATGTGCTGTCGATGACAATCCGATCACCCGAAAAACAAGTGTTATACTTAGTTGGATGAGCGCTGGCATGTTTACACTGGCCAAAAATCTGAAAAATGTGTTCTTATGAACGATTTATTTGTGGGATATTGGCTCACCTAAATGGGCCTATAATTCTTGACATCAGTTTACATGTCTTGTATCCAGATTCCCAGCGCTGTTCTCAGACACCTGCATCCTGACTCCTCGCTCCAGATCTATAAAGTGTAGAAACGTGCGCTACAGACTCTGAATTCCCACAGGTTGTCTGTTCTCTATCCCATCCAGCGACCCTGATTGCATACAGACACCCACTGACTTGGTTATTTTGTGTCCTGAGGCCAAGCATGTAAAAGAATGCATGATGTAAGCCGGCTGGAAATGTGCGTTTCGTCACTTGAAATTTTTGTTGAGAGGGAGCCAGCGCGATTTACGTATATTCTTCAACAGTTTGACATGTGTAACTAGCTCTGCAACAGCAGCTGTACAACTGGAGGCTCTTTAAAGGCTGTAGCACTAAAAGCTCCAGCATGCACTTTCAGTGGAATTTTTGTAAACTGCTCTGTGTAAAAACGCTGGGGAAAACTACAAGAGTCAACCTAGGAGAAATGCAGAGTACACACGTTTGGTGCAGAAATTTCTGCACCATTTCTGTATCTCTTGGCAGGAAAAAATGCAGCAGCAAACATTTTCTGCATTTTTTACTTGTGTTTTTTGATGCAGATTTTTCCCCACTCATTAGTATGAGTGAAATCTGCAGCAAAAACACAATGTGTGCACACAGCTTTACATGGCTGCAATTCTGAATGGTTGACCATGTAGCACATAGATTTGCTGAGACCCCAGAGTGCAAACTGCCCTGGCTAGTAAAGTTTAGGGGCATTTTATCCATGATTAAGGATTTTTTTTAGTCTGATACACATAGGAAACTACACCATGCTTGGATTTATTGTGAGTGCCCATTTTAACGATATGAGAAAAAATTTCTGAAATGTTTTAATCAAGAATCGGCTGGAAAATGTTCCATTTGCATTCGAAACAAGACCCTATCCATAATATGGCTAATCTAGCGCATCGATAAGGATTGCCCCGCTGTGACAACCCCATAAGGTGGCCATACACCTGATGTAGCTGATGGCTGAGGATGGAGATAAGCCGCTGCCTGAGACCTATCACCACTTCTCCGAAAGTCAACCAGTAAAATCAGACAGGTTGCAATTCAGATCTTTTTTTTTCCCGATTTGCCAAACAATTAATACAATAGGCATTACATTGTTAGCCGATCCCGTTTTAGTCAACGTCTGGCAACACAGATCAATGCAAAAGCACATGTGACAAACTCTGATCTGCTACATCCGGTCTTTGCCTCGACTGATGCACTTGTATTTTCTTACCTGCACTTCCAAAAACTAGAGGAATTGGGTCATCCTTGAATATGGAGATACTTAGGTCCTGGTGTTATCCTGGGCTATACCTTTGCTGGGTGCACTACTGCGCCTTGTGGCCATATATGGTACTGCACTTGTTCCATGGAAGTCTGGATATGTTTATTTTGGCAGAGACCGTCCCCCACCAGCGATTATTCTGTTCTAGATCATCTCTTATCTTATGTTCTGAGCAATGTGTTGCTGTCCGCCCCCTCAGGATTGGTTGGCCAGAGCTGAAAGGTGTCTGTAATAAACAGCGTCCATGTTTCTGTGTGGACCCCTCTTGTTCCTCTCTCAGGAATACAGGGCACGTAGTGCAGTTCTTTATGAGTGATGTCATGACTGGTTCATAATTATGTTTGTACACAATGAGGCGCCCCTTGATGATCACAAATTACTTGTCTTGGACGTGTTCCAGGATTAGCTGAATCATTTGACGGATCACGCAGAAACCTTTCTCGGATGCTCATGTTCCATGCAAAAGTCTCTAGATGTTTTTATTTTTTAAGGGTTAGCTGCACTGCACATCCATGGCAGATTACATTACATAAAGTAAGGTTCAGTCTTCCAATCACAATGGGTAATTTTGCAGAGTGCCTCAACAAAGCTTGAAATCTCAGTGGTGAGACATCAAACTTCAACAAGACAGGTCTCACTTTTATTGTTGTTTTATGACCTAGACCTATTCAGAAAGTAAAATGGTTCCGACAGGTTCCCTTTAATCTGAGTCACCGTATGTCTACAGCGTTAAAAAATCATCAGTTGCATTGAGAGCTGCATTAAATATCTGTATCCTGATTAGATCTCAGTTTGCACGAGCTCAGTCTTCCTGGAGTGTCTGGTCTGGCCTTGTTCTGCTCTGGGGCTTCATAGGTAATGTAAAATGCACACCACACACTGTAATGTGATGTTAGAACACTACCTGTCTCATTATTGGTACGTCCGACAGCTCAATGATGACAGATTTCAGGTGGCATCCAGCAGAATTCGGAATGCAGCTCTGAAAGTGATTAGAGAAGCGACCATTGCATATCTCCGTTACATTCCGTGCTTTCTGTCTCTACAGTGATCTGAGGTTCAACCGTATTCGAGAAATAAATTCTGACATTCTCCAGAAGTTGACAAACCTCCAAACCTTGTAAGACCCTCCTCTGATCACTGACTGACATTCATCCACTAGCGACCATCGTAAGAACTGATCCTCTGTCTTTGCAGATTGCTGAACAACAATGAAATCAGGCGGATTTCACAGAGATCATTTAAAGCGCTGGGAGAACTCAAACATCTGTGAGTTTCACCTCCGGTATATACTGCACCCTGACTGCACTGGTCTGTATACTATATGCTGCTCCCTGACGGCACTGGTCTGTGTACTATGTATTTACTCCTCTTTGACTGCACTGGTCTTTATACTATATACTTGTTCCTGACTGCACTGATCTCTATACTACAGTTAGGTCCAGAAATATTTGAACAGTTTATAATCAATATGGGCTTAAAGTGAAGACTCTCACCTTGAATTTGAGGGTATTCACATCCTAATTGGAGTAAGGGTTTAGGAAAACAGCTTTTTAATATGTAGCTAATATGAAGTTAATTGGACAATTATCTCAAAAGCCCTCTAATGGACTGCATGGGCTTTTCCCTCATTAAATCATCATCAATTAAGCAGCTAAAAGATCTGGAGCTGATTCCATGTGTGGCATTTGCATTTGGAAACTTTTGCTGTGAACCCACAACATGCGATCAAAGGAGCTCTCAATGGAAGAGAAACAGACCATCATTAAGCTGAAAAAAAGAAGAAATCCATCAGAGAGATAGCAGAAATATTAGGACTGGCCAAATCAACAGTTTGAAACATTCTGCAAATAAAAGAGCGCACTGGTGAGCTCGGGAACTCTAAAAGGCCTGAACGTCCACAAAAGACAACAGTTGTGGATGATCGCAGAATCCTTTCCATGGTGAAGAAAAACCCTTTCACAACATCCACCCAAGTGAAGAACACTCTCCATGAAGTAGATGTTTCAGTAGCTAAGTCTACCATAAAGAGAAGACTTCAAGAGAGCAAATACAGAGGTTTCACCACAAGGTACAAACTATTAATCAGCCTTAAAAATAGAAAGACCAGATTAGACTTGGCCAAAAAAAACATCTAAAGAAGCCAGCCCAGTTCTGGAAAAGCATTCTTTGGACAGATGAAACTAAGATCAATGTAACGGGTCTGGGAGATGGAACCTCTGAGCTACTATACAAGGGGGCGGTCCTTGTAAGGGAGCGGGTGGCGACCAGGGAAGACGGGCAGGCAGTCACAGCAGGTGACCGGGACAGTCTCTGGGTGAATGGGCTGGAGGTCACGGCAAGTGACCGGGGCAGTCTCTGGAAGAACGGGCAGGAGGTCACGGCAAGTGACCGGGGCAGTCTCTGGATGAACGGGCAGGAGGTCACGGCAAGTGACCGGGGCAGTCTCTGGGTAAAGGGTAGGTACGACCTGTGATGGCTGAGCCTCCAGGTAGGCTAGCAGGCAGATGGTAGATGTGTGCTCCCAGGTGAGCAAGCGAGAGTCTCTGGATAAACGGGTGGTCACAGCATGTGACGGCGGAGCTTCCAGGTAGGCCAACAGACAGGCAGCAGATGAGCGCTCCCAGGTGAGCGGGCAGGAGTCTCTGGAATGGCAGGTGGTCACAGCACGTGACGGCGGAGCCTCCAGGTAGGCCAACAGACAGGCAGCAGATGAGCGCTCCCAGGTGAGCGGGCAGGAGTCTCTGGAATGGCAGGTGGTCACAGCACGTGACGGCGGAGCCTCCAGGTAGGCTAGCAGGCAGGTAGCAGATGTGCGCTCCCAGGTGAGCGGACAGGAGTCTCTGGAATGGCAGGTGGTCACAGCACGTGACGGCGGAGCCTCCAGGTAGGCAAGCAGGCAGGTAGCAGATGTGCGCTCCCAGGTGAGCGGGCAAGCTGGTCCATAGACAGACTGACAGGAGTAGGAAGGCAGACCGTCGGACCTCAGGCTAGCAAGCAGGTAGGAGGAATGTCAGGCAGGAAACAGACAGCAAACTGGCAGGTTTCTGGCAGGTAACTGGCAGGTAACTGGCAACGGGACCTGAGGGCTGAAGCAGAGTAGTGAACAGTGCATCAACATTGCTCGGGCACCTCCATTTTGGAGGAGGTGCCTTATATATGGTGAAGTCCTCCGGCCATTGGCCGGGGACTCCTTAGGACGGCGCGCGCGGCCCCTTTAAGAGGGAGGGAGCGCGCGCGCGCGCGCCCTAAGCACAGTGGCCGGGAAGGAGCGCGCGCTGCCAGCAGAGCGGGAGGAAGACGCCGGGCTCGGAGCAGAGGGGTGAGGGGAACAGCGTCCCTGCCTAGCAGAGGGCAGGGACGTCGGCGCTACAGTACCCCCCCCTTTAGGCCCCCCCTTTTTTAGGCCAGAGAGAAATTTAGCTAGGATGAGAGGGGCATGGATGTTCTCCCGGGGCTCCCACGTTCTCTCTTCAGGACCAAACCCCTTCCAATCTACTAGAAAAAAGGTCTTCCCTCTTACCCTTTTGGTGGCCAGAATGTTCTCTACCTCAAATTCGTTTTCAGCGGAAACCGGAGCAGGAGGCGTACCTGTAGACTTGGAAAAAAAGTTAAGTACCACAGGTTTGAGGAGAGATACATGGAAGGAGTTAGGGATCCGCAAGTTGGCCGGCAGTTTCAATTTATAGGCCACTGGGTTGATCTGACTGATGACCTCCAGAGGACCGATGAACCGAGGCCCTAACTTATAGGAAGGAATCTTGAGCCGGACATACTTGGACGAGAGCCAGACCTTATCCCCTGGACGGAATTGAGGAGGATCCAGACGTTTTTTGTCAGCATGTCTTTTCATACGCTCGGATGACAGAAGGAGTGCGGACCGGGTACTCTCCCATATGGAGGAAAATTTGTTAACAAGAGATTCCGCAGCCGGATTGTCCACCGAGGTGGAGACGGGAAATGGGATCCGAGGATGCTGACCGAAGACAACAAAAAACGGGGATTTGGAGGAAGATTCGCTCTCGTGATTGTTGTAAGAAAATTCGGCCCATGGCAGGAGATCCACCCAGTCTGAATGGTGGGCATTAACGAAGTGCCGGAGGTAACTGGTCAGGTTCTGATTGATCCGCTCCACTTGACCATTAGACTGTGGGTGGTAAGCGGAGGAGAAGTCCAGGGTGACGTCTAGCAGTTTACAAGTGGCTCTCCAGAAGCGTGAGGTGAACTGTACCCCACGATCCGACACGATGTGGAGGGGCAGGCCATGAAGACGGA
Source organism: Phyllobates terribilis (assembly GCF_046119375.1). Lineage (NCBI taxonomy): Eukaryota > Metazoa > Chordata > Amphibia > Anura > Dendrobatidae > Phyllobates > Phyllobates terribilis. Next base: position 124,204,092 of record NW_027362765.1, read on the forward strand.
AGATGTGGCGGATAAAGTCTTTAGCCAGCTCGGGTGCAGACGGGAGGCCTGGCAGGGGAACGAAATGAGCCATCTTGTAAAAGCGGTCAGCGACCACCCAAATGACCGTACAACCGGCAGAGACGGGGAGATCAGTTATAAAGTCCATTGCTATATGCTGCCAGGGGGCAGCAGGTACTGGGAGCGGAAGGAGGCGACCGGCTGGCAGATGTCTCGGAACCTTGTTGCGGGCGCAGGACACACAGGCAGAAACAAAGTCTATTACGTCCTTGTGCAGGGTAGGCCACCAGTAGTGCCGGGTAATAAGCTGGAGGGTCTTTTTCTGACCGGCGTGGCCAGCTAGTTTAGACGAGTGACCCCAGTGTAGGATCTTCTCCCGATCAGGTACTGATACGAACGTCTTACCGGGAGGGAGACGATTTAGACTCACGGGAGCCACCTGCATTACTCTGGCGGGATCGATGATGTGTTTCGGTTCTTCCTCGAGATCAGACACCAGAAAGGATCGGGACAAGGCGTCCGCCTTGATGTTTTTGTCAGCCGGGCGAAAATGAAGAATAAAATCAAAGCGAGCAAAAAACAAGGACCACCGAGCTTGGCGCGGGTTAAGTCTCTGGGCATGCTGGAGGTAAGCCAAGTTCTTGTGGTCAGTGTAAATTATTACCGGGTGAAGAGCCCCTTCGAGCAGGTAACGCCACTCCTCCAATGCCAGCTTGATGGCCAATAACTCTCGATCTCCTATGGAATAGTTGCGCTCAGAAGAGGAGAAGAGTTTGGAGAAGAAGCCACAAGTTACCATTCTCCCGGAAGATGATTTTTGGGTAAGTACCGCTCCAGCTCCAGAGGAGGAGGCGTCAACCTCCAGGAAGAACTGCTTGTTGCCATCTGGGCGATGCAGCACCGGGGCGGAAGAGAAGGCCTGTTTTAAGGAAAGAAAGGCCTCCTCTGCTTCGGGCGGCCAGTCTCTGGGATTAGTGCCCTTACGGGTGAGCGCGGAAATTGGGGCAGTCCGGGAAGAGAAGTGCGGTATGAAGAGGCGGTAGTAGTTGGCGAAGCCCAGGAACCGCTGAATGGCCTTCAACCCCTCCGGTCGGGGCCATTTCTCGATGGCAGACAGTTTCTCTGGATCCATTCGTAGGCCGGTCTGAGAAATAATGTAGCCCAAAAACGGAAGCGAGGTCTGCTCAAAGAGGCACTTCTCATATTTAGCGAAGAGGTGATTCTGCCTGAGCCTGAGCAGGACCTGACGAACGTCTCTCCGGTGAGTCTGGTGATCCGGAGAGAAGACCAAGATGTCGTCCAGGTACACCACTACGCAGGAGTAGAGAAAGTCCCGGAAGATGTCATTGACCAACTCTTGAAAGACGGCAGGAGCGTTACAGAGACCAAAGGGCATTACCAGATATTCATAATGGCCGTCCCGGGTGTTGAATGCAGTCTTCCATTCATCCCCTTGACGGATACGGACCAGGTTGTACGCCCCACGGAGGTCCAGTTTGGTGAAGATTCTAGCCCCCCTCAGACGATCAAATAATTCTGGAATGAGCGGAAGGGGGTACTTATTCTTCACCGTGATCTGGTTAAGGCCTCTATAGTCTATACAGGGACGGAGAGAGCCGTCCTTCTTTTTTACGAAAAAGAAGCCTGCTCCTGCCGGGGAGGTAGATTTCCGGATGAATCCCCTGGCCAAATTCTCCTCAATATATTCGGACATCGACCGGGTCTCAGCAGCGGACAATGGGTAAATACGCCCACGGGGAGGCGTAGTACCAGGTAACAGGTCGATAGGACAGTCGTATGGTCTATGAGGGGGTAATGTCTCTGCCTCCTTTTTATTAAAGACATCAGCAAATGACCAATAGGGAATCGGAAGTCCAGGTAGATTAGTTGGGGTAGGAGAAGGACGGGCGGGATGAACAGGAACCAAACAAGTCTTATGACAGTCCTGTCCCCAGCGAAGAACTTCTCCGGTCTGCCAGTCAAGCACGGGTGCATGTCTCTGGAGCCAAGGTAGACCTAGTAAGAGGGCGTGAGAGAGTCCAGGCAGAACATGAAAAGAGATGCTCTCAGAATGCAGCATTCCCACCTGCAGAGTTATGGATTCGGTGATGAGTTGGATGGGACGTGGTAAGAGGCCCCCATCCACAGCAGCGACAGATAATGGTATAGCCAGAGGTTTGGTGGGAATGCGGTATTTTTCTACCAGGGCCTGTGAAATAAGATTCCTGGCCACTCCAGAGTCAAGTTGGGCTAGTTCGAAATAACGATTCTCCCCGCAGATAATTGAGACTGACAGCAGCAGAGATGGAGAGGATTTATTCTTGTCTAGGTCGACCTCTCTGAGCGAACCTAGACACAGGCGTTTCCCGACCTCTCCGGGCAGGTACGGATCCGGTGCTCCTTACTGCCACAGTAGAAGCAGCTCCCCTCGGCACGGCGTAAGTCCTGACGGGTTTTGACCATCTTGGTCTGGTCGACCTGCATAGGCTCAGGAGAGTGTACCTGGGGAGAAACGGAGGGAGTGACGGGTTTCTGAAAAGTAGGAGCTAGACGTGGAAACCTCCTCTCACAGGTGACTTCTTTGGCACGCTCCTGGAACCGTAGGTCAATCCGGGTGGCAAGAGTTATTAGGTCATCGAGAGTGGTAGGAATGTCTTGACCGGCGAGTTCATCTTTATTACGGCCTGACAGACCCTCCCAGAAGACAGATACCAGAGCGTCGTTATCCCAGGCCAGCTCCGAGGCAAGGGTACGGAACCGTATGGCATATTGGCCCACGGTGAGACTTCCCTGACGGAGGCGTAGCAGAGATGATGCGGATGAGGTCTTCCGTCCAGGTTAGTCGAAGACTTTCCGGAAAGCCGTGAGAAAGGCAGGCAAGTCGGACACCAGGGGGTCTCCTCTCTCCCATAGAGGATTTAGCCAGGCCAGGGCCTCCCCGGTGAGATGGGACATGATGAAGGCAATTTTGGCCCGGTCGGAGTTAAACTGGTGGGACAGGAGTTCAAAGTGCAGGGTGTACTGATTTATAAAGCCCCGAGCCTGAGCGGAGTCGCCTCCGAAGCGAGGAGGTGCAGAAAGCCGGGGTCCGGGGTAGGATACCATAGTATTGGTGGGCAGCGGAGCTGCCGGATTGCGAGTCATGGCACTGGCGGTGGTTGCTGGTGGAGCAGTCAGAGTGTCCAGGCGAGAATTGACATTCCGCAGGTGACCCAGGATGGACTCCTGTTGGGACCTCTGATGGGACAGTTCATGACACAGGTCCGAGAGTGAGGGAGCTTGGGTGCCACCGGGTTCCATGGCCCGAGCAAACTGTAACGGGTCTGGGAGACGGAACCTCTGAGCTACTATACAAGGGGGCGGTCCTTGTAAGGGAGCGGGTGGCGACCAGGGAAGACGGGCAGGCAGTCACAGCAGGTGACCGGGACAGTCTCTGGGTGAACGGGCTGGAGGTCACGGCAAGTGACCGGGGCAGTCTCTGGAAGAACGGGCAGGAGGTCACGGCAAGTGACCGGGGCAGTCTCTGGATGAACGGGCAGGAGGTCACGGCAAGTGACCGGGGCAGTCTCTGGATGAGCGGGCAGGAGGTCACGGCAAGTGACCGGGGCAGTCTCTGGGTAAAGGGTAGGTACGACCTGTGATGGCTGAGCCTCCAGGTAGGCTAGCAGGCAGATGGTAGATGTGTGATCCCAGGTGAGCAAGCGAGAGTCTCTGGATAAACGGGTGGTCACAGCATGTGACGGCGGAGCTTCCAGGTAGGCCAACAGACAGGCAGCAGATGAGCGCTCCCAGGTGAGCGGGCAGGAGTCTCTGGAATGGCAGGTGGTCACAGCACGTGACGGCGGAGCCTCCAGGTAGGCCAACAGACAGGCAGCAGATGAGCGCTCCCAGGTGAGCGGGCAGGAGTCTCTGGAATGGCAGGTGGTCACAGCACGTGACGGCGGAGCCTCCAGGTAGGCTAGCAGGCAGGTAGCAGATGTGCGCTCCCAGGTGAGCGGACAGGAGTCTCTGGAATGGCAGGTGGTCACAGCACGTGACGGCGGAGCCTCCAGGTAGGCAAGCAGGCAGGTAGCAGATGTGCGCTCCCAGGTGAGCGGGCAAGCTGGTCCATAGACAGACTGACAGGAGTAGGAAGGCAGACCGTCGGACCTCAGGCTAGCAAGCAGGTAGGAGGAATGTCAGGCAGGAAACAGACAGCAAACTGGCAGGTTTCTGGCAGGTAACTGGCAGGTAACTGGCAATGGGACCTGAGGGCTGAAGCAGAGTAGTGAACAGTGCAACAACATTGCTCGGGCACCTCCATTTTGGAGGAGGTGCCTTATATATGGTGAAGTCCTCCGGCCATTGGCCGGGGACTCCTTAGGACGGCGCGCGCGGCCCCTTTAAGAGGGAGGGAGCACGCGCGCGCCCTAAGCACAGTGGCCGGGAAGGAGCGCGCGCTGCCAGCAGAGCGGGAGGAGGACGCCGGGCTCGGAGCAGAGGGGTGAGGGGAACAGCGTCCCTGCCTAGCAGAGGGCAGGGACGCCGGCGCTACAATGAACCTGTACCAGAATGATGGGAAGAACAAAGTATAGAGAAGGCTTGGAATGGCTCATGATCCAAAGCAAAACACATCCTCTGTAAAACATGGTGGAGGCAGTGTGATGGCATAGCATGAGTGTCTTCCAATGGCACTGGGTCACTAGTGTTTATTGATGATGTGAAAGAAGCAGCCGGATGAACTGTACAGGGTTATACTTTCTGGTCAGATTCAACCAAATGCAGCAAGGCTGATTGGATGACCTTCACAGGACAGATGGACAATGACCCAAAACATACTGTGAAAGCAATCCAGGAGTTTAGGGCAAAGAAGTGGAATATTCTGCAATGGCCAAGTCAATCACCAGATCTCAGCCCCATCGAGCAGCATTTCACATTCTTAAGACAAAACTTAAGACAGTTCTCTGACTTCACTGGTTTCCATCATATGTTCTGCCCTTTCTCTCCCTGCAGATATCTGTATAAGAATGAGATCCGCAGTATACAGAGGAACGCTTTTGACGGACTGCAGTCGTTGGAGCAGCTGTGAGTTAACCTGTCCAAGCCAGTCCAAAATCCACCTCCGTTGAGTTTAGGCCGTTCCCGAGAACAATGTGGGTTATTTATTAAGAACAGCATTGCTTATGCCGCTCTTCCAGATGAAGCGAGATGTGTGCGCCTCCTAATTAATAAGGCTCATTATCTCTTGCTCTGTGTGTGCCAGAAAATAAATCTGCTGATGTGGATTTGCACAATAATTTACACCAGTTTCTGGCATAAGTTTTAGTAAGTTTATTGGACTATGTGTGGCACTGTCTACTTTTTATAAAAGTGCCATTAGAATCGTGAAAAGTGAAAAAAATCTGGCATAAAGGGAAATATAAATTTCGCACTCGCCTTTACTGTTCTGAATGCATGTTATACATGTCCTGGTTATTTTCTGTGTATTTTTTCCCCACATCAGATATCTTCACTTCAATAATTTGGAAACTCTTGATACTGAGACTTTTGGAGATCTGCCGAAACTGGAGAGGCTGTAAGTGAGATGGCTGCTGTACAACAACCCATCATGGGATCCCCAGGTTCTAGCTGAGTGACGTCTGGCAGAAGACAACCCTGTCTTTTCAGGATGTCCCTTGTTGCTAACAGTTTTTCCTCTGCTGACCTGTGTTTGCAATCATACAATTAGATAAAACTGCAAAAACCAAAGAAATGAGTCTGAGCATAAGTTGGCATATGTGCAGTGTGTTAGAGCATGTTCACACTGTGGCCATTTCACAGAAAAAATTCAAGAAAAAAACCAATATGAGCATATACCCTGCAGTAAATAAGTAAATAGTAATAGTACAGGTAAATAACAGAGGGGACTTAGTTGACACTATTTTGATCAAAAAAGCGTAAAAGCCATCCTACCACGACAAGGTGCACCCCAATCGGGATGGTCCTATCATATCTCTAATATTAAATCCTTACCTTGTGTCACCCGAACACAATCTACATAAGGACCGAGCAGGACACTGGTCTGACTGTTTAGAAACCTGTCCATGGGAAGCTATGTAAATGAAGTACCTAGCTCAGAAAGGGGGCCATGCCTCTGTTTTTACAAGGTAACAGAGACTACAGCAAAACCAAAGAAATGAGCCGGCGCATAAGTGATACATGCGATGTGCAAGAGCAGGTTCACACTGTGGCGATTTCACTGAAAAAAAACTAAGAAAAAAAACAAAATGAGCATATACCCTGGAGTAAATAAATAGTAATAGTGCATGTTAACATAGGGCACTTGGTTAACATTTTAATCAAAAAAGCGTAAAAGCCATCCCACCACGACAAGGTGAACCCATCAGGTCAGTCTTATCCTGTTTCTAGTATTAAAACTTTACCTTGTGTCAGCAGTCTCTATACTATATACTGATCCCTGACTGCACGGGTCTCTATACTATATACCTGATGGACCCTCGGGATGATTTCCTGACACTGGTAAGGCCACGTTTTGCACCATCACAAAGTAAAAGGACAGTCCGAGTCCTCTGCATTTGCTCATTTGGTTAAATACAATTTTTTGCTATCATCAATTTCAGGCTGATTCTATTATAAGATTTTAATGTGTAATGATAACTTCTAATTTGTTTCTATTTCTTACAATTTTCAAGATCTCTGCTTGCTGTCAGTGAACTGCTTTAATGTCTAACTGCTTCCAGGTTTTTGCACAATAATCGGATCGCCAGGATTCAGCCAGGAACCTTCTCGAAGCTTCTGTCTCTCACCCGGTTGTAAGTGGTAGCTTTATACCATCGTATTAAGGGTGTTATCCAGTGCCTGTCACTTCTGCATCAGGAGGTGAGAGGAGCTGCTGATGTGGTGCTCGCTGCAGCTTGGTGGGTGTGTTGTGCATGTCCTATTCTAATTAATCGGATAGGTGAACAATATCTGCCCTTCACCCCTGGCAGTAGCACTTCTACCCTCCCGATGCGGATGTGAGAGGGGCTGGGTAACCCCTTTAATTATGCAGTCAGCAGCTCTTTAGCTCTTGACTCTTCTGTATGGACAGACGACTCGATTCCAATCCCCTGTTCTGTGACTGTGAACTCATGTGGCTGGTGGATCTACTCCGAACGTTCACCGAGAGGAGCAGCACGCACACGGCCGCAACGTGCGAGCACCCCGTACACCTGCGAGGGACGTCCGTGAGCTCACTGTCTGAAGATCAATTCAACTGCGGTTAGACATCAGATTCTATTATATTGCTTAACATATACTTATCTTACTCATCATCCAGAGCCTCCTGATTCACAAATAAAATGGGAGCCGTAAAGTAAAGACTGACACACAGGAGAAGAAAGAGTAGGGAGGTAGAACCGAAGTTAAGCTAAAGATGTAGCACTAAATATTAAAGAGGGTCTTCAAACTTAGCAAGTCAGCATCTGTGTACAAGAGCCAGAGGGCCGGATGTGACCCGTGGGCCGTACTTTGCCCAGCTCTGGTCTACTTTATAGGGGATAACTAGCTGATAGCTGGGAGTCCTAGCGCTTGGCTATTGTGGCAATCATTAAAGCACAGTCATCGCTCCATTCCAAACATGGTACCTCCGGGCCTTTTCCTTTTAATTGTTGGGAGTCCCAGCAGTGATTCCATTCAGGGTCTCTAGAGAGATGGGTGATAAGCCATGTGGGCACTCTCCTAGCTGCTATTAGTGCAGCTCGTGATCAGTCTGTTACATGCGGATGCTGGGTTATACTGGTATGGATGCTGGGTTACACTGGTATGGATGTTGGGTTATACTGGTCTGAATGTTGGGTTATACTGGTATGAATGCTGGGTTATACTGGTCTGAATGTTGGGTTATACTGGTATCTGGATGTTGGGTTATACTGGTATGAATGCTGGGTTATACTGGTATGAATGGTGGGTTATACTGGTATGAATGTTGGGTTATACTGGTCTGAATGTTGGGTTTTACTGGTGTGAATGCTGGGTTATACTGGTATCTGGATGCTGGGTTATACTGGTATGAATGCTGGGTTATACTGGTATGAATGCTGGGTTATACTGGTATGAATGGTGGGTTATACTGGTATGAATGCTGGGTTATACTGGTATGAATGTTGGGTTATACTGGTATCTGGATGCTGGGTTATACTGGTATGAATGCTGGGTTATACTGGTATGAATGTTGGGTTATACTGGTATGAATGGTGGGTTATACTGGTATGAATGTTGGGTTATACTGGTATGAATGGTGGGTTATACTGGTATGAATGTTGGGTTATACTGGTCTGAATGTTGGGTTTTACTGGTGTGAATGCTGGGTTATACTGGTATCTGGATGCTGGGTTATACTGGTATGAATGCTGGGTTATACTGGTATGAATGGTGGGTTATACTGGTATGAATGCTGGGTTATACTGGTATGAATGGTGGGTTATACAGGTATGAATGTTGGGTTATACTGGTATGAATGCTGGGTTATACTGGTATCTGGATGCTGGGTTATACTGGTATGAATGGTGGGTTATACTGGTATGAATGCTTGGTTATACTGGTATGAATGGTGGGCTATACTGGTATGAATGCTGGGTTATACTGGTATGAATGTTGGGTTATACTGGTATGAATGCTGGGTTATACTGGTATGAATGTTGGGTTATACTGCTATGAATGCTGGGTTATACTGGTCTGAATGCTGGGTTATACTTGTATGAATGCTGGGTTATACTGGTATGAATGGTGGGTTATACTGGTATGAATGGTGGGTTATACTGGTATGAATTTTGGGTTATACTGGTCTGAATGTTATGTTTTACTGGTGTGTATGCTGGGCTATACTGGTATCTGGATGCTGGGTTATACTGGTATGAATGCTGGGTTATACTGGTATGAATGCTTGGTTATACTGGTATGAATGGTGGGTTATACTGGTATGAATGCTGGGTTATACTGGTATGAATGTTGGGTTATACTGGTATGAATGCTGGGTTATACTGGTATGAATGTTGGGTTATACTGGTATGAATGCTGGGTTATACTGGTCTGAATGCTGGGTTATACTGGTATGAATGCTGGGTTATACTGGTATGAATGTTGGGTTATACTGGTATGAATGCTGGGTTATACTGGTGTGAATGCTGGGTTTTACTGGTCTGAATGTTGGGTTTTACTGGTGTGAATGCTGGGTTATACTGGTATCTGGATGCTGGGTTATACTGGTATGAATGCTGGGTTATACTGGTATGAATGGTGGGTTATACTGGTATGAATGCTGGGTTATACTGGTATGAATGGTGGGTTATACAGGTATGAATGTTGGGTTATACTGGTATGAATGCTGGGTTATACTGGTATCTGGATGCTGGGTTATACTGGTATGAATGGTGGGTTATACTGGTATGAATGCTTGGTTATACTGGTATGAATGGTGGGCTATACTGGTATGAATGCTGGGTTATACTGGTATGAATGTTGGGTTATACTGGTATGAATGCTGGGTTATACTGGTATGAATGTTGGGTTATACTGCTATGAATGCTGGGTTATACTGGTCTGAATGCTGGGTTATACTTGTATGAATGCTGGGTTATACTGGTATGAATGGTGGGTTATACTGGTATGAATGGTGGGTTATACTGGTATGAATTTTGGGTTATACTGGTCTGAATGTTATGTTTTACTGGTGTGTATGCTGGGCTATACTGGTATCTGGATGCTGGGTTATACTGGTATGAATGCTGGGTTATACTGGTATGAATGCTTGGTTATACTGGTATGAATGGTGGGTTATACTGGTATGAATGCTGGGTTATACTGGTATGAATGTTGGGTTATACTGGTATGAATGCTGGGTTATACTGGTATGAATGTTGGGTTATACTGGTATGAATGCTGGGTTATACTGGTCTGAATGCTGGGTTATACTGGTATGAATGCTGGGTTATACTGGTATGAATGTTGGGTTATACTGGTATGAATGCTGGGTTATACTGGTGTGAATGCTGGGTTTTACTGGTCTGAATGTTGGGTTTTACTGCTGTGAATGCTGGGTTATACTGGTATTTGGAAGCTGGGTTATACTGGTATGAATGCTGGGTTTTACTGGTGTGAATGCTGGGTTATACTGGTATGGATGCTGGGCTATACTGGTTTGGATGCTGGGCTATACTGGTATCTGGATGCTGGGTTATACTGTTATAGATGCTGGGTTATACTGGTATGGATGCTGGGTTATACTGGTATCTGGATGCTGGGTTATACTGTTAAAGATGCTGGGTTATACTGGTATGGATGCTGGGTTATACTGGTATGGATGCTGGGTTATGCTGGTATCTGGATGCTGGGTTATACTGTCATAGATGCTGGGTTATACTGATATGAATGCTGGGTTATACTGTTATAGATGCTGGGTTATACTGGTATGAATGCTGGGTTATACTGGTATCTGGATGCTGGCTTATACTGGTATCTGGATGCTGGGTTATACTGTTATAGATGCTGGGTTATACTGGTATGAATGCTGGGTTATACTGGTATGGATGCTGGGTTATACTAGTATCTGGATGCTGGGTTATACTGGTATGGATGCTGGGTTATACTGGTATCTGAATGATGGTTATACTGGTATGGGTGCTTGGTTATGCTGGTATGGATGCTGGGTTATACTGGTATCTGGATGCTGGGTTATACTGTTATGGATGCTGGGTTATACTGTTCTAGATGCTGGGTTATACTGGTATGGATGCTGGGTTATACTGGTATGGATGCTGGCTTATACTGTTATAGATGCTGGCTTATACTGTTATAGATGCTGGGTTATACTGGTATGGTGCTGGGTTATAGTGGTATCTGGATTCTGGGTTATACTGGTATGGATTCTGGGTTATACTGGTATGGATGCTGGGTTATACTGGTATCTGGATGCTGGGTTATACTGTTATGGATGCTGGGTTATACTGTTATAGATGCTGGGTTATACTGGTATGAATGCTGGGTTATACTGGTATGGATGCTGGGTTATACTGGTATCTGGATGCTGGGTTATACTGGTATGTGGATGCTGGGTTATACTGGTATGGGTCCCGGGTTATACTGGTGTCTGGATGCTGAGTTATACTGGTATCTGGATGCTGGTTTAAACTGGTATCTGGATGCTGGGTTACATTGGTATGGATGCTGGATTATACTGGTATCTGGATGCTGGGTTATACTGGTATGAATGCTGGGTTATACTGGTATGAATGCTGGGTTATACTGTTATGAATGCTGGGTTATACTGGTATGAATGCTGGGTTATACTGGTATGAATGCTGGGTTATACTGTTATGAATGCTGGGTTATTCTGGTATGGATGCTGGGTTATACTGGAGTTGATGTGGACAATTTTCTTTTCAGTGGTACCTCGTATCATATCAGAACCCAAAGATGCAGACGTCATTCTTGGGAACACTGTTTATTTCATCTGTCGGGCAGAAGGGAACCCAAAGCCTAATATTGTATGGCTGCACAACAAGTGAGTCCGTCCTGTGATCAGTACACAAAGAATACAATGTTATTTGCACATAGTGGTAGTTACACAGTATATCACTTTTAGGCACTGTATGGCAGTATTTGGTCACCGTAGAGCTATCGTGGTGATATTGTTTGTGCACTCTATGGTGGTATTATTGGGCCTGCAGCATATTGTATCAGTGGGTCACTGTTATTTGTGCACTGTATGGTGTTATTATTGGGCATGCAGCATACTATATCAGTGGGTCACTGTTATTTGCGCACTGTATAGTGGTATTATTGGGCCTGCAGCATATTATATCAGTGGGTCACTGTTATTTTGCGCACTGTATAGTGATATTATTGGGCCTGCAGCATATTGTATCAGTGGGTCACTGTTATTTTGCTCACTGTATAGTGATATTATTGGGCCTGCAGCATATTGTATCAGTGGGTCACTTATTTATGCACTGTATGGGGGTATGTTTTCAATATCATAGGGTGTTATAATTCAGGCACTATGTAGTACTTTTTTGTGCTCTCAATGTTTGTATTGGATCGGGGTTATGTGTGCTCTGTATGGTGCTATTACTTAGACACTGATGATTGATGGTGAGGAGTCCTGTATGGCACTCTTATTAGGTACTGTTATTTTATATTGTTTTTATCCCTGGGGTGACATGTTGTTTCTGGCGGTATCATTTGGGCACTGTAATGGAGATAATTATGGGTCACTGAATAGCTGCACTATTTGGCCACTGCTTGGTACTGTGCCCAGGGCACTTTGCTTTGGTTAGTGGTGTGAATACAGGTCACTATATATCCTTTACTTTATGGTTTCGGCACAGGAATGAGATTGATACAAGCTATGACGGGCGGCTGAATCTTCTACACGATGGGACCCTAATGATCCAGAATGCACAGGAATCTGATAAAGGCATTTACCAATGTGCAGCCAAAAACATCGCCGGGGAGGTGCGCACACAGGAAGCCATTCTGCGCTACTCTGGCAGCCGATGTGAGTTGTCAACCAGTTTTCCTACAGCCCTGAACATGATATGTTTATAATCAAATCGCTGCACTCCCTTTTAGGGTGCTCAAGTAGGGGCCGAACCCTTAATATTATGGAAATAACCTTGGCGCTCAAAAGTTCTCTGATAGTGAAAGTTTATTGCAGTCCGTAATACACACAGTAACAAAACATTTCGGTCATTCAGACCTTCTTCAGTTGACTGCAGAAAATGCAAAATAATATAAGTAACAATTTACAGAAAATACAAAAAACAAAAGAGCTGATATACATGGTAAATAAATGATATGGGGTTGATAATAGGTGTAATAGGGTAAGGGAAAAGGAAACACATAAGGGATGTCACAATGGGAAAGAAGCCACTCTATCTCTATATGTGGGTCTAGGGAACAAACCTACCCGTGTATTGTCTGAAGGTAAGTAGAGGAAAAATGATACACCGACGGGGTCCAAACCGGACTGCCTGGGGATAAGACGGCATGTAGGGTAAGTATAGTGCCAAATGGCAAGATAGTAAAGTGGGTCCCGATCAAAACATTACCTGCTATAGTGCGCATGTGAGGTGAGGCATCACAACGCGGCATCCACCGCTCGTTGCTGTGATCACCTGTGTGAAAGAGGGTCCCTAAATAGGGGGAGCGATGATTGATATGCCAATCACCACGCGCGCGGTCAGCTCGCGGTCAGCTCTTTTGTTTTTTGTATTTTCTGTAAATTGTTACTTATATCATTTTGCATTTTCTGCAGTCAACTGAAGAAGGTCTGAATGACCGAAACGTTTTGTTACTGTGTGTATTACGGACTGCAATAAACTTTCACTATCGGAGAACTTTTGAGTGCCAAGGTTATTTCCATAAACCTGAACATGATATGGACATATTTTCCATTCCAAAGACTATGGACGCTGTAATAATCCTACTGGAAACTGTATTGGTCACTATATAAGTTTTTATCCAATGTTCCTAGAAAATGTAAACTTTTTCAAGCAACTGAATATAACTTAAATCTGTCAACAACCTGTTGCTATGGAATCTGAGAGCAGCATAATGTATGGGCAGAGAGCCTGATTCCAGGGATGTGTCACTTACTGGGGTGCTTGGTGCAGTTTGGATAGAATTCCTGTTTTCTCTGCTGCATATTTAGCAGTACTCAGAATGCTGAGCTGTGTATATCCCTGGCCAAGCCACTGATTGGCAACTTTCTGTGTATACTGTGTGATGCGCCCCCTGGGCCGTGGGGTACTCGGTAGCCGGGCCGGTCCTGTATTGAGGTAGTCACGGTGGCAGTGACCTGGTCCGTGGCCCAGGGCGGTCAAATAAAGAACAGTCAATTGGGGAAATAAAGATTTGGGGATAATGTTCGTGACGCCACCCGTGGTATGCGGCTATATGGGGCCGCCGCTGCGTTGCAGATCCACTGGGGCTGATGGTGACGCAGCAAGGATAGTTCAGCTCTCCACAGGCAGAGCTAAGCTCCAGGGCAGTATATAGGACTTGATGAGGTAGATGTTGTTGTAATTGTGGATTTCGGCTGCAACACCTTGAAAATGCTGCGGCCTCCGGTTGGCTAGCTGAGCCTGGTTGTTCTCCACTAGTCTGGGGCCGGTCCCTTTCTACGGGCTGGTCCCTCCACTCGACGGCGGTCGGGTATATGTGGGTCCCATGGAGAGCGTCCGCGCTCACTTGCCCCTGAGACCCCCTCTGTCTCTTCTTCCTTCTTCTGGGCCCCTTACTCTGGGCCCCCTCCTGTCTGGACCTGTCACAAGCAGGACCTCCCTCCTGGGCTTACAGCCCTGACTGAAATGAACTCCTTCTAGGAGGTTCCCCTTCTTATATCCTCTGTTAGGGTGCTCCTCTTTGCTGCTTCCTCCACCCACACCCAGTACATGGTTCCCTCTCCTTTGGTCCCCCCCCTCCAGCCAGGGACAGGGCTCAGCAATGACCAAGTGCATCTTGCCCCGTCTGCTGGTCTGGAGTGGTGTAGTGCTGGATGCAGGTGTGTGGGTCCCGGATAGTGTTCCTTCCTTACCTGGGAGTGGGGTACCACACTTCTGGGTGAGGTGCAGTACCTCTGTGGCAACTGGACCCACAGGGGCGCCACATACCCCCCTTGTTAAATACAGCATGTCCGCGGGCTGGAACAGAGTAAAAAGATTTGTAAGACATGCAAAAACTTTTAAGATGCATCGCCATCGAAGACAGTAAAACTTTTTCTTCCCTTTATGGGAGGCACTTTCTCTTAAATGTTATACATAACTACTTAGTATATAAATCAATATAAGATCACTTTAAATAACATTTCATCAAACAAGTTCAGTAGGCTGTAGTGAGATCCTTATCAGGGTGTCCATCTCACTGGTATAAGTGCAAAGTGGGGGGGGGCCGTCCACAACAAGCTCCCAACGTAGGCCCTGGGTGTGGCTGAGGGGCATAGCTGATCCACTCATTGGACCACGTCTTCGGCCACGCCAAACGGGATTTTGTTCAGTGGGCTATAAAACCAACAAGAAGCACCTTAAGAAGTTTTACAATTAAAGTTCGAGCTGCTCGAGGTCCACTACCACAGTGTCCTTTTTTTTCTTAACCGGGTATACATAACATGAATCACAACTTTTCACACAAGGATTACATCAATACCCTTCCGGGTAACTATATACACATTTTTTTCTGATGGTTACTTAGTTCAGTTCAGTGGTGGTGCTCCCTCCAGGGAAACATTTGTCCACCACTGGATGGCCCACCCGGGTCATCAGCTTCAGATGGCAGGGGTGCGTTCTCCTCCTCCACCACCCTATGCACATGTAGGGCGTACCACCCCCGTTCTCCGTGGTGACGGGTGTAGGTGACCCTGTCTCCAGGGTATAGATCCCGTTCCTGGTGTCCCTGATGTAGGTGGGATTCCACATCGCCCCTGTCCACGAAGAGGTCCGTGGCCACTTGAGGCTACCGAATGAAGCCCCAACCTCCCTCCAGATCGAACTTGACTACGGTTCCCTCGGCGCGGGGACTGGGTTTGGTGGGTTTGGCTTTACGGGCCCGGGCCTTAGCCTTCATGTTGCTGGCCTCCATCGCCTCCCATCGCACTTGACGTTCCCGCCGCTCCGCTTCCAGTTTTAGAAGTTCCCGCTGGCAATACTCCTCTCTCCGTAGAGCCTCCGTTTGGGTCTCCCGCGGGAATCCCATCAGATCACCCTCCGGGTTGTCCCACCTGAACTCCTCTCCTCCTTAGCAGGCAACCTGGTGTAAGGGGGAAGACCGGGGTGTAAGTACTTTCAGAACAAGGTATTCAGAACTGCCGGGGCCGTGCCTCTGACTGCAGGGGGAAGACAGACTGCGAGCAGAGGAGTCAGGTGACCGGGAAGCTGGGGGCGTGTCCAGAGCCAGAGCTCAGGGGTCAGGTGACCGGGGAGCTGGAAGCGTGTCTAGGAAGAGGGAGAAAAAGGAGTTTTGCGCGGGAAAGCAGGCAGTGGGAGTCAAGCCCGACTAGAGGGAGAAGAAATGCAGGGTCCGTGGAGCCGAGCAATTGAGGTGCAATATTATGGACTAGGGGCTCAGCGGGTCAAACCGGAGACCGTCCACTGCCGCCAGAAGACGTGGAGCCGAGCAAGTGAGGTGCAGTGTTATGGACTAGGGGCTCAGCGGGTCAAACCAGATACCGCCCGCTGCCGCCAGAAGACGGAGCATTGTTTAGGCAGAGAAGCCAGAAGAAAACAACACCGGCATCAGACTTCATCTGCCTTGTTGGGAACAAGAGTCAGCTAAGTGTTAAACTACCGATTACAACCGTGTCGACTCTGCTCTAGCCAAACAGTGAATTGTCGTTTATAGTCTGTTACCTGCTACTCCCCTTGTTGTCCCCATATTTCCCCATATTTCCCCTGTTACTCCCTGCGTGGAGATTGACCCTGTTACAGTAAATCTTTCTTGTTTATTAGCCCTGTACTGGCTGCTCTGTGTTTCTGTGTCACTGCATCTAAAGTACCTGTGTTACATTTGGCGTAGTCGGCAGGATGCAGTCTTTAGACACAGACAGAGACACGACCTGCTGGAAGTGCGGAGGCGCAGGACATTACGCCAGGGGCTGTGCAAGCCGAGGGCGGCCCCTGTCGCGGCAGCCGTTAAACTAACGGGCTCCGTGTTTGGGGGACACAGCCTGGAGCCTAAGGAAGGGGAAAGAAAAAGAGGAAGTCCCAAAGACCTAGTTTCCACCAGCCCGACTGTCTGGGCCGAAATAAGCGGTCGGGCTGTTCACTGCCTGATTGACACAGGATCCCAGGTGACTACGATGACAGAAGCCTACTTTCAACAGCAATTTCCAGAGATAGCGCGGCCTGAATGGGGACCAGTAATTACACTCACGGCAGCTAATCAATCCCGGTCGCAGGGGTGGTTTGGATGAAGATCCGAGTGTATGGAAAAGATGAGGGAAAAATGGGGTCGTCTTGGTCGCAGGGGAACCCGGAAGTGGACCCCCGTTGACCCTCGGAATGAATGTGCTGAAAGAAGTCGGGCAAATCCTGATTAGTGAGCCGAAGGAGATTCCTCTAGACCGGTGGGACCCACGAACCCCCCAAAGGAGGATTTTTCAACAATTAATCCGAGCCGCCCAGGCTGAGGAGACGTCGAGTGAAGGGAAGGTCCTGGGGAAAATAATAGTACCAGCAGCTACGGTTCTCACCTTACTGCCTGGACAAATTGTACTCACGTTACCCGCATGGGCCTGCACACCTCTTTAGGGGGTCGAAGTTCAGATAGAACCAACATCGATGGACAAAGTACCCCCGGACTCCTGGTGGCTCGGACACTGGCCACCGTCCAGGGTGGCAATGTTATAGTGCGGTGCGTTAATCTGGGCGAAGGTGATCTCACACTCCCTCCCAGGGTGGAAATAGCCCAGATTCTGGGAATGCCAGAGAAGTTGGTGCAACCTGATGTGTACGAGGAGACCACTGGACTCTGGCGGTCACCGTGCCGCCGGAATCCCACCGTGCTAGAGCGAAGGGGGGATGAAAAATCGTAGAACAAATGCGGGCTGAATTAACGGGACTTTCACCTCGACAGGTGCAGCAGGTTGAGGAGGTACTGGAGCGGTACTAAGAAGTCTTTGCTCGCCATGAGGATGATTTTGGTTGCACCGAAGCCATTACCCGGGAGATTCCCATGGGGAGCGCTGCCCCAGTGCGGGAGAGATACAGGCAGATACCTCCCCAGATGTGTAAAGAGGTCAAGGAAATGCTAGCCCATATGTTACAGAGTGGTGTGATACGGGAGAGTCAGAGTCCGTGGGCAGCCCCGATTGTCCTGATCAGGAAGAAAGATGGGACTCTGTGGTTCTGTGTGGACTATAGACGACTGAATGCCTGTACAGTACAAGACTCTTACCCACTACCCCGAATCGAAGAGTCCCTTTCGGCCTTAGAGAAGGCAAGATACTTCTCCTCCTTGGATCTGGCCAGCGGGTATTGGCAAGTGCCCGTGGCCGAACATGACCATGCGAAGACAGCATTCATATTACCCATGGGACTGTTCGAGTTCAATCGGATGCCCTTCGGCCTGACTAACGCCCCCGGGACATTACAGCATCTGATGGAGAGGTGCCTGGGCGATTTGAACTTCGAGGCGACACTGATTTATCTTGAGGACATAATTGTCTATGCTGCCACCTTCGAGGAGCACCTCCAGCGACTGGAGCAAGTACTGAGTCGCCTACAGAGTCATGGCCTAAAGGTGAAGCGCCAGAAGTGCCACCTGTTCCGCAAACAGATCGAATATCTCGGTCATACTGTGTCCGGTGAAGGAGTCAGACCCACCCGGGAAAAGGTGGCCGCCATACAGAAGTGGCCTACCCCGAAGACAGTGAAGGACGTTCGGGCCTTCCTGGGACTTGCCGGGTACTACCGAAGATTCGTGAAGAACTTCACCCGCATAGCCAACCCATTGCTGGAGCTACTTATGGGAGTGCTGGCGGGCACCAAGAATCAGATGATTCGGTGGGGAAGCAGCCAGGAAAAGGCCTTCCGTGCCCTAAAAATGGCCCTGACCGAGGCCCCAATCCTTGCTTATGCGGATTTCTCCCTACCATTCATACTCCACACTGATGGGAGCCTACATGGTCTGTGAGCCGTGTTATCCCAAGTACAGGAGGAGAAAGATCGCGTGATTGCGTACGCCAGTCGCTCCCTTCACGACTCTGAGAGGAACCCAGATAATTATAGCTCTTTCAAATTAGAGTTGCTGGCTCTGGTTTGGGCAATGACCGAAAAGTTTGCAGAGTATTTGTCCGGGTCCGAAGTACTGGTGAGAACAGATAATAACCCGCTGGCTCACCTGGAGAATGCGAAATTGGGGGCCCTGGAGAAGCGATGGGTGGCCTGCATGGCCAGGTACCGGTATAAAATTGCCTACCGGTCTAAGGCAGAGAATACTCATGCTGATGCCCTCTCCAGAGTGACATATGAACGGCCTGATCATGACCATGATGAAGATTTGGAGGCGGATGAGGGCCCTAGCTTCCAAAGCTGGTCGCGGCGCAGGGACAGATCGGAAAGACGTCAGAAGAACAAGTGCTAGGGCAGCCAAGAGACGACTGGGTCCGACTTCAACAGACTGACAAAGAAGTCGCCCAATTACGTCAATGGGTGGCTTTGAGACAGGTCCCCAGTCGAAAGGAGAGGAGTACCCTGTCCCCGGGCACCCTGAAAATGCTGGGACAATGGGAGAGACTTTGTTTGCGAGACGGGCTGCTGTACCGACGGGTACAGCTACTGCGAGAGTTCGGGATCACTTGGCAAGTGGTGATCCCAGAGAAGTTGGTCGGAGTAGTGGCTAAGGAGGGTCATGAACGAGGGGCTCACTTCGGACCAGAGAAGACATTTCCGTGTTTGCAGAGGCTGGTGTATCACCCCCGACTGCGAGCAACAATAGAAGACACTTGTCGAAGATGTCGAAGCTGTGAGCTGGTTAAGCCCCCGGAGCAGCGGGTCCCCATACAAACCATTGTGGCTTCTGCCCCCTTGGAGGTGCTGATGATCGACTATTTGACTGTTGGACCGGCGCATCTCGGGTATGAACATTGCCTAGTGATGACAGACCACTTCACAAAGTTTCCGGTGGTGACCCCGACCAGAGATCAGACCGCCGAATCTGCTGCGCAGGCCATCTGCCGAGACTTCATTCGGGTGTACGGCTGCCCAAAGAGGATCCATTCTGATCAAGGCGTCTGCTTCCAAGGCTGGGTGATGGAAAAGCTGCACCGGTTGTACAGGATTAAGAAGTCACGGACTACTCCTTACCACCCTCAAGGAAATGGGGCCTGTGAACGCTTTCATCGGACACTGATCCAAATGCTCCGCACGTTGGAGGACGATCGGAAGGTATGGTGGCCTGAGTTTGTGGCTGAGCTGGTGTGGGTCTACAACAACCGAGTGAATAGTACGACGGGATTCACTCCTTACTGTTCGGGCGAAAGGGGTGAGAGATTACCGATTAGAGCTGGACCCCGAGAAGGACTACCCACGGACAGGGATGTGTTACTGGTCCGAGAACACCGACATCGACTGCAGACCCTCCGACGGTTGGTACAACAAAAGTTTCGGGAGCTCAAACATCATGAGACATTACCTCTTCGAGGGACAGCTCAGAGGCCCGGGGAGCGGGTGTTGGTTCGAGACTGGCGGCCCCAAGGCAAATTGAGTAGGCGGTGGGAACGGACCCCGCAGCGAGTGAAGCGCAGGGTTGGCGCTGAAGGACCTGTGTATGAAGTTCAACCCGAGGGGGCTGAAAGGGCCCCTACCAGAGTGGTTCACCGTAGTATGCTGCGGCCCTGTCTGTCTAAACATGATGAAGATGAAGAAGGATCACCTGCTTCTAGAGAGGGTCCTGTCACAGTTGCCCCAAGCCACGATGTGGATGAAGAAGAATTGTTGATTCTACATCCGAGCCCCAGTGTAACATCCCTGGCGGCGTGCTGGCATGGCTTACCACCTCCCACCATGCAAGACCGCCATCTTACCTATCAATCCAGGCTGCACACTTTGCTCCAGTACCTGCTGTGTCTCTTGTCTGATTGCTTAGGGCGGCGGCGCGGCTACTGCCTGATTCTTATAGTTACTGTGTGCGCACTCCTAATGCCTCCCCAGCCTATTGCTGTGAGTCACTGGATACTTAAACCCCCTCCACCTAGTAGGGGGTGCCTGAGCAACACTTTTCTTCAGTGTGTTCCTTGCAACTGAGTTGCCAGGTCCTGTCCTGTATCTTGTCTGTTCTGCCCCTGGGGGCTGTATACCCAGGCCTGTTACCTGTATCTGTGACTTCTAGTCTGTCTCCGCCACCCCGGGGGCTGAGTACCCAGGCTCGTTCCTGTATCTTGTTCCTGGTTCAGTCCCTGTCTGAACTGTGTCCTAGCCCGTTACCTGTTTGTCTCTATGTCCGAACCTTCCCTTTTCCTGCAGTGTCTGAATCTGCACCTAACTCCAACTCGTTGTCTCTGAACTTCTGTTTGGGAGTTTTGTGTACACTCGCTACTTCATTGTAAGTACCTTGTGTGTATCTGGATATGTTTGTTCACCGCACCTGCGGTTTTGCTCTGCTCTGCTTGTTCACCGCACCTGCGGTTTCGCTCTGCTCTGCTTGTTCACCGCACTTGCGGTTTCGCTCTGCTCTGCTTGTTCACCGCACCTGCGGTTTTGCTCTGCTCTGCTTGTTTACCGCACCTGCGGGTTTTGCTCTGCTCTGTTTGTCTACCGCACCTGTGGGTTTTGCTCTGCTCTACTTGTTTACCGCACCTGCGGGTTTTGATCTGCTCTGCTTGTCTACCGCACCTGCGGGTTTTGATCTGCTCTGCTTGTCTACCGCATCTGTGGGTTTTGCTCTGCTCTGCTTGTTTACCGCACCTGCGGGTTTTGCTCTGCTCTGTTTGTCTACCGCACCTGCGGGTTTTGATCTGCTCTGCTTGTCTACCATATCTGCGGGTTTTGCTCTGCTCTGCAAGTCTACCGCACCTGCGGGTTTTGCTCTGCTCTGCTTGTCTACCGCACCTGCGGATTTTGCTCTGCTCTGCTTGTCTACCGCATCTGCGTGTTTTGCTCTGCTCTGCTTGTCTACCGCATCTGCGGGTTTTGCTCTGCTCTGCTTGTCTACCGCACCTGCGGGTTTTTCTCTGCTCTGCTTGTCTACCGCACCTGCGGGTTTTGCTCTGCTCTGCTTGTCTACTGCACCTGCGGTTTTGCTCTGCTCTGCTTGTCTACCGCATCTGCAGGTTTTGCTCTGCTCAGCTTGTCTACCGCACCTGCGGCTCCGTTCCTGTATCCCAGTCTGTACTGATCCCTATCCTGCCTGCGTTCCTACCTGCCAGTACCCGCCTGTCTGCATGCCAGCCGGGCCTGCCAGTGCCCACCTGTCTGCATACCAGCCGTGCCTGCCAATACCCACCTGTCTGCATACCAGCCGTGCCTGCCAGTACCCACCTGTCTATATGCCAGTCTAACCTGCCTGTTCCTGCATTCCCCAGTGTGGGTCAACAGCTGTGACCGGGGTCTGACCTGGAGTAGCACCTGGTCCCTCTGCTCAGTTCCTCCCTGGTTCACGGAGTCGACTGAGCCGCCATGCGACCTTGGTCGGACCGGGTTGATGCTTAGTCACTCCCCTCCAGGCACTCCTTGGTTCATGGTCCAGTGGGATCACTAATCACGCTCACGCCAGTCAGTCCGGGCGTGTGCATAACACCCAGCACTCGATTACCTGCAGTCCCCAGTGCAGGCGGCGAGGGAACACCATCGATTGAAGCCACCGGGCAGGCGGAGATTGGGAATCCAAGTGTCCCTGCACCCCCCATCGGTCAAACTGAGTTACGCCGGTCAGAACGGACAACAGCAGGAGTGCCTCCTCACCGTTACGAACAAGATCAATTTATATGGCAATGTATCGTTCAGGAAGTCCAAGAATGTGAACGTTTGGTGAAGGAACTCTCGCCCGTGGAATGGCGAGTTAAAGGAGAGCGGGAGTGTAAGGGGGAAGACCGGGGTGTAAGTACTTTCAGAACAAGGGATCCGGAACTGCCGGGTCCGTGCCTCTGATTGCAGGGGGAAGACAGACTGCGAACACAGGAGTCAGGTGACCGGGAAACTGGGGGCGTGTCCAGAGCCAGAGCTCAGGGGTCAGGTGACCGGGGAGCTGGAAGTGTGTCTAGGAGGAGGGAGAAAAAGGAGTTTTGCGCGGGAAAGCAGGCAGTTGACAGTGGGAGTCAAGCCCGACTAGAGGGAGAAGAGACGCAGGGTCCTTGGAGCCGAGCAAGTGAGGTGCAGTGTTATGGACTAGGGGCTCAGCAGGTCAAACCGGAGACCGCCCACTGCCGCCAGAAGACGTGGAGCCGAGCAAGTGAGGTGCAGTGTTATGGACTAGGGGCTCAGCGGGTCAAACCGGAGACCGCCCGCTGCCGCCAGAAGACGGAGCATTGTTTAGGCAGGGAAGCCAGAAGAAAACAACACCGGCATCAGACGGCATCTGCCTTGTTGGGAACAAGAGTCAGGTAAATGTAAAACTGCCGATTACAACCATGTCGACTCTGCTACATCTAGTCAAACTGTGAATTGTCGTTTATAGTCTGTTACCTGCTACTCCCCTTGTTGTCCCCATATTTCCCCTGTTACTCCCTGCATGGAGATTGACCCTGTTACAGTAAATCCCCCTTGTTTATTAACCCTGTACTGGCTGCTCTGTTTTTCTGTGTCACTGCATCTAAAGTACCTATGTTACACTGGGGCGCGGGCGTGGGCAGTAAAGGGGCTCTTTGCTGATCCTCAACCCTCGTGGACCAGTCCCACGTGGCACACCCGTACACCCAGACGGGTGTAGGAGTTGATGGCTCTCCCAAGGGGCCTAGGAGGGTGTCAGTGTCGTCGACGCCCGGGACAGGGGCTTTGTCATTACCTTTGCTTACTGTCGCTCTGGTATTCAGCGTCCCCTCAGGAATGGCCCCGCCGGGGCTGGGGTGCTGGTGATCGGGCTAGGTGTTAACTGCTGCCGGGTCAGCTTTTCTAGCAGCTCACCCTTCCACTGCGCGACGGCGGTCTACTGGGCTTCCTCCATTCGCCGGCCCAGCTCCTGTACTTCCGCACGTACAAACCCCATATCCTCCAGGGGTAGCTTGCCCAGGACCCCCTCCAGGTTAAGTGGAGAATCCTCTGGTTGCAGGGCACGGGCATTGCTTCCGTCCATGGCGCCTGTTGGGTGCATTCTGCTTCCACTGTCTGTGGCCTTGCCCTGTCTGCAAGGTTTTCCTTCTCCTCTTCCCTTTAGGGGCGGTCCCACTCCAGCTTGCTGTCGGCCACACCAGGGGGCGGCGCCCCCAGACTGATGGACAAGTCTAGGTATATGGCCGCAGGCACATGAGGCGGACTCGGTTTTTGGCGCCATTCTGGGACCCAGCCCATGATGGGAGGTTTCTTCTCGTATTTTAGCACACACATAATGGCGCCCGTTCTTCTGGGGTGGGCGCCACTGCTTTAGCAACAAGCACACTCTATAGGCGCACGGGACCCGTGATAATGGGTCGGTTCATCCTGTTCGTGACGCCAAGTTGACGAGCCCCCTGGGGCCATGGGGTACTCGGTGGCAGTGACCTGGTCCGTGGCCCAGGGCAGTCAAATAAAGTGACAGTCAATAGGGGAAATAAAGATTTGGGGATAATGTTCGTGACGCCACCCGTGGTATGCGGCTATATGGGGCCGCCGCTGTGGTGCAGATCCACTGGGGCTGATGGTGACGCAGCAAGGATAATTCAGCTCTGCACGGGCAGAGCTAAGCTCCAGGGCAGTATATGGTGATTTGAAAAGGTAGATGCTGTCGGCAGGGACAGTGTAGTGCAGGGCTGATGACGCAGCAATAAATCAAGGACACAGTGGGGTGCAGTTTTCAGGCTTTACTTACAGTTCTTAGGCAGTTCCAGGTTGTCACTGCAGCCGGTTATAACCGCCCACATCGTCCTGCGTTCTCCACGGAAGGGATCCAGCCAACTCCCAGGCAGTTCAGGTACACTTCGTCGGGACCCCTTCTTATGTGCCTCTCTGACCGTCTCCTTGCGCTGGCTCTCGCCCTCCTGCCCTGCACCTTACAATCAGTGTCCCAAGCCAATGGTCTCAGGCCTTGTCAGGTGACTTACTCTCTGTCCCCTGGACCCTATGTGGCTACCTTTTCGGTGATGTAATTGTGGATTTCGGCTGCAACACCTTGAAAATGTGCGGCCTCCAGATGGCTAGCTGAGCTTGGTTGTTCTCCACTAGTCTGGGGCCGGTCCCCTTCTGCGGCCTGGTTCCTCCACTCAACGGTGTTCGGGTGGATGCGGGTCCCACGGAGAGCGTCCATGCTCCCGTGCCCCTGAAAACCCCTCTGTCTCTTCTTCCTTCTTCTGGGCCCCTTACTCTGAGCCCCCTCCTGTCTGGATCTGTCACAAGCAGGACCTCCCTCCTGGGCTTACAGCCCTGACTGTACTGAGCTCCTTCTAGAAGGTTCCCCTTCTTCTTATAACCTCTTTGCTGCTTCCTCCACCCACACCCAGTACATGGTTCCCTCTCCTTTGGTCGTCCCCCCCCCTCCAGCCAGGGACAGGGCTCAGCCGTGACCAAGTGCATCTTGCCCCGTGAGCTGGTCTGGAGTGGTGTAGTGCTGGATGCAGGTGTGTGGGTCCCGGGTAGTACTCCTTCCTTACCTGGAAGTGGGGTACCACGCCTCTGGGTGAGGTGCTGTACCCCTGTGGCAACTGGACCCGCAGGGGCGCCACATGTGCATAGGCAGAAAACTCCTAATCAGTGGTGGGGGCGGGGTTACAAAGATTAGCCTGACTGCCGTGCACGAGGCACCCAGTCCTGTAGTGATAATCTCCTGCTGCTAAAACACTGGTTGTGTTGAATCTACAGCACCCAGCCTAGTAAGTGACACATCGCTGGAATCAGGGTCCCTTGCTGTATATCATGCTGTTCTCAAATTAAATAGCAAAAACCTGCTTATTACCTTTAAGTGCCTGTGTCTTCATAATTTTCTTAAAGATTTGCCTGCTTTCCACAGCAAAGCCGGTTTTTATAATACAGCCCCAGAACACCGAGGTCCTAGTAGGCAGCAGCGTGACGCTGGAATGTGGGGTCTCTGGAGATCCGCAGCCAAGTATTACATGGAGTACAGACACAGGAGATCCTGTCTCCACTAATGATCGCTTCACCGTCACCAGCTCCGGAGGCCTGTACATCCAAAACGTCAGTTTCTCCGAGCAGGGACTGTATTGGTGTCACGCCAGCAACAGTGAAGGCTCCATACAGGCCCCAGCCTCTATTATTGTGCAAGGTAAATCTCAGCATACGGTTATTAGCAATCACTGCTGCTGATACAGGGGAGGGAGCTGGATGATCGAGGTTGCAAACAAATTTAGTGATTTGGAGAAGTATAGAGAGGTGGTGGACACCCAGACTTAGACTACATTCACACATTCGTGTGACACATCCATTTTTTTCACCAGACAGCACATGGACTCATAGAGTTTAATTGATCCATACACCCATCCTTTTAAAGACTGATCCATGTCTCCGGTCCATGAGACTCAGAGCTTGTCCTATTCTCATCTATAGACTCGGCCATTAAAGTCTATGGAGATACATATAAAACCGATGGAACACGGAAGACCGACTGTGTACTTTAGAGTACTATCCAAATTTCATCTGTTTTTAAATAATCCATTGCTTAAATGGTTCAGATAGTCTACCTGCTTCAATTAAAAAGAAAAACGGATGAGGAAAAAAAACAGAGGCACCTGAGAAACAAAGATCTATTTCTTTCTCTTGGATGCAAATTGTCTCTTCAAAGAGGAAGAGAACTAGAACTCCTGTGCCACCTATAGGAAGTAGCAATCCTAAAAGTCAATATCGACTCTCTAACGAGCCTTGTCACATTACTTAGGATAAAAGGCAGAACCAGATTGTGGCTTTTATCCTAAAGGCCCCGTCACACTAAACGAAATCGCTAGCGAGATCGCTGCTGAGTCACAAGTTTTGTGACGCAACAGCGACCTCAGTAGCGATCTCACTACGTTTGACACTTAGCAGCGACCAGGCCCCTGCTGTGAGATCGCTGGTCGTGTCGGAATGGTCTGGACCTTTTTTTGATCGTTGAGGTCCCGCTGGGTAGCATGCATCGCTGTGTTTGACACCTTACCAACGTCCTTGTTGACGACTCAGACACAGAAACACATAGGCGTGCATCGTTATATAGATCGTTACGGGTCGCCGCATCGTTGCTGCGTTGTTGGGAAGATCTGACTGTTTGACATCTCACCAGCGACCACATAGCGACGCAGCAACGATCCCTGACAGGTCGTATCGTTGTCGGGATCGCTGTAGCATCGCTTAGTGTGACAGGGCCTTAAGTCATGTGACAAGGCTTGTTAGTGAGTTGATATTGACTTTTAGGATTGCTACTTCCTATAGGTGGCACAAAAGTTCTAGTCCTCTTCCTCTCTGAAGAGACAATTTGCATATTTACCAGAGAAGCATTGCAGCTTAAAATTCTCTTGACCTTGATATGCTTAACATGTCACTCTCTGCAAGGAGAAACGTTACCCCTTGAATCCTTTCTTTTGGATGGTAACACTCACACGGATTTGAGAATGCAGCCTTACTTAGACTCCTCATGGTTCACTTCCATCATGCTTTACTGCTAAAGACAAAATTACTCAATTTGTGAATTCATCCCCTTTTCTAGAAGTGCAAAGGTTTACTGTGGTTCCCAATGACCAGGCCTTGAGTGAGGGTAAAGATGCCCAATTTCCATGTTTCGCAAGTGGACAACCAGCTCCAGTCATAACCTGGACCAAGCAAGGTAAGGCCCTAAACTATTACCCATCGTGTTGGGGTAAATCTCCAATAATATATATAGAACCATTAGCGTATTGTTTCTATCTGTCTATACAAGTGTAATTTCCAGAATCTCTAAGAAACTAGTATGTATCATAATTCATAAGGGAATATTGCAGTTTCAGAAAATAAATGTTATTTTTTTTGTATAAAGAAAAATGAAGAGTATCTGATGAAGTCAGACCTACGTCGAAAACGCGTTGTGCAAATGAAGAAAAACCGCATTGTTTTTCCACTTCCAGACCGACAGCGCCTATATTCAACCGATTTCTATCTATGGATGTTTGAACAACATTTTTTTTATAATAACATGTTACACAATATTCCAATATATTTTCTGCATCAATTACTATTTTTTCAGGATCTACATGCTGTAATTCAGTAAAAATCTAATTGCTCACTTCCAGTGGATTTAAATCTGTTCTGGTAATGTGATGAACTCACTCACTAAACGACACAGCTGTGAAAACTGTACTCACATTGTAGTTAGCCCTGCGACCATGTAAATATCCTATGACCTGGACCAATTCTTATCAGCTGGGACGAAACAGTAAGGGTTACTTTTCTTTGAGAGCAAGCAGAGATATTGAAATACAATTGAAACCAGACGTTTACATACACTATATAAAAAGACACATACGCATGTTTTTCTCAATATCTGACATGAAATCAGAATTAACCTTTCCCTTTTTAGATCAATTAGGATTACCATAATTTTAATATTTGCCAAATGACACAATAATAATAAGAGAGAGAGAGAGAGAATGTTTTAAGGCATTTTTATTACTTACTGCAAAGTCAAAAGTTTACATACACTAAGATTACTATGCCTTTTAACAATTCTGGACTGCCCATATGATGATGTCATGTGTTTGGAAGCTTCTGATACGTTTTTTGGCAACATCTGAGTTAATTAGAGACACACCTGTGGATGTATTTTAATGCACACCTGAAACACACTGCTTCTTTGTGTAGCATCATGGGAAAGTCTAAAGAAAGCAGCCAAGATATCAGGAAGAGAATTGTGGACTTGCACAAGTCTTGCTCATCCTTGGGTACAATTGCAAGATACCTGAAGGTGCCTCGTTCATTTGTACAAACAATTATAACCAAGTACAAACAAGATGGGAATGTCGAGCCATCATACCGTTCAGGAAGGAGACGGGTTCTGTGTCCCAGAGATGAACATGCTTTGGTCCGACATGTGCATATCTACCCAAGGACCAAAGCAAAAGACCTTGTGAAGATGATGGCGGAAGCTGGTAAGATTGTGTCAATATCCACAGTGAAACGAGTACTGTATCAACATGGGCTGAAAGACCACTCTGCCGAGAAGAAGCCATTACTCCAAAAGAAACATAAAAAAGCCAGATTAATGTTTACAAATGCACACAGGAACAAAGACCTTAATTTTTGGAGACATATCCTGTGGTCTGATGAAACTAAAATTGAACTTTTTGTGCACAATGACCATCTTTACGTTTGGAGGAAAAAGGGAGAAGCTTGGAAGACTAAGAACACCATCCCAACTGTGAAACACGGGGGGTGGCAGCATCATGTTGTGGGGTTGTTTTGCTGCAGGAGGGACTGGTGCACTTCACAAAATAGATGACATCATGAGAAAAGAAGATTATGTGGCAATTCTGAATTAACATCTCAAGACATCAGCCAGGAAGTTAAAGCTTGGGTGGGAATGGGTCTTCCAAGTGTACAATGACCTGAACCATACTGCCAAAATGGTAACAAAGTGGCTTAAGGATAACAAAGTCAATGTTTTGGAGTGGCTATCACAAAGCCCTGATCTCAATCCTATTGAAAATTTATGGGCAAAGCTGAAAAGGCAGGTGCGAGCAAGGCGGCCTACAAACCTGGATCAGTTACACCGGTTTTGTCAGGAGGAATGGGCCCAAATTCCAACCAACTATTGTGAGAAGCTTGTGGAAGGATATCCCAAACGTTTGACCCAAGTCATTCAGTTTAAGGGCAATGGTACCAAATACTAATGAAATGTATGTAAACTTTTGACTTTGCAGTAAGTAATAAAAATGCCTTAAATCATTCTCTCTCTCTCTCTCTCTCATTATTCTGGCATTTGGCAAATATTAAACATTATGATAATCCTAATTGACCTAAAATGGGAAAGGTTTAGTCTGATTTCATGTCAGATATTGAGAAGAACATGCAGATGTGTCTTTATATATAGTGTATGGAAACTTCTGGTTTCAACTGTATGTGAAGAATTAATACAGAAAGTATATGGCAAAATCATTTAACTTTTCAGTATGCCAAAAATAACTATTATTTTGTGAAGCTGAAACTATTCCTTTAATAAACTCTTCCTATTAGACTTCTTCTAATTACAGTATAACACTGCCATCCTGGCATGGAGTCCGTCTCAGCTGATCTCGCCTTGGGCTTTGTGCCACAAATTTTAGGACTGCCAGCCCTCTGCAGAGTGTAAAGTACATGCTTCAGTGCTGTGTCCTGAAAAGACTGCACTTAAAGTGAACTCGAGCCATGGAAGAGCACTAGTATGTTCACTGAATGTCCGGAGATAAGTAATATTACACCTTCCATAGAAATCAAATAAAAGTAATCCGATTCATCCACGATTTGATAGGCAACACATCCAAGGACATAATAAACTCAAGGCATTCCCAAAATGCCTTAGAATATGTGACGTGCCCCCTGGGCCGTGGGGTACTCGGTGCCGGGCCTGTTGTTGCTAGGGGAGATGTCACAGTGGCGGTGACCCGGTCCGTGACCCAGGGCGGTCAATCAAAAGGGGAATATTATTTACAGGGGATTTATAGTTTTATATACAGTTCGTGACGCCACCTATGGTATGCGGCTATTTGGAGCCGCCGCTGCGGAGCAGGTCCTCTGGAGCTGTTGTTAATGCAGCAGAGTTGGTTTAGCTCTCCACAGGTAGAGCTTAGCTCCAGGGCTCTGCTGAGTTGTTATGGATGTTGCGGTGTAGTGCAGGGGGTGATGGCGCAGCAATAACTTCACAAAGACAGTGGGGTGCCGTCCTCAGAGTTTACTCACAGTTGTTCAGTTCCTCAGGTTGCACTGTCCAGTTTACAGCCTCCCACGTCACGCTGCGTTCACCAGGCCGGGGTTCAGCAAACTCCCAGGTGTTTCAAGAGTGCCTGACAGGACCCCGTTCTATATGGCCTTCTCAGCCGTCTTCCTGCGCTGGCCCTCACCCTTCTTGCCCTGCGCCTCGCCAAACAATGTCCCAAGCTGGTATCCTCGGATCTTTCTGGGCAACCTGGAGTTCCCTGGATCCTATGTGGTTACCTTTTTGGCGAATTGAGTGCGGATGTGGCAACTGCGCCCTGAAAGTACAGAAGCCTCCGATTTCCAGTTTGAACTTTGTAATTCTCACTGATTAGGGGCCGGTCCCCTCGGCGGCTCGATCCCTCCACCGCCTGGCAGATTCGGCATGTGCTTATTATTTGGGGGAATAATAAGCACATAGGCGGGGATTTCTTGGCATTCCCCTGGACGCCAAGCCTGTACAAAATAGAATTGATTAAAACGGTTTTCTCTGCAATCAGACCTCTACTATGGGCCATACAGGTATATCTAGATTTACTTTTCTATACCCTGTATGGCCATAGTAGAGGTCTGATATCTCCCAGGGGGGTGACAGATTCCCTTTAACGGTCACAGTCAGCCAGTGTAAATGTATCTACCGTAACTCCTGTCCAAGATATAATTGTTGAAGTCAGATATCTGTTAATGCAGAGAGCTCATAATCTGTAATCCTTACTGATAATGTTACTATTAGGCTGTATTCACCTAGCATTTTTCCCTCGAGCTTAGCATGTACACTTGAAAATCTCCCAAAGAACACTGTACATACGTGTCCATTAGTCAGACAGACCATACGAATGTCCTTCTGGCCTCTATCTGGCAGTATACATGAGTGGCTTCTCAGTCATATACCTTTGGCTGCATAACCATTTAAAATAAATACTTTCTCACGACCGGACTACCGGAGGGCAGGATACCCGGCCACCAACCGCTGAACAGTACACAAAGCACACAAGACTCCGGGAGCAGCTGCCCGCTGTAGCCCCTCAGAACTGTACAGACCACCTTCCCCATTCAAAATAACAACCTCCAGTTCAACGCCCCATATACAATGACCTCCCTTATTATTTTGTACTGTTTATTCCTTACAACTTCTTTCCCATTTGGAATATCCTTCATGTGCCTTATCAAGTTGTCAGTAAGTTTATCATGGAAATAAGAGCTATGGGAGCAATATAATTGCTTGCATCCCTTTTATTTGCACACCTAACCAGCCCCATACAGTATATTACACTTATCGCATGCCACAATCTTCCCCGTAGAGGCACAACATACTTCATGAACATTCATCACACATTAAGTGGGCCTGTTTGCTCTCAAATGCCATGGCTGAACTTCAGTCCCAGTCCGGCCCTGGCTATGCGCACAAGGCATATTCTAAATGCCAGCACAGCCGCTAGAGTTTTCGCTCACAAAGCCGCTTCAGGAAAAAACTGTCGGATTTTTACTGAAGTGGATCCACTGGTGATTTTACTGTTATTTTTGCTGTGGCCTGCACCGCCAGCTTTTTACTATATGTTCTATAAAGAGAGTGAAGAATGATCATGATACTTCTTAATACAGGAAAAATGTATCTTTGTACCGTCGTAGTCAGTGGATAGAAAAATATTTCAATTTGAGAGTCTTCAGTGATTGATGCTTTTTTTAATGGTTAACTGAAAAGATGGAAATAAATAGCAGTTTTCGAGACTCCTCAGGTCTCTTCATCAGTATAACCCAAAATTTGAAGAGTCACATATTTATACACAACAGGACATAGAATAGTACAGTAATAAGACAAGTGACATAGCAGAACTATCAGTATGGGAAGGGGAGAAAAAGTTGTGGCAATAAATATTGGTTAGTTCATACACTGTGTGCAGAATTATTAGGCAAATGCGTATTTTGATCACGATACTTTTTATACATGTTATCCTACTCCAAGCTGCAACGGCTTGAGAGCCAACTACCAATTAAGTAAATCTGGTGATGTGCATCTCTGTAATGAGGAGGGGTGTTGACTAATGACATCAACACCCTATATAAGGTGTGCTTAATTATTAGGCAACTTCCTTTCCTTTGGCAAAATGGGTCAGAAGAGAGATTTGACGGGCTCTGAAAAGTCCAAAATTGTGAGATGTCTTGCAGAGGGATGCAGCAGTCTTGAAATTTCCAAACTTTTGAAGTGTAATTGACGCGCCCCTGGGCCTGCTGTGTCGTGCGGCATCGCGCGCACGGGGGCTTACCCGGAGCCGGATCAGATGGGGGTAGTAGTCTCGTGGCGGTGACCCGGTCCGTGCCCAGGGAGTCAAGCTGAGTGGCAGTTTTTAGCAGAAGATGGTACGGTGTTCGACTACGCCACCCGTTGATTGCGGCTATGAGGCCGCCGCTGCAGGGCAGACCGCTGAGGCCGGTGATAAGATTGTGCAGCGTAGATGGTATAACCCCCAACGGGAGGGGTATGGCCTCAGGGCAGCAGATGGGGATGATAGTGGTTGTGATGGTGCAGCAAGGAAGCTCAGAGACGTGTGGTGCAGTTCAAGGCTTTTACTCACAGGTGTTGCTCCGGTCACTTTGGCCAGCAGTGACCACCCGAGCCGTGCTGCATCCACCAGGTGCGGGACTCGGCCAACCCCCGGGCAGTTCCAGAGCGTGGTCCTGAGCTCCCCTCTCTTCCTTTCTACTGGCCGTCCTCGCCAGGGACCCACCTATGTCCGGCTCCCTCGGGCCTTTTGGTGGCGAAACCTGTCCCGGCTTCCCTGACCCTATTCGTGGTCTGCCTTCCTGGTGGATATGGCGAGGGGTCGCGCCAAAACTTGTCCACGACCTCCGGTTCCTGGCTAAGGATGATTAGCCTCTACCAGCTTGGGATCCGGTACCCTTTTCTGCCAACCCTTCACCCTTCTGGTTTACTTCTGGGATCTCAGGGTTCCCTCTTGTCTTGTGTCTCTGGGCCTCTCTTCCTCCTTCTCTCCACTACAGGCCTGGCCCTGGAGCTGGGCCCAGCCGGAGCCACAGCTCCCTGTCAGCCCTCTCTGGCTGAACTCTCTCTCAGAACTCACCCTGTCTCTAGATGGTGCCCACCATATATACTCCCTCTATGTGTGAGCCCAGGTGACTAGCACCCAATGGGCTCCTACCTCTATGCCCAGAGTCCCTCCCCTATCTGCCCCTACACTACTGGGATGTTCCTCCCCCCCTCCCACTCCAGCCAGGGACAGACGCTGTCGTACCTGCACATCTAACTGGTGGGAGTACCGTAGTTCTGTCCCCCGGAAATGGGATGAGTGTAGTGCATGCAGCAATCTGAGCTCAGTCCCACACTCCATCCTTACCCGGGAGTGGAATACCACACCTCTGGTTCGAGGTGCAATACCCCTGTAGCAGCTGAGTCCTCGGGGTGCTACATAATCACCAAACAATCAAGCGTTTCATGGCAAATAGCCAACAGGGTCGCAAGAAGCATGTTGGCCAAAAAAGGCGCAAAATAACTGCCCATGAATTGAGGAAAATCAAGCATGAAGCTGGCAAGATGCCATTCGCCACCAGTTTTGCCATATTTAAGAGCTGCAACGTTACTGGAGTATCAAAAAGCACAAGGTGTGCGATACTCAGGGACATGGCCAAAAGGCTGAAAAACGACCACCTTTGAACAAGAAACATAAGATAAAACATCAAGAATGGGTCAAGAAATATCTTAAGACTGATTTTTCAAAGATTTTATGGACTGATGAAATGAGAGTGACTCTTGATGGGCCAGATGGATGGGCAAGAGGCTGGATCAGTAAAGGGCAGGGAGCTCCACTCCGACTCAGACGCCAGCAAGGTGGAGGTGTGGTACTGGTATGGGCTGGTATCATCAAAGATGAACTTGTGGGACCTTTTCGGGTTGAGGATGGAGTGAAGCTCAACTCCCAGACCTACTGCCAGTTTCTGGAAGACAACTTCTTCAAGCAGTGGTACAGGAAGAAGTCGGTATTGTTCAAGAAAAACATGATTTTCATGCAGGACAATGCTCCATCACATGCATCCAACTACTCCACAGCATGGCTGGCCAGTAAAGGTCTAAAAGGATAAAAAATAATGACATGGCCCCCTTGTTCACCTGATCTGAACCCCATAGAGAACCTGTGGTCCATCATAAAATATGAGATCTACAGGGAGGGAAAACAGTACACCTCTACACAGTGCCTGGGAGGCTGTGGTGGCTGCTGCACGCAATGTTGATCAAAAACAGATCAAGCAACTGACAGAATCTATGGATGGAAGGCTGTTGAGTGTCATCATAGAGAAAGGTGGCTATATTGATCGCTAATTTTTTGGGTTTTTGTTTTTGCATGTCAGAAATGTTTATTTCTAAATTTTGTGCACTGAAATTGGTTTACCTGGTGAAAATAAACAAGTGAGATGGGATTATATTTGGTTTTTAAGTTGCCTAATAATTCTGCACAGTAATAGTTACCTGCAAAAACAGATATCCTCCTAAGTTAGCCAAATCTAAAAAAAAAACACTCCAACTTCCAAAATATCAAGCTTGGATATTTATGAGTCTTTTGGATTGATTGAGAACATAGTTGTTGATCAATAATAAAAAGTATCCTCTAAAATACAACTTGCCCAATAATTCTGCACACAGTGTAGATAAGGAGTGTGAAAGTTGTATTGTCCTCTGATTCAGGTCTGGTTCAGAGTTGTGATGCCACCAAATGGCCTAAGTGTTGGTATATGCAACAGTTGTGGACTTCTTTGTTTGTGTGAGGGAGGACTTTATGCTGATCTGACAGTAGATGGTGATGTTGTGTAAAGTTTCCTTGTTTACTGTATTGTAAAAGAAAAAAGTCTCTCTTGTACTTTCTGTTTTGTTCTTACTTCCTGGTGCAGTACTGAGTGACTGTGCGTTTTTTTCCTTTACCTCATGTTCTGAGAAGTAAAAGCTTGTTATCCCATGTAATCTGCTCTGTGAAGTTTCTACCGCAATTGTGGGTATCCAGAAGCTGTGCAACAGTGTATGGGCCCAGGCACCGAGGACCCCAGACACCCAGGACACTGGAACTCTCAGCAAGACCCTGGTGAATGCAGAAGAATTCTTCAGTACAATTCTCTCCAAACAAGTAAGACAAGTTAAAAATGACAAGTAGCACAGAGCTAAAACTCACAGTAGCTAAACTGAATAATGAGAATTATCAGTTATGGAAGTTCAAAGTAGAAATGTTATTGTCTAAAGATGATTTATGGGAAGTAATCACTACAGATAGACCTGATGAGGATAATCAGCCATGGGATAAGAAAAATAGACAAGCAAGAGCTACCATCAGCCTATTAGTGGATGATGCTCAATTAATCCACATAAGGAATGAGGATACAGCAAAGGGAATATGGGAAGTGACTCGCCCCCTGGGCCGTGGGGCACTTGAGACCAGACTTCAGGGCAATGCTGGGAGTAGTAGTGGCGACCCGGTCCCGTGGCTCAGGGTGGTCAGACCAGTGGCAGCCTTTTATATGTTTTAGGTAATGTCCGACTACGCCACCCGTGGATTGCGGCTATTATGAACCGCCGCTGCAAGGCAGTCCCCTGAGGCTGATGGTGTGTGCAGCTGAGATCGTATGACTCCCCACGGGAAGAGTGTAGCCTCAGGGTAGCGAGGTGTAGATGGTGGGAGTGATGGTGCAGAGAGTCCCAGTACAGTTAGTGCTGGCAAAGTAAGAAGCACAAAGACAACGTGTTGCAGTCCAGGGTCTTTTACTCACAGTTCGTATACTCCAAGCCACTTCTGTACAGGTAGTGACTGCCCAAGCCGTGCTGCGTCCACCAGGTGAGGGGCTCGGTCAACCCCCAGGCAATTCAGGAG
This sequence comes from Phyllobates terribilis, assembly GCF_046119375.1. NCBI lineage: Eukaryota > Metazoa > Chordata > Amphibia > Anura > Dendrobatidae > Phyllobates > Phyllobates terribilis. The sequence goes on from NW_027362765.1 coordinate 124,240,441, forward strand.
TATGGCACAGGACTCCCTTCTATCCTTCCTCTGGCTCGTGCCCCACCAGTGACCAAGCTTTTGTCCAGCTGCCGCGGATCTATGCGGGCAAACGTGGGCCCCGTTTCCCGCTATCCTATATGGTGCCTTCCTAGCAAGGTTTGGCAGGGGGTCGCACCAAGTGATGATCACGACCTCCGGTTCTTGGCTGAGGATTATTTGTCTCCACAAATTTGGGATCCGGTACCCTTTTCTTGCCTGACCCGTCACCCGATTTCACGTTGGTCCTTAGGGTCCCCTCTGCCTTCTTGTTTCTGAGCCCTTCTGTTTCTCTGTCACTCCTTCTCCTTTCCTGTTCCTTCTTCTCCTCCTTCCCTCGGCCTCTTCTCCAGGCCTACTTCTCCTTCTCCTCCCAGGCTCCGGCCTTCACCCTAGGCCTGCCTTTGAGTAGAGCTCCTACAGAGCCTCCGCTCCCTGTCTTCTCCTCTCCCTCTGAACTGACTTGACTCGACCCTGTCCTAAGATGGTGCCCACCTTTTATACCTTCCCTCTGAGAGTGAGCTCAGGTGACCAGCACCCAATGAGCTCCTACCTATGCTTAGAAACCGTCCCCTTCGGCTCCTACATCACTGGGTTTTCCTCCCCCTCCCCACTCCAGCCAGGGACATGGTCTGTCGTGCCTGCATTACTGCATAAATGGGAGCACCGTTGAGCTGTCCCCCGGAAATGGGGTGTGTGTGATGCATGCAGCTAACTGAGCCCTGGTCCATACTCCATCCTTACCCGGGAGAGGAATACCACACCTCTGGTTGAGGTGCAATACCCCTGTAGCGGCCGAACCCTCGGGCGCTACAGAAGCACTAAGAAAGCTACATGAAAGACCCAGCTTAAATCACAAGTTATTTCTGCTAAGAAAGCTTTACAGTATGAGACTAAGTGCAGACAATGACATAAAGAAGCATATATTCTCTATTATGGAAGTGATATCACAGCTGAGATCAATTGGTGAAGATTTTAAGGAAAGCCATGTAGCATCAATATTATTGTGCAGTTTACCGAATTCATATACTGCTTTGATAAATGCACTAGAGACAAGACCTGAAACAGACATTACATTAGAGTTTGTGAAGATTAGACTCATAGATGAATATCAAAGAAGGAAAGAACAAACAAATGATTCTTCTACTGAAAAAAGATAATGGAAATGCTCTTAAAGCTACCGAATCAAAAAGACCCTATAATATAGAGACAAGAGAATGTTTCATATGTAAGAAGAAAGGACATTTAAAGTAAGACTGTACTATATGGAAAGCAGAGCAACAGAAATTACATCATAAAGAGAATACACAGAAGGTGAAAAACACAATTTCTGATTCATGTGAAAACAATTGGAATGGCACATTTAATGTGACTGATAAGAAATCATCGTTGGGTTGGTTTATTGACTCAGGAGCAACAAGTCACATGACAAGTAATAAAAATTTCTTTACTGAACTTAATTTAAATAAGAAGGAAGCCATTTATCTTGCAGATGGAAGCAAAATAACTGCAGAAGGTGTTGGACAAAGAATGCTAAACTGTTCTAACAAGTTTGGGCATGATTCAAAAATACTTGTACAGGATGTGTTATATGTTACAGGATTAGAAGGAGGATTGTTATCTGTAAAACGTCTAACAGCTAAAGGACTTACTGTAAAATTCAAAGATGATGAGTGTACAATCCTAGCAGGAAACAAGGTAATAGACACATTAAAGGAACAGATGAAGTTGTGTACACATGATCACAAGAATTGTATTCACATGTGGCATAGACGTCTAGGACACAGACATCCTGAAAGTATAATGGAGCTACAAAGGAAAGAATTGACAAAGGATCTATTGATATCTGATTGCTGAATTACCGTAAGATGTGAATGTTGTATAAAATCCAAAGCCACAAGGATATCTTTTCCTAAAGAAAGTGAAACGAAAAGCACAAGACCACTTGATTTGGTGCATACTGACGTATGTGGACTCATGAAAGTGACTACATGAGGAGGCAATAAATATATGGTGACTTTTATAGATGACTACTCAAGATACACAGTCACATACTTGATCAAGAACAAAAGCGAAGTTTTCAATAAACTAGTAGACTACGTGACAAAGTCGAATTACAAGTTTCAGAGGAAGCCAATTGTCATTAGAAGTGATAATGGAGGTGAATTCATAGGACACCAAATAGAAAACTACTTAAGAAAAAATGGTATAGAGCATCAAAAGACTGTTCCATACACACCTGAACAAAATGGAGTAGCAGAAAGGAAAAACAGAACTCTGACTGAAATGTTAAGGTGTATGCTGACAGATTCCGAACTATCAGAGAAATATTGGGGTGAAGCAGCAATGACAGCTACATATCTACTGAACTGACTTTTTTCTAGAAAACTGAAAAAAAAACATATGAACTGTGACAAGGTATGAAACCAAGTGTAAATCATTTAAGAGTTTTTGGTTGTAAAGTTTTTGTATTCATTCCAACAGAAAAACGTTGCAAACTTCAAAATAGGTCCATGGAAGGAATATTTGATGGATATAGTGAAAATTGCAAAGGATATAGAATCCTAGATCCCAAAACAGACAGAGTTATGGTGAGTAACAGTGTGACATTCATTGAAGATTTAAATGAAGACATAATGATTTCACTGGAAACAAAAAATGGGAAAAACAGCAATGATATAGCTGAAGGAATATCTGATGAAAAGAAGTTGAAATTAATAAAAAATAGAATACTGAAATGAAGAGATACAACTACAAACAGACACACAACCAGGATGTTCAATAAGAGAAAACAAAGGAAAACCACCAATACGCCTTTCATACAAGGCAAGTACTAGTAAAATTTATGAGCCTACCTCTTGGGAAGACATATCTCGACTTCCTGAAGAAGAAGCCAATAAATGGATAGAGGCAACAGAAATAGAAATAAAATCCATGCATGACTCAAAAACATGGACGCTAACAGAATTACCAGAAGGAAGAAAAGCTATAGGATGTAAATGGGTTTTTAAAGTAAAGTACCAAACAGATGGCACAGTTGAACGATACCAAGCAAGACTCGAAGCTAAAGGTTATTCTCAAAAATATGGAGAAGACTATGATGAAACATTTGCTCCAGTTGTCAAACATACTACAATAAGAACTTTGTTTGCAGATGCAGCAATGAAACAAATGGAACTGAAACATCTGGATGTAAAGACAGCATTTCTGAATGGAAGTTTAACAGAAGATATTTACATGGAACAACCTACAGGATTCAAAGATGAAAGTAACCCAAACATGGTTTGCAAATTACAGAAAAGTATATACGGTTTAAAACAAGGTGCTAAAGCGTGGAATGATAAAATCACGGAGGTACTCACAAATGAAAAATTTAAAAGCAGCAAAGTTGATCCTTGCCTGTACACAAAAAAGACAAATGGACAGATGGATCTATGTACTCATATATGTTGATGACATTTTAGTTTGTTTTGAAAAAGAAAGGGATAAAGAGGACATACTAAAAATCCTGAATCAACATATTGAGACCAAAGACTTGGGAAATGTGAAACAATACTTAGGAATACAGATAGAAAGAGAAGAAGATGGAAGTTTCCTACTTAATAAAAATCACATGATTCAAGACATAACCAAAACATTTGGATTGAAGGATGCAAAACCAGCAAAGTCTCCAATGGAAACTAATTATCTTAAAGAGATGAGTAGTGAGAAAAATGTGTTACCAAATAATGAAGAGTACAGAATGGCGATAGGAAAATTACTGTATGTAGCGACTGTTACAAGGCCAGACATTGCAGCAGCAGTAGGAATTCTGAGTAGAAAAGTGTCCAAGCCAAATAAAGCGGATTGGAATGCTGTGAAGAGAGTAATACGTTATTTGAAAGGAACCAGCAATGTTAAACTGAAGCTGCCTACAAGTGATAAATGCATTTTTACTGGATACGTTGATGCAGATTGGGCTGGAGATCCAACTGACAGAAAATCTACCAGTGGCTATCTTTTCTTTCTCTCAGGTGGACCAATTAGTTGGAAAAACAATCAATAGGATCGCTGTCGTCAACAGAAGCAGAATATGTTGCAGCAGCACATGCGAGTCAAGAAGTTCTATGGTTAAGACAATTGCTAACAGACCTAGGACAAGCACAGTTGGAACCAACAAAAATAAATGTGGACAATCAGGGATGTCTTGTTCTTGCTCAGATGGAAAGAGTTAACCCAAGAACCAAGCACATTGATGTGAAGTATCATTTCTTGAGGGACCATCAGGAACAAGGAATCCTGAAATTAGAATATTGTCCAACTGAAGATATGACAGCAGACATTTTCACAAAGGCATTGAATGCTGAAAAACATCAGAGACTAATGAAGAAATTAGGTTTGACTGAATAAGTCCTTACTGTTGAGAAAGGGTGTTGGTATATGCAACAGTTGTGGACTTCTTTGTTTGTGTGTAGGAGGACTTTGTGCTGATCTGACAGTAGATGGCGATGTTGTGTAAAGTTTCCTTGTTTACTGTATTGAAAAAGAAAAAAGTCTCTCTTGTACTTTCTGTTTTGTTCTTACTTCCTGGTGCAGTACTGAGTGACTGTGCATTTTTTTCCTGTACTGTTCTGAGAAGTAAAAGCTTGTTATCCCATGTAATCTGCTCTGTGAAGTTTCTACCGCAACTGTGGGTATCCAGAAGCTGTGCAACACTAAGGAGCACATTCCTTAATTGATGTAAAAATCCATAAATCAATGCTGTGAATGTGTCAAAGATCATCATAAGTTTATATTCCCACATTCTTCTGTCTCTCTGGGATGTGAAGTTACCTTTCAATACCAGCAATTTCATGTCCCATGATGCTGTGATTAGGGCTACAAAAATGTTTGGCCACATGGAAATGTATTTTTTTTTTCTTTTATTGTGTGGTGATGAAATTGTATCCATGTTCTAAGTTTTTGCTCTGTGTCCCCTACATACAGACCCCCTGTTGGTACATATAATTAAGTACACCACATTAGATGTGGTGCAGCTGAAAGTATGTTGTCCATTGTCATTATAAATGGCCAGGTTTTACCTTTTTCTGGTTGAAGGAAAAGGTTCCTGTTGTTGGAAAGGACAGGGAGCTTCTGACAATGATACTTCTTAGGTTTGGGGGCTGCCTATAACACAGAAGTGGGGGGGTCTAAAAATATAGATTTTAATTGTGCATCCTTTTGTAATAAAAGTTGTAGTTTCCATGCAGCTCCCCTTTACACCTTCAGATTTTGGTTGCAGGTGACTACTAGAGGTACCTGGTTTCTTCTTGAGTTTTATAATGTAGGAGATGATTCCTTGATATTCTAATGGCTCTTGCAATCTGGTTTTCAATTGTTTTTGAGTGGTAGCCCTGATTCCATAAGGTCTTTCTGAGGTCTTTTTTTCCCCGCAAAGGAAACAGCCTAGAAAAGTCATGTGCACATAGCCACTGACCTGAAATTCTCCAAATTCTCCTCAAAAACCTGGAGGTTCTACTCAGTTTCTGCTTTAAAAATTCTGTATAAAGATTCCATGTGCAGATAACCCTAAAATAAACATCTCTAAAGTTGCCATTCATCTTCAGGAGGACATAGCAAGAACGGCCATTAATGGTTGAAAAAAATGCAACCAGTTTGTCTCCAGATATCAGTCACATATGAGCCGCAAGAAGGAAAATTTCAATTTCTTACTTGCCTAATAACAGGCTTGCCCAATGGTCTGACCATTATCAAGTCATAAAAACTATATCTACTCAAAACATTCTGAAGGACATGGCCATGGCTTGACCTACACATCTCGACCTCTACTGTATTTGGGGATGACATGATATTATATAATGAGTTATTGCTCCAAATTCGGTTTATTTCTCATTAGGAGGTGAATTGCCAAATGATGGAAGGCACATAATTCACAAATCGGGGACTCTCCAGATCCTGAGGGTCAACCATCAGGATGGAGGCCAGTATGAGTGTCATGCTACAAGTTCAATGGGGGTGAGCTCAGTGTCAGTACAGCTCTACGTACAGCCGCGAGGTAAGGTTGGCCTGTACTAATGAGTGTATAATTTTTTTGTCTCTTCAATATCAAAGACCCTTTGTGTGATGGTGAAATCTATTTCCTGACAGACATGGTGCGCATTGGAGATGCTTACGTAGAGATGTCCTTGCGGGAGGCTACACATGGCGTTAATGCCAGCTTCAACTCCACCCATAGACATCTGTTCAGCAGGTAGGGGATTCGTTTCATAGGCATTTAAATGGAAGGTGAATTAATTAAATTTAGGAATTTTTGCTTTCTCTTTGTTGGATTTTTATCTGGATTATCTACTGAAAGGGTTAAATGACTGTACTATCTTTCACAGTCTTCATACAAACTCTGGCTTTCATCTCTTTTTCACAGACTCCCTAAATCTCCCAGTGACCTGATGGCACTTTCTCGCTATCCCAGAGATCCTGAAGCTATCGAAACGGTAAGGGCAGCGGAAATTCTAGAAATGACTCTGCAGCTCATAGAGGAACATGTCCAGCAAGAACTTCTTGAAGAACTTAACACCACAAGTAAGTGGTGACTTTGTAAAGTTTTAACCCAGTAAATAATTGATTAAATAAACTCCCAATAAGCTTGAATGCTTATAATTTCTACTGGCCTGAAAACGGAAACTATCAGCGGATGTTGAAATCATCAGTAGGAGTCATGTAATAAAAAATAATATTACTGTTGTGCAGAATAATAAGTTAAGGTACAGTGATGAGCAAAAGGGTAACAATGTTTTGAACTTTTGACTTTCAGGCTCCATATCTCACCATCCACTACTGCTTTGAATGTGAGACTACCATCATTTTATAGACAATCATCTTGGCTATCTCATACATAAATTTGACTTGCAACTATTTAGCATATGATTAGTTATGCAGATTCTTGTCATGTCACTGCATTGTTACTGTTTTGCTCCTGGTGGTGGAAAAGTCGTTTTCTTTCTGTATACTACAAAATACAACGTGTTCTCACATTTCCTAATAGCTCAGTGTGTTATTAGGTTGATTTCCAAGAGAAAGGTCAATGATTCGAATTGAGGAGCAGCCATGAAGAAGATTTCCCAAAAAAAGAGAAACAGCGTCATTCAGCTCATCGATAGGGGTCTCTCGGCCAAGAAAATTGCCAAACTGCTTCATGTGAGTGCCATGACAGTTGAATGTCTATAAAATGAAGGTAGTCTCACATTCAAAGCAGTAGTGGATGGTGAGATATGGAGCCTGAAAGTCAAAAGTTCAAAACATTGTTACCCTTTTGCTCATCACTGTATCTTGGTTTACTCATTACAACTTTAATTTATTCCATCACCCCAGCCTATAGCCTGTTCATTTCAATGGAACTTGGAGGAATCAACGATGAAGTTTGAATTACTGAAATACTCAATTACTGATTTATATAATATACAGTACAGACCAAAAGTTTGGACACACCTTCTCATTTAAAGATTTTTCTGTATTTTCATGACTTTGAAAATTGTACATTCACACTGAAGGCATCAAAACTACGAATTAACACATGTGGAATTATATACTTAACAAAAAAGTGTGAAACAACTGAAAATATGTCTTATATTCTAGGTTCTTCAAAGTAGCCACCTTTTGCTTTGATGACTGCTTTGCACACTCCTGGCATTCTCTTGATGAGCTTCAAGAGGTAGTCACTGGAAATGGTTTTCACTTCACAGGTGTGCCCTGTAAGGTTTAATAAGTGGGATTTCTTGCCTTATAAATGGGGTTGGGACCATCAGTTGTGTTGTGCAGAAGTCAGGTGGATACACAGCTGATAGTCCTACTGAATAGACTGTTAGAATTTGTATTATGGCAAGAAAAAAGCAGCTAAGTAAAGAAAAACGAGTGGCCATCATTACTTTAAGAAATGAAGGTCAGTCAGTCCGAAAAATTGGGCAAACTTTGAATGTGTCCCCAAGTGCAATTGCAAAAAACATCAAGTGCTACAAAGAAACTGGCTCACATGAGGACCGCCCCAGGAAAGGAAGACCAAGAGTCACCTCTGCTTCTGAGGATAAGTTTATCCGAGTCACCAGCCTCAGAAATCGCAGGTTAACAGCAGCTCAGATTAGAGACCAGGTCAATGCCACACAGAGTTCTAGCAGCAGACACATCTCTTCAACAACTGTTAAGAGGAGACTTTGTGCAGCAGGCCTTCATGGTAAAATAGCTGCTAGGAAACCACTGCTAAGGACAGGCAACAAGCAGAAGAGACTTGTTTGGGCTAAAGAACACAAGGAATGGACATTAGACCAGTGGAAATCTGTGCTTTGGTCTGACGAGTCCAAATTTGAGATCTTTGGTTCCAACCACCGTGTCTTTGTGCAACGCAGAAAAGGTGAACTGATGGACTCTACATGCCTGGTTCCCACCGTGAAGCATGGAGGAGGTGGTGTGATGGTGTGGGGGTGCTTTGCTGGTGATACTGTTGGGGATTTATTCAAAATTGAAGGCATACTGAACCAGCATGGCAACCACAGCATCTTGCAGCGGCATGCTATTCCATCTGGTTTGCATTTAGTTGGAGCATCATTTATTTTTCAACAGGACAATGACCCCAAACACACCTCCAGGCTGTGTAAGGGCTATTTGACCAAGAAGGAGAATGATGGGGTGCTACACCAGATGACCTGGCCTCCACAGTCACCAGACCTGAAGCCAATCGAGATGGTTTGCGGTGAGCTGGACCGCAGAGTGAAGGCAAAAGGGCCAACAAGTGCTAAGCATCTCTGGGAACTCCTTCAAGATTGTTGGAAGACCATTTCCGGTGACTACCTCTTGAAGCTCATCAAAAGAATGCCAAGAGTGTGCAAAGCAGTCATCAAAGCAAAAGGTGGCTACTTTGAAGAACCTAGAATATAAGACATATTTTCAGTTGTTTCACACTTTTTTGTTAAGTATATAATTCCACATGTGTTAATTCATAGTTTTGATGCCTTCAGTGTGAATGTACAATTTTCAAAGTCATGAAAACACAGAAAAATCTTTAAATGAGAAGGTGTGTCCAAACTTTTGGTCTGTACTGTATATCAGGTGAAAGCATTTCTATGGGGCCATTCACATGACCGTGATTTTACATGAACCAAGAGGTCCACGTAAAATTGCAGAGATATGTCTGATTTTGATCCGAGGGTTGGATCAAAATCGGCAATGCAAGTGAATAGATTTGTGAAAAAAATCAGACCGCACTCAGATTACATCCGACCGCAGTCCAATTTTCACGGACTTTCAAAAAAGAGAAGGTGGAGAAACTTTTTTTTTTTTCCACGTACAAGAAAAACATGACATTCGGACCACACTCTGATAAAACTCTGATCAGAATAATCAGTCTTTTCTTCTCGAAAAATCAGACGTGTGAATTAGCCCTTAGTTTCTCTGCATCTGCTCCCTTCTCCTGCCTGTCCTCCACTTCCCATTTCCGTAGACTTCAATTAGCAGTAGCTGTAACCTGATCCCTCAGTGAAGCTGAAATGTGGCCTATGTTTGTTTTGCTCAAGATAGATTTTACCAGTAAATTGAAAATGAATGTTCAGTGCAGAAGAAAAGAGTATGATAGGTGGAGAAGGGGGTATTTTTATGTAGTAAGATATATTACAAAGTTTATCTTCTCTTGTATTATTGAATATATGAGTTTTGGAGGTAGGGAATTCAGAATAGAAACAGAGCTCCATCCTCAAGAAGGATGTATGGTACAATTTCTAGCTCGGTCCTAGGGCCCGTGTCTCATTCTAATGGTCAGGCCACATTGGTTGTTTCTTCTTATGTCACAGTCTACGTGTTTCATGAGAGGTTGGATGGACATTCTCCTTAGCAGTGGCTATGGGCTGATTACTGACTACAGTATAAATTGTTTCCACAGGCTATCACTACAGTGAACTGGTTTCCCCTCACTATATCAGCATGATCGCCAATGTGTCTGGTTGTTCTGCTCACAGACGGACCCCAAATTGCTCTGATATCTGTTTTCACCAACGTTATCGCATGCATGATGGAACCTGTAACAATCTACAGCATCCAACATGGGGGGCATCCCTCACTGCCTTCCAGCGCCTACTTAAACCCAGCTACCAAAATGGATTTAATCTTCCACGTGGACTTGAAGCCTCAGAAGAATCTGGAGTCTTACCTTTACCGCTTCCTCGTCTGGTGTCCACAACCATGATTGGTTCGGAGACTATTACTCCAGATTCTCAGTACACACACATGCTCATGCAATGGGGACAATTTTTAGACCATGATATGGACCAGACCATCCCTGCCCTCAGTATGTCCAGGTTTTCTGATTCTTCACCTTGCAGCCAAGTTTGCACCAACGATCCACCTTGCCTTCCTATCAATATACCTGAGAATGATCCACGTGGAAGCAGTGGACGATGTATGTTCTTTGCCCGATCCAGTCCGGTGTGTGGGAGTGGGGTGACTTCCCTTCTTGTGGATTCTGCCTATTATCGAGAGCAGGTTAATTTGCTGACATCATACTTGGATGCCTCCAATGTTTATGGAAGTACAGAACAAGAATCTCATGAACTTAGAGAACTTAGTAACCAGAAGGGTAAGCTGAAAGTTGGCACATTGGTGTCAACTTCGAGAAAGCACTTGATGCCTTTTGCCAGTGGACCTCCGACAGAATGTATGAGGGAAGAAAGAGAAAGTTCTGTTCCATGCTTCCTTGCAGGAGACCATCGCGCTAATGAACAGCTTGCGCTCACCTCCATGCACACACTCTGGTTTCGGGAACATAACCGTATTGCAGAACATCTGTTGAAACTCAACCCTCACTGGAATGGAGATAAAGTCTACCATGAAGCCCGGAAGCTAGTAGGTGCTCAAATGCAGCACATCACCTATGAACATTGGCTTCCTAAGATTTTTGGACAAACTGGTCTGAGCATGTTAGGGGAATACAAAGCTTACGACCCTAGTGTAAATAGTGGAATATTTAATGCCTTCGCCACTGCTGCTTTCCGCTTTGGACACACATTGATCAATCCTATTCTTTATCGACTGAATGAAAGCTTTCAACCCATTGATCAAGGACATCTTCCGCTGCATAAGTCTTTTTTCAGTCCTTTCAGGTTGATCCAGGAGGGAGGGATTGATCCAATTCTTCGAGGGCTTCTTGGGGTACCTGGAAAGATGAGGGAACCCACAGAGCTACTGAACCTGGAACTTACAGAGAAACTTTTCTCTGCTGTACACACCGTGTCCTTGGATCTCGCTGCAATTAATATCCAGCGTGGTCGAGACCATGGTATTCCTCCATACAATGACTACAGGGTTTTCTGCAATCTCACATCAGCCCAGGACTTTGAGGACTTTAAAGACGAGATTAAGAATCAAGATATAAGAGAGAAGCTTCGTAGGTGAAAACATTTTATAAAACGCTCTTTAGACAATGTCAAAATCTGGTACCATGCCATGAGATATTTGACTTTGGTTTCCATATTTTCTTTCTATGAGAATAAATCCGCTTAGGTTTTGATAGCCACAGAGTATAAAGACCCACCATGGTATATAAAGCATGCAGTGGTGACCACCAGAGGTTTAAAATGAAGATCCCAGACCCCAATGCAAAATATAGAACAAGACTTTGACCTAACATGTGCCATTTGTAATACAGGTGCCTCCTTGTGGTAAAGGAGATTTTAAGCCCCCTCATCATATGCACTTCTTACCATAAACATGGATACACCATTAAATAATTCTTGTTGCCATAATGAGTTTTAATTCCATGATGGCTTAGAAGTACAAATATCTCTGGTATTCCAATAAGAATAATTGCCACCAATCATGACCAAGATGGCACAAGTTTAATATTTGGCCAAAAGTTCAAAAAGATTACCAGAGTTTGGTAATTTCTTAGTGCCGATTCATCAAAGTTTTCAGCTGATGAACTGTGGCATTTCCTATGCCAGAAATCTCACTCCAGTGCCTGACTGGAGTAAGATTTTTGGCGTGGTGCACAGAGGCACACGACACTCATCAGACTCTCCAGATTCATGAAACAGGAGCGTCTGACTCCAGCACGCCCCCTCATAAAGACCGTTGTGAGCAACGTTAGTCTTGATGAATCTTCCCTTTGGTCTTTAGTCTTTATAGACAGTGACCTAGTCCTTAAAGGGGTTGTCCCCTTTCAGAAAATTTTACTATAAGCTGTGAAGGTTCTTAAAAAAACAAACTGAGTATTACTTACCCTCCCCAAGTCAAACTCTTTCTCTGTGCCACTACCACTGCCCCGGTCTCTGTTGTTTGTCTGCAGCGCTGATGATAATCATTAAGCTTAGCGTTCTACCTGTGTTGATGGCACAAGCCTCCAAACTCACTGACTAGCTGCAGCATTGACTTCCGCCATGCCCTAAAACCGAAAGTCAGTGATCAGCACATACCAGGAGCATTAAGGGGTAAAAATAAAATAGAATTATGGCGAAATGCTGTTTGAAACCTTAAAAAATGTTTGCATAAGTTGTAGTTTGTGCAAACATTTTTCGACTTTTGCCCTTTTTATGCAATCAGCAAATTCATCATAATTTACACAGTAACAGTGGCTTCAATTATAACAGAAAAATACTTTAGTCTCTGAATAGAGACATTTCTTGCGGTAATGGCAGATGAAGAAAGGTGTGCCAAATTAATTAAAAATCGTGTGCCTCTTGAATTTGGCACATCTTACTCCACAGCGCACTGGGGCCAATCGGGACCGATAAGTTTGCTGTATATTTTTCTACATCATTTACATTGCTACTTGTTCCCATGTGTCTCTTAAAGCACCAGTCCAGTGAGTTTTTTTTCCAGCACTGGAGTGGCACTTTAAATGAAAGTCCCCGGTCATATACTCACCCTCCGTCTTCACCGTTTTTTGGCATCGCTCCGGTCCCGCGGCGCCATCTTGTGACAGGAGCTTCTGACTGGCCAAATGTCAGATGCTATGTCACAAGCTCTCAATGCAAGTCTATGAGAGCCAGAACGAGGCAGGGGGCAGGGCAATTACATTTAAAGCACCACTCCAGCGGTGCAATAAAAAAATGTTGGAGTGGCGCTTTAAAGGTCTGACAATAGATTTTCTAGTCCAAGCTTTGGTTGTCAGTTATATGAAAATGTGGAAAAATGTGCCCCTAATTTTAACTCTACTAGGAAACCATAGAAACATTTCAGAAATTCATGTCAGGGTGTATCCAAAACTTGCTCACTTACTGTAAGCTCCATTAAATTACATTTTTACTTTCTGACTGCTCCAAAAATATTGTTTTTATTTGTGGTGTGTTTAGTGTAACCATCCCCATCATCTTAAAGGTGATGAAATTGCCCTCATGGTTGTCTTTTCTAATTACAGTTTGTATGGGACCCCAAAAAATGTGGACCTTTTTCCAGCCTTGATTGTGGAAGACTTGGTGCCAGGGAGTCGACTTGGCCCCACGTTAATGTGTCTTCTAGTGACTCAGTTCCGAAGACTTAGAGATGGAGACAGGTACATGAAGCAAAACCTTTCCGAAAGCCCTCTCTGAGAGGATGGCAAGGCTCCGTGGACCGTGTCCCCTTGAAGACCACTTTCTAATGCAATTTTAGTTGATTTTTAAAAAGATTTCACAGTATGTTTTGTCATATAAGTAACACTTCTGAATGCCTGAGAAAATGTTTTTGAGATACTCTTCACAGATGAATCTATTTCATGCCAGTAAAATTGTCCCCTAAGTACAAGAATTTAACTACTATAATACTGCTCCTATGTACAAGAATATAATTACTATAATACTGTCCCTATGTACAATAATATTACTACTATGATACTGCCCTCTATGTACAAGAATATAACTACTATATTACTGACCCCTATGTACAAGAATATAACTACTATAATACTGCCCTCTATGTACAAGAATATAACTACTATAATACTGACCCTTATGCTCAAGAATATAACTACTATAATACTGCCGCCTATGTACAAGAATATAACTACTATAATACTGCCCCTATGTACAAGAATATAACTACTATAATACTGCCCCCTATGTACAAGAATATAGCTACTATAATACTGCCCCTATGTACATGAATATAGCTACTATAATACTGCCCCCTATGTACAAGAATATAACTACTATAATACTGCCCCTATGTACAAAAATATAACTACTACAATACTGCCCCTATGTACAAGAATATACCTACTATAATACTGCCTCCTATGTGCAAGAATATAACTACTATAATAGTGCCCCCTATATACAAGAATATAACTACTATAATACTGCCCCTATGTACAAGAATATAACTACTATAATACTGCCTCCTATGTACAAGAATATAACTACTATAATACTGCCTCCTATCTACAAGAATATACCTACTATAATACTGCTCCTATGCACAAGAATATAACTACTATAATACTGCCCCTATGTACAAGAATATAACTACTATAATAGTGCCCCCTATATACAAGAATATAACTACTATAATACTGCCCCTATGTACAAGAATATAACTACTATAATACTGCCTCCTATGTACAAGAATATAACTACTATAATACTGCCTCCTATCTACAAGAATATACCTACTATAATACTGCTCCTATGCACAAGAATATAACTACTATAATACTGCCCCTATGTACAAGAATATAACTACTATAATAGTGCCCCCTATATACAAGAATATAACTACTATAATACTGCCCCTATGTACAAGAATATAACTACTATAATACTGCCTCCTATGTACAAGAATATAACTACTATAATACTGCCTCCTATGTACAAGAATATACCTACTATAATACTGCTCCTATGCACAAGAATATAACTACTATAATACTGTCCCCTATGTACAAGAACATAACTACTATAATACTACCCCATAGGTACAAGAATATAACTACTATAATACTGCTTTTATTTTTATTGTTTCTGAGCTTGAAGTCTTTTTATTTTAAGTAACTTATTTGC
The DNA here is from genome assembly GCF_046119375.1 of Phyllobates terribilis. Taxonomy (NCBI): domain Eukaryota; kingdom Metazoa; phylum Chordata; class Amphibia; order Anura; family Dendrobatidae; genus Phyllobates; species Phyllobates terribilis. Next base: position 124,255,449 of record NW_027362765.1, read on the forward strand.
CTTTCAACTCCTCAATTTACTTCCTGCAGATTCTGGTATAGTAACCCCGGTGTCTTCACTCCACCTCAGCTCGCCCAGATAAAGCAGACATCGCTGGCTCGAATCCTCTGTGATAATGGGGACAATATCCGTCATGTGCAGGAAGATGTTTTCCATGTAGCCTCCTTCCCCCAAGGCATGAAGAAATGTGAAGAGTTACCTGGGATAGATCTACGTTTCTGGCAAGAGTGCTGTGACGGTGAGCACAATGGGTTAGGCTCAGAGACTGGCACAGAACATTCTCTGCTCCTTTATTGCTGCATGTATCACACAATAGATTATTCTGGCACTTTATTAATGGCATGTCTCCTTGTTTGTCCATGGAGGCAGGGTGTGGGGACAGAGGACAGCTTGATGCCCTTTCTCTACAATTCCGAAGCCGAAGGGACCAGCAGTTCAGTTACTCTGAAGATAATTCCCACAGACCCCATGTAGAGGACTCCCGGTGAGTTATGGTTGAGTATTGAAGTTTGTGTTTAGCTGTTATTTGGCTAATGAAGGTGTGACGACACAGCTTCTAATCTTAATCAACCAGACGTCTAGATTTCATTGTGGGCAAAGTCTTAAATACAGCAAGATATGACTTTGCCCACAATGAATAACCTTGTAAGCCCTCAGAATCCTCCTGGATGGAGAAAGAAAAATGTTGTGAAGAAAAAACGGAGAGTGGTGATCTTGGGTGATTCTGACTCGCCCCCTGGGCCGTGGGGCACGCGGATCCGGGCGATAGGGGAACGATGGGGGTAGTAGTGGCGGCCCGATCCCGCGGCTCAGGGTGGTCAGACCAATGGTAGTCTGCTATGCTCTATTGATGATGTCCGACTACACCACCCGTGAATTGCGGTTATTAGGAACCCGCCGCTGCAAGGCAGTCCGCTGGGGCTGATGTCGTGTGCAGCTGGGATGGTGTGACTCCCCACGGGAAGAGTGCGGCCCCAGGGCAGTGTAGTGGATGGTGGGAGTGATGGTGATGAGAGTCCCAGTACCGGTAGTGCTGGAGGAGCGAAAGAGCACACAGACAACGTACTGCAGTCCAATGTCTTTTACTCACAGTTCAGGTACTCCAGGTCACTTCTGTACAGGTAGTGACCGCCCGAGCCGTGCTGCGTCCACCAGGTGTGGGGCTCGGTCAACTCCCAGGCAGTTCAGGAGTATGGCTCAGGACCCCCTTTTGTCCTTTCTCTGGCCTGCCTCACCAGTGACCCACTTTTGTCCAGCTGCCGCGGACTTGTGCGGTTAAACGTGGGCCCCGTCCTCCGCTGTCCTATATGGTGCCTTCCTAGCAGGTTTGATGAGGTGTCGCACCAATAAATGATCACGACGACCGGTCTTTGGCTGAGGGTAGTTTCTCCTCCACCAACTTGGGTTCCGGTACCCTTAATCTGCCTGACCCTTCACCCTGGATTCTCGTGGGTTCTTAGGGTCCCTTCCACCTTCTTGTTCCTGAGCCCTTCTGTTTCTCTGTCTCTTCTTCTCCCTTTCCGTTCCTTCCTGTTCCTTTCTGTTCCGTTCTCTTGGAGCTGAGATGAGCCAAAATCCCAGCTCCCCTTCACCTCCTCCTCGGCCTCTCACTAGGCCCTCCTGGAGTAGAGCTCCTACAGAGCCTCTACTCCCTGTCTTCTCCTCTCTGGACAGAACGAACTTCTCTCCCTAGAGCTAAGATGGTGCCCACCTTTTATACCTCCCTCTGACCATGAGCCCAGGTGACCAGCAACCAATGAGCTCCTTCCTATGCTCAGGAACCAACCCCTATCTGCCCCTACAGCACTGGGTGTTCCACCCCACTCCAGGCAGGGATATAGTCGGTCGTGCCTGCACTTCTGTCTAGTGGGAGCACCGTTGAGCTGTCCCTCGGAAATGGGGTGTGTGTGCTGTATGCAGCTAACTGAGCCCTGGTCCATACTCCATCCTTACCTGGGAGTGGAATATCACACCTCTGGTCTGAGGTGCAATACCCCTGTAGCGGCCGAACACTCGGGGCGCTACATTCCCCCCTGGTAAAGCACAGCACGTCCTCGGGCTGGAAAAGAGCAAAAAACAGTTAATTACAGGACATGCAAACTTTTTAAAACTTTTCACATCAGAAAACAGGCAACATGGTTCAATTCCCTTTATGGGAAACTCTTTTCTTTTCTTGTCACACTATTATAAAACGCTTACTAATACTTCTGGAACTCTTTTGACATATAAACACTATTAGAAAACATTCACATTACTATCTAGCAGCATATAAAAACTTTTCATATAAAACATTTGCAGGAAAACATTTTTACAACACATTCTTGGATCCTGGCGGCGGTGCAACTTACAACCAGGTGTGCACTCTTCTTGTAAGTGCAGGAACTTTGGCAAACTTGTAAACACGAGGGACTTGCTGTCCCTAGGTAGACGTGGTAGTCTTTTTATAAAACCAGTAGGGGGCTCTTTAGGAAGCGCAACTATATACAAGGGATTGACCGCTCTCAGTCCTCGGCCAGTTTTGGGAAGGGAATGGCTGCTCACAGTCCTCAGCCTGGTAGGGGATGAGGGGCACTCAGGTAACAGTCTCTTAACAGTAATCAGTTCTCTGTACCCTGACGGGTAACTATGTACACAGGTACTTTGCTACTTACTAGTAGCGGTGTCCTCCATATGCTCCTTCTTCCTCCTCATATGGTTCTTCAGACCCGTCCGGGTCCTCTTGGCTCTCCTCATAGCCGCGGTGTTGTAGTTCCTCCTCAGTGAGCCGATGAACATGTAGGGCGTACGGTCCTTTTGCACCTACGTGGCGGGTAAAGGCGACCACATCACCACGGTACAAGTCACGGCCACGGTGTCCCTCAGGTAGATGACTCTCAACATCCCTGCGGGTCACAAAGACGTCGCCTGCGGTTTCTGGGCCCCTGATGAACCCCCAGCCGTTTTCCATGTGAAATTTGACTATGGTCCCAGTGATTCGGGGACCACGGGCTGCTTGGGGGTCTTGGCGGGCCTTGCGTTTCTGTTCGGCACTCTGGGCCTGCAGCCGCTCCTCTCTGACGCGCCTCTCTCATCGCTCCCGCTCAAAGGTCGCCAGTTGCTGATGACAGGCCTCCAGACGACGGACCGTGTCTGCCCGGGTCTCTTGAGAGAACCCCATCAAGTTCTCGCTGGTGGGGTCCCACGCAAATTGGACGTCCTCCAGTGGGGGTAGGGTGACCTCTACGGGTTCTGGAGCCGGTATCAGAGGTTCGCGCGGGGGCTGGGCCTTCCATGGCTGACTGCCGGTCACTTCCGCCGGCCACTCCAGCGACAGTCCATCCGGACCGGTATGATGTGCCAATAGGTCCACGCCCAGCGATGGTATAGTGAGGGGACCTGATCTGGGAGCAGCGCCCGGGGGCACTCGGCCTTGCGACCAGGCCGGGGGTCTTTTGGCTGCGCTAGGTGGCAGTCCCATCCGGGACAGGGGCGTAGGCTTAGTGATGGCGCCTGGGTCATCCAGGCCATGCGACCGGGCCGATGATGCTTCTTGCTTTACGGCGCCCGGGGTCAAGGGGCGTGGCGCCGGGCGGGGCGTGGCCGCGGCGCTCGCCACTTGAGGCCTAGCTGGGAGCAGTGGTGGCGCGGCAACAGGTGCGGTGAGTGGGGCTTCGGGTGCTGCGACGGGAGGCTGGGGCAGGCTTGCGGTTGCTGGGCTTGGGGTGGTGACGTCCCCTTCACTTGCCTCAGTCCTCGTGGCTCCCTCCGCGGCGTCGCCTCCGGTCCTCTCTCCTCCTGCGCCGTCCTCAGAGGCAGGCAAACTCCGGGGTGCGGTTGAGGCCTGTTGCTGGTGGGTCTCGGCCTGCCGGGCCAGTTCCTCTCTCCACTCAGTGAGTGCACCCCGCTGCGCCCGGGCCATCCTCCGCTCCAGGACCTCCAGTGCAGCTTGCGCACGCTCCGGGTCTCTGGGGAGCTGCGCTAGGACTTCTGCTAGGCTGCAGAGCGGTTCGGCTTGCAGCAGGCTTCGGGCCAGGAGGCTGGTGCTGCTGAGGGCGTCCATCCCCGGGTGCGGTCTGTCTGGACTGATCCAGACCACCCCCTGCCCCGCAGTTTTCTTCTCTTTCCGCCCCCATGGGGAGTGGTCCTGGGGCATTCTGCTGACAATCACTCTCAGGGGCAGCCCCCCCACGTTGACGGACATTTCCCCAGCCGTGCTCATGGTTGTTGGGGGCGGGCTTCCTCTTTGGCGCCATTCTGGGACCCGGCCCACGATGGGAGGCGGCCTCCTGTGGTCTTTTGGCTCGCACATTATGGCGCTCGTTCTTCTAGGGCGGGCGCCATCTTTAGTACAACGAAACAGTCTCTTTTCAGGCGCGCAGTACCCGTTGTTAGCGGGCACGAAATCCTGCCGACTACGCCAAAGCTAACTCGCCCCCTGGGCCGTGGGGCACGCGGATCCGGGCGATAGGGGAACGATGGGGGTAGTAGTGGCGGCCCGATCCCGCGGCTCAGGGTGGTCAGACCAATGGTAGTCTGCTATGCTCTATTGATGATGTCCGACTACGCCACCCGTGGATTGCGGTTATTAGGAACCGCCGCTGCAAGGCAGTCCGCTGGGGCTGATGTCGTGTGCAGCTGGAATGGTGTGACTCCCCACGGGAAGAGTGCGGCCCCAGGGCAGTGTAGTGGATGGTGGGAGTGATGGTGATGAGAGTCCCAGTAACGGTAGTGCTGGAGGAGCGAAAGAGCACACAGACAACGTACTGCAATCCAATGTCTTTTACTCACAGTTCAGGTACTCCAGGTCACTTCTGTACAGGTAGTGACCGCCCGAGCCGTGCTGCGTCCACCAGGTGTGGGGCTCGGTCAACTCCCAGGCAGTTCAGGAGTATGGCTCAGGACCCCCTTTTGTCCTTTCTCTGGCCTGCCTCACCAGTAACCCACTTTTGTCCAGCTGCCGCGGACTTGTGCGGTTAAACTTGGGCCCCGTCCTCCGCTGTCCTATATGGTGCCTTCCTAGCAGGTTTGATGAGGTGTCGCACCAATAAATGATCACGACGACCGGTCTTTGGCTGAGGGTAGTTTCTCCTCCACCAACTTGGGTTCCGGTACCCTTAATCTGCCTGACCCTTCACCCTGGATTCTCGTGGGTTCTTAGGGTCCCTTCCACCTTCTTGTTCCTGAGCCCTTCTGTTTCTCTGTCTCTTCTTCTCCCTTTCCGTTCCTTCCTGTTCCTTTCTGTTCCGTTCTCTTGGAGCTGAGATGAGCCAAAATCCCAGCTCCCCTTCACCTCCTCCTCGGCCTCTCACTAGGCCCTCCTGGAGTAGAGCTCCTACAGAGCCTCTACTCCCTGTCTTCTCCTCTCTGGACAGAACGAACTTCTCTCCCTAGAGCTAAGATGGTGCCCACCTTTTATACCTCCCTCTGACCATGAGCCCAGGTGACCAGCAACCAATGAGCTCCTTCCTATGCTCAGGAACCAACCCCTATCTGCCCCTACAGCACTGGGTGTTCCACCCCCCTCCCCACTCCAGGCAGGGATATAGTCGGTCGTGCCTGCACTTCTGTCTAGTGGGAGCACCGTTGAGCTGTCCCTCGGAAATGGGGTGTGTGTGCTGTATGCAGCTAACTGAGCCCTGGTCCATACTCCATCCTTACCTGGGAGTGGAATATCACACCTCTGGTCTGAGGTGAAATACCCCTGTAGCGGCCGAACCCTCGGGGCGCTACAATTCCCTGTTGAGAGGAACAGAGGCCGCTATCTGCAGACCAGACATAACCTCAAGAGAAATGTGCTGTCTTCCAGGTGCAAAAATTAAAGATGTGTCTGACAGGATATCAAGACTCTTCAGACCTACAGATCACTACTCATTCCTGCTAATACATGTGAGGACAAATGACACCGCAAGAAAGGACCTGGAAGCCATCTGCAGTGACTTTGAAAACTTAGGCAAGAAAATGAAAGAATTGGGAGCGCAGGTGGTCTTCTCATCCATCCTCCCAGTGGATGGCCATGGAACAATGAGGTGGAATAAGATTCTACAGGTGAACAACTGGCTACGTCGATGGTGCCGCCAACAAGGATTTGGATTTCTGGATCACGGAATGAATTACCTATATGATGGACTACTTGCTAGAGATGGGGTGCACCTTACGAAGACTGGAAAACGTGTATTTGGAAGCCGCCTTGCTACACTTATCAGGAGAGTTTTAAACTAGAACAATGTGGGAAGGGAAGCAAAAGGCCAGAAAAAGCCATACAGCTGACAAATACTATTGAGATCTCTGCTATTGGAAGTGGAAAGGAATTACAAAGACAAAAAAATCTAAATAATAAAAATATGGGAGGAAGAGAAACCAATCACAAACTAAAATGTTTTTATACAAATGCACAAAGCATGGGCAACAAACAAGGAGAATTGGAACTACTAACGCAGGAAAAGAAATATGATGTCATTGAAATCACTGAAACTTGGTGGGACGATACACATGATTGGAATACAAGGCTAAAAGGATACAACTTATTTGCAAGAAACAGACTTGATAAACGAGGAGGAGGTGTCGCATTGTATGTTAGAAAAGCATATATCTGCACAGAGATTGAAGCAGAGACTGGGAGTTCTGTGGAAACTGTTTGGGTAAGAATACAAGGAGAGAACAACGGAAAGGACACCATTGTAGGCATTTACTACAGGCCACCTGGGCAAACTGAAGATATGGATGAACTCTTTATGTATCAAATGACCAAGTTCTCCAAAAAATATGGCGTAGTGGTCATGGGAGATTTCAACTATCCAGACATTTGTTGGGAATCTCTCTCAAGTAAAACTAACAGGTGAAGCAAATTCTTATCCTCTGTTGCTGACAACTTTATCTTCCAAAAGGTAGGGGAGAAAACAAGGGGATCTGCTACTTTGGATCTAATCCTTATAAACAGGGAGGAAATGGTTGAGGAGGTAAAAGTGGCTGGGACCCTAGGAGGCAGCGATCATGCTATTATAGAATTTTGGATAACTAGAGGAGGAAGACATGTGAAGACTCAAACTTCAAGGTTAGATTTCAGAAAGGCAGATTTTAAGCAACTCAGAAAGAGAATAGGAGGGATCCAATGGCTGGATGTCCTTAAGGACAAAAATGTCCAGGAAGGATGGGAAATTTTTAAAAATGAGATTCTCAAAGCACAATCGTTAACAATCCCGAAAAGTAGGAAGAATGGGAAGCATTTAAGGAAACCAGGATGGATGAACACAGAACTTAAACACATGCTAAAAAGAAAGAAAGAAATGTTTATCAAATGGAAAGAGGGAGGTATATCTAAAGAAGATTATAATGCAGTCTGCAGAACCTGTAGGGCACATATCAGGTTAGCTAAAGCTGACAATGAATTAAGGCTTGCAAGAGATGTCAAAAGCAATAAAAAAGGATTTTGGGGGTATGTCAAAAGTAAAAGAAAAGTCAAAGATGCTATAGGATTTTTACAGGATGAAAATGGTGAAATGGTAAGAAAGGATGTTGAGAAGGCCGAACTTTTTAATTCCTATTTTGCATCAGTTTTCTCTCAGAAAGAAAATGTAACATCAACTGATCTTCACTGTCCTATTAAAGGAATAGAAGAATCCAGGTTATCTGTAAACAGAAAGATTGTGAGGGAATATTTAGCTAACATAAATGAGTTCAAGTCTCCAGGTCCAGATGAATTACACCCCAGAGTACTGAAGGAGATCGTAGAAGAAATTTTAGAACCACTCTCCATAATCTTTGAAAATTCTTGGAGAACAGGAGAAGTCCCAGAAGACTGGAGAAGAGCAAATGTTGTTCCTATCTTCAAAAAGGCCAAGAAGGTGGACCCAGGGATTTATAGGCTGGTGAGTCTGACTTCTATACCAGGAAAGATCTTTGAACAAATTATTAAACAACATGTATGTAAGTACCTGGATAAGAATGAAGTGATTAACCAGAGTCAGCATGGGTTTGTAACTAACAAGTCATGTCAGACTAACTTAATTTCCTTCTATGACAGAATCACTGACTGGGTGGATCAGGGAAATGCTGTAGATATAGTATATCTTGACTTCAGCAAAGCATTTGACAAAGTATCTCACACCATCCTTATTGAAAAAATGACCAAGTATAGAACGGACAAGGCAACTGTTAGGTGGATTCATAACTGGCTTAGTGATCGGACTCAAAGAGTGGTCGTAAATGGCTTCACATCCAGTTGGATGAATGTCTCAAGTGGGGTACCACAGGGCTCTGTCCTGGGACCTGTATTGTTCAACATCTTTATCAATGATTTAGATGAAGGAATTGAGGGTAAACTGATTAAATTTGCTGATGACACAAAGCTAGGAGGGATAACTAACACTAGAGAAGAAGGAGAGAGGCTTCAAAAAGACCTAAATAAACTGGAGCAGTGGGCAGCAACTAACAGAATGGTTTTTAACAGGGAAAAATGCAAAGTACTACATATGGGCAATAAAAATGAAAAAAGCATATACAGAATGGGAGGAATAGAGCTAAGCAACCGTACATGTGAAAAAGACTTAGGTATACTAATAGATCATAAACTGAACATGAGTCAACAGTGTGATGCAGCAGCAAAAAAGGCAAATACAATTCTGGGATGTATTAACAGAAGCATACAGTCTAGATCACGTGAAGTCATTATCGCACTTTACTCCTCTTTGGTCAAACCTCATCTGGAATACTGTGTCCAGTTTTGGGCACCACATTTTAAAAAAGACATTAACAAACTTGAGCAAGTTCAGAGAAGAGCGACCAGAATGGTGACCGGTCGGCAAACCATGTCCTATGAGGAACGGTTACAGGATTTGGGATTGTTTAGCTTGCAAAAAAGAAGACTGAGAGGAGACTTAATAGCTGTCTACAAATATCACAAGGGCTGTCAAATTGTAGAAGGATCATCTTTATTCTCGTTTTCACAAGGAAAGACTAGAAGCAATGGGATGAAACTGAATGGGAGGAGACACAGATTAGATATTAGAAAAAACTTTTTGAAAGTTAGGGTGATCAATGAGTGGAACAGGCTGCCATGAGAGGTGGTGAGTTCTCCTTCAATGGACGTCTTCAAACAGAGGCTGGACCGACATCTGTCGGAGATGGTTTAGTGAATCCTGCTTTGAGCAGGGGGCTGGACCAGATGACCCAGGAGGTCCCTTCCAACTCTACTATTCTATGATTCTATGATTTATTAAGCCAGGAGAAATACACTATTAAGCTTGTGTTAACTTTTCAATATATGTGTTTTTCTTTGCCTGGTCAAGAAGGACATACTAGTATTTGTATAAACCTGAATCTTGACTTGTCTTGGTCTGGAAACAATAGTATTAGTTAATATGCTAATTACATATTTTACTAAGTCAGCTAGTTGTTGATTTACAAGAGCAGGGTGATACCAACTATGCAAATTGATTAAATGTTCAAATAATGAGACCTGTGCTCTGCACCTTTCCCCCTGACATGTGAATGATGACCTTAGCCACATATGTAAATATAAAAAGGGTTTTCTATCCTGCTTCAAAGGAGAATCAAAGATCAGAGAGACACTTCAGGACAGTCGTTTGGTAGCATGGCTCCATCCAGAGAGACACAGATTTGGATTCTACAGGATTCCAGCCTAAGGGTACATGGCCCTGACTGGAAGGATACAGATCTGCTCCATTGACCTTCCGAGAACCCATGGATAAATTTGGGGAAACCAGGTTGGTACAATGAAGTCACCTGGCCCCATGGATATGTTGTTTGGGGTGGCCAGGTGGGACCCTCCAGTCACCTGGAACCCATGGAGACATTCAAAGAAGCCAGATGTATACAGATTGGGACCAGCCAGTCATCTGGCTGCATGGAAACTCCTGGAGAAGCCAGGGTGGGACCCTCGGGTCTCCTGGCCTTGTACCTTGATGGACTGTAAGCTTCCTAAGCTTGCTGCTACCTTCTCTCTGTGGGGGCCTGTCAAAAGCGAGGGGTCACTGATTGAGGTAGTTAGCCCTGGAAGTCCTAAAGTCGCAGCTGCTCTATTCCCAGTGGGCCAGCGGACGGGTGAGACTGTGTAATTTTTCACCATCTGGGATATTAGCTAGGAATGTTCTAGATGTTTATTGTCTGTTTGGTGGTTCAATAAAATATTGCCACACTATTTTAGCCTCACTCTGTCTTGTCTGAGTAGCATTATGCCCACGGAAGACCCGGGTCTTCACAGTAGGGTGTCTGGATATGTTGCCCCTGTAGGAGTTTGGTGCCTGGAGGTGGTCCCACTGTTGGGGTTTAGTCCGTGGGTGTGGTTCCCCTGTTGGTGTTTAGTGATTGGATGTGGTTCCCCTATACGGGTGGAATGCCAGGAGGTGCTCGTCCAGTAGGAGTGGTGTGCTTGGCTGTTGTCCCCCTGTTCGGGTGGGGTGCTTGGATGTGGTCCACCTGGAGGGGTTGAGTGTCTGGATCTGCTCCCACTGTCAGAGTAGGGTGCCTGTCGGTGGTGCCTCTAAAGTGATGAGGTGTCTAGATGAGGTTCCATCTATAGGGGGTATATAGATTTTGAGTAGTGATGAGCTAGCGTGTTCCTTTAACCCTTTCGCAGGGGCACGCTCAGGTGCTTTACGAGTATCTTCGGCGTGCTCGTATATTAAGTTCGAGTCCCTGCATCTGCATGATTTATGACTGTTAGTCAGCCCTAACAAACAATCTCTGCACGCCGAAGATACTTGGAAACCACACGAGCATGCTCGCTCATCACTAATGTTGAGTGGTAAGTTGGGGCCCAGATATTATTCCTCTGTGGTTGGCTTAGGGCACCCAGTGGCTAGGTGGGGAAAAGTATGCCTGGAAGTTGTACCCCTGTAGGGGGAACGGGAACCCGAAGTGGTCTCATATGGGGGGAAGTAGATAGCAACAAAAAAGAGAAAACGTCAGCTCACTAATGCAGCAATACGTTCTCCAGAGCCCAGGACATAGCCACTCTGATAACATGATAACATTAGAAAAAAATGCACTGAACAGCAAATAGTACCCATGCATTTCTGGTGCGAATAGACCCATAATCCCTATATGCACCAGAAACTCATAGGTACTACTTGCTGATCAGTGCATTTTTTCTGATGTCATCACTATTTTAACACACTTCAACAAAGTGTGGATTTGATTACTCCATCTTGTGTTGGATCTCTTCTATAGCCTTAGAAGTAGATAGCACCTAGATGTGGTCCTTCTGTAGGGGGAGTTGAGAGGCACTTAAATATGGTGTCACTGTAAGCTGATGTTGTGGTTGCCAGGATGGGATCCCTGTACAGAAGGGAGGGGGGAAGAGGTGAGCCCAATTATGATCCGACCATAATGTAGGAGAGGAGGCTCCAGGTACATGTTCCAAGAAGAGGAGGTCTGAACTGAACTAGATCTCGTTTATTGACTTATTTAATATCTTCTTTCCACTTCTGTGCACTTACATGTCCAACATGCAGAAGTTCTTGGTTTGTTGCTGGGCACAGAAGGATGAGCAAGGGCAGCATATCATTATGCCAATTATAATCATTACAGATTGCAGGAGCTTCCTGATGACTATTCTGCAGAAGATCATGTGCCTAGAATGGAGAACGCCATCTCTACCCTGCAGAACAAGGTGATGTTGAGGAGATAATCTCACTGTGAAACTAATGACGTACATACCCGGTGACATGGTAAAATATGTAAATAATTCAGGATAGGATCAGAAACTGAAGATACTTTAGATCAGGGGTGGGGATCCTCAGGCCCGCGGGCCGTTTATGGCTCGTGATGACCTTTTATCCGGCCCCTGGGCAGATTCCTAGAGGCTGCAGTACTTGGGCCGGCAGCTGTATTTTGATTGCTGCCAGCCCACTAATTTTTTAGGGTTCACTACTGAACGCTGAGGCGCATGCATGAAAGATTACGTCCTGACTCCAGTACCAGCATCAGGACGTACTTTGTGGGGGGAGTTAGTGCGCAATTTGTACGGCACCCGAAGGATGGTATAAATATCCAAATGGCCCTTGGCAGAAAAAAGTTTCCCCACCCCTGCTGTAGATAAAGTTTAGGTTGAGTATCTACCTATAGACAACATTCACCCAATGGAAATAGTAGTGGTGGGGGCCATGATGATTTGTAAGTTATGGGGGCCACATGGCCGGAGAAGTGCTACCTGGAATCACAATGCCACACATGTCATAGTGCTCATGCTCTCGATTTTGACAGCTTCCATGGGTCCAAAATCTCCACTAGGTGCCACAAAGCTTTCTATAGAATATTATGGCCTCTTTGATTTTAGAATTGGTGGTGATCTATGTTCTGACGGCCTTCGTAATGTAAATAGGTACAATGCGCTGTTTAAGTGGGTTAAAGGTGTTCAGGAAATAGCCCATAAATGTCACACTGTCACAGAATACTGGAGGTAGGGGGCCTAAGCTGACCCTAAGCTGGGACCCTGACTAATCCCTCAACCTGGAGGTACTGTTAAAGGTACAGAGGTCCAGGCCGCCAGCGTAACCCCTACCTCCTGAGGATCCCTGCACCTAAGTAATCTAGTCCTGAGAAGGACCCCGATCACAACAATAGGGAACCAGAAATAATATGCCCACACACAGTATTTAGACGAACGAGACAGTACAAGGGAAAAACCAAAACCACCTTGCATACAACTTCTACACAACTACAACAGAGGGAACACCAACGGGAAAGGAGATAAATGATAAAGCGAGGAAAGGGAAAAAACACTTCCAAATGCACTTATCTCAGCAACTCCAAACACCACGATCCGCTCTGTAAGTCAGAATGAAAAGCTTTCACCGACACCTCCCAAACAGACCTGCAGGAATATAAAGGAGTCTCACTAAAGAAGCATTGATTGCAGCTGGGCGAGGCTGGACCTCAGCTAGCCCAGAGAGAGAGAGAATTAACTCCTACACTGCCGAAAAAACACAAAGCACCAACAAGTCAGCTGCGAGAAGTCAGGCTGTGTACTCGTGACGATCTTCGTGGCAACACACCCGTGACAGTACCCCTCCTTCTACGAGGGGCCTCCGGACCCTCAGGGCCAGGTTTATCCGGGTGAGTCGAGTGGAAGGCCCGAACTAATCGGTCTGCGTTAATATCCGACGCAGGAACCCACATCCTCTCCTCAGGACCATACCCCTTCCAATGAACCAAGTACTGAAGGGACCGGCGATTAAAGCGTGAATCAATGACCCTCGATACCTGGAACTCCAAGTTACCATTGACAACCACAGGAGGGGGAGGTAAAGGTGACGGTACCACCGGCGCCACATACCTCTTAAGCAATGATCTGTGAAACACGTTGTGAATTTTAAACGTAGGGGGGAGGTCAAGACGGAATGCCACCGGATTAATAACAGAACTGATTCTGTACGGCCCGATGAACCTGGGACCCAGTTTCCAGGAGGGAACCTTAAGTTTAATATTCCTGGTAGACAACCATACCTGATCGTTCACACTTAGGTCCGGACCAGACACTCTCCTCCTATCAGCCATACGTTTGTATCGGTTCCCCATAGTATTCAGATTCTTCAGCACCCCTCTCCATACTGAAGCGAGAGATGAGGAAAATCGTTCCTCCTCCGGAACCCCCGAAGAGCCCCCCCTACTGAAAGTACAAAACTGGGGGTGAAAACCATATGCCCCAAAAAACGGGGACTTACCAGTGGACTCGCTCCGCCTATTATTGAGAGCAAACTCTGCCAGAGGTAGGAAAGAAGCCCAGTCCTCCTGGTTCTCTGACACAAAACACCGGAGATATGTCTCCAAGCTCTGGTTCATACGTTCCGTCTGACCATTGGTCTGAGGATGAAAAGCCGACGAGAATGACAAATGCATCCCCCGCCGAGCACAAAACGCCTTCCAGAACTTGGACACAAACTGAGACCCCCGATCAGACACCACCTCGGAGGGTACCCCGTGAAGCCTCACAATCTCCCCAATGAATACCTGCGCAAGAGTTTTAGCATTAGGAAGAGCCGGAAGAGCGATAAAATGTGCCATCTTGCTGAACCTGTCCACTACAACGAGTATGACCGTTTTACCCGAAGACGGAGGGAGGTCCGTAATAAAGTCCATAGACAGATGAGTCCAAGGACGCTCCGGGATCTTCAAAGGTAAGAGGGCCCCAGACGGACGGGTATGTGAGGTCTTAGAGCGCGCACAAACCCCACAGGACGCGACAAAAGTTACCACCTCTTTATGTAAGTTAGGCCACCAAAACCGACGCGAGAGGAGATCCACAGTTGCTTTACTCCCCGGGTGTCCTGCAAAAACTGAGTTATGGTGTGCCTCGATCACCTTTTGTCGCAACTGATCTGGAACGAACAGTCTCCCCGAAGGTCCAACAGGGGCGTCCCCCTGAGCCTCCAATATCTCCTCCTCCAGCTCAGAGCATACTGCCGAAACCACCACCCCCTCCTGAAGAATAGGAATCGGGTCGTCCGTATTCCCGGCCCCAGGGAAACTGCGAGATAAGGCATCCGCCTTTACATTTTTAGACCCAGGACGATATGTAACGACGAAATTAAACCTGGTAAAAAACAATGACCACCTAGCTTGTCTGGGATTCAGACGTTTAGCGGACTCCAGATATAGCAGGTTCTTGTGATCGGTGATGACGGTGACCGGATGAACTGCCCCCTCCAAAAAATGGCGCCACTCCTCAAAAGCTAACTTAATGGCCAAGAGTTCCCTATTGCCGACATCGTAATTCCTCTCAGCGGACGACAACTTTTTAGAGAAAAAGGCGCATGGATGCCACTTACCAGGGGACGAACCCTGTGACAATACTGCTCCCACCCCTACCTCGGAAGCGTCTACCTCTACAAAGAATGGCTGAGACGCATCAGGTTGAATGAGAATGGGTGCCGAGGCAAAACATTTTTTCAAGGAGGAGAATGCTTGACAAGCCTTGTCAGACCACCTAGAAAAATCCGTCCCCTTTTTAGTCATGTCTGTGAGAGGCTTAACCATGGACGAGAAATTACGAATGAACTTCCGGTAATAGTTAGCAAACCCCAGGAAACGTTGTAGTGCCTTAAGATTCTCCGGCCGATCCCACTCAAGAACTGCCCGCACTTTCCCAGGGTCCATACGAAAACCGGACGCTGAAACCAGGAAGCCTAAAAACTGGAGTTCCTGTACGGCGAACACACACTTTTCCCACTTGGCATACAGTTTATTATCCCGCAAGATCTGTAACACCTGTCTAACGTGCTCCTGATGAGACACCAGATCCGGCGAGTAAATTAAGATATCATCCAGATATATGACAACAAACTGTCCCACCAGGTGGCGAAAAATATCATTAACAAAGTGTTGAAACACCGCCGGGGCATTAGTCAGACCGAATGGCATGACAAGGTTCTCATAATGCCCCTCCGGAGTGTTAAAAGCCGTCTTCCACTCATCCCCCTCCTTCATCCTAATCAGATTGTACGCCCCCCTGAGATCCAACTTAGAGAACCATTTGGCGCCCACGATCTGATTAAAGAGATCGGGAATAAGTGGGAGCGGATACGGATCTCGGACCGTAATCCGATTAAGTTCACGGAAATCCAGGCAAGGGCGTAGGCCTCCATCTTTCTTCTTAACAAAGAAGAACCCCGCGGCCACCGGTGAAGATGAAGGTCTAATATGCCCCTTAGCCAGACTTTCAGAAATATAATCCTTCATGGCCTGCCTCTCAGGACCAGAAAGGTTATACAACCTAGCTTTAGGTAACTTGGCCTCAGGGAGCAGTTTTACAGAACAGTCATACTCGCGATGAGGAGGTAGTTCCTGACACCCATTCTCCGAGAATACATCCTCAAAGTCCGCCAGAAATGGAGGTAAGACCCAAGGAGTAACTGCACCGATGACCGTGTTCATGCAGTTTTTATTACAGAATTTACTCCATTGGCTTATCTCTCTGGTTTGCCAATTAATAACCGGGTTATGCTTAGCTAACCAAGGAAGGCCCAACACTATAGGAGTGGGAAGACCCTCCAACACGTAGCAAGACAACAGTTCTTTATGTATTGCCCCCACTTGAAGTTTTACACCATGCACAGCTTGCAAAAAACTTCCCTGACCGAGAGGCCTGGCATCGATCGAGAATATGGGGATGGGTTTAGCCAACTCACTCAATCGCATACCTTGAACCCGGGCAAACCGAGCATCAACCAGATTAGCCCCGGCCCCACTATCCAGAAGAACAGATATCCTCTCAGTTCTCGTACCCACCACCACCTCCGCCGGTACGAGAAACTGAGACGAACCTAGGGACGAAATACCTACTCCCAGATTGCCGTCCACCACACAACCTGGGATCAACAGTTTTTTCGACGACTCTTTACTCTGCAAGGGACGGGATGGACACCCCCCAATAAAATGTCCCTTTTTCCCGCAGAGGAAACACCTTCCTGTCTTATGGCGCACCACCGGTCCCCTTCCCCGAAATGATGTCCCTCCTAATTGCATAGGCTCCTCCGGACTGACCAGGGGAACCACCATATGAGGGGACCTTGTAGGAGGTGGAGACATTACAGGGGGTAGAGTTATCCCGCACCTCTCCCGAAGCCGTCTGTCAACACGAATAGCAAGGGCCATAGCGGCTTCCAGTGACGCGGGAGAGTCATACTGTGCCAACACATCCTGTAATTTGTCGGATAAACCATGACAAAACTGGCTCCTAAGAGCCGGGTCATTCCACTGGGTGTCCGTGGCCCACCTACGGAACTCCGAACAGAATTCCTCCGCCGGACGATCTCCCTGCTGAATCCTACGTAACTTAGACTCAGCAAGGGAGATCCGATCTGGGTCATCATATACGAGTCCCAGAGCAGCGAAAAACCTATCCACTGACTGGAGAACCGGGGAGCTTGGGGGAAGAGAGAACGCCCAAGATTGAGGGTCCCCTTGTAGGAGCGAGATGACAATTCCCACCCTTTGTTCTTCACTGCCCGATGACCGAGGCCGCAGCCGAAAGTACAATTTGCATGCCTCCCGGAAAACAAAAAACTTGTCCCGCCCCCCAGTGAACCTGTCAGGGAGAGCTACTTTAGGTTCTGGTCCAGCTTGCTCCGGAGGATGCAAAACCTTGGACTTAACGTCCGCCAGCCCCATGGACAAACTCTGCAACTGCCGAGCTAGACCGGCTACTGGATCCATGGTAGCTGGAGAAAACTAAGATGGTCGGTGAAAATGTCACACTGTCACAGAATACTGGAGGTAGGGGGCCTAAGCTGACCCTAAGCTGGGACCCTGACTAATCCCTCAACCTGGAGGTACTGTTAAAGGTACAGAGGTCCAGGCCGCCAGCGTAACCCCTACCTCCTGAGGATCCCTGCACCTAAGTAATCTAGTCCTGAGAAGGACCCCGATCACAACAATAGGGAACCAGAAATAATATGCCCACACACAGTATTTAGACGAACGAGACAGTACAAGGGAAAAACCAAAACCACCTTGCATACAACTTCTACACAACTACAACAGAGGGAACACCAACGGGAAAGGAGATAAATGATAAAGCGAGGAAAGGGAAAAAACACTTCCAAATGCACTTATCTCAGCAACTCCAAACACCACGATCCGCTCTGTAAGTCAGAATGAAAAGCTTTCACCGACACCTCCCAAACAGACCTGCAGGAATATAAAGGAGTCTCACTAAAGAAGCATTGATTGCAGCTGGGCGAGGCTGGACCTCAGCTAGCCCAGAGAGAGAGAGAATTAACTCCTACACTGCCGAAAAAACACAAAGCACCAACAAGTCAGCTGCGAGAAGTCAGGCTGTGTACTCGTGACGATCTTCGTGGCAACACACCCGTGACAATAAATAGTTGAGGATCCTCCTTTAGGTCCAGCTACTTCTGGTTTCCTTCCTGACCAATGCTTGGCTACCACTGCAAAATATGGGTCACTCCAAGTTGGGACCCCATTTATCAGTCACTTGTAGCATAGCCTATGTCAAAGGATCTGTCTTTGTAATATCTCTTTAAGTCTATCAGGTTGGGACCTCAATCTTATATTTTCTGTTTTAGGTGAAGGAGCTTGAAGCTCAGGTGAGGCACCTTCAAAAGATGTTGCCAGACAGACAACCGGTGCAGTCAAACCAGCTTTGATGATACGTCCTAGTTATAAGGACCCAGATGACTCCAAAAGTAAAAATAAATAGCAATAGGGATGACTATGTGGTGGTGGTGCAGACCACCAGGACTTACACTGCTGTGCATTCAGACCTTCCTCTACCTGACTGTTCATGGGCTCAGTAAACAGCCGAGATCCACCTGTAATATTAGGCCCCTGCAGTATTTGCGTTCACATGGATAATGATGTGCCCATTATTCCTCCTCCAGCCCCTTGTGTATCCCACATGTTTACCAGTTTAATTAGGATAGGCCATCAGTAGCCGATCTGTGGGGTCAGACTCCCTACTTCCCTGATGATCAGCTAATTGAAGGGCTGTAGTGCTCCCCTTAATGTCTACCAGGGATAGATCTGTAATCTTTATAATGGCTGTGCCCAGTGTTGCACCTTAGCTCCATTCACTTCAATAGGGCAGATTTTTGGTGAGATATATTACCAGGTACAGTCACTATGAAAAACACCGATCTGTGCCTGCTAAACAATGGAGGGGAC
The DNA here is from genome assembly GCF_046119375.1 of Phyllobates terribilis. Classification (NCBI taxonomy): domain Eukaryota; kingdom Metazoa; phylum Chordata; class Amphibia; order Anura; family Dendrobatidae; genus Phyllobates; species Phyllobates terribilis. The sequence goes on from NW_027362765.1 coordinate 124,274,070, forward strand.
ACTCCTTCAATCCGCACATCGACAAGAATCAGAACCCTCTGATCTGATATTGATGGCCAATCCTAAGGATAGGTCATCAATATTCCAGTCCTGAAAAAAAACCATTTCATTTACAGTTAGATTGACCTCTGCTTTAGATATAAGATACTATTTCCTAAGACCACTTGTATCTGCTGTACAAGAGCCTGCCTCTCTATTCTGCACAGACTTGTTTTAGCTCCTTCCTGCTCAGGCAGCAGTAAGCGAGAGAAGAATTTGCCAGAAATTACACCAGGTTGTCATGTTTCTTGGACTCCATGCCTTCTTGGAACCTGACAGTGCCCCCACAGGGAAAATGAAGCATTACTCGGATCTCATTGAAGTCAATCTATTGTCCATTTAATATATGGAGATACTGGTTCCTCTAGGTATGGTGACTGGTGAGATTTTGCAGTTGCTCTCTTCAATGGCTAGAGATGACGGTGCTAAATAACGGACCCTACTGACTCAGAATTCCCTACTAGGGAATTTATATATATGACACATTGCATCTGTGCATTTAGCCTAAACTCGGGAGCTTTTGCTGACCAACTATAGCGTTCCCATAGGCCTCCATTCACCAGACAGAGGCCAAAAGTTTGCTCTTTTCCCCTTTGTCTGGCCAGTATGCATCTACATACCATTTACATAAATAGTAACCATTGTTTTATTTTATTTTTTTTTCACAAATCAATAGTACACGAGAAAATAAGAAATTTTGTAATTTCTCTTTTTAGAGAAATTTTCTTCTTTCTCCTCCTGAACTGACCATTCTCAAAATTCTCAATTCATTGAGTGAAATATGTCTTCAATTAAAACAGATTTTCCTATTACTGAGGTAGGAGATGACAGTTGGTGCTCATTATATTCTTTGAAGAACTGTAATTTCAGGAGAACTTGCAGTAAAATGTTTGTTTCTGCTCCTGGCTCCTCCCTCCTCTCCATAGAATTTTATGAGCACCAACTGTCATCTCCTATCTCAGTAATGCGAAAATCTGTAATTACTGAATATAGATATTATTGATGAATTGAGAGTAAAAGATTAGTCCAGAAAAAGAAAGAAGTAGATTTCTCTGATAAGATATATAACAATGTATATATTTTCAAATACTATTGATTTGTTAGATAAAAATTAAAAATATGTTTATTCTTTAACTATATAGGAAAGCGTCTCACATCTTGCTTTCCTTTATTAGGGCCACTATAAAGAAAATGTATATTATGTTATATATATATATATATTTTTAAATGCGTCCCTTTGGTGGACTATGACTACAGTTTGACGCTTTCTCCTGAGCGTATGCGCTCGACAGCGGCCATAAGCCCAGTGTGTCCCAAACCTTACCCATCACTGGGACACATGACATAAAAGAAGCCTCGTTAATATCAAATATATATCAACCCTCAGGATTCATAGATATATACGAAAGAGTTTGAATAAGCAGTTGTGTAATGTATCGGCAGATATTAGTACGTAACATTGTTATATTGGATCTAATTCTATGAAAATGTATTTTCTAATTGATTTCAATAGAAATAAAACTGTGTCTTTGTTCAATCAATTTATTATAGATATTTTTATTTTAACTGTATCCACAAATATTCAAATATAACTACTAAAATGCTGCCCATAAAGGGCAGGTATACCAATTATCCAAGGGCGGTAGTTGGAGAAAGCTGGGTCTTTGCACCTCTATGAGCCTAGATGTCCGTGTGACTTGATCGCAGCATAACTACAAAAATGTTTGGTTCCTCCAGGGCTCAGCTCCAAGAAAAGGTCAAAAGACAATAAGATTACCCAACAAACAGTGACGGAAAAAGAAGAGAGCACAGTTAGTGTTAAATACTAGTAAGGGCAAGTATGGGTTCATGTCAGCTCGGTTCCTAGAAATGTCCGATCAGATACTTTTTCTCTCCTACAATGCTATTACCTGATCTATGAATGCAAGTTAGTTTAAGGTAAGTTTGTCATTTAGCTCAACTCATCTGTATTAACACATTCTGAGTGTGAAAAGGTACATGTAGTCAATGAATATAAGACTTTTTACCTGCATTACTAACATATAGACTTATAAATTTGAGGTTCTTAGCACACATTTTGATCAAATTGGGTGAGCCCATCTGCCAGCAACAAGGTAACCTCATCAGATGAAAATCTACTCTTAAAGTGAATCTTCAGCAGGTTTTTGCTATGTAATCTGATGACAGCATGAGATAGAGGTTAAAACACAGATTTCAACGATGTGTTACATGTCAGGCTGTGTGCTGTTGTTTGCTTACAGTGAAGGTTTTAGTCTGGCTCCACCCCCTTCTCTGATAAACAGCTCACTGTCAATAGACAATGTACACACAGAGCCTGGTGTGGGTGGAGTTAGCTTTCTTAGCTCTGCTGCATTCTACATCTAAGAACGCTGATTGTTTCAGAACTGCTGCATTCAGTAAACTAAGTGATAGACCCCTATTCCAGTGATGTATTTCTCTACATCATGCTGCTCTCAGATGAGGTAGCAAAAACCTACTGACAGAGTCTCTTTAAGGGAATGTTCCCCCAACTTTTTATTTTTTTTTAAGGAAGGTTTGGAGCAGGACTGCTTTGAAAGCTGCCTGAAAACACTCAAATGAATTTCCTTTTTAATTTCTCTGTAAAAAAAACAAACATTGCTGTTGATATGTTCAGGCTTTTGAGCATCTTTTGGCTATGTTCACATGACTCGTTTTTGCAGCGTTTGTTTGCTGCATTTTTTAATGCAAATTTTAAGCTTCGTTTTACAGTACCAGCAAAGTCTGAGATTTTTTTTTTTCCTGACTGATTTGGCAAACTGCTGCGTTTTTGCAAAATGTAGCATGTCAATTCTATCAGCGTTTTTTCAGCGATTTTTTTCACCCATAGAAAGCAATGGGTAAGTGCAAAAATGCAGCAAAAACACAGCATAAAATGCAGGTATCAGGTTTTGCTGCTTTTTTGGTGCAGAAACCTGAGGTAGTTGAATCATGGGTTTTTTTATGCACTAAACTTTATCATCAGGCACAAGAGACAGATGTACCCTCACAAAAACGCAGCAAAAACTCAGCAAAGCCTGCTTTTTGTAAGCAGCTTCTTTACTGTGAAGAGAGCAGGTTTTGCCTGCAGACAAAACGCAGCAAAAACGCAAGGTGTGAACATAGCCTTTAGCCTGAAAAGTTTTCCAAAAAAAACAAACATAAGCAGTTTTAAGAAGTGAGCTGACTATTCTTCGGGTGTATTCTGCTCTGAAGACGCCTTATCCTTTACAATAGAAGTCAATGGGAATGTAGGATATAGCTCTGTCACAGCGTTGGACAGAAAGGAGGAATGCTCAGCTGAATATGGAAGCAGTCAGTTACGCCCCAAAAAAAAATGATATCTAAAGAGGAAAACCTGGCTGACAGTTGGGCTCACACAATTTGTTTAAATGTGTCTTAAGAATTTAAAAATGTATAAATACAGGCTAAATAGCAGTCCTGCAATTCATGTATTCAATATTTGCATATAGCTTACAGCATAGTTTCATTTGTTTGTATGTTCTAGCAATGTAGTCACAGTCACTTGCACCTGCATATTTATTTCATTTTTCTACGACGTGCTTGTCAACCTCATTTTTTGTAGTGTACATTTGGGGGTGAGTGACTGCTTCCATATTCAACAGACCCAGGGGTGTACACAGAAATCATGGGGACCCATAGTAGAAGTCCTAACTGGGTCCCGCCACAAAAAAAATATTAATATTTGGCGGGGTCACAGAAGACCATAGCTCACAACTTAGCCCTTGAAAAGTAGTTTTGCTGCTATTGAAGCCCCTTAGTGTTCCTACGTACTAATACTTTACAGGGGCCATGAAAGGGGCATGATACCAACAAAAGTGCCCCCCAACACAGTATGATTCCCCCATAGTGAATTCCTCCATAGTACCCTACACACACACTCACACAGTATGATGACCCTATAGTACTCCCCCCAACACAGTATGTTTCCCCCCATAGTGATCCCAGCACAATATGATGGCCTCCCACGACTCCACACACACAATATGATGGCCTCAACACATCCCTCCACAAAATATGATTGCCTCCACAAAGCCGTCCCTACAGTATGATGGCCCTCCATACATTATAATGGCCCCCACACACCCGTCCACACACTATGTTGGCCCCCACACAACCCTCCATACAGTATGATTGCCCCAACACAACCCTCCACATTGTATAATGGCCCGCTCACAGTATAATGGCTCCCACATAGTCCTTAAAATAGTATAGTGGCCTCCCCACATAGCCCTCCAAATATTATAATGACCCCCACATAGCCCTCCAAATAGTTTAATGGCCCTCCAGCTAAAATAATGACCAACAGCATAGCTCTCCAAACAATATAATGACTGCCACATAGCCCTCAAAACAGTATAGTGACCCTAACATAGCCCTCACACAACCCTCCATACAGTATGATTGCCCCAACACAACCCTCCACATTGTATAATGGCCCGCTCACAGTATAATGGCTCCCGCCATAGCACTTTAAATAGCATATTGGCCCCCACACAGCCCTCCAAATAGTGTAATGGCCCCAAAATGTCCTCATTGATTTAAAAAAAAACAAAAAAACTCCCCTTTCCCTCTCTGCAGCATGTGGCCTGAAACATTGCCCTATTCTACACAGCAGGAATGATGAATTAAACGTCACCGAGCCCATTGGACTGAGACGTCAGTGCTCAGATACATAGGGAGAATCATGGAGGACGGAGCTGATGGCTCCATACTCCCTCACTGCTTTCAACTGTATCTGCAACAAGGGTGCAGATACAGTTAAAAGTGTGATGCTGGGCGGGGGGACCCTATAGCGGCCAAGTGGTGTTCCTCTATTAGCCTCTGAGCATCCCTCCTGTCTAGATCCTACCTTTCCTTTTAATTTTTACACCTAGACCAAGGAGATACAAGTCTGATAGTTTGACCTCCCATATGAAGAACTCATTTTGTTGCTGGCAGATGGGCTCACACAAAATGTAGTCATCAAGTACAGTATAGTGTATATATAGCAGTAATGCAGTTCACATTCAGATATTCAATGGTCACATATACCATGGCGCACTCAGGCATCGGTTACATCTTTTTGTATCCTAGTGGAAGGTGGTCGCAGCAGCCGGCACCTGTACATTTTTTTTTTTTTCGTTTTGATTAGTGTTTATGGGTTTAGTTTTTGTAGTATACTCATTTTATAGCCCTCTATCACTTCAATGCTTCATAGCTCAGTTACTGCAGAGAATCCAATGAGAAACCTTCCAGGGAAGAGCCACATGTAGTGGATGAAAGTGCAGAGTCCATGCATTCCTAGGGTGCTTGAGTCACTCTGTGACAGCTCCATAACTTCTAATACAGAAACATGTTCTGGTTAGAAGAAAAAGCAGTTTTCCTGCGTTATCTGAGCAGAAAAGTCCAACAAGATGCTATTCCCACATGCACGATCATTACGGATGTAGCAGTACTGAGTTTGTCATTTAGCGTCAACAAGATGCTATTCCCACATGCATGATGATTACGGATGTAGCAGTGCTGAGTTTGTCATTTAGCGTCAACAAATTGCTATTCCCACATGCATGATGATTACGGATGTAGCAGTGCTGAGTTTGTCATTTAGCGTCTACAAGTTGCTATTCCCACATGCATGATGATTACGGATGTAGCAGTGCTGTCATTTAGCGTCAACAAGTTGCTATTCCCACATGCACGATCATTACGGATGTAGCAGTGCTGCATTTGTCATTTAGCGTCAACAAGATGCTATTCTCACATGCATGATGGTTATGTATGTAGCAGTGCTGAGTTTGTCATTTAGCACATTTCATATGTAACATTTTTACTTTTAGGGGACTGACGTTAAAGCTGCTTTACTATCTCTACCTAGAAATACAATGACAAACTCAGCTCTGCTACTTCTGTGTACAATAGGTGACATTTCACCCAAGAATGAAGAATCACAGACTGTTGGTATTTTTTCCATTACCGTCTTTGCTCTGGCATTAGCCCCTCTTTTCTGCAGAATTACTGGTCGGACCGCATTCCTTTAGATTGATCTTCCTGGTATAAGATGAGAGTTTTACTTTTGTTTATAAAGGTTCAGGTGATCAGGAAGTGAAGCAGGTGAAAAATCCCGCACAGATGAGTAGGGAGCATGCTGGCAGGAGGCTGATCCGCACCTGCGCTGGCACCTGCACTGGCACACACCTTACCCAAGCATGGAGGGCTTTTGTAGGAACTATATGAAGTGTATGGTGTGTCTATGGGATAAAATCTGGACTCCTCCAGAGACTGTGAGATCTGTGCCCACCATAGATCGTCTCATGTCTAGCGGGATGCCAAGTGTGGACATTGTCACTGTGCTCTACGACTTTGTTGCAAGAGACGACCAAGAACTGAGCGTGAAAACTGGGGAGGAACTCTGCATGATCAGAGATGAGGGGGACTATATCTTGGCCCGGAAACTAAAAGGAACCATGGAGATGGGACTGGTACCAGCAAATTATACATCGGCTTTAAGTTTCACCTCCAGTGCCAACACCAATCAAGTAGCGTTCGACTTTCCTGGTCAACCCAACGAGTACGACTTTGACGGCTACTCCAGTCTGAGCAATGAGGCGTAAGTATCAAGATGACTACTCAATGTCTGAAAAACGCTACACCACAAGCAGCTGTTACTTGTCTGGTCTTTCTGGTTCATGAATGTAATGCCAGAACTGTAGTAAAGACTGACACACAGAAGGACCAGTAAGGGAGAGGTTGTAGGGGGAACTGTACAAAGCTGGTGACCTCTTCAGAACACGTCTTGTTTATTCTTGTCTCATCGTAGGATCTAATATCTTATAACTCTGCCACTGGGGTTTTACCTGAGTGTGGGATACACCGTCGTGTGAAGAAATGACGGCCACTAAACTTTTCCTTTCACTCCCCCTATGTAGTGTTACACCGTATTCATACAGGCAGCTAACGGCAGTGCAATATAAGGGAATGGGGGTTTTGGGATCCAGTGTGAATAGATGTGAAAAAGTGGAAATTTGCAAAAACTAAGCAGTATTGGGCAATAGGTATTACCAAGGCGCTATAGGGTACGAACTTAAAAAGATTGTCCAGGTTTATCATGAAAGTCTGCAGACACTATGTGACTGCAGACTTGTGAATCCTCACAAGTTGTGAAGGAGAACAGGCAGTCATGTGACCGCAAGTATGTGAAATGCATACTCCCGGCCACATTCTGACTAGACGTACGCTGAGCGAAACTGCTCACATCTAGTCAGAATGTGGCCGGAAGTGTGCATATTGCATATGCCCGGTCTCACCGCTGGCACTGGTCACATAGAGTGACTGCAAACTTTTGTGAAAAACCTGGATATCCTCATTAAAGGGAACCTATCATCAGATTTATGCTGCCCTAGCAATGGTCAGCATGAATTGGAGCCTGCCTGTGCAATTATGGCGGTGTAGGTTTTATCTTGAAATGCTGTGGTGTTTCCAAAAAAAACATACTTTAAAAAGCCAGGGATCATGTGTCTCAGATGACTAGTCCAATGCAGTTCCCGACGGCTTCACCGCGACTCGATTCCCATGACTGTCAGTCATTCGAACCGAAGCGGGGTGATGCACCAGGGAACATATTGGACTAGTCAACCTACCCTGTCAGTCATGGGAATCGAAGTAAGGTGAAGATGCCAGGGCCCACATTGGACTATCCAACCTGAACCGTCAGACATGGGAATTGAAGTGAGGTGAAGACGCCGGGGACCACATTGGACTATCCAACCTGAACCGTCAGACATGGGAATCGAAGTGAGGTGAAGACGCCGGGGACCACATCGGACTATCCAACTTGAATCGTCAGACATGGGAATTGAGGTGGGGTGAAGCACCATGGACCACATTGTACTAGTCAACCTATCCTGTCAGTCATGAGGATCGAGGTGAGGTGAAGACACCAGGGTCCACATTGGACTATCCAACCTGAACCGTCAGTCATAGGAATCGAGCAGGGGTGAAGCGCCATGGACAACATTGGACTAGTCAACCTACCCAGTCAGTTATGGGAATCGAGGTGGGGTAAAGACGCCGGGGACTAGTCAGCCGACACACATAGTCACCGACTTTTCAAAATAAGTTTTCTCAGAAACTTTGCAGCATTTCATAATAAAACCTACATGCCCGCAATTGCACAGGCAGGCTCTGATTCATGCTGCCCATGGTTTGGGATTCATGTATTTGAGGTGGCAGGTTATCTCCCTGGGGAACAAAACAATCAGGTGACAAAATTCTGCATGTTTGATTCTTGTTTCTCCTCCATCATCATCTGGGGGAATAGTCAGTAAACATTTACTAGTTCAGTGGGTTTGGCCAACATATAGTAATATTACTACCACTACTAATAATAATAATGACACTACCACTGATAGTAATAATAGTGATACTACCACTACTAATAGTAATCATAATGATGACTACTAGTAATAATAGTAGCAATAGTAATTAGTATCAGTTACTAATATTAGTAGTATTAGAATTACCACTAGTAATATAATATAATAGTAGTAATAATATTACTACTAGTAATAGTGATACTGCTAATAATAGTAATAATGATAATAACTATAGTGATACTAATAGTAACATTAATTATAGATGTACTACTGCTACTACTAATATTAATAATAGTGATACAACCCATACTACTGGTAGTAGTAGTAGTAACAATAATAAAAACAAAAATTCATATAAATATTAATAAGAATAATAGTAAAACTACTACTTTTAATAGTAATGACTAATATAATAATAATTCTACTATGGCTATGGTTTTCTGATCTATTTGAAGAGCAGAAAAGCAGAAATAAAATGTTCTGTCACGGGACGCCTTCATTTGAATCGTTTTTTACCCCATCCTAAAATGTCTTTGCTTCCATACTTTTTGACCCATAAAAATGAGTAGAAACCGGAACAGACCTTTCTGTTTAGTTTAACAGTAAAGTCTATGGGGGAATGGATCGTGGCGGATGGTCCGTTCTCCTGCTGTCCATTTTTAAGCAGTGTCTATGCCCAGGGCAGTGGCGGTGCTCGGAGACACCTCTAGTAAGAATGGGAAACCAAACGGATCCACGCGTGGAGAAACGGAAGCTGTGATTTCCAGTTGATATCAGTTTTTGTTCTTTTCAATTTTTCTGTTAAACTGGATCCATTATAATTGGATCCCAAACAGACATGTGAGCATACCCCAAGACTGCCGCTATTAATAATAGTAATACCAGTAATAATACTACCCCCCCCCCACCCTCTCTACTGCAGAAACAATAAAATCATTATGAACCACATACAATAAAATTGCATCCGTAATATATGGCCGGGATCAGACCTCAGCACCAAGCCCGACTGCGGGTCTCCGGACCTGAATGAACCTATGACTCAGTTAGTTCAGGTGAGGAGACTCGCGGTCGGTCCGGGCAATTGTGCCTGAGAATGGACTGAGAAACACGGAAGTGTGCACCCACCCGATCAGTGCAAGTCAATGACAATCGGCCTCTTCAACCTATTTGCACCTTTTATATCATGCAACTTGTTACCAATGTAAAATGACATTTTAATGTCCCTATGACAACACTCCCTGTCTCACATTCTGAGGATGCAGCTTTGACCTAAGTGCTGCTATTTCCAACTATTCGTTTTTGTGATATGGGATAGTTAAAGGATTTGAGCATTAAATCAGATGGTGATTTGGATCTTCCATTCTAGATCTGTTTGAGTAGGTTTAAATGCCAGTGTGTAGAACAAGAAGTGTTGTCATGGGGACACTGGACTAGGAGAAGCAGACCACAGTTAGTTTGATACAAGAGTTTATAATAAATGATTGCCCCCTTTATTTAGATTGTTAAGCAGCGCCTCCTGTGGGGCACTGCATAGTAAAACTGTGTAATTTGTTTCCAGATGCACACTGTCAGGATTCGGCATAGAGTGACTCCAGAAACTTCTGAAAAACCCCTTTTAAGGCCACGGCCCCACAATCAGTATTTGGTCAGTATTCTGTCAGTATTTTTTCTCAGGCGTGGGAGCCAAAACCAGGAGTGGGTGATAAATGCAGAATTGGTGACTTGTTTCTATTATACCTTTTCTCTCATTGTTCCTCACCTGGTTTTGGCTCCTACTCCTGAGAAAAAATACTGACCGAATACTGACCAAATACTGATAATGGGGCTGTGGCCTAAGGGTTATTCCCTTCTTCATAGATATGGTTGGATAGTGCTTATAAATATAAGCAATTTTGGAATTTGCTGATTATTAAAATTTTCATCCATTCTTCAGATATTAACACTTCTTTTTTTGTTTACCACTCAGCCTTGGGGACCGACCACCGCTGATAGATGGCAGACATGCGCAGTGCTTACAAGCTGTTTTCTACTGAGATTAAGCATGTTAGCACTATTCTGAAGCTGGCTAGGATCACTGGAGCACGCTAATACCTTCTAATCCTAGCCAGATTCAGTGTAGTGCTTAGACGCTAGAGAGCAGAGGTGGTCGGTCTCCTAGGCAAGAAAAGAAAAGTATTAATATCTCAAGAACGGCTGTAAATTTTAATAATCAGTAAATTGGAAAATTTCTTGTTTTTACAAGCACTATTAAAAAAATTTCCACCTATTAACATGAGCATAACTCTTTAAGGTTTCTACATGCATTCTGATATGGATTTTCAAAGTAAGTACACCAGCCTCATTGGGTCTGAGAGATTTATTTAGTAATGTATGCAGATTGCATTGTGAAATCTGATGACAGATCCGCTTTATTCATAACAGAACATGGTGCTACTCTCCAATCTGGCACGAGCTGCACCCATTGTGCGACTCAACACATTTTTATGGGAAGAAGTGTAAGGAAGTGGAGGTGCTGCCCACACCCTCTTGAAGAGATATGTGTTCTAATATAATGCATTGCACGCGATTTTATCTGGTAGATAGAGTTAATAGTTGGGATTAGCCCAGAATGGGTGGGGCTTGTGGGAGGACAGGAGACAACTTCCTGACAGTGGGTGAGTTAGAGCCCAGTGTTCAGCACAGATAGACCTAAGGTCTGAGAGTTGGCAGACTGACATGTTATAGTGTGTTGTGTGTGAAGAGGGAAGACCACAGGACATCAGATAATATGTCCTAAGGACCAAGGAAACATGAAGGGATATCTGTCACGTGATAAGTGCCCAGTTTGCTATTTCTGCCATTGCACAGATATTCCATTGTATCTTCTCAAACTAAAAGTTACAATCTGGCAGTAAAATCCTATTGTGGCAACTTCCCCTTATTGTGCTATAAATCACAAACAGGTGAATAATCCCCTAATCTTCATTCTTTCCCAACTTCTCTTTTCTCACAGCTGGTACATAGAAGTTTCCAGTAGACAAGAAGCAGAGAGATTGCTGCTGTGCCCACCTAATGCCCACGGCTCCTACCTGGTCCGACCCAGTGATACTAATCATGGACTCTTCTCGTTATCAGGTAAATGTATGAAGAAGAGCTAAGAGAAGCGATATCTCCTGAGAGCAGATGGGTTTAGGCCTAACTCAGATTTCACGTCTATGAGGGTCCACAAAAAGAAAAAAAATGGAAACGTCACTTTTAGTAATGAGCGAGCACTAAAATGCTCGGGTACTCGTTGCTCGGGTCAAGCAAATTGGAATGCTCGGGTGCTCGACCCAAGCAACGAGCCCAATGTAAGTCTATGGGAAACTCGAGCATTTTTCAGGCGACTCCCCCTGGCGGTCTGCAGAGGGCCTAAAAATTGCCCAAATCAATGGGATCAGTGCTCAAATTACATGGGAAGAGCATGGGGAAGACCCCTGGAAGCATTTCTGACTCCCATGTCACTGCTGTCAACAACATTGTCAGAGGTATTACGCCACTTTTACAGACTAAAACATACAAAAGCGAAACTAAAATGGATTTTCCTGGGAAATATGTTAAGGAACATCCTTTCCAGGGTAATGACTTGTATATAAAGCAAAATAAATAACCAAAACTAAAAATACTCCTGCACACCTTGGGCTATGTTCACACTTAGCATTTTTGATGCGTTTTTGCACTTTTGCATTGCTTTCAACCGTGACAAATGCATTCACCAGGAAATGTCATTTTAACATTTTACAACCTTATCTGGCCATGTGGTGAGTGAGATATCATCAGACACATCGTGTTTCATTTATGAAGGCGGGACACTGAAAGTCACAAAGCCTATTTTTATAGGGCCATCAGGCGGCCTTTACTATTCTTAAAGGGCCAGCAGTCGGCCCTCACTATTCTTAGAGAGCCATCAGCCGGCTTTGTTTTATTGTTCCCATTACTAAAGAGTGGGTCTCCTATACTGTTATTGCGTATGCAGTGAGTGGCAGGGCTGCCCAAAATTTGGATGCACCCTAATACCACTTTGAAAATTTGGACGCACCCCAATACCCCTTTGAAGAGACTTAGAAGAGGGCCTCCTGAAAACAATGTTCCCATTATTAGGAAGCAGGTCTCCCATAGTGTTGGCCTATGCAGTGAATGCAAGGGTTGCCAAAAATTTGGAGGCACTCCAATGCCATTTGGAAGAGACATGGAGAAGGGCCTCATAAAAAAATGTTCCCATTAGAAAGGAGCGGGTCTCCTAAACTTGTAATGCCCAAGTGTATGGGCTGACAACCATTTACCCCGGGGGAGTATACATGAACATCCTGTATAAAAAAAATTTTTTACGAGCATCATAAGCACCATTTAAAAAAATTATGTGGGTGTTGCATCGCAGACCGCGGTCACCTGGTGATATGGTGGTGGAGGATGAGGATGAGGAGAAGGAGGAGGACAAGAGCAAATAGCCAAAATCAGGAAGCGTATACCCATGTGTGGGTGTGAAGAGGTGCATGGGAATAGACCTCCCAAAAAAAGACACTGGATTTGAGTTTATGTTACGCTGCTATCATTTGGTGGTGTTGAGAAGTCTGGCCCAATCTAGCCCTTGTTCATTTTTATAAGAGTCAGCCTGTCAACATTTTCAGTTGACAGGCGGATGCGCTTATCAGTTATAATTCCACCAGCGGCACTAAAAACCCGCTCTGATAAAATGCTAGCAGCAGGGCAGGCCAGGACCTCCAAGGCGTAGAGAGCCAGTTCATTCCACGTATCCAGCTTGGATACCCAATAATTATAAGGCACAGAGGAATCACGGAGGACGTTGGTACGGTCGGCAAGGTACTCCCTCAGCATCTTCCCAAACTTTGCACTCCTTGTGAGAGTACCCCGCACCTCAGGGCCTGTGCGATGGGAGGGGCTGAGAAAATTCTCTCAGAACTTTGACAGTGTTCCCCTGCCTCTGATGGATTGAAGTTATGTCTCTCTCGTCTGTACTCCTTGGTTGTCCAGCGAACTGTGACCTCTGCCGCCAGCGTTTTCAGATAGGAATTTTTTAAATAATTCCACAACAAGGGCCTTCTGGTACTGCCCCATTTTTGTAGACTTGTCCACCTCAGGAATAAGAGATATAAAAATTCTACTTGTACCGTGGGTCTAGAAGTGAGACCAACCAGTAATGACTGTCACCCAAAATTTTGAAAACACGAGGGTCATGGGAAAGGCAACGTAACATAAAATCAGCTATGCGTGCCAGACTGCTAACAGGCAAGACTTCCATGTCCTCCCCAAGAGGACGACTGACCATGCTCTCCTCCTCCTCCTCTCTGTCCTCAGGCCATCCATGCTGAACAGACGGTATGACAGTTGTGCAGGTAGTATCTATAGCGCATGAAACTAGCTCCTGTTCTTCCTCCTCCTCTTCCTCTTCCTCATTGTCATCCTATCCATGTTGGGATGAGATGAGGCTGGGCTGTGTGTAATCACCCTGTATGGTTCCTTGCTCCATCTCGTCGTGCTCCGCCTGCAATGCATCCTCTTTGATTGTGAGCAGAGAGCATTTCAGAAGACAGAGAAGCGGGATGGTGACGCTAATTATGGCGTCATCGCCGCTCACCATCTTGGTGGAGTCCTCAAAGTTTAGGAGGCTGGTACATATGTCTGACATCCATGTCCACTCCTGAGGTCTTATGTGGGGAGTCTGAACTGAATACCAACGGCCTTGTTGATGCTGGTACTCAACAACTGCCCTCTTCTGCTCACAAATCCTTCCCAACATCTGCAGTGTAGAGTTCCAACGCGTCTGGACATCACACACCAGTCTGTGAGCAGGAAGCTGCAAACGCTGCTGAAACACTGCAAGGGCGGCAGAAACTGTAGTTGACTTTCTAAAATGGGCACACAGGCGGCGTACTTTAACAAGCAGATCCGGCAGCTCTGGGTAGGATTTGAGAAACCGCTGAACCACGAGGTTAAGCACATGAGCCAGGCATGGTACGTGTGTGAGCTTGCCTCGCCTCAGAGCAGCCACCAGGTTCCGGCCATTGTCACACACGATTATGCCTGGCTGTAAGTTCAGCGGTGTGAGCCACAGATCTGCCTGCTCTTTCAGAGCTGTCCACAGCTCTTCAGCATTGTGCGGTTTGTCACCTAAGCATATTAGCTTCAGCACAGCCTGTTGCCACTTGGCCGAGGCAGTGCTGCAGTGTTTCCAGCTTGTGACTGATGTGGTCATTTCGGAGATGGAGGCTGAAGAGGAAGTGGAGGCTGAGGAGGATGAGGTGCAGGAGCTGTAGACTGTGGGGGCAACCCTGATTGACCTAGGGCCCGCAATCCTTGGCGTCAGGAGGACGTGCTCCGACTGGGTCCCTGCTTCCACTATGTTAACCCAGTGTGCCGTTAGCGAGATGTACCATCCCTGCCCAAAAGCACTTGTAGACGTGTCCGTGGTTAGGTCCGTGGTTACGTGGACTTTCCCGGTAACTGCATTGTTGAGGACACCACTAATGTTTTGGGACACGTGCTTGTGCAATGCGGGGACGGCACACCGGGAGAAATAGTGGTGGCTGCGGACCGAGTACCGAGGGACGGCCGCCGCCATCAGGTTGCGGAATGCTTCCGTCTCCATAAGCCTAAAATGCAGCATTTCGAGTACAAGCAGTCGTGAAATGTGGGAATTTAGTAGTGTGGCCTGGGAATTGGCTGCGTATTTGCGCTTGCGTTCCAAGGACTGGGGTATGGACAACTGAAAGCTGCACTGGTACAAGGACGTGGACATGCTTCCTGATGCTGCAAAGACAGGTGCAGGGCAGGAGGTATCTTTGCATGCACCATGAACAGGGGATTGGCTTGCATGCACACCAGGGGAAGAAGCAGTGGTGTCACCCGCAGACACTGTTCCTGGACCCTGGGGCTCGGCCCACAAAGTCTGGTGCTTAGCTGCCATGTGCCTGATCATGCTGGTGGTCAGGCTGCTAGTTTTGCCACCCCTGCTGATGCTGGCTTGGCAGGTGGTGCAAATGGCCTTTTTGGGGTTATCGGCAGAGTCTTTAAAAAACAACCAGACTCGGGAAGACCTAACAGTTGTACTGGCAACTTCCTTCGTGTTGGTGTTATGGGGAACGGTTGCCTGCCTTCTGTCTGCGGCCACCACACTGCTTCTTCCTGCCTGTTGGGGTGCTCTGCCTCCCTCCCCCTGTGTGCTGCTGTCCTCGCTCTGCATGTCCTCCTGCCAGCTTGGGTCAGTTACTAGATCATCCACGACTAATTGTGTCTCATAATTGTCCACTTCTTGTGACACTTTCCCACCTTTGCCTTCATGTGACCGTGGCTGTTCAAATATTTGAGCATCGCTACATGCGATCTCCTCTTGCCCCGCTTCAAGTGGACCAGGCAAGAGGTCCGAATCTATAAATGGAAAAGTGAACAGCTCTTCGGAGTGTCCAAGTGTGGGATCAGTTGTCTCCAGGCACTCGACATGGTGGGAGGAAGGAGGATCAGGGTGAGGAATATGCAGTCCAGACTCACGGCTATTGAGACTTGACCGTTTGGAAGACAGGGTGGTGGTGGTGGCAAAGTGGCTGCAAGCATTATTCGCTATCCAACCAACAACTTTTTGACACTGCTCTGGGTTCAATAGTGGTGTGCTGCGGTCCCCTAGAAATTGGGACAGGAAGGTCGGGCGAGAAGATACAAATCGGTGTCAAAAACTTTGCTGACACACTGAAAAAAAAATTTAATGGAGGCCAGAAACGGCAGTATTTTCTGAAAACATATATGTGATCCGTGTGACTGAGAAAACACAGTTTTAAATACCTGACCTGTAGGTAACTATTTTGAACAGCAAACTGGTGTCAATTGCTTCACTGACACACTAAAACAAATTTTTAATGGATGCCAGAAATGGCAGGATTTTCAGCGCAATTATATGTGATCCGTGTGACAGACAAACCACAGTTTTAAATAGCTGGATTTTTAGCACTGTAATATGGAAAGGACCTGCCTGTATTCTCCAGTGCCAGCTAGCAAATGGCGCAGAACAACGGTGTTCTCTGGATTGCTTTTTAAGCAAATAATGAGGATTAAGATCCAAAAAAAATAATTCCTGGCCCCTGAGACCTGGGCCTATTTCTAGAAATATCCAACAGCAGCAGCAGACAAAACTGGAATGGACCTTCTTGTGCTATATGCACTGCAGTCTGCTATATACCCTGCCTGCCTGCCTATATACCCTGCCTGCCTGATATCTCTGTAGATTGATTAGTCCTCGGAAGGACTGTTTGTTGAGATGGATATGTGTCTCTAATATAGTTTGGTACACCTACACTAACTAGAAAAAAACAAATCTCTCCCTAGCTCAGCAGAAGCTCTCCCTACACTGTCTGATTCTGGAGTGACTATGACGAGCATGGCGGCGCCGGGTCTGATATAGACCTGATGACGCTGTGCGGCCAGCCAATCACTGTAATGCCACAACCAACATGACTACGGAATTTCAGTGAGTGGCAAGCAATCCCTGCATGTTCATTGGCTCTGTAAAGAGCACCAAACATGCAAGAAAGGGACCCGAGCTCCCGCCGAGCAACCCCGGAAATACTCGGCGAGTGCTGAGGATCCCGAGCATGCTCGCTCATCACCAGTCACTTTTTGATACAAGTCATAGATCAAACTCGCCAATGCAAGTCAATGGATCAGTGACAAAAAAACTGTAGCACATGGATGTCATCTGTGCGGTGTCTTGAAGACAATGGAAACCCATTTTAAGATGTAATTTTGATTTACGGAGATTTCCACTTCCAAAAAAAATACTGTTATATATGTTCATCAAATGGTTCTATTTCCAAAGGTGCTCAGCTCAGCTATTAGCTCACTTCCCGAGAGCTTCACATTTGGCCCTGTGCACATTAGTTTCCCGTTTCAGAATTTTCTATGAAGAGGGATGGCTGTCTTTCTCATTTTAATAGCCAAGCCAGCCCCATTCCCTGAAAAGGGGGCTGGCTTGGCTTTTGACCAAAACTCTGATGATGTACTGCCACAGTTTGGTTTTTCTGTGTCCATCACCGAGCTGGAAGTGGAGCTGCTGAACACAGGACCAAGGTTGTTCACTGAACATTGGGGCACCTTTAAAAATGAAAGTTTATATGTTACTGAAAAACATATGATTCTGAACATCAAAAAGTACCCTAAAACCTCCAATAGCCCAGAAAAACATGTATGACACTATTTTCTTTTCTTCACACACTAATCTTCTTCACTTCTGTGCCGTAGCACACTATCTGACCAGCTTCTTCAGTGTCTTATGGGTTTGTCCTCCTACTTTTATTGCTAACCTGTGAACCCTGATATCCTCTCCAGATTCATCACAAAACAGCTGCTGAATTCACTGCCTCAGCTTTTATACAGGCTATGATAGTCCCTCCTGATTGGCTGTGCTATACCGTGTGATCTGGTAGCTACAGGGCATTATGAGAAAGTCCGACCAAGGTCATTTGATCCTTCTCTAGCAGATGTAATCTTCAGCAGTGTACATAATGGCAATGACCATTCAAGACAATTAATGTGAAGTGAGTCGCATATTGTTTGAATTCATCGGCTTCAGCAAATTCCTTAAAAATTTGACATGAATTTGATTTACTCATCTCTAGTTAGTAGTATGATCCCGAGAGGTTTCGGGTGATGATTGGATTACCATGTACAGGTGCATCTCACTAAATTAAAATATCATCAAAAAGTTAATTTATTTCAGTTCTTCGATACAAAAAGTAAACTCATATATTATATAGAGTCATTACAGAGTAATCTATTTCAAGTGTTTATTTCTGGTAATGTTGATGATTATGGCTTACAGCCAATGAAAACACAAAAGTCATTATCTTAGTAAATTAGAATAATTAAGAAAAAACACCTACAAAGGCTTCCCACGCATTTAAAAAGGTCCCTTAGTCTGTTTCAGTAGGCTCCATAATCATGGGGAAGACTGCTGACTTGACAGATGTCCAGAAGGCAGTCATTGACACACTCCACAAGGTCCCAGAGTTTCAATTTTCATTTGGAAATCAAGGTCCCAGAGTCACCAGAAATAATGCTGTTAACCTGCCGATATTCGGTTAATCTGCAGGGTTATAGCATTATTATGCTGCACGCATCCGAAGGGGTATTTCACACATCCATGTTTCGAGTATGTGTGGTGTACATTTCCACACCTACTGGAGACACTGACACATGTAGACCCATTCAAATGAATGGGTCTGTGCATGTAAGTGTGATTTCATGGACCGTGTGTCTGTGAGCAAAACACGTTGACATGTCCTTTTTTAACCAGCAGCACTGGCCGCAAAACGTCCCGCACACATGCACACTGATGAACACGTACCAGCGCCTGGGAATCATTGGTACAGTTCGCGCTGTTCCCAAATGCCGGGTGCTGCAGGCATCTTTAATCATTGTCCCCTGCTGGCGCTGCAATCAGTGTGGGCAAGGGACAATGTTGACAGTAGTATTCTGTCCCCGCACATGTTGAGGAGCAGAGGAGAATGACTCGCTCCAGCAAGCGGGCCCCTGAACTGTGCTGAGCTCACTGAGTGACAGAACACCGCTCGGTGAGCTCAGCGCAGTTCAGGGGCCCGTTCGCTGCAGCGGGTCATTCTCCTTTGCTCCTCGATGTATGCGGTCAGATGGATTACAGTGTGGGACACTTATTTAATCTTCGGACAGGTGAGTATAAGGATTTTTAGATTTTATTCTTATTTTAACTGGTTTTGGAGACAGTGGGAGCAGAATACTACATTGTCCCCTGCTTGTACTGATTGCACTGGCTATGCATTTGTCAGTCTGGGCTGGGGGCGTGGTTACAGCCGTCGATCTGTATTCTCAGAGCTGTGACTCAACCCGCGGTGCCCCCATCCCCATAACTGAAACCAAATGCTGGTGGGGAGAATAAAGTTAATTTTCTCCCTGCAGCATTTGGCTGTGTGCAGGCGCTGGGCAGCATAATAACGCTGTTAACCTGCAAATTAACTGCAGGTCAATAGCGTTATTTCTGGTGACAGGTTCCCTTTAAGAAAAGAGCCTAAAGGGGTTATCTATCGCCTCTTGCTTCCACATCGGAAGACGAGAGGCGCTGCCAGGGGATGTGTGTTGGCTACTTGCCAGGTATTGTGACTCTGTTCTATTATATACTAATCGAATGATAGGTTCACGCTACCCGTCAGGCGCACAAAAAAATCTGACAAAGCATCCGGCACATGCTACCTCCTAATGCGGAAATGAGGATAGCCCACCTAAGTCTGGGAATAAGCTGAATTTGTCAGTCTTCACCTGGAGTGACATTCTGGGTCATCACGTCGCCGGCATATCTTACAGTAAAATAGTTTTTTTTAGAAAAACACAACACTAATGCCCTCAAGTTAAAATTTTTGGAGTTTTTTAGATGGAGCCGGTTCCTAACAACATTCTTCTTCTTTGTCCTCAGTTCGCAATGAGAATAAGATCACTCATTTCCGCATCAACAAGGACTCCAATGGAGAATTTTACCTGCAGAACGGCAGGAGCTTCTCCACCATCCAGGAACTTATCGTCTTCCATAGAACAAACTGGAAGCTTCTGAAAAGTCCCCTGCTGCAGCCCTGTGTGGCGGAGGTAACACTGATATAATACACTGTATATATACAGTATATATACAGTACAGACCAAAAGTTTGGACACACCTTCTCATTTAAAGATTTTTCTGTATTTTCATGACTATGAAAAGTGTACATTCACACTGAAGGCATCAAAACAATGAATTAACACATGTGGAATTATATACTTAACAAAAAAGTGTGAAACAACTGAAAATATGTCTTATATTCTAGGTTCTTCAAAGTAGCCACCTTTTGCTTTGATGACTGCTTTTGCACACTCTTGGCATTCTCTTGATGAGCTTCAAGAGGTAGTCACCGGAAATGGTCTTCCAGGGATACTTAGCACTTGTTGGCCCTTTTGCCTTCACTTTGCGGTCCAGCTCACCCCAAACCATCTCGATTGGGTTCAGGTCTGGTGACTGTGGAGGCCAGGTCATCTGGCGTAGCACCCCAGCACTCACCTTCTTGGTCAAATAGCCCTTACACAGCCTGGAAGTGTGTTTGGGGTCATTGTCCTGTTGAAAAATAAATGATGGTCCAACTAAACGCAAACCGGATGGAATAGCATGCCGCTGTAAGATGCTGTGGTAGCCATGCTGGTTCAGTATGCCTTCAATTTTGAATAAATCCCCAACAGTGTCACCCGCAAAGCACCCCCACACCATCACACCTCCTCCTCCATGCTTCACGGTGGGAACCAGGCTTGTAGAGTCCATCCGTTCACCTTTTCTGCGTCGCACAAAGACACGGTGGTTGGAACCAAAGATCTCAAATTTGGACTCATCAGACCAAAGCACAGATTTCCACTGGTCTAATGTCCATTCCTTGTGTTCTTTAGCCCAAACAAGTCTCTTCTGCTTGTTGCCTGTCCTTAGCAGTGGTTTCCTAGCAGCTATTTTACCATGAAGGCCTGCTGCACAGTCTCCTTTTAACAGTTGTTGTAGAGATGTGTCTGCTGCTAGAACTCTGTGTGGCATTGACCTGGTCTCTAATCTGAGCTGCTGTTAACCTGCGATTTCTGAGGCTGGTGACTCGGATAAACTTATCCTCAGAAGCAGAGGTGACTCTTGGTCTTCCTTTCCTGGGGCGGTCCTCATGTGAGACAGTTTCTTTGTAGCGCTTGATGGTTTTTGCAACTGCACTTGGGGACACTTTCAAAGTTTTCCCAATTTTTCGCACTGACTGACCTTCATTTCTTAAAGTAATGATGGCAACTCGTTTTTCTTTACTTAGCTGTTTTTTCTTGCCATAATACAAATTCTAACAGTCTATTCAGTAGGACTATCAGCTGTGTATCCACCAGACTTCTGCACAACACAACTGATGGTCCCAACCCCATTTATAAGGCAAGAAATCCCACTTATTAAACCTGACAGGGCACACCTGTGAAGTGAAAACCATTTCCGGTGACTACCTCTTGAAGCTCATCAAGAGAATGCCAAGAGTGTGCAAAGCAGTCATCAAAGCAAAAAGTGGCTACTTTGAAGAACCTAGAATATAAGACATATTTTCAGTTGTTTCACACTTTTTTGTTAAGTATATAATTCCACATGTGTTAATTCATAGTTTTGATGCCTTCAGTGTGAAAAATCTTTAAATGAGAAGGTGTGTCCAAACTTTTGGTCTGTACTGTATATATATACGGTATATATACTATATATACACAGGGGAGAAGAGAGTGTGCACAATGCATAGCACTATAGCATACCGACCATTGGTATGGGGTGTGTCACGTATATCAGTGTAGGAGTGTTTGTCTAAGGTGCAAACAACTAATGTTCTACACTTGGAAAGTCTAATAGTCCGATAAGGAGGGTAAGACAAGTTCCAGTCTGATAGGACAATTCAGCTACGTACATGTTCAGAGGGCAGTATTAGAGCATGTTCACACCAGTGTATAAAAAATCATCCGCGCTTCATCCAGAAAACAATTTTTTTTCTCATTTGTCATCCATCTGCAATTTGTTTTTATACAGAAGTTATTAAAAATTAACAAGACTAAATACAATTTCTTATTTTAAAAAATTACAATATATTCATAAAAATTGGATGCAATATGATGGCTCCGTATGGAATAAGATTTTTTTTCTGCACACCCATAGACTTCAATGGGCGAATTTAATCTGAAAAAAATAGTATAGTAAATAGTTATATTCTTGTTCTTAGGGGACAGTATTATAGCAGTTATATTCTTGTACATAGAGGCAGTATTATAGTAGTTATATTCTTGTACATAGGAGGCAGTATTATAGTAGTTATATTCTTGTACATAGAGGCAGTATTATAGTAGTTATATTCTTGTACATAGGGGGCAGTATTATAGTAGTTATATTCTTGTACATAGGGGGCAGTATTATAGTAGTTATATTCTTGTACATAGGGGGCAGTATTATAGTAGTTATATTCTTGCATATAGAGGCAGTATTATAGTAGTTATATTCTTGTACATAGGTACATTATTATAGTAGTTATATTCTTGTACATAGGAGCAGTATTATAGTAGTTATATTCTTGTACATAGGGAGCAGTATTATAGTAGTTATATTCTTGCATATAGGGGCAGTATTATAGTAGTTATATTCTTGTACATAGGGGGTGGTATTATAGTAGTTATATTCTTGTACATAGGAGCAGTATTATAGTAGTTATATTCTAGCACATAGGAGGCAGTGTTATAGTAGTTATATTCTTGTACATAGGGGGCAGTATTATAGTAGTTATATTCTTGTACATGGGGTAGTATTGTAGCAGTTATTTTCTTGCCCTTGTGTATAGGAGGCAGGGAGTATAAATAGTAGTTATTTTCTTGTACATAGGGGGCAGTATTATAGTAGTTATATTCTTGTATATAGGGGGCATTATAGTAGTTATAGTCTTGAACATAGGAGGCAGTATTATAGCAGTTATTTTCTTGGCCATATGAGAAGTATTATGATTGTTATATTTGTGGTTAAAGAAGGCAGTAATACAGTCATTATAGCATTTAATGCAAAAATATTACCAGCTGGGATATATACTACATTAAATATTTTTTTAAAACAAAGCACTTTATCAGAATATGAGGCTTTTTACTGTTCTCTCTACATCAATATGCCTGTAACAAATACTGTGATTGCTGCACAGTTAATAAACTTGCACACAATGTTATCTGATTACTTCCAGCTATAGTGAACATCTGCTGTCTTTACTGGAGCACAGCACCACCTAGAGGCTAATTTAAAATTGCATCAATAGAAAGACTGAAAACTACATTAATTAGTAACCAGATCCTGCTCAATCTTCTGGTTTTTTTAGTAAATGTGCTCATGTAGGAGAGAGTGACCGGCCTTCGTCAGGACAATGCTGCATGTGATGGGGAAATAATATTATGTAGTAAAGAAGAGAGAAGTACCTGAAAGTCTAATTTCATGTTATAAAGAGCAGGGTCCACAACAGCACAGAGTATTTCAGTAGATAAATGAGTTGGTATTCGGCGAGGGACAGAAATAGTATTTCAAAAAGTTTTTAGATTGGTTCCATAGATATCAGGATGGGCTGGATTTCTCTTGGATCTACGTCTTTGATCTTGTCTTGTAATTTTCCATTACATATGAACAATCTTCTGTCATCTTGTCTCTTACGCATCCTCTAGATTAACCTCAGTGAAACCTGGGAGAGGTCACATTCCGAATTTCAGCTCGTACGGAAGTTGGGGCAAGGATTTTTTGGAGAAGTTTATGAAGGAGTCTGGAACGACACGGTGAAAGTAGCCATAAAAACTTTCAAGCAAGGTTAGTCTTTATGAAAAATATGGATTTCCAGTAATAAGGTGAAGGTCTGGAGATATTCTCCTTACAGGATGGTCTTCTTCCTACAGATGACCTCAACAGAAGTGACTTTGAGAAAGAAATAAATGCTCTGAAGAATCTTTGCCACAGGAACCTCATCCAGTTGATGGCTGTGTGCTCAATAGGAGAACCTGTCTACATTGTTACTGAGCTTATGGTCAAAGGAAACCTAAATGACTACTTGAAAGGTAATTCTATAGAATTATGTCTTCAAGACTGATGGAGGAATATAATATACAAATAGGATCTGGTATTGTAAGGATATGGACATGCTGCCAACGTTTCTCTCTTGAAGAAACAAATTTTAAGGTTATTTGATGTGATATAATGTGAATTGTGATGTGCGTTAGCAATGTTAGTAAAATGGGCAGATAGTTAGAGTTAATGTTTGGGATTAGCCCAGAGTGGGACAATTTCCTGTCAGGGAGTCAGATAGGGCTTGGAGTGCATAGTAACTGGACCTAAAGGTCCAAGTTTAGCAGTGCCATATTCTGGGGTGACCCTAAGTGAGACGAGACAGAAAAGCAATAGTGAGATCTGGAGCAGAAGTGACTAAGAGACAGAGTGACCTCCTGGAAACGGGTTCTGGTAGAGTATGCCTAGCCACAAGATCCCAAGCTCGTAACACTTGAAGGTAACAGGCCTGAACAGGACTGGGTCCATGGGACGAGTAGAGTGTCCCGAGCGGGAGTTCCAGAGCATCAGCAGTCCCGACCATACTGGCACCTTAAAGGGAAAAGAGGATACGGAACTGCAGGACGAGTTGACAACTCATGGCAAGCAGGACTGTAGAGTTAAAGCTGGGTTGTGAGAAACAGTGGCCATAAGGAACGCTAAAGACTATGAAGGAAGGAAACTGTGTGAAAATGTTTTGAGTTGTAAAGGAAACATTCATAAGACTATGAACCTGCTATTCCTTGTATATATCCCCTACGAAGTTCAGTAAAAAGTTTATTTTTGGATGGTGGTCTCCGTCATTGAATTGTGGAACATCTGGTCCTGGCAAACCAGCAACATCGGTTACATGCGGGCTGCCCAGGCGTAGCGCCCTCACAGGACAAGTCCGCATGTGAGGGGTGTGTGAAGAATTCCTACTCCACTCCCCTATAGAACTGTAGAACTGTTTTATCAACTATGTGTGTTTGAGTCATCTTAAAATGTATTTTTCATGATACGGCCGGGCGTTAGATGGCAGCAGAGTTACATGTTTATACTACCTTACCCTTATGTTAGTTGGGGCACACAGAGTTAACTGTTTTGGGCCGCCCCTTAGTGACAGTGAAGACTGAGGGATTACTGGGAGGGCCATGTTTGAGTGAGTTAGTGAGTAGCATTGAGCAAGGACAGATATGCTAAGAGTCTGAGGAGAAGAAGGACCGGTGTGTGTGGGGAAGATATGGAGGATTAACAGCAACGGGCACAATACAGTAAAGTCCATACTTTAGTCATTTTGTGGATTCTGGCCTCTTCCAGCCTATAGGCATTATTGGACGTGTCAGGACTAGGGAGCCTCGGGAGCGAGGTAGTCCCTGTTAGAGTCGGGCAGTGGGAGCCCTGGGGTAAAGCAGGAGCTTCCCTACGAGAAAGGCCAGAGGCAGTTTTCCCCTAGGTCTGCTACACACAGTGAGGAGCACTGTGTGAGGACTGTGATTGTATTTTAACATCTTTGAATGCCGTTACCTGCAACTTGCACTGTACCTGTAATCCTACCTGTCTTCAAGGCCGTGGTGGCCAAGTAAACCGGACTGTGTTGTTTTTAAAGAACTGTGTCGTCTCTTATTCAAGGCTCAGAAGAACTGCACCTAAAAGTTACCGAGAATGACAGTGAGTATAGGCCACCACTGAATCCAGCACACCACACACACCCAGGGACACACAAGTCCCCATTTTCCTGTAGTGGGACAGGGTGAAGAAGAAACCATAGCATTCCTCGGCACTGACTACCACCCTGCCCCCAATTACACACACATCCAGCCAGGATCCCCACTTTCATGTAACGTGCTGGGGCGCAACAGACGAGTACCTTGCCCACGGCTACCACCCCGCGTCATGTTACAGTATATTCAGACATGAACTATCCAAACTTCATTTACTGCTCAACGGCCCAGACAGGCATGTTGGGACTCTATGTGCCACCCAAGTTCTTCTTTTACCACAGGTCCTACCTTTAAAAAAAAAATTGATGGAAGAATAAAGCTCTCTATTACATTCATAGAGTGAAAACCATCAGAAACATGCTGTTGACAGATCCAGTATTGATTCTCTTAGAATTTCTTACTAATACTTTATTGTCGGCCGGGTCATTGACTAATGGCAGTTTTAGCTGTTCCTAGATATTGCCTTTTACTAGTATTTCTATGTTGAGATACTACTGACCACTGGCTATATATGTATTCAGGACTGGAATTTAGAAAGATTATCATTTTCTGATACACTGGACAGTTACCTTGTCCTGTTGGTGCTTCTTTGGAACGGTCTAGGTGTTTAGGGATAGAAACAGTCAACAAGCTGCTGTTAACATATCTATCAGATTTTTTCACTGCATAACACTTCTTATGTGAAGTGTAGGTATGACCACCCCTTTTAAATTTTTCATAATGGGCACATTAATTGTGCTAGAATTCTTAAAAGCAAGTATAGCTACAAAATGGCTGAAAATTTTTTAAAGGGGTTTTTCACTTTCAAAAAAGTGGTCCACACAAGCGATTGGATACTTGTACTCACTGTCCTTCAGTTCAGCATCAGCTCTCTGCCTTTGCTCCGGTATAAGCTTTCTGGCAGCATCGTTGACGTCACGACTACTGCACACATGACCGCTGCAGCCAATCACTGAGCTCAGCAACTATGTTGATGTAGAAGGCACAAGACATAGTAGATTTGATTCTGAGACTATAATATAGATGACCCACATTCTGTCTCTGCAGGAACTGAAGGCAATCGGCTAAAAAATGCCGACTTTATTCATATGATATGTCAAGTGGCGGATGGTATGGAGTATCTGGAGAAGAAACAGGTTGTTCACAGGGATCTGGCCACAAGAAATGTTCTCGTTGGAGAAAACCTGGTCTGCAAGATTGCTGATTTTGGATTGGCTCGACTACTTAAGGTTATCCATAGTCCTTTTAACTACCATTGTATTCTGTTGACAGGCTATTTGGCATAGAAAATTAGCAGTACTCCCAAAAAAGGGTACATTTTTTTTGTACAGCTCAGTATCCCCTACTTCCTGTCATATCATTTAATGACATAATTCTGTCTGCCTCCAGCCACCACTATGGGGAGTTCACTGCAGACAGATTAGTACAGCTCCCTTTCAGTTCCTTCATTGAGGCAATGAGCTCCCCCAGACACAGCGTTATCATTTAACTTTATGACTTGGTGAAGGGAAACAAAGGATTTGGAGCTCTATACCAGAAAAATAAAACTCAAAGTGTGACAGGGCAGAAAAAATTGAAAAAAGAAAGTACTACTTACTGTGAAAAACAATCATAAATGATGTTGAATGTTTGACAAAGATGAAAATCAAAATTCCTTCCTTTTCTATCACTGGGTGGTGCTATAGAGACTTTACCTGCATGTATAAATATGAAGGAATATCTCTTTAAGAACAACACTGAGACTTAAACTGTACAAGTAAATTAATCCTTTAAAAAAAAAATCTTTAAACATGTGTAATAAATTTTGGTCTTCAATTTATTCCAGGATGATTGTTACTCTCCAGAAAACAATCGCTCCATCCCAATAAGATGGACAGCGCCCGAAGCTTTATCGTACTGCAAATATTCTACTAAGTCAGACGTATGGTCATTTGGGATTGTGATCTATGAAATATACACTCTGGGAGATATGCCCTATAAAGGTAATATATAGTTCTGGCCAAACGTTTTAGGAAGGTGTAGAAAAATGCTTCAAAGTAAAAATACTTCCAAAAATAGAAGTGATAATAGTTTATGTTTATTAATTAAGAAAATGCACAAGTGAATGAATGAAAGAGAAATCTAAGTCACATAAATATTCGGTGTGACCGCCCTTTGCCTTCAAAACATCATCAATTCTTATAGGTACACATCAGGGTTGCCAACATGACTTTTTATTTTTTCTGGACGGCTTATGAAAAAATCACGGACAGACAATACTTTTTACGGACACATTGGAAAACTATAATAAATAAAAAGTGATCCATGTCTACATCCCATAATTCTCATGAAGACATCAGCGGCATCCACTGCAAAATGATGATAATTACAGTTAAAATTATCTGTATGAGTTCCTTCAGCTTAAAAAAAACATGGACGCCTTAATTTTTTTTATAGACGGGGCAAAGAAGTGCCCCATTTTTACAGACTGTTCTGGAATTTCTGGACCGTTGGAAACCCTGGTACACAGTTTTTGGAGGATCTCAACAGGGAGGTTGTTCTAAACATCTTGGAGAACTAACCACAGATCTTCTGTGGATATCACTTGTGCAAATCCTTCTGTCTCTTCATGTACTCCCAGACAGACTGGATGATGTGAGATCAGGGCTCAATGGGGATGTATTATCACTTCCAGGATTTCTTATACTTTTTTACTCTGAAAATTGTTATTAATGACATTGGCTGGATGTTTGGGGTCGTCGTCCTGCTGTAAAATAAATTTGGAGTCAATCGGACGCCTCCCTCATAGTACTGTGTGATGAATAAGTATCTGCCTGTATTTCTCAGCATTGAGGGCACCAAGAAATATTGTCGACCAAAAACACTTAATGCAACAGGTAAAAGACACTTCCCTTTGAAATTGGAAGACACCATTATCACAGATTTGGCATCAATCAGTTACAGTAACCAGCTACTGTTCGTAGAAGTCTGACCAGATGGAAACAAGTTCAAGTGACTTAATTAAGCATAAAAACATAGGAACTGGGGTGCAGGAAAATGTCAGCAGATGCTCTGGACTGATGAGTCAAAATGTGAATTATTTTGCTGTAACAGAAGGCAGACTTTTCACGGATGAGCTGGAGAGTGGTACAACAATGAACAGTGAAGCATGGTGGAGGGTCCTTGCAAGTTGCAAGTTTGAGGCTGCATGTCAGCAAATGGAGTTGGAAATGTGGTCAGGATTACTACTACTAGATTACTACCATTACTAGGACAATCCCTTCTTGAACTAAATATTTGACCCCAATACAATAAAAAAACCTATACTCATCTCCGGTGCTGACGCTGTTCCAGCGGTGTCAGCATTCGCTGTCACGGGACTGTGATACGATGGAATGACGTAGTGTCCAGTGCCCAATCAGCACTGGCGACACTGTCCCTGCCTCCTGTCAAATTGAACATGAAGAGGAAGTCAGAGATCAGCTGCAGCCCAGACTTCCTCTTCTTGTTCAATTAGTCTGAAGGCGGGGATAGTGATGCCTGATTGGGCGCCTGGCTCACGTGTCATTCCACCACATCACAGCCCCGGGACCGTGACTGCTGACACCACTGTAACGGCGCCAGCACTGGAGATGAGTAAAGATTTTTTTAATTTATTGCGGCCAAACATTTAGTTCAAGAAGGGGTTTTCCTAGTAGTGGAAAACCCCTTGAAATTCTCCATGTTCGAACCAAAAAAGTGAAGTCCAATATGCTAAAACCATGTAAATAAACCAAGGAAGGTTTGGGATTCTTTTCTGCGAAGCGATGAAACAAAACTGGAACTTTTTGAGCATATGGATCAGCGATTATGTCTTGAAGAGGAAGCATGAAGCATACGCTGAAAATAACACACTGCCTCCAGGTAAGCATGGGGGTGGCTCCGTGGCTTACGGTGAAAAAAATGTCAGACCTTCTGTGTGGAAGCTGAAGATTGGGCCTCAATGGACCTTTCAACAAGACAGTGATCCAATGCATGCATCAAAGTATCCCAAGGTTTGGTTTCTGAAGAAAACCAGGAAGATTTTGAAGGGCTGTCACAGTCACCTGAATTGAATCCCAGACTGATCCATCATACAATACCATCAAAGAGGCGTCTGATTGGCTGCAAATTTATTCTGCAGTCAGTGTTCCTTTCTCTTTCAGCTTGTGAGCTATGCTTCCAGCTGTATCTCAATGTCTTTGCATCTTTTCTTATACTTTTCCTTGCTTGTGTAAGGCAATGAACTTTTCTCTTAACTGTTTTGAACCACTCTTTTGACTCTGTATTTCCTATGTTTTATTTCAAGCACATCTGATGCAACTAAAAAAGCCCTGATTTACAATTATATGCTTTTATGAGGTATTCCATTCTGGGGGTTGAGTAATTTTGAGACCGCAAATTTTGTAAATAAACAATTTTCAATGGGGATTGAATATTTTTTATGACAACTGTCAATTTGTGGATCTGAGGGACAATCCAATGGCTGTTTTCTACTCTGATGAATATATGTTTCTCTTTTGTAGGAATGAACAACCGAGAGGTAGTCTCACAAGTCACTCATGGCTACAGGTTACGGCAGCCTCGACTTTGCCCTATGGAGATGTACAACCTAATGCTGCTTTGCTGTATGGACAAACCGCAGGATCGGCCAAGTTTCCAGGAGCTGGTAGAGAAATTAACTGACATTCAGAGATCAGTCCGATGAAGAACAACTCCCGACTCATGGGTAATCTGGAGAAAGTCAATATTAGTGAAGAACTATGAAAACTATGAATAGGAGGCATAACTTCTGGGGCACATTACATCTGGACTTTACACTATATTATGACAGATATTAGAGGAAACTTTCTTACATCAAGACAGAAAATTCTAAGAATGTGACCACAGAAAAAAGACTGTACAGGAAGGGGTTACATGTGTGGTCGCTAGTCCCCTCTGCTCTAATAATCTCATGAAACAATCTCTGAAGACAATGAAACACTTTTCTATCATTTTGTAAAAATCAACAACATTCAGGAAATGTGATAATAAACAAGAATAAGAAAATTGTTACATCTCAAAACACTGTAAACTCTCTTTATATATCACTACTGTTGTATTAACAGGTTTATTTGTTACCAGGCACTTTGTATGAGTTTCTAAACTGAAAGGGGAAGAGAACTGACAACTGATAGAAAACAGATGATACTTTTCTAGCTACAATAATACAGCTTTTATGTAAAATATAAACATAATACTATAAATCTGCCCCCTAGGTACAAACATATAACTACTATAATACTGCCCCCTCTGTACAACAATATAACTACTATAATACTGCCCCGTATGTACAAGAATATAACCACTATAATACTGCCCCATGTACAAGAATATAACTACTGTACTATTGCCTCCTATGTACATGAATATAACTACTATAATACTGCTCCTGCGTACAAGAATATAAGTACTATAACACTACCCTCCTGTGTAAATAAATATAACTACAATAATAATGCCCCTTATGTACAACAATATAACTACTACAATACTGCTCCTGTGTACAAGAATATAACTACTATAATACTTCCCCATATGTACAAGAATATAGCTACTACAATATTGCCTCTGTGTAAAAGAATATACCTAATATATAATACTGCCCCTATGTACAAAATGTGATAAGACGACTCACTCGGCTGCATCGGAAGTAGACACAGGAACGGTTTCGGCTGCAGGTTTGTTTTATCAGCATAAAGCACTGCAGACTTCAGCAAAATAAAACTCAGCTTTGTTGGCATAAAGGTAAAACAAAAGACAAAGGATACCATGGTCCATAAGTGTGCGGGTTCGCCTACACCACTTTGCAGCAAACTTCAGCTCCTCCGGAGCAGAAGCTCCACAGTCTGGAGACTTGACTCTCCAAACTCTCAACCACAGAAGAAAACAGGGACTGAGCATTTAACCCAGCTCAGCCACACCCTGAGGGGGAGGTATGGTGAATGACTTCCCTCCCGTCTCTATGTCATTCACACAAAACCACTCCCTTCACAATGGTGATTTAATCCCCCAACATATAGCATGCTGGAGAAAGTTGTAGGTTCAGTTGACTAAGGCTAGCAGCTGTAGTGAAACATACCTCCCCTCACATATAACACCAGTGACTCTGTCATGTATTCCCCCCCTCTGCCCAAAGCCAGGCGTTTGGGCACCTTCAGACACCAAAAAGGGATTTCTGGAGAGGGCATCAGCATTAGCATGTAACTTCCCGGGTCTATGCTCCACGTGAAAATCAAGGAGAACTAAGAACCACCTAGTTACCTGGGCATTCTTACCCTTCTTTTCCCTCAACCATCTCAAAGGGGCATGGTCTGACAGCAATTTAAACTTTCAGCCAAGTAGGTAATAACTTAGCATGTCTACGGCACATTTTTGGCCAAGCATTCTTTCTCCACAATGGCATAATTTTTCTTGCAGTACGAGTGCTTCCGGCTCATATACAGGATGGGATACACTTCCCCATTTATCTCTTCTGAGAGCACGGCTGTTAAGCCAACTTCTGATGCCTCTGTCTGGACCACAAATTCTTCAGTAAAGTCTGGTGCGACCAGTACCGCCTGCTTACACAGTGCCAGCTTCAGATGCTGGAATGCTATCTCAGTTTCAATTGTCCATTTCACCATAGTTGATTTGGTGCCTTTCAGAAGGTCCATCAATAGTGCAGCAATCATGGCAAAATTTGGGATTAACCGCCGGTAATATCCCATGATTCCAAGAAATGCTCTCACCTGCTTCTTGGAGAGTGGTTGAGGCCAGTTCTGAATTGCCTCGATTTTATTGACCTGTGGTTTAATTTCGTCTCTCCAGAAGACATATCCTAAGTACCTGGCCTCCTCCTTTCCAATGGCACATTTTTTCGGATTTATAGTAAATCCCGCTGTCCTCAGAGCATCCAGAATCGCCTGTACCTTTGGCAGATGACTAGCCCAGTCTGGGCTAAAGACGACAATGTCATCAATGTAGGCTGAGGCATATTTCTTATGTGGACCTAGTATCCGATCCATGGCCCTCTGGAAGGTGGCTGGCGCCCCCTGCAGTCCGAAAGGCATTCGGGTGTATTGGAAACAGTCATCAGGTGTTGAGAAAGCCGTCTTCTCATTGGCCCTCTGGGACAAGGGGATCTGCAAGTAGCCCTTCGTCAAGTCGAGGGTGGTAATATACCTCGCAGGTCCAAGCCTCTCGATGACTTCATCGACGCGGAGTATCAGTTATGCGTCACTCTTGGATACCTCATTCAGCCTGCGGTAGTTGTTACAAAATCTCCACTCCCCGTCGGGCTTTGACACGAGAACGATGGGACTCGACTATCCGCTCTTTGATTCCTCTATCACACTGAGGTCCTGCATCCTCTTCACCTTGGTTGAGATCACCTCACGGCGGGCTTCAGGAATCCTATAGGGCTTAAAGTTTACCCTAACATGCGCTTCCATCAGCACGTCATGCTCGACCACCTGCGTACGCCCCGGTAATTCCGAGAACAGGTCACGGTTCTGTTGCAGTAGCTCTCTACACTGTTGCTTCTGTGCTGGCGATAGAGTCTCTGCTATCGTGACGTCCTTGACTTTGGCTTTGGGACTGGCTAATCACAGAAATTCAAATATTTTTGTATGAGAAAGAACAGAAAATTCACAGACTCAAAACACCATAGAACAATTAAATCACTTATTAAATCACTAAAACGTCACTTTTAAAGGGGTTGTGCGGTACTTTAGATTACCACCCCCATGTATCCCCCCCAGGTCCCTAAGACTTTTTGTAAATACCTTCTGCTGTTGATAATACCTGTGAGGCATGACTCAGCGCTGGGGTCCCCATGGTGGCTGCTGGGTTGTGGGCAGGGTTACCCCCGCGTCACACACGGCATCCACCTCGCGCTTTCCCAATGAATGGGGAGAGGCAGAGAGCCCGGTGAATGCCGGGTGTGACGTGGGGGGTAACCCCACCCACAGCCTGGCATCCACCTGGAACCAGGAGGATCGTGACCCCCGGCTGCTGCCAGCACTTGTCGTGACATCAGCGAATGTCAGAGCCGGCTGCAGCCGGGGGTCACGTGATGCCTGTGAGCGGCCACCGATAGCGCCGCTCACAGGCATTATCAACAGCAGAAGGTATTTACAAAAAGTCTTAGGGACCTGAGGGGGATACATGGGGGGGGGGGGATAATCCAAAGTACCGCACAACCACCTTAATAGATATATTTAAAAAAATAAACAGACTGGCTTCCAAACAAGGAGCCCCAAACTTTTCCCGATCTTGCCATAGGTTAACCAAGTTCACATGGTACACTTGGTGCGGCTTTCTTCGGCCAGGCTGGTGGACTTTGTACTTCACTTCGCTGAGTTTCTCCACTACCTCATACGGGCCTTGCCCCTTGGCCAGGAACTTGCTCTTGATGACGGGGATAAGCACCAGAACGTGATCCCCAGACTGGAACTGCCTTAGCTTCGCGAATCGGTTATAGACTCTTGCCTGGGCCTCTTGTGCCTGAAGAAGATGGGCCTTCATGATAGGCATCATTTTCGCCATTCTCTCCTGCATCTCGGCGACATGTTCTATGATGCTCCACTGGGGCATAACCTCGGCTTCCCAGGTTTCCTTGGCAATATCCAGGAGCCCTCGTGGATGTCGTCCATACAGTGGTTCAAAAGAGGCGAAACCAGTAGAGGCTTGCGGAACCTCTCTTACCGAGAAGAGCAGGAACAGTAGCAGGTAGTCCCAGTCACGACCATCCTTCTTTATGACCTTTTTGAGCATCACTTTTAAGGTTTTATTACAGCGCTCCACCAGGCCGTCTGTCTGTGGATGGTAAACGGAAATTTGCAGCTGGGTAATCTGGAGGACTTTACACAGCTCCTTCATTACCTTGCTCATTAATTGGGTTCCTTGGTCCGTTAGTGTCTCCTTCGGCAGTCCTTTCCTGGCAAATATATGGGCAAGTTCCCGGGCTATGCTCCTACTCCAAGAGTTCCTTAGTGGTACTGCTTCCAGGTACCGGGTCGCATAGTCCATGACGACCAGGATGTATTGGTGGCCCCGTGCCGATTTAACTAAGTGCCCCACTAGGTCCATGACAATCCTCTCAAAGGGGATTTCTATCACAGGTAGTGGGATTAAAGGACTACGGAAGTGGGAAGAGGGGGCAGTTATCTGGCAGGTGGGGCAGGAAATACAATAGTTTAGGGTCTCCTGTTAACACCCTGGCCATTAAAACCTCCTCAATATCCTCTCTTGAGTTTTCTCGGCCCCCAGGTGGCCCCCCAGAACATGTGAATGGGCCATATCTAATACTCTCCGTCAGTATGGCCCTGGAACTAACAGCTGCTCCACTATCTCATCACCCCTTGGTTTGGTCACCTGATATATTAACTCTCCCTGAACTGCGAAGTGTGGGTACCTGGTGTCTGCCCCCAGCTCTTGAGCAACCCCATTACAAACAGTAACATTGTCCCATGCCCCCTTCAAGGTCAAGTCCCGAACTTGAGCAGACCCAAAGTTCTCTCCGGGCACCTGTGACACCCAGCTGCGCTTGGTATCACAGATCCTAGAAGGGTGTATTGAAGGATTCCTCCACAAGAGGCCCCCATAACCATTCACACATCTCCACCTTCCACCTCAGACCACCAGAGGGAGCCCGTTAGGGATAGATATATAAGGGAAGGTGGAGCCAGGCAGCAGTTAGTCTAGACTGGAGTTGACAGAAAGCAAACCTGTTGAGAAAGTTCCTGCAGTGCAAAAGCCTGAGAGAGGTCAGTCTGCAGTGGAGCACATTCCAGACTCAGTGTAGCTCAGAGAAGTGAGCTCAGGTGTGCCGGCGCCATAAGATCGGTGAAGCGCGGCAAGCTGCCGTTAGTGTGTATAGCCTAGTGAGGGCCCGAGTAGGCCGAAGGCGAGAGGAGAGTTAGTACATAAGGGGCAGAGGAGCTTAACTGGCTCACTCCGAAGTAGATACCAGACACCGGGTCCGAGGCTTACCGGGATCTCCATGCCCCAGTAAGATAAAACCGGAATCCCTGGAGAACTACAAGTCCCAGGATCGCTAAAGTGCTGATACGTAACAGAGCCAGGAGACACATAGGCCCGTAGCTAAGGTGCGTGTACTCCAAGAACAGGCCCTACGACAAGGTCAGCCAGCGCAGGACAGAGACAAAGTTAGGCCTTGCTCCAGGCAGGTCAGGAACTTACTACGCAGAGGCAAGAAACAGGAGGCCCAAAACCCGCTCATTGGGGAGGATCCTGACATGCACCCTTCACCCTACAGTGCTCCGGGACGTGCCTGAATTTCCATCAGTAAAAGG
This sequence comes from Phyllobates terribilis, assembly GCF_046119375.1. NCBI lineage: Eukaryota > Metazoa > Chordata > Amphibia > Anura > Dendrobatidae > Phyllobates > Phyllobates terribilis. The sequence continues at coordinate 124,310,158 of NW_027362765.1, forward strand.
TACTGAAGTGACTATCGTGTCTGTCCCTGTTCTTGCTCGGACCCGGCTGGGTCTCGTCTGTCCTGCATTCCCCGTAATACACTGCCCTGAGGCCTAGCTCCACCTGTGGGGAGCTATACCACCAAGCTGCCTTATCACCGGCCTCAGTGGACTGCGCAGCGCTGGTGATCCTCACCAGAAGCCACAGGTGGCGTCACAAACTCTTTCTTAAACTTAACAAATATCTACCCCTTTTTAAGGAGTGACCCCAGGGTACGGGCCCGGGAGCTGACCACCGCGACATCCCCAAAGGCAAAGGCCCGGGTACCGAGTAATCCCCATCCCCCTGGGCGAGTCATCTCTTACTGGCGTCACGAACAGGATAGCGTGCCCGCTGCAACGACAGTGTGTTATACCCATTGCCACCGGGTACTGTGCGCCTTTATTCTGAACTGTGTACGTAAAGTTGTTGTGAAGGTTGCCGCCATTGTTGGGCCGCCGAGTGAGAAGAAGGGCGTAACCGCGGGAAAATAAGGGGCGTACCTGCAAAAGAGCGCGAAGCCTCGGACACGCCCCACGCCTTGACGTCAAACTAACAAGCGCCAGGTCCTGTAAGGAGCGTCGCTGAACGCGCTGACGTAGGACGCAAGCGACGCAAGGTCCTGAAGACAACCGTCACCTGCGGAGCTGCGGCCTACCGGAAGAAAAACCAGAAGGTAGGCCACGGTTAACTAGGGGGGCGCCAAGATGTCCGCCGAGCAGCCCAATGCCGACATGCCGGCCAACGTCCCTGAAGTTCAGCCCGCGCCCGATGATGAGCAGGCCGAAACCGCCGCTCCACCAGCAGCGCCCATAACACCTGTAATTCCTATGACTTTACCGTACATTCCTGGAGCAAAGTGGCTCCCCCAGTACAACGGCAAACCAGATACCCTGTCTGGATTCAAAAGGAAGATATGTGGTATCTTGGACATGTACTCCATGACAGGTAAACAAAGAGCAGCCGTCGTACTAGGACAACTGACCGTTGCTGCAGAACGGGAAGTGAAAACATGGTCGGCCGCAGACCAGGAGTCAGTGTCCGCAATATTCCAAAAACTACAGACTGTCTTTGAGGACCTTACTGAGGCGGACCTCCGGATGAGGTTCTACAGCTGTTCCAAACAGCCGGAGGACAATGTTCGGGACTACGCCTGGCGGCTACAGGGGGCCCTGCGGGCTCTGAACCAGGTTAGTCCAACCAGCATCGAAAATGAGAACAAAATGCTGAAGGAACAGTTTGTCCAGGGACTGAGGTCTCCAGAGGAGAGCAGGACTGTGCGTTGGTGGTCCCTGGATCATCCAGATGCCACCTTTGACAATCTCAAGGACATGGCTATAAAAGGACTGCAGCCCCTGGAAACAAATGCCATCCAACGTTACCAGGGTGGGGCAACTCCAGTGCCTGCTACACCCACCTTTTCTCCAGTGGCTGCTGAAGCTAATGTTCCAGCAACGTCCCCTAAAGAACTGGACAGTCTGCGCTCAGAGGTGCGTCAGTTGAGTAAAACCCTGACCACCGTGCTGAGTGCCATGCAGCTGCGGACAGAGCCCGAGGAAGGAGGGAAGATCCAGCTAGCTTATAGCCCTGAGGATGTCCCCTGGATGCGAAGGAGGAGGAGGCCAACACCGCCCTCGCCAAGGACCACTGACCAGCGCCGTCCACAGAAGGACCCTGCCTGCTACCGCTGCCGCAAGACCAGACACATCGCCCAGAATTGTCCTTTAAACACCCAGGAGTAAATTCACCAGGCCCATCAGACTGGTACAACAGGTTCGTCGGAAGAAGACCTTTCCTGTCCATTGTACTGGATGGGATCCCGACGCATGCCCTGCTGGACACAGGATCTCAGGTAACCATCATGCCTGACGTCCTCTACAAGAGGTTCTGGTCCATGGACGACCTACGTCCGCCAGCTCCAAATCTATCAGTATATGCTTCAAATGGACTCCCCCTTAACCTACTCGGGGTTAAGGACGTGACTGTAAAGGTGGGGAGAGTGGAGCTAAAGGACCAGGGGCTAATTGTAGTAGAGACAAATCCTGATGACACCAACCCGTATATAGTACTTGGCACTAACATTGTTGGTAATTGTTTGGGAGAAGTTGTGTTCTTGCTCCAACAGATAGCCGACACCGCTAGGCCAAGACAGAGGAGGGCACTGCAAAGGGAGATCCGAGTCCTGATGTATCAACAGCAAGTAAGGTTAACAGATGGTGAAATCGGTAACGTGCGGGTAACAGACCCCATACCCATTGTCATCCCCCCAATGAGTGAAATGCTCATCTGGTGTAGAGCTGCTATAGGTCTTAGGGTACAGAGCTACCAGGCGGTAGTAGAACCCCTTTGCTCTGAGCACAGACCCACGCTCTTAACCGCCAGGGGAGTGGTAGATGTACGTAATGGGAGGGTGCCCGTCCGTCTTCTCAACTTAGGGGAAGATGATATCAAACTGCCACGTTAGGCCACTGTTGCCAAATTACATGCTGTCAACAACAACTGCATTCACGAGGCGGAGTCCTTAACTCTACCAGAAGAAGTGGAGGATAATGACCCTGCAAATCAGGTGGAGGATTGGTGTCAACAGCTCCATGTGGGGACAGACACCACTCCTGCCCATCAAAAACAGGGTGTCCACCGGGTGGTTCAAGAATACTCGCAGGTGTTCAGTAAACATCCACTTGACTTCGGGAGGGTTAAGGGGGTTCAACATCATATCCCCACAGGCAACCATTCCCCAATCAAAGAACGTTATAGGCCTATACCCCCAGCTCACTACCAGAAGGCAAAAGAAATGCTGCATGACATGAGGAAGGCGAGAGTAATAAGGGATAATTGTAGTCCCTGGGCAGCTCCACTAGTGCTAGTGAGGAAGAAGGACGGGAGCATGAGAATGTGTGTAGATTACCGTCAAGTAAATCGCATTACACATAAAGATGCATACCGGAGTCCCTAGCTGCCTTAAAGTCTGCAAATTACTTTTCCACCCTTGACCTCACTAGTGGGTACTGGCAAGTAGCTGTGGCTGAGGAGGATCGGGAGAAGACGGCCTTCACCACCCCGATGGGACTCTGCGAGTTCAACAGTATGCCGTTTGGACTCTGCAATGCCCCCGGAACGTTCCAGAGATTGATGGAGTGCTGCCTGGGACACCGCAACTTCGAGACTGTGTTACTTTACCTGGATGACGTAATAGTGTATTCCAGAACGTACGAGGACCACTTGAAACACCTGGCAGAGGTATTTGAGTCACTGTACCGGTACGGGATGAAGTTGAAGCCCTCAAAGTGCCACCTGCTCAAGAGAAAGGTACAGTACCTGGGGCACATTGTCAGTCCGGAAGGGGTAGCACCAGACCGGGAGAAAGTCACAGCCATCCAGAAGTGGCCGGAGCCGAAAAACCTCAAGGAGGTGCGTCAGTTCTTGGGACTACAGTCATGGCCAAAAGTTTTGAGAATGACACCAAAATTATATTTTCACATGATCTGCTGGCCTCTGGTTTTTATTAGTGCTTGTCTGATGTTTATATCACATACAGAAATATAATTGCAATCATATTATGAGTACCAATAGGTTATATTGACAGTTAGAATGAGTTAATGCAGCAAGTCAATATTTGCAGTGTTGCCCCTTCTTCTTCAAGACCTCTGTAATTCTCCCTGGCATGCCCTCAATCAACTTTTGGACCAAATCCTGACTGATAGCAGTCCATTCTTGCATAATCAATGCTTGCATTTTGCCAGAACTTGTTGGTTTTTGTTTGTCCACCCGTCTCTTGATGATTGACCACAAGTTCTCAATGGGATTAAGATCTGGGTAGTTTCCAGGCCATGGACCCAAAATCTCTATGTTTTGTTCCATGAGCCATTTAGTTATCACCTTTGCTTTATGGCAAGGTGCTCCATCATGCTGGAAAAGGCATTGTTGGGCGCCAAACTGCTCTTGGACGGTTGGGAGAAGTTGCTCTTGGAGGACATTCTGGTACCATTCTTTATTCATGGCTGTGTTTTTAGGCAAGACTGTGAGTGAGCCGATTCCCTTGGCTGAGAAGCAACCCCACACATGAATGGTTTCAGGATGCTTTACAGTTGGCATGAGACAAGACTGGTGGTAGCGCTCACCTCTTCTTCTCCGAATAAGCTGTTTTCCAGATGTCCCAAACAATCGAAAAGGGGATTCATCAGAGAAAATGACTTTGCCCCAGTCCTCAGCAGTTCACTCCCTGTACCTTTTGCAGAATATCAGTCGGTCCCTGATGTTTTTTCTGGAGAGAAGTGGCTTCTTTGCTGCCCTCCTTGAAACCAGCCCTTGCTCAAAGAGTCTCCGCCTCACAGTGCGTGCAGAAGCACTTACACCAGCCTGCTGCCATTCCTGAGCAAGCTCGGCACTGCTGGTAGTCCGATCCTGCAGCTGAAACAGTTTTAAGATACGGTCCTGGCGCTTGCTGGTCTTTCTTGGGCGCCCTGGAGCCTTTTTGACAACAATAGAAGCTCTCTCCTTGAAGTTCTTGATGATGCGATAGATTGTTGACTGAGGTGCAATCTTTGTAGCTGCGATACTCTTCCCTGTTAGGCCATTTTTGTGCAGTGCAATGATGGCAGCACGTGTTTCTTTAGAGATAACCATGGTTAACTGAAGAGAAACAATGATACCAAGAACCAGCCTCCTTTTAAATTGTCCAGTGATGTCATTCTTACTTAATCATGACTGATTGATCGCCAGCCCTGTCCTCATCAACACCCACACCTGTGTTAATGGATCAATCACTAAAACGATGTTAGCTGCTCCTTTTAAGGCAGGACTGCAATGATGTTGAAATGTGTTTTGGGGGTTAAAGTTCATTTTCTGGGCAAATATGGACTTTGCAAGTACAGTAATTGCTGTTAAGCTGATCACTCTTTGACATTCAGGAGTATATGCAAATTGCCATTACAAAAAATGAAGCAGTAAACTTTGGAAAAATTACTATTTGTCTCATTCTCAATACTTTTGGCCATGACTGTAGTAGGATACTACCGGAGGTTCGTAAAGGACTACACTAAGAAAGCAGCTCCTCTGCAAGACCTCCTGGTAGGGAAGTCCCCCAAAGGCAGAAATCCCCCATTCCATTGGGGTAAGGAGCAAGCCGAGTCGTTTCAGAAGATGAAGGAGATCCTGACAGGTGATGAGATCCTTGCCTACCCTGACTACAGCCAACCGTTCCTGCTGTATACAGATGCCAGCAACGAAGGTCTGGGCGCTGTTCTAAGTCAGAAGCAGAATGGCCAAGAGAAAGTGATCGCATACGCAAGCAGGAAGCTCCGCCCGACCGAGAGGAACCCAGAGAACTATAGCAGCTTCAAGTTGGAGTTCCTGGCATTGGTCAGGGCCATCACTGAAAGGTTCAAGCACTATCTGGCCTCCAGCAAGTTCACGGCCTTTACTGATAACAACCCCTTGACCCATCTTGAAACAGCTAAGTTAGGGGCACTGGAATAACGTTGGATGGCTCGGCTGCCAAACTATCAATTTACAATTAAATACCGATGCCCTGTCTAGGATATCTCACCAGTCAGACACGGAAGAAGAAGTGGATGACCTGGAAGAGATAGAGCTACCTGCCTTTCACCGGAATGGGATGATCCACAAGCAACAAGCCTCCAGGAAACAGCGTGGAAAGACGTTAAACCCCCTTCCTCACCACAGCTGGAAAGAGACCCAGGACAGTGACCCGGTTGTCAGCCGCATTAAGGAGTTGATAACTCAAGAAGGTGCCTCCCTGGAGAAAGATGCATCTCTGCAAGCAAAGCAGCTGTGGAATGAGCGAAGCCGGCTGTTTATCTACCGTGAGAAGCTGTGTCGGAGGTATGTCAATCCAAAAACCCATGAGATGGTATGGCAGATAGTGGTCCCGAAGACAGACATCCAGATGATATTAGAAGCTTACCACGATCAGGCGGGGCACTTTGGCTGGAAAAAGCTAGAGACCCTGCTGAAGTGTTGATTCTACTGGGTAGGAATGCGCAGCTCCATTGAGAGGTGGTGCCGGAACTGTGGACCCTGTGGCCTAAGAAGAAAAGACTTCAGCAGCCAGAAAGCACCCCTGCAACCTATCAAGACGACTCGGCCCCTGGAGATCGTGGCCCTGGACCATGTCAAGCTCTCCCCCAGCAGGTCAGGGTACTCATATGCTCTGACCATGGTGGATCACTACTCACGTTTCCTGGTGTTCGCCCCCGTCAAAGACCTGAAGGCAGAGACAGAAGCAAAGACGTTTCAAGCGTATTTCTGTAGACCCCATGGTTATCCTGAGCAGGGGCTGACGGACCAAGGCCTGGCCTTTGAGGCTGAGTTGTTCAAGGAGTTCTGCCATCTGTACAGGTGTAAAAAGATCAGAACTACACCGTACCACCCACAAACGAACGGTCTCTGCGAAAAGATGAACAACATCATCATCAACCTGCTAAAGACCATACCACTTGAGGAGAGAAACCAGTGGCCAGACCTACTACCTGACCTAGTGGATCTGTATAATCATATACCAGTGACTTCCACCAATTGCACTCCGGCATATCTCATGCGGGCAAGGCCAGGAAAGCTGTCCATGGATTTGGAGCTTGGTGTTGTTGAACCTGAGGCTGATATGACCACTGAGGACTGGGACAAGACCAGACAAGAGCAGTACAGAAGAGTACAAGCTTGTGTCAAGGACAGTCTTACTCGGGTGAGAGAAAAGCAGGAAGTTTAATACAATAAAAATGCACCCGCAGAACCTTTCACACCTGGTGAAACAATACTAAAAAGGAAAAGACGCAACCACAAACTTGATGACCAGTGGGAAAAAGACCCCTACACTGTGTTACCGTCAAGATTTGACAACAAAAAGACCTGCATAATCAGTCGAGATGGAGGAAAAACGTCTACAATAGTGTCCAGGGACCACCTAAAGTTGTGTCCAGACTTACTGAGACCCCAAGAAGAAGTGCCTCCTACAATCCCGGAAGAGCCTAAAGAAGAAGTGATCCACACTGATTTAGGAGATTTCCCGGCAGATTGGCCTCAAATAGGAGGTGCAGTAATCATTCCAGTACTCCAATTCTATGAACAGCCAGAAAACCCTTCACAGCAAGTTGAACCTGTAAGTGCTGCAGAAGAGCCAGCTCAAGAAGTATCCCGGGATGAAGGATCCCCGGCAGGAGCAGAGCAAGAGGGTCCAGCCAATGGTAGACTTGCCAGCCCAAGAGAGAGGTTAAGGCAGTTTTATAACATGGTTAAACGTAGAACTGGTAGAGTAACGGAGAATACAGACACTGACACCCCACCAACCATCGCAATACGCAGATCAATACGTAGCACGAAAGGTAAACCCCCTGCTAGGTACACACAGTAGATGATCAAAATTTCTGAGAGTGTAGATAGTTACCCCTGGGGTATTGTATATTAAATTGAAATGTACTGAATTAATTGTCTATTTTCATGCATTGTTTTATCAATTTGTGTTTTACCTAATGACTTCCTTCCTTAATTACCTAAGAACTGCGTGGCTGAGGACTATGTGCAGCCCAAAAACTGCTTTTTGTATATAATTGCACTCCCTAGAGTGCCCTTTTAGGTGACCTCAGAAGGAAAACCTGTCTGGTGTGGCTCTCTTGGAGGTCCAACTCGGGATCTTCATGCCCTGCAGCCACCCCAGGGCCTACGTAGAGGGTTTAGGACAGGTCCCTCAAAATTACCAAGTACTCTACCCAGTGAGATGGACATCCTTCTTGGGAACCTCACCATAAGAGACTTGGATTCTGAGGACACTTTGCATTTGTTATTGTTATGTAACGTTTAAGATTTGTGCCTCCCATAAAGGGAAGATTGTTCTTGCATTGTTTATGTTTCCTATTGTTTTATAAAATGTACTTCAGCCCGGGAGTGCTGAGTTTAACTAGGGGGGAATGTGACGCCCAGCTGCGCTTGGTATCACAGATCCTAGAAGGGTGTATTGAAGGATTCCTCCACAAGAGGCCCCCATAACCATTCACACATTTCCACCTCAGACCACCAGAGGGAGCCCGTTAGGGATAGATATATAAGGGAAGGTGGAGCCAGGCAGCAGTTAGTCTAGACTGGAGTTGACAGAAAGCAAACCTGTTGAGAAAGTTCCTGCAGTGCAAAAGCCTGAGAGAGGTCAGTCTGCAGTGGAGCACAGTCCAGACTCAGTGTAGCTCAGAGAAGTGAGCTCAGGTGTGCCAGCGCCATAAGATCGGTGAAGCGCGGCAAGCTGCCGTTAGTGTGTATAGCCTAGTGAGGGCCCGAGAAGGCCGAAGGCGAGAGGAGAGTTAGTACATAAGGGGCAGAGGAGCTTAACTGGCTCACCCCGAAGTAGATACCGGACACCGGGTCCGAGGCTTACCGGGATCTCCACGCCCCAGTAAGATAAAACCGGAATCCCTGGAGAACTACAAGTCCCAGGATCGCTAAAGTGCTGATACGTAACAGAGCCAGGAGACACATAGACCCGCAGCTAAGGTGCGTGTACTCCAAGAACAGGCCCTACCACAAGGTCAGCCAGCGCAGGACAGAGACAAAGTTAGGCCTAGCTCCAGGCAGGTCAGAAACTTACTACGCAGAGGCAAGAAACAGGAGGCCCAAAACCCGCTCATTGGGGAGGATCCTGACATGCACCCTTCACCCTACAGTGCTCCGGGACGTGCCTGAATTTCCATCAGTAAAAGGTACTGATGACTATCGTGTCTGTCCCTGTTCTTGCTCGGACCCGGCTGGGTCTCGTCTGTCCTGCATTCCCCGTAATACACTGCCCTGAAGCCTAGCTCCACCTGTGGGGAGCTATACCATCAAGCTGCCTTATCACCGGCCTCAGTGGACTGCGCAGCGCTGGTGATCCTCACCAGAAGCCACAGGTGGCGTCACGAACTCTTTCTTAAACTTAACAAATATCTACCCCTTTTTAAGGAGTCACCCCAGGGTACGGGCACGGGAGCCGACCACCGCGACATCCCCAAAGGCAAAGGCCCGGGTACCGAGTAATCCCCATCCCCCTGGGCGAGTCACACCTCTAACTCAGGGAGTTCGGCCTCCTCGGCTTTTGTCCACGCGACTCAGTCCGATTCCCTTCCCCCACAAGTACCAGAACAAAGAAAAATCGCGCCCCAATATTACGGGTTGTATCATGTTCTTGACCACCCAAACCTCGTGGGATTGGGAACCACAGTATGTTCCCACTGTCACTCTGGCCACAGGGTAGTCTTTGGCGTCCCCATGTATGCAGCGAACGCCCACAGTTTTGGCAGGGATCAGCTGGTGGGGAAGGGTGACACTGATTAAGGTCACCAGACTCCCTGAGTCCAATAGTCCAAGCATCATCACCCCATTAATGAACACGGCACACGCCTGCGGCCCCTCACCAGTTTGACCATCCACGCATCAGGCCGGATACTCGTAATAGGAGCAATTCCATCCTAGGCTGCAATGCATTGGTTCAGGGGCCATATGACACCAGGCAGCTATGTGTCCAGGACTATGACACTGCCAACATACCACATCCCTCACAGCAGTCTTTTCTGGACCCTCAGTGGTATTGGGACGACCCCCATTTGTGACTCTAGACCGCTTACGTGGTGAGCCCGCCTCCCTTTGGATACTCCAGTACGGGGAAGTAACTATGTCCAGTTTACCGAGGGATTTTTTGACCACTTGGTACCTCTCTATCAAGCCCACGAGTTCGTCCGTGTTCCGAGGGTCGCCCTGGGCAACCCAGGTCTGCACCGGCCTGGGTAGGGAATGGATGAATTGTCGCCAGAATACGCCCAGTGGTGTACCCTTTGCGCTCTGACAGACATAGTCACTCCTAGCATGCCAATATCTCTGTTTTTAATTTGGCATACTCCTGTGCATCCTCTAGGGCCAGGTCATAGTAGGCCTTTTGGGATTCACCCATTAGATAGGGGGCCAGGAAGTCCACCCACTGCTCCAGTGGCAGTTTTTTCCGCTCTGCTATCCTTTCGAATACCGCCAGAAATGCCTCAACATCATCCCCTGGAGTCATCTTTTGCATCGCATGCCTTTCCACCTCCCGGACGTATGAATCACCACCTGGACTTGGGGGAGGGGCGGTTTCCCTGCTGCGGACCTCCCCTGCTAGGAGGTCCATCTGCCGTTGCTACTGTTGGATCTGCTGTATGAGGAGTTTATTTGTCTCTTGTGGTACTTGCTGGCTCTGCTGCTGCTGCTCTTGTTGCTGGTGTAGAAGCTCCTGGTGCTGCTGCTGCATGCTCTGTTGGCTCTGCAAGTACTGTTGATGTTGCTGTTGCTGGGTCTGGAGCAGGTGCTCGGGGAGCTCCTCCATGCTGCCGGACATCTCTGGCTGGCTGGCGGTCTTTACCTAGGACATCCACCGATCTCTGTTGGCAGGTACACATGTTCCTGGAATCTTGCTCGCACTCTCACGACAATTGTGGCAAGACGACCACTCAGCTGCAGTCAGAAGTAGACACAGGAACGGTTTTGGCTGTAGGGTTATTTTATCAGCATAAAGCACTGCAGACTTCAGCAAAATAAAACTCAGCTTTGCTGGCATAAAAGTAAAACAAAAGACAAAGGATACCATGGTCCATATGTGTGCGGGTTCGCCGGCACCACTTTGCAGCAAACTTCAGCTCCTCCTGAGCTGAAGCTTCACAGTCTGGAGACTCGACTCTCCAAACTCTCAACCACAGAAAAAAAAAACAGGGACTGAGCATTTAACCTTGCACAGCCACACCCTGAAGGGAAGGGATGGTCAATGACTTCCCTCCCATCTTTATTTCATTCACACAAAACCACTCCCTTCACAATGGTGATTTAATCCCCCATCATATGACATGCTGGAGAAAAGGTTCAGTTCACTAACTACAAGAATATAGCTAGCTACTATAATACTGCTCCTATGTACAAGAATATAGCTACTATAATACTTCCCCCTATGTAAAAGAATATAACTACTATAATACTGCCCCCTATGTAAAAGAATATAACCACTATAATACTGCCCTCCTATGTAGAATATAACTACTATAACACTACCCTCCTATGTACAATGATATAACCACTATAATACTGCCCTCCATGTAGAAGAATATAACTATTATAACACTACTCTCCTATGTTCAAGAATATAACTACTATAATACTGCACCAATGTACAAGAATATAGCTACTATAATACTGCCTCCTATGTACAAGAATATACCTACTATAACACTACACTCCTATGTACAAGAATATAACTACTATAATGATCTTTTTATTTAAAACTGTCAACCAAATATTACAGAATAATTACATTAAAATCACAAAATAATAAATATTAAAGAAAATAAATACTGTGTTGTTACATCACTTACACAATAATATTAGATAACATTGATAAATCCCGCCACATGAATGTTCCTCCAGTTCACATTACCTGAGTTAATCTTTATGTCCTTCTTATACACTGACTTGAGACTTTCCAGGATCTTATACCTGACACTATCACAGGACAGGACCTCCTTATTGATGAGCAGGCAGCACCGTGCACACCACAGATGATAGATGGTCACCACATTTATTACATATAGTGAGCTTCGGTTATACGCCCTGAGCTCAGGCTGGAAGTCTCCGTACAGCAGCTGACCATACGACTGTCCCACCAGGTGCGGTAACTTTAGGGACAAGGACACACACTCCCATACCTGCATACTGAAGGGACACTCTAGAAGCAGATGCTCCATAGTCTCCTGTATACGGGGACACTCTTCTCTAGGACAGGATCTGTCTGATACATTCCTGCACTTTAGGTTATCTCTGACGTACATCTTACCATGGAGCCCCAGCCACGCCACATCTCTCATATGAGTGGGAATTCTGGGATCTAGTACGTTTTTTGCAGCCTGTTTTACATCTAGACTTGGGGCGCCCCTCAATTGAACATGGACACTAAAGTGAGATGACAGCACGTTCTTATACAACTCCTTCCTACTGAGCTGCCTGACGTCCTCATACAGGATCCTCCATCTAATAACCTTACTTATTACATGGACACCATACCAAGAAACATTATTCTTTAGTCGGCCTGAGATTCTCTTGATGGGGTCCCCTACCGACCACACGGACACAAACTGCTGGATCTGGCTCTTAAACAAACAAGACCATGGCGTCTTCTCTGAATTCTTACAAAAAGAGAAATTCTTCATAAGAAACATGAGATTAAAGAAGAGCTCAGGACAGGGCATGGAGAGACCACCCTCCTTATGGGGGAGATAGACAATGTTTCTCCTGACCACATTCACTCTGTTACCCCACAAGAAGTGAAAGAAGACATTGGTAAGTCTGGGGAGTAACGCATCGGGCACAGGGTACACCACACTGATATAGAGGAAGAGCGGGAGCAGGAAGGTCTTCAGCAGGCGGACCTTCTCCAGATACGTCAGCTTCCAGTGTCTCCAGCTCTGCACCTTCTGCTCACACACCACCAGCTTCTCCTCCCAGTTCACCTTCCCATCATCTACAGCTCCAAACACTACTCCCAAAATCTTTATCTGACCCTGAACTGTTCTGAAGGGCACAGAGAAGACATCACTGTCACCCCCCAACCACAACGCCTCGCTCTTCTCCATGTTCACAGAGGAGTTAGACACATTGGAGAAGGCTGTCATCTCCTGCTGTAGAGCCGTACAGTCTTCTCTAGAAGACACCACCACCGACACGTCATCCGCATAGGCGCAGAACTTTACATCCTCCACTGTACTCTGCAGGCAACACCTCAGCCCTGTGAAACCTCTATGATCCTGCACTTTTCTGAGGAAAGGATCCAGACTAAAGACATACAACAATGGGCTGAGAGGACAGCCCTGCCTCACCCCTGACATGATCCTGAAGGGCTCAGCCAAGTGACCATTAATCAGCGGCAGGCTTACAGCCTCCTTATACACAACCTGCAGCCACTGCACAAACCGCACCGGGAGGCCATAGTGTAACAACACCTGGTACAGGTAGTCATGATGGACTCTATCAAAGGCTTTACTCTGGTCTAAGCCCACAATATACGCCCCCACATTGTGCTGCTTAATGTACGTCACAGCTTCTCTCACCAGCAGCAATGAGTCCTCTATCGTCCGACCCTTCACACCACACGTCTGGTTGGCGATGATCAGCTCACCCGCCACCTCACTCAGCCGATAATACAAGATCTTGGCCAGGATTTTATAGTCAGTGTTTAGCAAAGACAGTGGACGGCAGTTCTTTACATCTTTTAGATTTCCCTTCTTTGCTAAGAGAACCAGAACAGATCTATACTGGGACTGTAGGAGCTTCCCTGCAGAGAGGCAATCATTATAGACCTGCACCAGGTCCGGAGCCAACAAGTCCCTGAACTCTTTGTAAAACTCGCTGGTCAGGCCGTCCAGTCCTGGGCTCTTGTTGGCCTTTAAGGAGTCAATGCTCCTCTTCACCTCATCCTCAGTTATGGGATCGGCCATACTATCTGCCTGCACCAGGTCTAACGTTGGTAGGGACACCCCCTTCAGATAAGCTTTAATGTCATCCTTATTAATATGAGCCCCTTTATACAGATCTCTATAATAATCCCCAATGATCCTGTGGACTTTCTCCGGCTCTGACTGCTCCACCCCATTCTCATCTAACAAGCCAGTGATCAGCTTCTTACTAACCCTGTTCTTACAGGCAATAAAGGGATCTGGGTTATGGACGCCCCAACTATCAGGCTGTGTTCACACGATGCGTATTTCATGCGTTTCCGCGGCGTTTTTGCAGTTGCGTAAACGCCGCGGAAACGCATGAAAAACGCATGGTAAAAGGGAAGCAATGTTCCCCAATGGAAATCCGCATGTGCTGTGCCCATGATGCGGATTTTTCCGCAGCGTTAACGCTGCGGTCAAAAATCCGCAGCATGTCAATTAATTTTGCGGAAACGCGGCGATTTCGCCGCCATTGACTTGCATTAGAACGCGCCAATTCCGCAAGACTGCATCTGTACTTGCGTAATTGGTGCGTTCTAATGTGCGGATGGTACCCGGGTGTGGAGGAGAGGAGAGTCTCATCCACACCCAGGTACCATTAAAAAAGCTGTAAAAGAAGAATAAAATAAAAAATAAATGTATTCTTACCATCTGTCGGCCCGCACAGCGCTCCCGCTTGGTTCCCGGCACTTACAGTGAGTTGTAGGACCTGCGGTGACGTCAGAGTCATGTGACGGGTCACGTGACGCTGACGTCGGCAGGTCTTTCAATTCAAAGTTGCCGGCGAGGGAGAACAGATTGAGCAGGACAGCGCGGGCCATCGGAGGTAAGTATATACACTCTCTCGGGTCACACTATATAAATCCATGCTGTTTGCATGGATTTATATAGTGTGACCTAGTTGTCAAGCACTTTCCAAGTGATGCTAAAATCGCCTGGAAAGCGCTTGTCAATCTGCATGCGGAAACGCATGTGAATCTGCATGTGGATCCGCATGTATTCTGCAGGAAAAACGCATGCACAATCTGCATGCGTTTTTTCTGCCAGGGAGATGCAGAAATGATGCAGAAATTTTCTGCTTCATTTCTGCATCGTGTGCACATACCCTCAAACTGTCCCTCCGCCTTGAGAGACTTGAGGCGATTGTACTGCAGCTCCCTCATCCGCTGCTTTATATGGCTGACGCTCCGTCCGTCCACCTCCTCACCACCATTCATCCTGCTGTATAGCCGGCTGAGGTGCAGTCTCAGGGCTGTGTATCTCATATAATCCATATTACTACGTCTCCTGGCTGCTCGTATAATAAACTGCTTGATGTCACTCTTCATGATCTCCCACCACTCAGCTGTGTCATCACACATACACTGGGTGATCCTACGTTCATTATAGAATGTGGTGAAGGCCTCTCTGAACCGAGGATCTTGGACCACAGAGCTGTTCACCTTCCAGTACCCCTTTCCACAGACCACAGCTTGGGCCAGATCCAGCGTCACACTCACCATACAATGGTCCGAATACTCCAGGGGGCTGATCCTGTACTGAGAGCATCTCACCTCCCTCTTTATATACACCCGGTCTATCCTACTGGCATTACCACCCTTATGGTAAGTGTACGTCTTACTGGTATGATGAGACCCATAGGGGTCTACTAGGTGGGCCTGCTGGACTATATTATTAAGGAACGTCTCATCATATCTTAGTTGCTTATGACTGCTGGATCTGTCCACATTACAGGACACATTATTAAAGTCCCCACACAATATAAATACTTTAGATGTAAAGCAATATGGTTTCATATGGTCAAATAGTTCCCTCCGCTCTTTCCTGGTCTGCGGAGCATAAATGTTTATCGCTCTATAATGGATGGAGTCCAATGTAAAGTCCAGCATCAGACAGCGACCCGGACAGATCTCCAGGACTCTGTCCACCTGGACATTCATGGTATTAAAGAGGACCCCCACACCGTCATTTCTCTCCAGACCGAAGGACCAGTATGACGGCCCAAGTCTCCAGTCTCTCTTGGCTGCATACACATGAGCATTGCTCTTCAAATATATCTCCTGCAAGAAGAAGACGTCAGATCTCTCGTCAGACAAACGCTGGTAAATCGCCTGCCGCCGGCTCATAGTCCTCACACTGTTCACATTAATGGAGTTTATTCTCAGCTGCATCCTGATCACTTAGACTATTTGGTCTTCTTCCTCCTTCCACTGCTGTCACCTGTAGTGCCCCATCTCTTTGTGGACACGGGAGGGTCAGGATCCCCCTCATCAGAGACGTTTTCGAGGACGCATGAAGGACTTTGCTCCATTTGTGACTCTTCATCTTGGTCTTCTCCCAGCACATTGTAACGTCCAGGACTTATCGCCAGCACTGGAGGCTCAGAGGTTTTCTGTACTGTTGTGACTTTTCTGGTGGGTTCCACAGATGCATTTTTTCTTTTTACGGTCACAAAGCCTTCCTCATCCACACTGGACAGTGCAGGCGGACTAACTGCTTCCACAGATGTACTGGGCTGATGCTTGGATGGTTTGGTGGCAGGCTTTCTGGACACCTTAGGCCTCTCTTTAACAACTGGCATTTTAGGCCCTACTTTAGTGGCTGATCGAAGCTTAGGTCTTATTATATTGGCTGATGGCGGTTTAGGTCTTTCTTTAGTGGCTGGTGGGCCTTTAGGTGGTTCTTCAGTAGCTGGTGGTCCTAGTAGTGCAGCATCCGTTAGTACCTCAGACTCTGGAGCAGGTTCACTGATACTGTGACTTCTGTCCTCATCCATACCAGCTTCTGGGACATCAGAACCTCTGGTGACATCTTCCTGAATAACTTCTGAGGAGGTCTGGCCATTATATTTATTGTGTTCTGCATGCCGGCAATCCCGGAACGTATGCCCTGGTTCTGAGCACAGATTACAGATGACGGGTCCTGTGCATTTGTCCTTTGTATGACCTGACTGTCCACATAATGAGCATGTGATACGAGAGCAGTTTATGGCGAGATGCCGGCCCCCACATCTATGGCACAGACGTGGCTGACCAGGGTAGTAGCAGATCCCCCTCTCTGAGCCCAGGTAGAAGGAGAGCGGCAGATGTCTGGTCACACCGCTCTCTTGTATCAGCTGGATTTTCAGTGTATATCCTCCATTCCATATCTGCTCCTCATCATAGATTTTGTCAGGATGACTTCTCACTATGCACTGCCGGTTCAGCCAGTGCTGCAGATCCGCCACCGCCACCACCTCAGACTGGAACAGGACAGTGGCCGTTATCTCCTGCGGATTAGACAGCTGGATACAATGGAGGTGATCCCAGATCTCATCTTCTCTGGTGTCATTATAGATGTTCCAGAACAAATCCAGATCGCACTGGAGCTTAAAGCTGATGTCATAGATCCTGCTGGATGGGATATGGATCAGAGCGTAGACCTCAGACGCATTGAACTTCATGAAGTCTTTTAGGAGAACTTTCCCAATGTAAATTCTGGATGGGATGTTCTCCTCTGGTCCTGTGTATTTTATCCTGACTGCGTTTCTCCTCTGAGGCGGGGGGTTCACTGGTCTGGTGACATTAGAGAACAGTCTCCTGAACTGATGGTCAGCAGATGGGTCAGTGCCGGAGCTTTCACCAGCCGCAGATGGGTCAGTGCCGGAGCTTTCACCAGCCGCAGGTGGATCAGTGCTGGAGATCTCCACCGCTTCTGGAGGATTAGTGCTGGAGCTCTCCCCAGCTCCATGATTACTGACACCTGACTGTGCTGCAACAACACCCAGATCTACTACTGATGGTTGCACAGTATTGTCTCTATTCACTGACATGGAGGGTTGAGAGTCCATTACCACTGCAGTGTGGTCTCCATCCACTGACACACATGACATAGAGTCCATCACCACTGATTGCTGCACAGTATTATCTCCATTCACTGACATGGATGGTTCAGAGTCCATTATAATATTTGTATTATCTGTTGCAGACAGACATTCACTAGCACCCGTGAGCGGGGTCTCACTCACAGCGCTGAGGGGTGTCTCACTCACAGTATCAGTACAGGGTGCACTTTCTTTCTCACTCTCAGCAGCTGAGCTCACTTCATTGCTGCATAGAGAGGTCACTGCAGTTAACCCCTCGTTTGCTGGCACACTTTCCTCTGCAGCACTTTCTGGTGTCTCGGACCCCTCACATTGTGCCCCTGATATCAGCGCTGCACTTCTCACTGGGCTTCCTTGCTCCACAATGCTGTACACAGTTTTATATTTAATGTCCTTATTCCCAATAAAGCGTTTTCTGCTCACAGTCTGGGCTCTGGATTCTTTTTTTTTCTCTTTAGCCCAAGTCTCCTTTCTGGGCACAGAGATTAAACCTTTCTCCAGTTTTTCTTTCCTGATCACCAGCTCTCGGCTGCAATCATCCAGACACTCGCACTTCATCAGTTTTACCTTAGGATCAGTCTCTTTCTTAATTTCTTCTTTTAGTTTGCTGATATGCAATTCCAGCTTAAATATACTTTGCCTTGTAACTTTAGCATTTAATCCTCCAACATAACAAGCAGGTTTAGAAGACTCACCAGCCACCATCTCCAGCTTTCCATTACCATCAGGTGCAGGCTGCAGGCCAGACTCCAGACCAGGGGCTTTCCCTGGATCATCAGCCCAGCTCCCCTCCCCTCCACCTGGGTCAGAAGCCATGCCTCCGCCCTGCTGAGAGCTCTCAAGCACACGTCTATCCTCTCCTGTGGACAAGAATAGAACTACTATAATACTGCTCCCTATGTACAAGAATATAACTATTATAATACCTCCCCCTGTGTACAAAAATATAACTACTATAAGGCCACGGCCTCACTATCAGTATTTGGTCAGTATTCGGTCAGTATTTTTTCTCAGGCGTGGGAGCCAAAACCAGGAGTGGTGATAAATACAGAGTTGTTGCACTTGTTTCTATTATACCTTTTATCTGATTGGCCCTCACTCCTGAGAAAAAATTTTGCCCAATAATGAACAAATACCGATAGTGGGGCCGTGGCCTAATACTGACCCTATGTACATGAATATAACTGCTATAATACTGCCTCCTGTGTGCAGAAATGTAACTTCTACAAGACTGCCCCTATATACAAGAATATAACTACTATACTGCTGCTATTTATTTATAAGAATATAACTACTATAATACTGCCCCTATGTACAAGAATATAACTACTATAATACTGCCACTATGTACAAGAATATAACTACTATAATACGGCCCCTATGTACAAGAATATAACTACTATAATACGGCCCCTATGTACAAGAATATAACTACTATAATACGGCCCCTATGTACAAGAATGTACCTTTTTTTTCGGACTATAAGACGCACTTTTTTTCTTCAAAAGTTTGGAGGAAAGTGGGGGGTGGGTCTTATAGTCCGAAGATATGTGCTGTTGGGTGGTAGGGTGGCTGAGGGGAGTGGGAGCAGTGGATGAGCAGGGCACAGGAGGCGGCAGCCATCTGCTGCAGCCTACGCTGTGCCTGCTGCTAAAGAAAATGAATATTCCCTGCTCCCCACGAACCATGGGCATGGGAAGCAGGGAATATTCATTTTCCTTAAAAGCGCTCACACTGTAGCCGCAGAGCGGCTCCTGCTGCGGCCAGCGGTTTGTGTGCCCACTATTAAATCTCATAAATATTCGCTACAACCCACTCCCATGGGTTGTAGTGAATATTCATGGTCCTTAATAGCGGGCACACTGACCGCCGAGCCCAGCAGGAGCTGCGCTGTTGCTACAGTGTGCGCGCTATTGAAGAGACTGAATGGTCACTGCTCCCCACTCACAGAGTCCCAGTGTGGGAAGCAGTGACTATTCCTGCACATCACTTCACTGTTTTGGGGCGCATGGCAGGGACGCCATGCGCGTCCTGCCATGCGCGACTCACACAGTGAGAGTATCAGCAGAGTGGGACACAGCGCTAGAGGAGAGATGAGGTGAGTATCATTGTTAATTTTTTTTGTGGGCAGTGTGATGGGGGGTTCAAGGGGTGCCAAGCATACCAGGATCGAGGGGTGCCATGCATACCAGGATGGAGGAATCAAAGGGTGCCATACATACCAGGATGGGGGAATCAAGGGGTGCCATGCATACCAGAATCAAGGGGTGCCATGCATACCAGGATCAAGGGGTGCCATGCATACCAGGATCAAGGGGTGCCATGAATACCAGGATCGGGATCAAGAGGTGCCACGCATACCAGTAAGAGGGGTGCCATGCATACCAGGATCAAGGGGTGCCATGCATACCAGGATGGGGGATCAAGGGGTGCCATGCATACTAGGATGGGGGGACCAAGGGGTGCCATGCATACCAGGATCAAGGGGTGCCATGCATACAAGGATCAAGGGGTGCCATGCATACCAGGATCAAGGGGTGCCATGCATACCAGGATGGGGGATCAAGGAGTGCTATGCATACCAGGATGGGGGATCAAGGGGTGCCATGCAAACCAGGATGGGGGATCAAGGGGTGCAATGCATAACAGGATCAAGGGGTGCCAAGCATACCAGGATCAAGAGGTGCCATGCATACCAGGATGGGGGATCATGGGGTGCCATGCATACCAGGATGGTTCATCAAGGGGTGCCATGCATGCCAGGATGGGGGATCAAGGTGTGCCATGCATGCCATGATGTAGAATCAAGGGGTGCCATGCATACCAGGATGTACAAGAATATAACTGCTATAATACTGCCCCTATATACAAAAATATAACTACTATAATACTGCTATTGATGTATAAGAATATAACTACTATTTGTACTGTCTGCTTCCTATGCACAGGGATATAACTTGAATCTGCCAAAAGTAATAATAAATTAAAAATCTATGAAAATGAACAAATGAAAGTCAGACATTGCTTTTCAACCCTGCTTCCACAGAATTTTTAAAAATGAAACTCATGAAATAGGCCTGGACAGAAATGATGGTACTCTTAACTTAATATTTTGTTGAACAACCTTTTGAGGCAATCACTGCAATGAAACGATTCCTGTAACTGTCAATGAGACTTCTGCACCTCTCAACATGTATTTTGGCCCACTCCTCATGAGCAAACTGCTCCAGTTGTCTCGTGTTTGAAGGTTGCCTTTTCCAGACGGCATGTTTCAGCTTTTTCCAAAGATGCTCAATAGGATTTAGGTCAGGGCTCATAGAAGGCCACTTCAGAATAGTCCAATGTTTTCCTCTTAGCCATTCTTGGGTGTTTTTAGCTGTGTGTTTTGGGTCATTATCCTGTTGCAAGACCCATGACCTGCGACTGAGACCAAGCTTTCTGACACTGGGCAGCACATTTCTCTCTAGAATCCCTTGATAGTCTTGAGATTTCATTGTACCCTGCACAGATTCAAGATTCCCTGTGCCAGATGCAGCAAAGCAGCCCCAGAACATAACAGAGCCTCCTCCATGTTTCACAGTAGGTACAGTGTTCTTTTCTTGAAATGCTTTATTTTTCCATCTGTGAACATAGAGCTGATGTGCCTTCCATTTTTGTCTCATCTGTCCATAGGACATTCTCCCAGAAGCTTTTTGGCTTGTCAACATGTAGTTTGGCAAATTCCAGGCTGGCTTTTTTATGATTTTTTTTCAACAATGGAGTTCTCCTTGGTTGTCTCCCATGAAGTCCACTTTGGATCAAACAATGACGGATGGTGCGATCTGACACTGATGTTCCTTGAGCTTAAAGTTCACCTTTAATCTCTTTAGAAGTAATCCTGGGCTCTTTTGTTACCATTTGTATTATCCGTCTCTTTGATTTGTCATCAATTTTCCTCCTGCGGCCACGTCCAGGGAGGTTGGCTACAGTCCCATGGATCTTAAATTTCTGAATAATATGTGCAACTGTAGTCACAGGAACATCAAGCTGCTTGGAGATGGTCTTATAACCTTAACCTTTAACATGCTTGTCTATAGTTTTCTTTCTAATCTCCTGAGACAACTCTTTCCTTTGCTTCCTCTGGTCCATGTTGAGTGTGGTACACACCATGTCACCAAACAGCACAGTTAGTATCTGTAGCCCTATATACAGGCGCACTGACTCATTACAAGATTGTAGACACCTGTGATGCTAATTAGTGGATACCACTTGATTTAGCATGTCCCTTTTGTCACATTATTTTCAGGGGTACCATCATTTCTGTCCAGGCCTATTTCATGAGTTTATTTTTTTTTTAAATTCTGTGGAAGCAGGGTTGAAAAGCAATGACTGACTTTCATTTGTTCATCTTCATAGATTTTTAATTTATTATTACTTTTGTCAGATTCAAGTTATTTCTGTGACCCTTGTGGGTTTTTCTTTCATTAAACGAGGGGTACGAACAATTTTGACCACGTGTGTAACAACTATAATACAACTATGGCTGGACTGACCTAGCAATTTTGGCAAATGGCAGATGCTCTGTCAATGGGTCGCTTCATCCTGCAACAGTATTGGGGTCCTCAGGATGCTAATACAGTTAAAATTGGCAGCGGAGCAGAGAGCCATTGGCATACTTACTATGGCAGGCTGCAGGTTGCTTCCATCAAGTATCACGTCACCTGAGAGAAACTGGAGTGGAGGATCGCATCTCCGTTTGGCATGGGAGTAGTACAAGGTGGCTAATTTATTTTTATTCTTTAAACAGACACATTTATTTTTTCTAAAAATTACTAAGGAGGCACAGTGGGGGAATCGTTATAAGAGGACACAGTGGGGGTTCATTATCATAAGGAAGCACACTGTGGGGTCAATATCAAAAGGAGTGTGAAGGAAATAAATATTCCGGCGTATAAGACGACTTTTGAAGACTGAAAAATCTTCTGTCTAGTCTGGGGTCGTCTTATACGCCGGTAATGTTTTTGAACTTTCAGAAATTGACATGCGGGGATACTCTGGGGGTGTTAATAAGCTGCCGTGGCCGTATCCCTGCCATGTGGGAGTTAATATAAGGTGGAGGGAGTTAAAATACGGCGGCGGTAGGTCCAGACAGTCAGCGCTTCTGTGCTGAAACTGACACATCGCTGCGCTGTGTCTTCTCAGGCCTGGGACACAGCGCAGCGTATTCCCAGCAGCGGAGACAGACAGAACCTAGCGAACTTTTCTGACACATCGCAGTGTCTTCCCAGCTCTGGACACAGCTTTCACTTGTCACAGAAGCGCTGCGCTGTGTCCGGAGCTGGAAAGTTCGCATCGCTTCTGTGACAAGTAGTGTTGAGCATTCCGATACTGTAATATCGGGTATCGGCCGATATTCGCGGTATCGGAATTCCAATACTTAATTCCGATACTTTTACAATATCGAATACCGGAATCGGAAGTTCCCATAATGCCTGCGCTCTGCAGTGTCTCTGAAGGATGACAAGCTGGATGGCAGAGCTCAGCTGAGATCCAGCATGTCATCAGAATGCCATCCCAGCGTGGGAGAATTCTCCTGATTGTTTAAAAGCCGGCGGGCGGTAAAAAGCCGCCGGCTTTTAAACAATCACACAGCCCCATACTGCTTCCCCGCAGCCTCCCACCCCGATCCTCCGCTCCCCTCGCCACCTCCCATCCCGATCGTAAGTTAGGACCGGGCGGGGAGTGCAGCACAAAGGAGCGGGGAGCGAAGGACCCGGGCGGGGAAACCGGCAGTGAAAAGACTTCACCGCCGGCTTTCCCGTTCTGTGCTGCGCTTTCCCGCCGGTTATTTCTAATGAACAGCTGAGGTATCAGGTGATGCCGATCAGCTGTTCATTTGAAGTCGCCGCGGTGCCCTCAGAGAGTTCATGTGAGTTCATGCTTGACTGCATTGCATGAACTCACATGAACTTTCCCACGGTCTCACAGGTCAGCCTCACCTCCCAGACCCGTCATGATTGGTGTGTGCGGGTGTCTGTGCGTGTGTCTGCCAGTGTGTGTGGGGTGTCTGTGCGATGTCTGCGGGTGTGTGCGGTGTCTGTGAGATGTCTGCGAGTGTGTGCGGGTGTGCGCGGTGTCTGTGCGATGTGTCTGTGCGATGTCTGCGAGTGTGTGCGGGGTGTCTGTGCGATGTCTGGGGGTGTGTGCGGTGTCTTTGCGATGTCTGGGGGTGTGTGCGGTGTCTGTGCGATGTGTGCGGTGTCTGTGCGATGTCTGCGGGTGTGCGCGGTGTCTGTGCGATGTCTGCGGGTGTGTGCGTGCAGGCAGACATAGGCCGATGTGACACTACTACTCCCATCGGCCTATGTCTGTCCCCCGTCCACTCCTGCCAGCAGGATCAGCTCGATGGGAGCAGTAGTTCCCATCAGCCTGATCCTGCTATATAAATTGCCCTACTGTGTCCCCAATAAATTTTAAATACATGTCATTGGTGGCCAGTGGTTACCTACAATAAATTAGTTCATACATTACCTGTCCCCGCCGATCGCCACCTAAAATAAAGTAAAAAATAAAAAACTACACCTATACTCACCTGGACACCTAATTCCCCGAAGCCATCGATCTCCTGTAATAAAATATAAAATAATAAACCACAACCTTATCCTTACCCCTCCGTAGTAGTCCACGAGTGTCCCACGAAGATCTCCAGTTCAGAGCAGCCACATAGAATGTGACTGCTCTGAACCGCTGCCGCCGCTAGAATGACGGGGCCGTAAAGCAGCCCCGTCATTGCATAAGCGGGTTCGCCGGAGTTCAGGCAGCGCTGCTCCGGTTAGCTGCTTTATGGCCCTGCTGTACCGTGAGAAATTCCCACGGTACAGCAGTGCCGTAAAGGAGGTCTCCGGAGCTGCGCTGACTGAATGCACTCCGGTGACCTCAGTCAGTGGCTCCCGCTGCCGGGAGCGGACGTGTTCCCGGCAGCGTGAGCTTACAGCAGCCATGCACAGCTGTCACCATCTCCAGATGTGACAGCTGTGCATGGGAGATCAGCGCAGGAACGTGGACAGGTAACTATTTTTTTTTTAGTAAACTAAGAATTAAATAAAATGGTGTGGTTTATTTCAAATAAATTATTTTTTTCTTGGTGTAGTGTGTGTTTTTTCTTTTTAACACTTTGTAGGTAAGTAATGGGGGTGTCTTATAAACGCCCATCATTACTAACCTGGGCTTCATGGCAGCTGGCGCTGACATGAACCCCAGCCCTATTACCCCCTGCCACCGCACCAGGGCAGCGTGGAAGAGCGAGGCTAAGTGCCAGAATTGGCGCATCCTATGGATGCGCCATTTCTGGGGCGGCTGACGGCTGGTGTTTCTAGCCTGGGAGGGGGCCAATATTCATGGCACCCTTCCTGGGCTATTAATATCAGCCCCCAGCTGTCTGCCTAGCCTTTGCTAGCTATTAAAATAGGGGGGACCCCACGTCATTTTTTTGGGGGGGTCCCCCATTTTAATAGCTAGTAAAGGCTAGGTATTCAGCTGGGGGCTGATATTAGTAGTCTGGGAAGCTCCGTGGGTATTACCCCCTTCCCAGGCTTCAAACATCTGCCCCAGCTGTCTGCTTAACCTCCGCTAGAGACTAAAATTAAGGGGAACCCCACGCCAATTTTTTTTTAAATAAATCCTTTATTTTAACACTAAATGACAAGTACAGTAATCAACACTGTCACTGTACTTCATATATATGTGACTGACATGTTTCTATCTATCTAATCTATGTATGATTCTCTATTCCTTCTATTCTAAATTGTCGGGTACAGATGCTGAATTGCCGGCCGGCTTTCTTAAAGAGACGGTGCATGAAAACACTATTATTTTTTTAAATAAATCCTTTACACTAAATGACAAGTACAGTGTAATGCACACGCCCGGACTGACTGGCGTGTGCGTGTTTATGTAGTGATTCCACTGTGCCATGAACCGGAGAGTGCCTGGAGGGGCGTAACTAAGTATCTGCCCGATCCGACCAAGGTCGCACGACGGCATACGACGCCAGTGCACCAGGGAGGAACCGAGCAGAGGAACCAGGGTCTACTCCAGGTCAGACTCCGGACACGGCTGTTGACCCACACCGGGGAATACAGGAACAGGCAGACTAGAGCACAGGCTGGGTAGGGTCCAGTACAGACTGGGAGACAAATTCGAAACCGCAGACGCGGTAGACAGAGCTGAGCAAAGCGAAAACCGCAGACGCGGCGGACAGAGCTGAGCAAAGCGAAAACCGCAGACGCGGCGGACAGAGCTGAGCAAAGCGAAAACCGCAGACGCGGCGGACAGAGCTGAGCAAAGCGAAAACCGCAGACACGGCGGACAGAGCTGAGCAAAGCGAAAACCGCAGACGCGGGGCGGACAGAGCAGAGCAAAGCAAAAACCGCAGACGCGGCGGACAGAGCTGAGCAAAGCGAAAACCGCAGACGCGGCGGACAGAGCTGAGCAAAGCGAAAACCGCAGACGCGGCGGACAGAGCTGAGCAAAGCGAAAACCGCAGACGCGGCGGACAGAGCTGAGCAAAGCGAAAACCGCAGACGCGGCGGACAGAGCTGAGCAAAGCGAAAACCGCAGACGCGGTGGACAGAGCTGAGCAAAGCGAAAACCGCAGACGCGGCGGACAGAGCTGAGCAAAGCGAAAACCGCAGACGCGGCGGACAGAGCTGAGCAAAGCGAAAACCGCAGATGCGGTGGGAACAGGGCTCTGTTCACACGGAACAGACTAGAAGGGAAAGACAGAACCAGATACCCACAGGGTACTTGCAGAGAAGTAGCGAGTGGACCACAAACTCACAAACGGAAGTACAGTGACAACGAGCAGGAGTTAGGTACGAGTTCAGACTCTGCAGAAAAGGAATGGAACGGACATAGAGAAAAAACAGGTAAAAGATAGGAGAGAGTTCAGACTGGAACTGAGTGTACGGAGGAGACCGACACTGCAGCGGGATACAGGAGCGGGTCTGGGAATACGGCCCCCAGAGAGGCAGGACGAACAGGCAAGGAGCGTGTTCAGACTGGCCTGGAAATACAGCCTCCAGGAAGGCGGAACGAACAGGCAAGGAACGAGTACAGACTGCAGGTTAAGGTACACAGATAGGACACAGTACAGACACGGGAACTGATACCGCAAGGCAGGAGACAAAGACAGGACTCAGTTCAGACACGGGAACTGATACCGCAAGGCAGGAGACATAG
The DNA here is from genome assembly GCF_046119375.1 of Phyllobates terribilis. Lineage (NCBI taxonomy): Eukaryota > Metazoa > Chordata > Amphibia > Anura > Dendrobatidae > Phyllobates > Phyllobates terribilis. Next base: position 124,336,742 of record NW_027362765.1, read on the forward strand.
ACAGGACTCAGTTCAGACACGGGAACTGATACCGCAAGGCAGGAGACAAAGAACGGGACCTGGCACCTTCAGAGTGCAAGCACACACTGAATGAAACACTAAGCTCAGGCAGGGGTTGATTGCCGCAGCTGGGTTATATACCAGTTGACAGACATCAATAGGCTGAGGACGCACAAGGGGTGTGACCCACAGCAGGTACAAAAAGCAGGAAGTGATCGGGCGCCGCCCTTAAGCAGCAGAAACAGACACAAACAGACAGCATGGAGGGAAGCCAGAGAGACATTCTGGACAGGAGATCAAGTGCGCGCTCTTGCACAGTGGGAGATGGACCACTATGCAAGGACGCCGCCAGGTATGTTACAGTACCCCCCCCCTTACGCCCCCTCTTCTTCAGGCCTGCCAGAATCTTCCGCAGGGAATTTGAGGGCCAATTCTTCACTTCGAAGAGATCACTTCCACTGTCCACCGGAAAAACTGGTCTCCTCTGGGTAGTTAGGATGCTACCTCCCATCCAGCCACCCTTAGCAACAGACGAAATGGGTGGAGTACCAGGAACAGCACACAAGGAAGTCTCACTCCACATACTTTCAGGTGGCATCCCAGAGGGTACACGAGACAACTGGAAGTCCTCCACCGGGTTGGAGGGGGACAGAGACTTGGGGGTAATCTCTGCTTCGAGGTACATCTTGTCAAGCTCACAGGAAGAAATAGACGGGTTATCAGGTACAGGATGAGGAAAAGTCACTGTCTCTTTGTTATCTGGTGGTACACAGGAGGATTCAGGAAACAACTGGAGGTCCTCCGCCGGGTCAGAAGAGTGCAGAGGCTCAGAGAAAACATCTGCTTCAGAGTACACTAGGTCGGACTCACTGGACGAAGCAGGCGAGGTATCGGGTACCGAGTATAGGAAAGTCTCTGTCCGTTTACCACCAGGTGGCACCCCGAAGGGTTCTGGAGACAGCTGGCGGTCCTCCGCCTGATCAGAGGGGTGTAGAGACTCATGATTAACCTCTGCTTCGGAGTACACTAGGTCGGACTCACTGGATGAAGCAAGCGAGGTATCAGATCCAGGATATAGGAAAATCTCTGTCCATTCACCACCAGGTGGCACCCCGAAGGGTTCTGGAGACAACTGGAGGTCCTCCGCCTGGTCGGAGGGGTGTAGAGACTCGGGAGTAACCTCTGCTTCGGAGTACACTAGGTTGGACTCACTGGACGAAGAGAGCGAGGTATCAGGTACAGAGTATAGGAGAGTCTCTGTCCTTTCGCTACCAGGTAGCACCCCGAAGGGTTCTGGAGACAACTGGAGGTCCTCCGCCTGGTCAGAGGGGTGTAGAGACTCATGGGTAACCTCTGCTTCAGAGTACACTAGGTCGGACTCACTGGACGAAGCAAGCGAGGTATCAGATCCAGGATATAGGAAAGTCTCTATCCATTCACCACCAGGTGGCACCCCGAAGGGTTCTGGAGACAACTGGAGGTCCTCCGCCTGGTCGGAGGGGTGTAGAGACTCGGGAGTAACCTCTGCTTCGGAGTACACTAGGTTGGACTCACTGGACGAAGCGAGCGAGGTATCAGGTACAGAGTATAGGAGAGTCTCTGTCCTTTCGCTACCAGGTAGCACCCCGAAGGGTTCTGGAGACAACTGGAGGTCCTCCGCCTGGTCGGAGGGGTGTAGAGACTCGGAGGTAACTACCACTTTGGGGTACCCATTGTCAGGCTCACAGGACGAAGCGGACAAAGTATCGAGTACCGGGTGTAGAGAAGTCTCTCTCCATTTGTCATTGAGTGGTATCCCGGAGGATTCAGGAGGCAACAGGGGATCCTCCGCCAGGTAGTAGAGGTGCACAGACTCTGAGGTAACCACAGCTTTGGAGCATCCTTGGACATGCACACCGGTTAAAGTGGGTGAAGCATCTGATGCCCGGTGCAGGAAGTTCTCCTGTGTGGAGTCTGGATGGGCAGAAGTCTCTTCGGGCAGGAGAACTGGTGCACTACCCATGCACATTACCCGTTGGGGCTTCTCCGGGATACAGGGAGATGAAGCTTCAGTAGGGACTTCAAGGTTGGGGTCAGGAGGTCTCAGGGAGGACAGACCCTGGCGTGACGGCTTGCCTCTACGTCTAGCACGTCTGGACTGCCTCTTGAGGTTGGGAGAAGTATTCCGGAAAGCGTAGTCACCCTGTGAGGATTCTGGGTGGGCAGTAGTCTCATTGGGCTGGAGGACTATTGCGCTACCCACACACATTACCCATTGGGGCTGCTCCGGGATATTGGGAAGTGAAGCTTCAGCAGGAGCCTCCGGGTTAGGATCATCGAAGACCATTAGAAAGGCCACCAGGAAGGCCATTAGGTCCAGGAGGATCGGATCCTGTGTTTCATATAGGGGGTTGATCCATTCCAAGGCATCACCCGCCAGGTAAGACATAATGAATGCCACCTTAACCCGATCGGTGGGAAAACATAGAGGGTAGAACTTGAAGTGTAGCATGCATTGCTCCACAAATGCACGACTTTGTCTTGGATCCCCATAATAACGTAGCGGATCCGCAGGAACGAGAGCAGATAGATCCATCTGGACGGGTGCGTAATTCGCTTGGAACTCACCTAAAGGGAAAAAAAAAAAAAAAAAAAAAAAATTTATTTATTTTAATGCATGTATTCGCTGGAAAACTTCTCAGAGAGCGAAGGCCGTGGGGCTCAACGGGAACCATGGCCTGAGCATGCTGTAATGCACACGCCCGGACTGACTGGCGTGTGCGTGTTTATGTAGTGATTCCACTGTGCCATGAACCGGAGAGTGCCTGGAGGGGCGTAACTAAGTATCTGCCCGATCCGACCAAGGTCGCACGACGGCATACGACGCCAGTGCACCAGGGAGGAACCGAGCAGAGGAACCAGGGTCTACTCCAGGTCAGACTCCGGACACGGCTGTTGACCCACACCGCGGAATACAGGAACAGGCAGACTAGAGCACAGGCTGGGTAGGGTCCAGTACAGACTGGGAGACAAATTCGAAACCGCAGACGCGGTAGACAGAGCTGAGCAAAGCGAAAACCGCAGACGCGGCGGACAGAGCTGAGCAAAGCGAAAACCGCAGACGCGGCGGACAGAGCTGAGCAAAGCGAAAACCGCAGACGCGGCGGACAGAGCTGAGCAAAGCGAAAACCGCAGACGCGGCGGACAGAGCTGAGCAAAGCGAAAACCGCAGACGCGGCGGACAGAGCTGAGCAAAGTGAAAACCGCAGACGCGGCGGACAGAGCTGAGCAAAGCGAAAACCGCAGACGCGGGGCGGACAGAGCAGAGCAAAGCGTAAACCGCAGACGCGGCGGACAGAGCTGAGCAAAGCGAAAACCGCAGACGCGGCGGACAGAGCTGAGCAAAGCGAAAACCGCAGACGCGGCGGACAGAGCTGAGCAAAGCGAAAACCGCAGACGCGGTGGACAGAGCTGAGCAAAGCGAAAACCGCAGACGCGGCGGACAGAGCTGAGCAAAGCGAAAACCACAGACGCGGTGGACAGAGCTGAGCAAAGCGAAAACCGCAGACGCGGTGGGAACAGGGCTCTGTTCACACGGAACAGACTAGAAGGGAAAGGCAGAACCAGATACCCACAGGGTACTTGCAGAGAAGTAGCGAGTGGACCACAAACTCACAAACGGAAGTACAATGACAACGAGCAGGAGTTAGGTACGAGTTCAGACTCTGCAGAAAAAGGAATGGAACGGACATAGAGAAAAAACAGGTAAAAGATAGGAGAGAGTTCAGACTGGAACTGAGTGTACGGAGGAGACCGACACTGCAGCGGGATACAGGAGCGGGTCTGGGAATACGGCCCCCAGAGAGGCAGGACGAACAGGCAAGGAGAGTGTTCAGACTGGCCTGGAAATACAGCCTCCAGGAAGGCGGAACGAACAGGCAAGGAACGAGTACAGACTGCAGGTTAAGGTACACAGATAGGACACAGTACAGACACGGGAACTGATACCGCAAGGCAGGAGACATAGACAGGACTCAGTTCAGACACGGGAACTGATACCGCAAGTCAGGAGACAAAGACAGGACTCAGTTCAGACACGGGAACTGATACCGCAAGGCAGGAGACATAGACAGGACTCAGTTCAGACACGGGAACTGATACCGCAAGGCAGGAGACAAAGAACGGGACCTGGCACCTTCAGAGTGCAAGCACACACTGAATGAAATACTATGCTCAGGCAGGGGTTGATTGCCGCAGCTGGGTTATATACCAGTTGACAGACATCAATAGGCTGAGGACGCACAAGGGGTGTGACCCACAGCAGGTACAAAAAGCAGGAAGTGATCGGGTGCCGCCCTTAAGCAGCAGAAACAGACACAAACAGACAGCATGGAGGGAAGCCAGAGAGACATTCTGGACAGGAGATCAAGTGCGCGCTCTTGCACAGTGGGAGATGGACCACTATGCAAGGACGCCGCCAGGTATGTTACATACAGTAATCAACACTGTCACTGTACTTCATATATATGTGACTGACATGTTTCTATCTATCTAATCTATGTATGATTCTCTATTCCTTCTATTCTAAATTGTCGGGTACAGATGCTGAATTGCCGGCCGGCTTTTTTAAAGAGACGGTGCATGAAAACACTATTATTTTTTTAAATAAATCCTTTACACTAAATGACAAGTACAGTAAGCAACACTGTCACTGTACTTCATATATATGTGACTGACATGTTTCTATCTATCTAATCTATGTATGATTCTCTATTCCTTCTATTCTAAATTGTCGGGTACAGATGCTGAATTGCCGGCCGGCTTTTTTAAAGAGATGGTGCACGAAAACACTATTATATTTTTTAATAAATCCTTTACACTAAATGACAAGTACAGTAAGCAACAATGTCACTGTACTTCATATATATGTGACTGACATATTTCTATCTATCTAATCTATGTGTGAAGCTCTATTCTTTCTGTTGTAAATTGTCGGGTACCGGTGTATGCCGCTGATGAAAATGGATGATAGTAATGTTGTTGTTGTATGCCTTATGTTTATGAGTGACAGTTTTCCTGCTATATACCTGCATGTCATAAGAATTTAAATTAAAAAAGGACCATGTTAAATTCAAATCTGTTTTTTTTTAATTTTTACCGGTGTTTGGTATGCGTTGGAAAAGGGGTAGTCTTATACGGTGAATATATCCTAAACTCTATATTTTAACAGGAAAGTAGGGGGGTCGTCTTATACACCAGGTCGTCTTATACGCCGGAATATACGGTAGTTCATGCTCCATCCACATGCTGTCTTTACACACACAGGAGATAGCATCTGCCTGCTCTTATTGCAGGAACTGTGAACTGAGGGGGGTCCTCTTGGAGAATACTAGAGGTGTCAAACCTGGCAGCTCGGCTCCAGGAGCCATAACTTTAAAGAGCTAGAAGATGGGTTGTAACTAAGAAAGAATATTTCCTATTGTCTGTGACTCGCCCCCTGGGTCTAGTGTAGACGTGTGTGGGATACCAGGAGCCGGGTCTCTGGGGGTTGTAGTATCCGTGGCGGTGACCCGGTTCCGTGGCTCAGGGTGGTCAGGCCGATGGCGGTATTTTTGTGGGGGTTTTAGGTTAATTGTCCGACTACGCCACCCGTGGATTGCGGTCAGCGCGGACCGCCGATGCAAGGCAGACCGCTGGGGCCGATGGTGTGTGCAGCTAAGGTAGTGTGACTCCCCATGGGAAGAGTGGAGCCCCAGGGCAGTGTAGTAGATGATGGGAGTGATGATGCGAGCGTCCCAGCACTAGTAGTGCTGGCGCGGCGATGAAGCACAGAGACGTGAGATTGCAGTTCAAAGGCTTTACTCACAGTTCTTTATATTCCAAATCACTTCGGTACCGGTAGTGACTGCCCAAGCCGTGCTGCGTCCACCAGGCAAGGGGCTCGGTCAACCCCCAGGCGATTCCTTTCTCTGGCCGTGCCCCACCAGTGACACTACCTTTGTCCAGCTGCCTCGGGCCTTCTCTTGGGATGTTGAATGTCCACTTCCCTGACCCTATGTGGTATGCCTTTCTAGTAGGTGTAGTGAGGGGTCGCACCAAGATGTGATCACGACCGCCGGTCCTTGGCTGAGGATTAGTCGCCTCCACCAACTTGGGATCCGGTACCCTGTTCTGCCAACCCGTCACCCGCAATCTCCTGGGCCTTTGGGGTTCCTTCTGCCCTCGTGTCTCTGGGCCTCTCTTAATGTTCCGTTCCTCTCCTTTCTGTTCCTCTCATTTGGTGGGACATTGCTTAAACCTTGGATTACCATCAGAACTGGGGTGAGTATATTGGTTAATTTGAATGATTAAAGAATGTGTCTGATGTATTTCAAATGAAGTGTTTGCTCTGTGTCTGTGTTTTTTTAACTCTTTACTTTAATTACGTTTGGTCATGAAAATGTCTGATTGACACCTTGTCATTACCAAACAAAAGAGCTAGGTGTCAGCTAGTCCCATTCTCCCAATCTTCATTAGCATTTCTATTCATACATGTAAATCCACCGCATATAATGACACTTCAATTGGTCAAAATCTTCACTGGAAACTAGCGTGTCCGCTACAGAAATTGACATGCTGCGGGTGAGTTTGGGTACGTGGCCACGATCAGGAGCCGCTGCGGGTTTGATGCTGCATGTTTTTACAGTGTCAAACTCGCAGCAACCAAATGTTATGGTATAGTGGATGGGATCTCTAGAAATCCCATGTCCACTATGCGTGCATCAGAGGCTGTGAATCACCCGTGGACAATGACATGCAGCATGTCTTTAAGGGCCGCAGAATGTCAAATTCTCTTGCGGAGTCGCTAGTCTCTGCAAGAGAAATTTGACCACTAGAATGTATTGAATGCGGTAAATCTGCATGGTTCAGTGTACACATGTGGATTTACCGGTGTTCAATAAAATGCAACATTTTGGATGCAGCAAAAAATATGCGTCCAAAGAGCTGCTATGGGTACAGAGCCTAAAATCAAAAAGAAAAAAAGGCGTGTGCTCCCGCGTCATTTTTATAACCAGCAGAGGGAAAGCCGACCACTGGGGGCTGATATTAGCAGCCGGGGAAGGGGCCATTAGCCAACAATGTTCCCTGGCTATTAATATCAGCCCACAGCTGTTTTTTTAGCCTTTACTAGCTAGATTACAGGGGGACCCCAGAAATAAATTGACGTGGGGACCCCCTATAAAACCTAACCAGCAAAGGCTAAACAGACAGCTGCGGGCTGATATTAATAGCCAAGAAAGGGGCCATTGATACTAGCCCCCTCCTCGGTTATTAGTATCACCCCTCAGCAGTCCCAGAAATGGCGCATCCATAAGATGTGCCAAATCTGGCGCTTAGCTTCCGCTCTTCCCACTGCCCTGTAGCGCTGGCGAGTGGGGTAATGAGGTTGGGGCTCACCTCAGCCTTGTATTGGCGGCTGACGTGAAGCCTAGGTTAGTAATGGAGGGCGTCTATAAGACGCCCCCATAGCTAACTGCATAGTAAAGTTATCGCCACCTTTTCAATAAAAACACGGCCAGAATAAAGTACTTTAGCTAAATAAAAAACACACGGCTTAAAAAACAAACGGGTCTGTGAAGCCATCGATCTTCTGTAAAAAACGTAAAAAAACAAACAACCATATCCCTCACCTGTCCGCTGTCAATGACACAGTCCACGTACCGCCAACGAATGTCCCACGATGATCCGGGTCACTTCTACAGCAGTGACATCAGCCATCATTGATGTCACTGCTGTAGAAGACAGCATTGTATACTGACAGGGGTGTAAAATCACTCCTGTCAGTATACATGCTGCAGGAGGTCACTGGGGTTCATCAGCTGAAGATCAGCTGATCAGCCCCTGTGAGCTGTCACCACCATCACCCTAGGAACTTTCTTCTGAAGGTTCCCACGGTGAGGTCACGTGAGCAATCAGCTGATTGCTGACGTCACCGCAGGTCCTGGCAGCTCAGTACACTGCGGGGATCGAGCCAAGTCCATAGCTGCCGGGGACCAGGATAACATCGGGGGGCGCTGAACAGGTGAGTATAGCGTTTTTTTTTTTATTTTTACATTATTTTTTTAGCTAGCTTAGCTTTGTAGCCGGCTTGGCTGAGAAGACTACTGCTCCTCCCAGCCATGCCGCTCCCGCTGTTATTAGTGAGAGTGGCGGTCGGATGAGAGGAGTTGTAGTCCTCCTCTCCAACCTGGATACCAATTTCCACTCCGGATTCACATTGCGGTAAAAACCGCAGCATGACCAATGTTCCGCCGCAAATTCGCGGCCATTGGCTTTAATTGAAACATAGCAAATCCGCAAGCATAAATATTATACCTGCGGGTTTGCTGCGATTCAATGCAAGTCAATAGGAGCGAATTTGCGGTGGAAACGCCCAAACAATGGTCATGCTGCGGTTTTTACCGCAATGTGAATCCGGAGTGGAAATTTCCACATCATGTGCACAGCCCATCCGGATTAGCATTGCTATACCTGGCAGACCTATTAACAAGCGTTTTCACAGCATTTCCGCGGCGGGAAAAGCGCCACGAAAATGCATCAAAAGAGCTTTGTATGCACATAGCCTAATACTGCCCCTATGTTCAATTATAGAACTACTATAATGCTGCTCCTATATACAAGAATATAACTACTATAATACTGCCCCATATGTGCAAAAATATTTAAACACAGATTGTAATGTAACAAAATAAGTAAAAAACCAATGGGGTGAACACTTTCGCAAGCCACTGTAACTACTGTAATACTGCCTCCTATGTACAGGAACACAACTACTATAATACTGTCCTTTATGTATAAGAATATAACTACTATAATACTTCCCTCTATGTATAAGAATAGAACTACTATAATACTGCCCCCCTATGTACAAGAATATAACTACTATAATACTGCCCCCTATATACAAGAATATAACTACTATAATACTGACCCCTATGTACAAGAATATAACTGCTATAATACTGTCTCCTATGTACAAGACTATAACTACTATAATACTGCCCCTATGTACAAGAATATAACTACTAAAATACTGACCCCTATGTACAAGAATATAACTACTATAATACTGTCTCCTATGTACAGGAATACAACTACTATAATACTAACCCTATGTACAAGAATGTAACTGCTAAAATACTGCCACCTATGTACAAGAATATAACTACTATAATACTGTCTCCTATGTACAAGAATATAACTACTATAATACTAACCCTATGTACAAGAATGTAACTACTACAATACTGCCTCCTATGTACAAGAATATAACTACCATAATACTGTCCCCTATGTACAAGAATGTAACTACTACAATACTGCCTCCTATGTACAAGAATATAACTACTACAATACTGCCTCCTATGTACAAGAATATAACTACTATATTACTGCCCCATGTACAAGAATATAACTACTATAATACTGCCTCCTATGTACAAGAATATAACTACTATAATACTGCCTCTATGTACAAGAATATAAGTACTATAATACTGACCCCTATGTACAAGAATATAAGTACTATAATACTGCCTTCTATGTACAAGAAAATAACTACTATAATACTGTCTCCTATGTACAAGAATATAACTACTATAATACTGCCCCCTATGTACAAGAATATAACTACTGTAATACTGGAGCAGACATAGAGGCGACTTCAGCTCACCTAGGGCAGGATCTGCCATGCACGGAACCTTGCAGTGCATCAAGGGAAATTTAGCAGAAGAAAAAAAGAGAGGAGATCCATAAAAACTTGGAAGTTTATAGAAAATAATCTACAAATCCATAAAAACCTGTATGTATGAACCACAGCAAACACGTTTCAGACATAGTACTTATTCATTGATTGAATATAATTACTATACTGTTCCTATGTACAAGAACATACAGTAACTACTATAATACTGCCCCTTATGTACGGGAATATAACTACTATAATACTGCCCCCTATGTACAGGAATGTAACTAGTGTCCCTAGGTACAAGAATATACTGTACTGTAACTACTATAAATTGTCCTTTGTGTAAAACATATACCTGCCTATGAGAATAAGAACAGGTTGAAGGTTGAGGAATTTGTATTTCTGACTTGAATAACTGAAATTCCAATGATTGGGTTCATTTATTTTCAGCATCTTATATAGGTCAGTATTTAAAGACTGATAAATCTTGTAAGAAGCTGGCAGAAGATCGCTTAAGGCTATATTATACAGGAGACTTTCCGATCACTAGTAATACATGCAGGAAACTGTGGCAGTAAAATGAAGTAAATTATATTCATGAAACATTTCAGGTTCAGCGGCAGTGCCGTAACTTGAAGCTTGTGGGTCACACTGAAATATCTCCAGCAGGGACCCCAAATATCAGAGGTCTTTAATAGTATCAGTTGTCTAGCATGGGTCAAACTGACGTTTTGGGCCCTCATAGGCTCCAGGACCCAGGTGCAACTGCAACCCCTTCACCCACTATAGTGTTGCCTCTATTTCTTCTCTATTCTGTAGTCCAGACCTGGGCAAAGTGTGGTCCGAGGGCCACATCCAGCACTCTAGCTGTTCTGGTCCGGCCCGCAGCCCGAGACAGTTGATGGGTTGAAACAGTGGCCCATGGGCCGCACCGTGCCCTCCCCTGCTCACCGTCCATCCACTGCCACCCGCTGTCACCGCTATCCGCATCCTCGGGATGCAGACAGCAGTGAATACATTGGTGGAGGAGGGGTAGCCGTCATTTCATCATGTCAGCTGTGTACTGTGGAGAGTCAATGCATCGGAGACAGGAGCAGAGTGAAAGGGAGCGAGGTGAGTACGTGGTGTTTTTTTTCATTTGTATGCGATGTTGTATATTGGAGGCTATGTGTTGCTCACGCTGTATTTTGGAGGCTATGTGGGGCTCACGCTGTATATAGGGAGGGTATGTGGGGGCTCATGCTGTATATAGGGAGGCTATGTGGGGGCTCATACTGTATATATGGAGGCTATGTGGGAGCTCATGCTGCATATAGGGAGGCAATGTTAGGCTTTGTGTGGCTTACGCTACATATAGGAAGGTATGTGGAGGCTCATGCTGCATATAGGAGGCTACACGAGGGCTCACATTGTATATAGGAAGCTATGTGAGAGTGCATACTATATATAGGGGCTATGTGAGGGCTCATACTGTAGAGGAGGCTGTGTGGGGGCTCATACTATATATTGGAGGCTGTGTTGGGCTCATACTGTATATAGGGGGCTGTCTGGGGGCTCATACTGCATATAGGGGGCTGTCAATTTTGCAAGTTTTCCCACCTACAAAGAATGAAGAGGTCTGTAATTTTTATCATAGGTACACTTCCACTGTGAGAGACAGAATCTAAACAAAAATGCAGAAAATTGTATGATTTTTACATAATTAGCATTTTATTGCATGAAATACGTGTTTGATGCAAAACTTAATATTTGGTACAGAAACCTTTGTTTGCAATTACAGAGGTCAGACGTTTACTCTAATTCTTAACAAAGTTTGCACACACTGCAGCAGGGATTTTGGCCCACTCCTCCATACAGATCTTCTCCAGATCTTTCAGGTTTTGCGGCTGTCGCTGGGCAACATTGAGTTTCAGCTCCCTCCAAAGATTTTCTATTGGGTTCAGGTCTGGGACTGGCTACTCCAGGACCTTGAAGTGCTTCTTACGGAGCCACTCCTTAGTTGCCCTTGCTGTGTGTTTTGGGTCATTGTCATGCTGGAAGACCCAACCACACCCCATCTTCAATGATCTTACTGAGGGAAGGCAGTTGTTGGCCAAAATCACGCAATACATGACCCCATCCATCCTCACTTCAATATGGTTCAGACGACTTTGCAGAAAACACACCAAAGTATGATATTTCCCCCACCATGCTTCACCGTTTGGACGGTGCTCTTGGGGTTGTACTCATCCTTCTTCTTCCTCCAAACACGGCGAGTTGAGTTGATACCAAAAAGTTCTATTTTGGTCTTCTCTGACCACATGACCTTCTCCCACTTTTCTGGATCATCCAGATGGTCATTGGCGAGCTTTAAACAGGCGTGGACATGGGCTGGTGTGAGCAGGGGAAACTTGTGTGCCCTGCAAGATTTTAATGATGGTGTAGTGTGTTACTAATGGTAATGTTTGAGACTGTGGTCCCATCTCTCTTCAGGTCATTGACCAGGTCCTCCTGTTTAGTTCTGGGCTGATTCCTGACCTTTCTCAGAATCATTCTTACCCCACGAGGCAAGATCTTGCATGGAGAACCAGACCGAGGAAGAATGGCAGTCATCTTGTGTTTCTTCCATTTTCTAATAATTGCACCAACAGTGGTTGCCTTCTCACCAAGCTGCTTACCTATTGTCCTGTAGCCCATTCCAGCTTTGTGCAGGTCTACAGTTTTGTCCCTGGTGTCCTTAGACAGCTCTTTGGTCTTGGCCATGGTGGAGAGGTTGGAGTGTGATTGATTGAGTGTGTGGACAGGTGTCTTTTATACAGGTAATGAGTTTAAACAGGAGCAATTAATACAGGAAATGAGTGCAGAGTAGGAGGGCTTCTTAAAGAAAAACTAATAGGTCTGTGAGAGCAAGAATTTTTGCTGGTTAGTAGGTGATCAAATACTTATTTCATGCAATAAAATGCAATTTAAATTATTTAACAAACATACAATGTGATTTTCTGTTTTTATTTTTAGATTATGTCTCTCACAGTTGAAGTGTACCTACGATAACTTGCAAAATTGGCAGTGTATCAAATACTTATTTTCCTTACTGTATATTCCCCATCCTGGGCCCCATCCTGGTATATGTATCCCCCATCCTGGTATATATGTCCCTTATACTGGTATATATATCTCCCATCCTGGTATGTATGTTCCCCATCCTGGTATATATATCCCCCATCCTGCTGCTATTCTTTAATGCATAGAAAAAAAATAAATGGGTCTACTCACCTTTTCTCCGCTCCTCCACAGCTCGGCGTCTTCTTCTGAAGCCGACTGCTGACTTCAGCATGCAGGCGACGGGAGCGCATGACATCGCTGCCAAGCGCCCCTAGTCACGTGCATGCCGATGTCAGCTGCTGGCCTCTGATTAGCCAGCAGCGTGTATTGCAGCGCACGGATCCAACAAGCCTCTGTGCCGCAATACAGTTCAGCTGAAGTTTTTGCTGGCATCAGTGGGCCCCTCACCCGTACGGGCCCGGTAGCGGTCGCATGTGACTCGCCGCCTGGGCCGTGGGGTACCCGGAACCGGGCTTCAGTGCGATGATGGGGGTAGTAGTGGCAACCCGATCCCGTGGCTCAGGGTGGTCAGACCAAATGCTGTGGCAGTCTATTTGTAGAGTAATAAATGTCCGACTACGCCACCCGTGGATTGCGGTCAGGGATGACCGCCGCTGCAAGGCAGACCGCTGAGGCTGATGTTGGTGTGCAGCACAGGGGTCGGATAACTCCCCGAGTGTAGCCTCAGGGCAGCGTATGTGAATGCTGGGGGTGATAGTGCAGGCCGCAATAATAAGAGTTCAGAGTCCGCTTCAAACAGTCCAGGGTCTTTATTGTAGGTATTACTACTGACCCAACAGGAGTACCGGTTAGGAATGGGCCTGGGTGTCTGAGAGCATTCGGGCGAGCCCCACTGGTCAGGGTGAGTGTGAAGGCCTACCATTCTCTCTCTGCCCTTGCTGACTATCCTCCTTTTCATGGTGTAATAGCCCACGTCCCTGAGCTGGCCGTGTACTTCGCCTGTATGGCTTGCGACTCGGGCCTTAGGTACCTTTTGCTTCTCCGTGCTGTACTGGTCCCTCTGTGTGGCGAAGCCTCCAGGCTTCTTAGGCCAAGGGACCTGAAATCCCTCGCGGGTTGGTTCTCTGCTGCAGGGCCTGCAACCCTGACAGCCTCGGACCCCAATGTCCGGTAGTGTAGTTCTCTCAGCCAGGACCGGCTCTCGTCGCCTCTGTCCCTGGCTCGCAGCTTCTCCTCTGCCTCACAGACTCCTCGGCTACAGCTGAACTGTCCCTCCTCTCTGGGACTAGTCTCAGTCCTGAGCTAGGTCGTCCGATTCTCTCTAACCCTGCCCTCAGTTCCAGCTTTTATAGGGGCAGCCTGCTCCCCCTACTGGCCTGGGACAGGAGGTGCTGTATGCTAATTGTCCCTGACCAGGGAACCTCCCTCCTGCTCTCAGACACAGCCTTTAATATTTGTGGCATCCAGGCCTGGGGTGACACACATGCGGTGAGTGCATGTATATGGCTGACTTTAGGGTGTTTTAGCACAAACACATGTTAACAAAATATTCCTAATACATCATATAATAGCACTTGTGTGATAAGAGCCAGGACCTTCATTGATACATAGAGAAGGGCTTGTGATGCTTGGTCTTCTGCCTGTTCTTATTAAAGATTTTCATTGTCTAGAATCTCCTCCACAATGCTGATTTTTGCTGCCACTTGTCTGGCTGGTTTGGCCACCCTGGGATTTCTGTGCTGCCGGCATTACAGTTCCTGCTATTAAAGTATGTGTGCTTGTTTATCAGATTACTCTCTTCCCGTAAAAGCATCATGTGACTCGAGGAATTCAAAATGTCTGAAAAATAAATTACAGTGAAACACAGAACACAGGGAACAGTAAGCGGTAAAACACATATGAACTTCCTTAACAATTAGGTCAACTTTTGAACCATTAACTTTTACATATAGGATTAATCTACATAAAAAGTTGATTTGCTGTGTACAAAACAATTACTTATCCTGTACTAATCCTCAATTACATCCTGTATTATACTCCAGAGCTGCACTCACTATTCTGCTGGTGCAATCACTGTGTACATACATTACTTATCCAGTACTGATCCTGAGTTTTATCCTGTATTATACTCCAGAGCTGCACTCACTATTCTGCTGGTGCAGTCACTGTGTAGATACATTACATTACTTATCCTGTACTGATTCTGAGTTACATCCTGTATTATACTCCAGAGCTGCACTCACTATTCTGCTGGTGCAGTCACTGTGTACATACATTACATTACTTATCCTGTACTGATCCTGAGTTACATCCTGTATTATACTCCAGAGCTGCACTCACTATTCTGCTGGTGCAGTCACTGTGTACATACATTACATTACTTATCCTGTACTGATCCTGAGTTACATCCTGTATAAGGCTATGTGCCCACGATGCAGAAATGAAGCAGAAAATTTCTGCAGCATTTCTGCATCTCCCTGGCAGAAAAAACGCATGCAGATTGTGCATGTGTTTTTCCTTCAGGATACATGCGGATCCACATGCGGATTCACTTGCGTTTCCGCATGCAGATTGACAAGCGCTTTCCAGGCGATAGCATCACTTGGAAAGTGCTTGACAACTAGGTCACACTGTATAAATCCATGCAAACAGCATGGATTTATACATTGTGAACCGTAAAAATTAAAACAAATAAAGCTATACTCACCCCCGAGGCCCCGGCGTGGCTGCAGCACTGCTTCCTGGCTGGTTCCCGGCTGCCGGCATATCGCGAGACAGAGCGGTGAAGGGCCTGCGGTCACATGACTGTGACGTCACCGCAGGTCCTCAAGCGATGCCGGCATTCAGAGAGAAGCCGCCGGACAGGTGAATATAACTTTATTTGTTATTTTATTCTTTTTTTACAGGTACAATGGTACCCAGGTCTGGATGAGAGTCTCCTCTCCTCCAGAACCGGGTACCATCCGCACATAGAAACGCATATAAGCCGCTTGTAGAAATGTACAGTCGCGGTTTCTATGCGTTTCAATGCAAGTCAATGGCGGGAGTTCCGCTGCGCTACCGCAAAATTAAATGACATGCTGCGGATTTTTGTACGCAGCATAAACGCTGCGGAAAAATCCGCAGCATGTGCATAGAACATGCGGAATCCCCTTGGGGACCATGGGGTGCGGATTACCTAGCGTTTCACAAGCGTTTATGCTGCGGAAATTCCGCAGCATAAACGCTTGAAAAACGCTACGTGGGCACGCAGCCTTATACTACAGGGCTGCACTCACTATTCTGCTGGTGAAGTCACAGTGTACATGTACTGCATTACTTATCCTGTACTCATCCTGAGTTACATCCTATATTATACTCCAGAGCTGCACTCACTATTCTGCTGGTGGAGTCACTGTGTATTTACATTACATTACTTATCCTGTACTGATCCTGAGTTACATCCTGTATTATACTCCAGAGCTGCACTCACTATTCTGCTGGTGGAGTCACTGTGTACATACATTACATTACTTATCCTGTACTGATCCTGAGTTCCATCCTGTATTATACTTCAGAGCTGCAATCACTATTCTGCTGGTGGAGTCACTGTGTCCATACATTACATTGCTTATCCTGTACTGATCCTGAGTTACATCCTGTATTATACTCCAGAGCTGCACTCACTATTCTGCTGGTGGAGTCACTGTGTACATACATTACATTACTTATCCTGTACTGATCCTGAGTTCCATCCTGTATTATACTTCAGAGCTGCAATCACTATTCTGCTGGTGGAGTCACTGTGTCCATACATTACATTGCTTATCCTGTACTGATCCTGAGTTACATCCTGTATTATACTCCAGAGCTGCACTCACTATTCTGCTGGTGGAGTCACTGTGTACATACATTACATTACTTATCCTGTACTGATCCTAAGTTACATCCTGTATTACACCCCAGAGCTGCACTCACTATTCTGTTGGTGGAGTCACTGTGCACATTGTGGTACGACGACTCGCTCAGCCACTTCTGGAAGTAGACTCAGGAACCGGGTTTTCTCTGCAGGCTTTATTATATAAAAAAAAATCTACAAGAAGCAAAATGAAAATAAACCTTGCTGTAAATAAATAAAAAGCAAGTGCATTTAAATAAAATAGGGTTCTTAGTTAGTGTTTAGGCTTTATTACATGGCATAAAGCCCAGCAACTCCAGAAAAGGTAAACACGGCCTTACTGGCAAAACAACAGAACAAAAGATAAACGATTGATCAGTCCATATGTGTGTGCGGTTTGCCCACACAGGTTATGTCCAGCCTCCAGCTCCTTCCTGAGCTATGGATGTCCAGTCTGGAGACCTTGCTTCTCCAAACACAATACAGAAAAAAAAAACTGGGCTGGTGGAGGTATGGAGGTATGGGGAATGACTTCCCTCCCATCTCTACGTCATTCCCATAAAACCACACGCTTTAAAAGAGTTAACCCCCAGCATATAACATGCTGGCAGAAATTCAGTAGGTCTCAGTTCACACAGGAGAGCATCCTGAGTGACACATACCTCCCCTTGCATATAATACTAGTGACTCTGTCACAATATACATTACATTACTTATCCTGTACTGATCCTGAGTTACATCCTTACACTCCAGAGCTGCACTCACTATTCTGCTGGACGAGTTACTGGTTGCATACATTATTTATCATGTACTGATCTTTTTACATCCTGTATTATACTCCTGACGCGCCCCTGGGCCTGTGTCGCGCTGCGTTGCGCACGCGGGAGCTTACCCGGAGCCGGATCTCTTGAGGGTTGTAGTCTCGTGGCGGTGATCCGGTCCGTGCCCAGGGAGTCAGACTAAGTGGCGCTGTATCAGCGGTAGATGATGGACGACTACGCCACCCGTTGAATGCAGCTATGGAGCTGCCGCTGCAGGGCAGACCGCTGAGGCCGGTGGAAGGATGGTGCAGCGTGATAGTATAACCCCCAACGGGAGGGGTATGGCCTCAGGGCAGCCGACGTGGATGATGGGGGTAGCAGGAATCACTCAGAGACGGTACGGTGTAGTTCAGGGTCTTTACTGGTGACAACGATAGACCCTCCCGGAGTACTGGCTAGCGATTGGGGCCTGGTCAGTCCTTGAGCAGATGGGATCTCCCCTGGCCAGGCGGAGTTGTAGGCCTCCCAAACTGACTGTACTCTTCTGGCTACCTTGCTAGAGGCGGGTATAAGTAGCCCACGTCCCTGAGTGTACCGTGTGGTGCTCACCCGTATGGCCGGTGACTCGGGGCCTTCTAGTAGCTTCCGCTCCACGACGGCGGTGCTGGTCCCATGCGTGTGACCGTGCCTTCGGGTTTCTTGGCCAGAGGACCTGAAATCCCCTGCCTGACGGATTCTGCTGCTGGGTAGGAGTTAGTCCCCACAGCCTCGGACTCCGGGTCCGGTAAGAAATCTTCTCAGTCAGGGCGAGCTCTGCAGCTGCCAGCCCCTGACTCCTTGTAACACTGCTCCCACAGAGCTCCTGTTGTTTCTTCCCATAGCTGCTTCTCTTCTCTGTCTCTACTTCTGGCATGGCCCAGGAGCTGGGCCCAGCCAGAGCCACAGCTCCCTGTCAGCCCTCCTGGCTGAACTCTCCCTCTGAACTCTCTAACCCTGCCTCAGCCCCAGGTTTATATAGGGGAAGTTCTTCCCCTCCCAGGACTGGGCAGGAGGTGTGGCATGCACAGGATTCCTGACCAAGAGACCTCCCACCTGCTCTCAGACATAACATTGCCGTTACTGTGGAAACCAGACCCCTGGGGTGCCACACTCCAAAGCTGCACTCACTATTCTGCAGGTGATACTCCTTCTCCTCAGGGTGAGAGCCCAGCATCTGTCTTTGTTCTGTACATACTTACATTAATTTAATTGATTAATTCTTGTTTTTTATTGAAGTCTGGTCTTCCCTGGGAATTAAACTCCCAACCTGTAGCACTGGAGACAGCAGCAAAAGCCATTAGCTCCAGGCTGCACTGAAAAGTGTAGGAACATTTTCTGTACTTGAATGTACATTGTACTCTTCATCTTGACAGGCTCATTGTACTGGTACATAGTGACACAACTTTATATACCAGTATATTTTTATATACCTGTATTCTAGGGGTAAAATAAAAGTCAAACATTTTTTTTGTTCCTATAAAATTACTAAAGCATAATGAAAAACAATTACAATATTGACATTTTTAATACAGTCTATAAAAAAAAATTAGAAATCAGCAAATAACATATTTGGGATCCCTTTAATTGTAACCTGTACAATACAGATAGCAGATTATTTACGATGATCGGCAAAGGACGTAAAAAAACGGCGTGATAAATGTTTTTTTTTATAAAAATGTAATGCTGACGTCGTCTTCACAAGTACTGTAAATGCTGTATTTTTGCTGCTGATTTTTATTAGGTGTTTGCACCACACTATGCAATAACAATCTTCTCTAATTGTATTTGCTCGGGGGTGGGGTTAGGCCTTTTCCCCTTTATTTAATGTGTTTTTTGTGCAGATTTGAAGCAGCATTTTTAAAGCTTTTTCTTCTACTATTCTATTCTGCACTCATAAACTATGTGCGCATGACGTGCTTTATACATTGGTCCTGTAAGTCTTCTAAGGCAAAGCCGCTTCAGAAAAAAGCGGGCTGCATTATTCCTGAATTGACTGTGTGCGATTTTACCATCCTTTTCTCTGCCCTGTATTTTCAATAAGAAGCTGCCCGAAGAATGAACATGTTACTTCTTTTAACCACTCCAGGGTTTCCGGACCCTAACGAGAAGTAACCAAATACTGAACATGTGCACAGCATGTTGTTTTTCCATTGCTGTGCATTACGTTCATTTTATGGTATGTTGTTTTTATTTTCTTTTACACTACCCTGCCATTGCCGCCTTTTATTTTATTATACATATTGTACAACATTATAATTATCGTTTGAAAATCTTTTCAATCCCAATTATTCAAACTTTGCCAAAAGAATGTAATAAGAAATTCTAGGTAAGTAGGTACACGTATGGAAAGCAAATTGTGGCAGTGAGCCATCATATATGTGTGATGTGTATGGTTGTCCAATTGGACTAAAAAACAGGTGTGGAAAAAACAAACATGCTGAGTTAAATTAAGTCTACAATTTTTTTCCACTTTTTTTTAACTATATTCAATCCCTTTACCAAAAATTACAAAATAAGAAATGGTAGGAGGTGCATGTCCAAAAAGGCAGCACCTGCAACAGGACGCTGTATTGCTGTGGCAAATAACAGATAACATCTGCGTGACAGCGTGGCAAATAAGGGAGGTTCATGGGAAGAGCTGATTTTTTGGTGCGAACAAGCCGGAACCCCGAACACAAACCCGAATTTGAAATGCCGAACAAATTCGCTCAACACTACTTACAGCGGTAAACTAGAGGGGACACAACAGGGGGCCCCAGTCTTCACCAACCCCCTAAAGCCGGCCCTGCTGGCATTTTTTTGGCGATTCACATAAATCAAATTGCATATCATTTGAATTTGTTGGGACGTGCAAATTTCATACAATTCAACTCATATTCAATTATCATCAGATTGATTCAATCATCTCTAGTCTCAGACTTGGTTACCTGTTTGGTTAATTGTATTTGCAGGCTACAATATGTCATCAGTCAAACTCTGCGAACTAGAATAAATAGACACAAACATAAGGCTGTGGGTATCGTATCACTCATAGCATCAGACAATACCTTGTAGTTCGCAGTTGCTTTGGTTAATTTACTTATATGACATGTCATAGAAAGGTTTCATAGAACAACCCCTTTATATGATGCATTGCCTACAGGAAAACCCTAATGTCAAAAATATGGATACAAATTACTTATAACCATGAATCTTATATACTGTATAATGTGAGTGTAACTGGGTACTTTTATACCATGTGGCTACAGCTTATGTCATCCTGACTAAAAGAGTGTGAAACCGCAGTTTTCACACTTCTACCCTGGTGTATCAGAAGACGTCTCCCGATGCGTCTTCTTACAAAACCTCAGTCTCGCTGGTGACATCAGTGATGGAATCTTCCTTCCAGATGACTAATATTGAAATAAACTCTTGTATAAACAGAGATTTCATACAATCAGGACTTTTTGAGAAGTTTGTGGGACCTAAACTATTCATTGACCCAACAGAATGGATCAGTGGAAGGGCTTGTCCCCCAGATATGTTAGTAAGGTTGACTATGAAGCCACCTCTGAAGATGAGATCAGCTTTAAGGCCTCTGAACGCTTCCAACTACTTTGGGTGAGTGGATACCGCTGGTTGGTTACCAAAGTGGATGAAGACAAGAAAGACTTAAAAAAGATAGGCTATGTACCTGCCATTAACCTGGTCAAGGAGAAGTCAGTGGAAGAACAACCGTGAGTAAAGAAAAATTCAAAGATCCACAAGACAGGAAAACTTTTGGTTTAGGTTGAAAGCGGATAACTGTGGAAAGCTGGATAAGATCTATTTAATTATGTCTCCCTTTGATATCCATATGCTCAGGATGAGATCTATCAACCAAAGGCCTTTTATGGCTAATCATTTTATTAATATATGTATTTGACTTGCTAAGGTCTGTGGGGAAGAGAAGTGGCAGACAAGTTGTCTTGGAGCTGGTTATCTGAAATAAGAAGCTTTTAGATTGACAATGGGAACTTAACTTGGCCCTCTCCATACATATTAGGTTGCTTAAAGGGACTGTCCACTGAAAACAAGTTATCACCTAGCCGCAGGATTGGAGATAACTTACTAATTGTGGGGGTGTAACCACAAGGACCAATTGTAATGGATTTATCCCCAATACAATGGAGTGGTTTTGTGCATTGCCGACCATCACTCCATTCATTTTCTATGGAGCTGCTAGAAAAAGCTGAGCACAGCACTCAGCAGCCTCAAAGGGAATGAATGGATTGCCCTAGCACAAAGCCACTCCAGTTTAACGGGGATCAAAGTTCCCCATTCTGCCAATTAGTCCGGGTCACAGTGGATGGACCCCCGCTGATCTATAAACTATCATATAGATAGGTAATCACTTGTTTTCACCAGACCGTCCTCTCAATGACAATAGTACAGCTGGAATGTGTATATGGTGGAGGACAGGGAGGGGGATATTAGAATTATTATTAGGAGTAAAATTTTAATCAACATTATTGTTTTTATTGAAGCACCATAGAATCCATCTTGCCTGTTATTAAATGTATAGAAAAGGCAATAACAGTGCACCACACCTGCAAAAGTCCTCAGCCCCATGTGCTCGGTAACTTGATTCAAATCCAGATTCAAAGAAATGAAAGTTGCACTCCATCTTCTCTGTAACAATCTTCACCTTATTTCCTGAAAGCAACATTAATGTAATGTGACATGCCTGTGGTGATTAATGTTGCTTTGGGTAATAAAGGAGAAGATTTGTACAGAGAAGATGGAGAGGCAGTTCTTTTCTTATTTTCTTCCTTGTTGTTTGCTCATCACTCTATGGACATTTCAGGTGGTATCTGGATGTAGACCGTAACAAGGCCGAAGAACTACTTATGACTGACCCCAACAGAGTTGGCTCTTTTGTTGTCCGTCCAAGCCAGGGCAATATATTGGGTTATGCACTATCAGGTCAGTAATATCTTATATTACATTCCTATTAAAGAGAAGGAATTATCTGATTTTTGACAACCAAAATACCGCTAATGCCTGTCTGTTCTGCCCCTTTTGTCTCCTAAGGTGTCTTTTGTAGCCCAAGTACAAACCTCATTATGATAAAAAAAGGCCTGTATAATGTTAATGAACTCTTTGCAGCCGAGAAAATGGAGACCATTGTGAGAAGAGTCAGGATGTCCATGTCCTTAATCCCACCTAATCTGACTTCATTGCTGTCTCTGAAAACAGGAAAAGTAACCAGGAACCCTGCTGAAATCTCACACTTGCCCACTGAAGCTTCTGGTGCAGGCGCAGTATTGCTTGGTATTTACCAGTTTCCTTTGTGCACTGTGCATGGCACACACATAAGATTTCCGCAAGTCTTGTGAAAATGTTCCCTTTTCTCATGTCCATCCTGTCAAATTTGGTGGGATTAAGTTGACTCCTTTCAACAACGTCTACACCCCTTTGACTTCGAAAAGCTGTTAGCACATGCAGTCATTAGGGTTAGTTTTTTAACATAGTAAGGCATCTACTGGGTAAAAAGGACAACTTTGTAGACAACACGGCACAAGAAGTCAGGTACTGGTGGTGGCCTAGGTGGCAAAAGCCTTCTCACAGGTTTTCTTAACCAGAAATAGTTAAAGTAATAGGTAATTTCAATGATGGCTGGGATTTCCTCGAGAGTTGATTAGTCCAACACACAATACATGAGTACGTGGTCACATCAACATCAAAAAGACCCAGCTGTCACCCCAGTTGAGCAAAGACCCTCACCAATCTTAACAAGTATAAAACTATCCGTTGCCATTATGTCGTCCACAGTACGAAGAGATAGTGGAGTCATTCACTTTTGCATTAAATGGGACCAGGAACATCAGTTCTTCATCGAAGACTTAAAATCTTTTGTCTGTGTCCATGATCTCATCTCTTACCTCAGAGAGAAATGGATGGTCCGAGATTGTTTAGAATTGAAACCATATATTAAGGTACTGTATATAATACAATAATGGAATAAAAAAGAAAAATATATAAAGTCAAATGTGATCTCAATTGGACAACCTCTGTCCATTTGCCGTATTTGGGTATATGGTATTTATATAGAAAGGTCCCTGGCTTGAGACTCCATCCTATGTGCCAAAAGGAGATATATCCTCCAGCATACTTGGGACAACTATTTACTTTATCACAAATAATTTGTCATTTTCCCTGTAAAAGCCACTGCAGAGTAAATCAGCAATTAAATACAACTCCATCCAGCAAAATCACTTCTTTGGTCTTTGGATGAGCTGATCAAAGCTGAAACTTTCATATTAAAAGCGGTCATGTGTCATGAAAGAACCTGTGTAGGAGTCTGTTTTAACTACTCCATCCATGAGTTTCTTTAAAGCGACAATGCATTGCTCTCTATAGCTGAACATTCATCACTAGTCTCCTTTTAATTCTTAAGGTGGCCATAAAAGAGGACTTTTGGGAGAAGCTTTGGTCAGACTTCGCTGTAACAGAGCAGTTGAGTTCATCACATTTTAAAGGCAAATGGATAGCGAAGAACATACCTGTACACATTCAGTCCATTGATAAAGGTTTGTGTGGAAACATGACTGATTATTGCAGCTCAATGTAAGATAGTGATTGAAGGTTGTTCTCATTATATTGCCCCCGTCTTGGATCTAAATATTTCCTAACCTACAACTACATTATTGGGGAATTGGATGTTTCGCCCCCAGCAGTTCACCTCCAGCAATTCGCCCCCGGTTACATTTCGCCCCCGCACATTTCGTCCCCAGCATTTGGCCCCCAGGATGTTTTGCCCCCGCACATCTCAACCCTGCACATATCGTCCCCAGTTCGAAACGTCCGGGGGGCAAACGTGCGGGGGTGAAATGTGCGGGGGTGAATCTTCCTGGGGGCGAAATGATAGGGGCGAAATGTGCGGGGGTGAAATGTACCTGGGGGTGAACTGCTGGGGGCAAATTGCTGGGGGCGAACTGCTGGGGGCGAAACTTCCTATAACCACATTATTGTTGTTCCTTCTGTCTTCCAATTATATAAGATAGCATGTCAAAGTTTTTTATGTTAAGTCACTAGATTCCTCCAAATTACGATTCCTGGATCTCTGTCCACCATTAACTTACATTAGGATAACTAATTTGGAAACTTTGTCGGTTTCTCCTTGATTGATCAAAGTATAACTAGGTACATTTATTATTGTCTATGGAAATTAAGTATTTCCAGTGTGGTAGATTGGCTCACTCGGCTGTTCACAGAGATAGACACTAGAACGTTTCTTCTGCTAGTTTATTTAAAACATGGCATAAACCAGTGCAGGGTTCATCAAAATAAACATGGCCTTTCTGGCATAACTGGAAACAAAAGATAATGTATAGTACAGTCTGTATGCCTGCAGGGATCATCCCCTCAGGGTAAACAACAGGGTTCAGCACAGCTTAACATAAACACTTCTTTGCCTCCAGACACACCAAACACTGAATGACTCAGAAGGCTGACTATTTACATCCTAGACCACATCCTGGGGTGGAAATATGGTGGACAGCCTCCCACCCACACGTTAGCTGTCCACAAAAAAACCTAGCCCTTAAACATGGCTGATTAACCCCTCTCAGCACTTAGTGTGGTGGAGCATTTTCCCTAGGTTCACATCACTGAGGCCAACAACCTCAGTGATACATATCTCCCCTTCAGTACCTAACCAATTACTTTGTCAAACCAGATGTTAGGGGATGGCTCACCATACATGTAAGAATGGAGGAGGATCCTGCCAAAATCCATAGCTTCTGCTAAGTTGTATCCAATGTGTATAGGTACTTACAGGCTCCAAAAATTGCTTCTTGGAATCAGTAAAGAATTTATTTCCAATCCATAATTGCTTTTCATAAGAAGTAGTTTATATCTGCTCAAGTTACATGTGGGGTGTGATAGCTTATTGAGAGATTCCCTTTAAAGTTCAGGGAATAGAGCTTGAGTGACAGAGACTTCAGATGTACCATAGCCCTTCAGCATCATTTGCATAACAATTGAAATGCTGATTTCTCAGTAGCAGAGGAATACCTTTACATGGACTGACCATGCAAAGGTATTGCTGGACTTGTCTTTAAACATGCCCATATAGTTTGAGGGGGTGTAATCCTGCTGACAGATTCCCTTTAATTAGAGAGACACCTCATTTTTTCACGTGTTCGATGTCTGAGTGGTAGTAGGTATGTATATGCCCTGAGTGCAATGGGCACCGAAAAGCCATTGTGCCTTGGCCAGGGAATTTAGATTCAGTACTAAAGAAGCAATCTGATTCTTTGCAATGGGTTAATGGTAAAGGAAAACCTGATGATAACTCTGTCCCTTGTTAATTTTTAATGTTTCCATAATGAACCAGAAATGTTCGAGCTGCAAGATTTCATGACTGGAATTGAGATTTTAAAAAGGCTGAACCACAAGAACATCATTCATCTGCATGCTGTGTGCACTACTGGGGACACTGTTTTTACTGTCACAGAGTTTTTGGAAAAAGGAAATCTTAAAAAATTCCTCAAAGGTAATTTTGCAACTTAAAAATATTGAATTGGTATTATTATAGGGAAACTTTGGATGGCACTGCTATAGGGACACTATTGTTGACACTTTTATGAGCGTAATGTGGGTAACTCTCCTTGGGATCAATGTTTGAGACATGGAAGTGCTATTAAAATATGATGTTAAAATAATATTAACACATGAAAGATATCATACTAAGTAATAGCCCGATAATAATTATGTTGAATTCATGCTGGACATCTTTATAATCTTTTGACAGGGGAAGAAGGACCTTTTCTTACTGTCCCTCAGCTCATGCACATTGCCAGTCAGGTGGTGGATGGCCTGGCATACTTGGAAGTTAAACGTGTGGCACATTTCTCATTGGCTTCTTGTAATGTCATTGTTGGGAACAATCTGATATGCAAGATTTCTAATTTTGGATATGCCAGAATAATAAAGGTTGGGCTAAACTCTTGTAATTTAGCTTTTGCGAACCCAAATTTTAATGTCATTGTCCTTAGTCTCCAAGTTTAGATTTAAGACCTCTAACTTCTATGTGTCATTGTATCGAGACTTAAGATTCCAAGTATCATTTAGGGAGAACTACTAAGTAAATACACCAGAAATCGTGCTAAATTTACACCCAAAAAATGTTATACAGTGGCATGTAAATGTTTGGGCACCCCTGGTCAAAATTACTGTTACTGCATGGTTAATACCTAGTTGCACCCCTTTTGAAAGTATCACAGCTTGTAAGCACTTTTTGTAGCCAGACAAGAGTCTTTCAATTCTTGTTTGAGGGATTTTCATCCATCCTTCCTTGGAAAATTCTTCCAGTTCTGTGAGATTCCAGGGTCGTGTTGAATGCACTGCTATTTTGAGGTCTAGCCACAGATTTTCAATGATGTTCAGATCAGGGGACTGTGAGGGCCATTGTAAAACCTTCAGCTTGCTCCTTTTGAGGTAGTCTGTTGTGGATTTTGATGTGTGTTTAGGATCATTATCCATTTGTAGAAGCCATCCTCTTTTCAACTTCAGCTTTTTTACAGATGGTGTTATGTTTGCATCAAGAATTTGTTGAAATTGCATTGAATCCATTATTCCCTCTACCTGTTAAATGTTCCCAGTGCCATTGGCTGCAACACAACCCCAAAGCATGATTGATCCATCCCCATGCTTAATGGTTGGCGAGATGTTCTTTTCCTGAAATTCCGTGACCTTTTTTCACCACACGTACCTTTGATCATTGTGGCCAAAGAGTTCTATTTTAACCTCATCAGTCCACAGGACTTATTTCCAAAATGCATTAGGCTTGTTTAACTGTTCTTTTGCATACTTCTGACACTGAATTTTATGGTGAGGACGCAGGAGAGGTTTTCTTCTGATGACTCTTTCATGAAGGCCATATTTGTGCAGGTGTCTCTGAACAGAAGAAAAATACACCGCAACTCCAGAGTTTGCTACATTTTTCTGAAGGTCTTTTGCAGTCAAGCGGGGGTTCTGATTTGCCTCTCTAGCAATCCTACAAGCAGCTCTCACTGAAATTTTGCTTGGCCTTCCAGACCTTATTTTGACTTCCATTTTTCCTGTTAGATGCAATTTCTTACTTACATTTTGAACTGAGGAAAGGGCAACTTGAAAACGCTTTGCTATCTTCTTATAGCCTTCTCCTGCTATGTGGGCCTCCACCATTTTCATTTTCAGAGTGTTAGGCAGCTGCTTAGAAGAACCCATGGCTGCTGTTTTTTGGCAAAAGGTTAAAGGAGGCTGGGTTTTTATAAAGTTGGGAAATTTGCATCACCTGGCCTTTCCTAATGATGATAGTGAAAAAGCCATAACCCTAACAAACTAATTAAGGTCTAAAACCTTGGTCAAAGTTATGTGAGCACACAAATCTCCAAGGGTGCCCAAACTTTTGCATAGGCGAATTTTCCTTTTTGTAACTTTTAAAATGTTAAAGATGAAAATATATATATTTTTTGCCTAAAATACAAAGCAAATGTGTCATCTTACTTAACTGTTCACAATAATAGTAATTTTGACCAGGGGTGCCCAAACTTTAACATGCCACTGTACATGCACCAAATTTATTACGATATATGTTTTAGGCTTTTTTCTGTTACATTCAGGAGTGGTGCGGCCCATTGGAAAGGGGACAAGACTTTGCTGCAAATCGAGCTTGGCCTGAAATGTGTCAGTGTGTTCTAAAACTCAGCCAAAATTTTGATGCACATTTTTATGCAAAGAAAGCCAATCAGAAGTGGTGTAAAATTAGACAAAAGTGTCTTAAGATGCCCAATATTTGGGGCATTTTATGACTGTCTAGTCAACTTAAAATGTAGTTGTTCATTGCCCTCAGATCCCAAGTATCCAAGTATCAGTGTCTAGGATCTTAAATATCCGCATGTAATTCTTTCTGAAACTTGTATCATTGTTCAGAGAATTGTCTGTGTAAATCTGTGTACAGATAGCTCCCTCTAGTGGTGGCTGCTGGCAGAGGCAGACAGAATTTTTTCATTTAACCCTTCATCTATTGCTCACTTTTTGATGTTGGCAGTACAGGTGCATTGACGTAACTACACTAATGCTACTGCAATCTAGGAAGAGCAGATGAGATGTCTGACAGTCTCTGAGGTGAAGGTGGAAGGGGTTTATAACTATAACTGCACCTGATGTCTCTCATTCAGCATACATAGTGCTCTGTTTAACATCCAACTGGCAATTTTTGACCTGGAGGACAAGCCCAATGCACTGACCCATAAATGGCATGGCCCATATTTAGTGGATTTCATGTAGCAATTGGACAGAAATTAATCACAAATTGTTTACTTGTTATTGGCTACACAATGTCAGAAAAATTATGCAGCCACTAACAATAGGCAAGCAATCTGCACTTGATTTCTAATTTTCCCTAGAAAGACGCTGCTATTTGAGGCATCCCCCATCACAATCACACAGACCCTTGTAGAAATAACCCTCCAATAGTAAAATAACAAATAATCCCCCAAATTATAATTTCATACCCCCATGCAGAGATCACCTATGGTATAATAATTAATCCTCACCACCCAGGTTATACCATGCCCCGACCTTGCAGTAATTAACTACCCTTTTTCGTAGGACTATAACCACACACTCTCTGCTGCCCAATAATTCATCAACGCCCGTAACTTTAACCCAACCCCTTGTAATAATCAATCCCCTTCACCTAAGATTATAATCACACACCTCCTGTAATATATTAATTAACAAGTTATTCACCAAAAAATGAAGTTATCTCCTACTTACAGGACAGTGGATAACATGCTGATCGATGAGGGTCTGACCACTGGGAGGCTCTAGAACCCCACACAGTGTGGGTGCACATATGCAGTCACCACAGATTAATATCCCACACAGTGTGCACCTCTTATATATAAGTATATACAGTTCAACAAAATCAATTGCTATGTTGCTGATCCCAAGAGATCCAAAGTGCTGCTGCTCCACTTTGCTGCATTAAATATATAACCAATTGAGTGCTGCCGCCAGTGTGACACAGTCAGATGCACATACCAGTGCTCGACTGACAGCAGCGCTCAACAACCAGATTCTATCTGCAGTACATCGCTACTCAGTCCCCCCATATACACAGCCGCCATATGCAGCACATTGCTTCTTAGCCGCTGTATACAGCCTTCATCTGCAGTACATCACTCGTTAGCCACTGTATATAGCCTTCATCTGCAGTACATCGCTCCTCAGCTCCTCTATATACACAATCTCCATATGCAGCACATCACTCTTCAGATCCTTTATATATAGCTGCATAGCTCCTCAACCCCTATACACAGCCTCCAATGGAGTACATCACTCCTTTGCCCTGCTATATGTTACACGCACGCCGCTAGGTTCAGATAAGGGTGAGACAGGTTGCATGAATTCTTTGGAATCCTGGGGGAACTATTACTCATTGACCATAGACCATGTGCTGCAGACTCAGGACACATGTTCTCAGGTTACCTTTCTGCTGGTTTATTATATGGCATAAACTCAGGCAGGGTTCCACAGCAAAAACAAACAAGACCCATCTGGGTTAAACGGGAAAACAAAACAAAATATAGCTCAGTCCATAGGTGAGCGGGTTCCGCACGCTCTCGGTAGCGCAAACTGCACAGGCAAAGTCCTTCTAAAAAGCTCTGCCGCTTCCACAACCCTGTCTGGAGACTTCACTCTCCAGACCACACTCCAGAGAAAAAAAAAGGGACTGAGCTTTTACACATTGCTCAGCCACACCCTGAGGGGAGGTAAGGGGAATGGCGTCCTGCCCTCTTTGCCATTCCCATAAAACCGCACACCCTTTAACAGAGTAAACCCACCAGCATATAACATGCTGGCAGAAATAAAGTAGGTCTCAGGGTATGTGCATACGATGCAGAAATGCTCAGGATTTTTTCCTGAGCGTTTCTGCATCTCTCTGGCAGGAAAAAACGCATGCGGATTGTACATGCGGTTTCCTGCCAGGGACATGCGGAAATGAAGCGGTCTTCACTTTCATTTCCGCATGCGGGTTGACAAGCGCTTCCCAAGCGATTTTAGCATCACTTGGAAAGTGCTTGTCAACTTCACACTATATAAATCCATGCAGCCGGCATGGATTTATATAGTGTGTGATGTCAAAAAATAAAAAATAAATCTATACTTTACCCTCTGATGGCCCCCGGTGTCCTGCTTCATCGGTCCCGGCTGCCGGCAGTGAAGACTGTAGGACCTTCCGACGTCAGCGTCACGTGACCCGTCACATGACTCTGACGTCAGCGAAGGTCCTTCATTCAACCGTGAAGTGCGCGGGAAGCCGGCAGGACGCAGCGCGGGCCGTCAGAAGGTGAGAATATATATATTTTTTATTTTATTCTTTTTTTTTTAATGGTACCTGGGTCTGGATGAGAGTCCTCTCATCCACACCCGGGTACCATCCGCACATTAGACCGCATGAAAAGCGCATCAACATATACAGTGATGCGGATTCCATGCGGTCTAATGCAAGTCAATGGCGGCAAAAGAGCAGCGTTTCCGCAAAATTAATTGACATGCTGCGGATTTTTGACCGCAGCGTTTACGCTGCGGAAAAATCCGCATCATGGGCACAGCACATGCGGATTTCCATTGGGGAACATTGCTGCCCTTCTACCATGCGTTTTTCATGCGTTTCCGCGGCGTTTACGCAACTGCAAAAACGCCGCGGAAACGCATGAAAAACGCATCGTGTGAACTCAGCCTTAGGCTATGTGCCCACGATGCAGAAATGAAGCAGAAAATTTCTGCAACATTTCTGCATGTCCCTTGCCAGAAAATCGCGTGCGTTTTTTGGTCGCGTTTTTGACGCGTTTTTTACGCGTTTTTGACGCGTTTTTGTATGCGGTTTTTACATGCGTTTTTGTAAGCTTATTTCATGCGTTTTTGAGCACAAATAAAGTTATTGAAAAAAAAAAAGAGGGAAATCCTGATGTCATTTCCTAGTTCAACCCCTCGTCACCATTTTGTTTTTTGCAAAAGACAGTATGCCACAGGAATTGCAGCCCCTGCGGGTCAGCAGACCATGCCTAAACCTGCTAATGACTTGCTTAAATCTCCTGCACTACAACGTTGAGCAGGTAATATAAACTAAGTTTTTTTGGGGTACATTATTTTTATGTAGTGTGTGTACTAACCTATTATTGTTCTATAGGAGCGTTTAAGGAGGAGAAGACGACCAAAAAAAATTTGGGTGCACCCTATCTTGCAGGAGCGGACGGATAAGGGCCACTTTAATGTTCTCTACCAGGATTTAAGGAGGTAAGATATATGTGAAGAAAGTATAATGTCACCCGTCTATGCTGTTTTTTTAAGGTTTTGTTTGTATACTATGTTACAAAATTATCTCTTAATATTTTTTTTTCTCTGTTTACTATAGTTTTCCTGAAAAATTTAAACAGTTCTGCCGTCTGAACATTATTGCATTTGATCGGCTGCTGAGCCTTATGTCTCCTGACCTGGACTTCCAAGACACTGTAATGCGAAGGGCCATCTCTGCTGAGGAAAGGCTGCTCATCACCTTGCGGTAAGTTGAATGTTGATTTATATGTACCTGGTTTTGTTCGCCACCCTGCGGTGATGGCTCCACTGTGTCTGTCGTTGTGTACATATTTTTGGCTTGACCATGAGATCACCATGCACAGAGATCAGATTGAAAAGGTCACTGATGTGTAAACTCTAGAGCAAACATCGTAGGCAAACACAGACACAAAGTCAAAACACATTATAAATTGATATGTGT
This sequence comes from Phyllobates terribilis, assembly GCF_046119375.1. Lineage (NCBI taxonomy): Eukaryota > Metazoa > Chordata > Amphibia > Anura > Dendrobatidae > Phyllobates > Phyllobates terribilis. The sequence goes on from NW_027362765.1 coordinate 124,368,961, forward strand.
GAACTCAAGAGAAAACAAAAGATGACCAAAAAAGATTGAAAATGTGGAGCCCCCCCCCCCCAAAAAAAAACGCGCCCATTGTTGGAATAGTTTTTTGTAATAAAGACCTTAATTTTTTAAAAGATGAATCAATAATGGATAATTACTGTTGGCTTGTATTTCTTTTTATGGCTTTTCTAATTATCTATTTTTCCTTTTCAGGTTTTTGGCCACAGGAGAGAGCTATACATCACTGCACCTCCAATTTAGGGTTGGTAAATCCACCATTTCCAGAATTGTGAGGTGCACATGTACCGTCATCTGGCAGAAGTTGCAGCCCATCGTGATGCCTTCTCCAACCGAGGAGACTTGGCTGCAGGTCACAGCAGGCTTTCAAACTGTGGCCAATTTCCCAAACTGCATTGGTGCTGTCGATGGCAAACATGTGAGAGTTCAGCAGCCACCACGATCAGGATCACGCTTCTTTAATTATAAGAAATATTTTTCTGTGGTCCTGATGGCGGTGGCTGATGCACATTTCAAATTTGTTGCCATTGACGTTGGTGCTTATGGCAGTACTGGGGACTCTCGGGTGTTTAGATCATCACAGATTGGGCTGCAAATTCTTCAAGATGGCGTAACGCTCCCAGCCCCAAGACCTTTGCCGGGTTCCACACATCCAGTTCCTTTTGTGATGGTATCGGATGAGGCATTTCCCTTACAGACCAACCTGCTGCGCCCATACCCACGAAGGGCACTGAATGCCCGGCGGAGGATTTTCAATTATCGGCTGAGTCGTGCACGCAGATATGTGGAATGCACCTTCGGAATCATGTGTAGTCAGTGGAGGATCTTTCACACTGCCATCCAGTTGGATACGGAGACCGTTGACACTGTAATTAAGGCATGCTGTGTACTCCACAACTATGCTCGTGAGTACAGCACCGAGCAAGATGAGGAGTCACAGCTATCTGAATTAATTCCAGTTGTCAACTCCGGTCAGGGAAGGCCATCCAACTCTGGTGCCAGGGTGCGAGAAACCTTCGCTGACTACTTCATGAGTCCTGAAGGTGCCGTGCACTGGCAATACTCCTGTGCTGGTGTTGAGCAGCCTGACCAGCAGAGAAGATCTGATGAACAATAAAAGAAGAACTTCCTCCTTTTTTTTTAAATAAAAATGTAAAAAAAAATGTTTCTAAAAAAAATAAATTTTGGTTAAACTTAAATTTGACTAAAATATTTCTTGAATTGCAACCTTCTACATTTTGTTTTCCGACAATACGTCAACGCAAAAGTGAACAACCCACAAAGACCAGAGCCTGTAAATTGGCATTACTACCTAGAGCGCTCTTCACAAGTACTGTCTGCTAAAGTCAACCCTCACCATTGTTATTTGCTTGCGCTAAGAACAGAACTAGCAAATAACAGTGTTGAGAGTAGTATTCATCCAAAAAATAGTTGTGGTCCAAAATATCAAAGTATATTTCTAATTTAAAAACGACTGTATACAGCCGACCACATACGTAGATTAGTTTGAACAAATTTCAAAAATGTAGAGTTCCTCTGACCTGCGCTATGGTGAGCGCAGATCAGGGGAACACTTTTTCATTACAACCCAATCCAACCACATGTAAACTTGAAAAGAAAAATTAACAGATAGTTTAAATAATTTTTTTAATACGTAATATAGAATAACTGTAAAAAACTTTGTAAAAACAAAAAACAACAAACTTCTATAAAATTTAATCGGACAAACATTGCCCATAACTTGGGAAGAAATTACACACTGTGTACAGCACACCTGTCCTGTAATCAGTTTTGGGCCCTAAAATATGGGCAGCACCTGTAGGTTGTTTAATTATATAAAAAGAAACACCTTTTCTTACAGTCCCCTACGCCTGAAGCCTGGTATAGGTGACCATAAGAAAAGGTCTTTGTTAATTGTCTGATTCTCTAAAACATTGTGTATCTATCGACCTACAGGTGCTGTCTGTATTTGCTAGGGTCCAAAAATGCTGACAGGGAGAGGTAAAATTATTTAACTACATGTTTTGAAGGTCTTCTTCAAAGCTGTACCCAGGAAACATTTCTTGAGAAAAAGTAGAGTTGGGGGATGGTCCTCTGACAAATGATGATGCACCATGAGCCATTTGGCGACCATAACTTGGTTGCATATCTTCTGGACGGTATGCTGCAGCAACCTGCCCAAAACGCTGGGTTGCAGCTGCTGGTCGTGGTGGAGGCACACTGGGTTTGAAACAATTAAATATTCCGCATACTACGGCTGGGGGCGAGGGCATAACTGCTGCCTCTTCAATTGCCATGACCATAGCGCCTGCTGCAGTCATGTACATGTTCTGCCTATCTCGTGGCAGAGATCTGATGCGGGCAGCTTGGGCTGAGCAAAATTTATCGATGGCATCTTCCTGGGATGCCCTTTCCACAAGGCTGAGGGTTCGATTTGTGAGTGCTTCAAGCACAATAGTCCCACCCCCGTGGCTTTTGGCCTTTTTTTTGCCCGCCCTTCTCGATGCCACGAGATGAGCAGAACCAGACCCCCTCCCAGTGGGCCTCAACACATCACCAGCAGAGCTTCCAGCGTCACTTGGAGCAGGAGCAGGAGAATCAGTCACCAAACCCGTCCCGATGTCCGCTGGATTGGACAAAGAATGTGAGGGACAACCAGATGCTGAAGATGCCGAAGCAGATGGATCCGGTGAGGAAAGCTGGAAAAAGTCCTCGGATTCCTCCTCTGCTTGCTCTGTGTTTGTGTCCTCTTCTGCTGTTGGGGCCATGATGTTTCCTTCAGTTCTGTATATAATAAAAGGTAAATCCCAATGTAAATACAACATTTTTGGAAACATTTCAATTAATATGTTTTGGGAATTTACCTCCGCAAACTCCTACTGGTTAGTATGAAGGCCAGCTCGTCCGCAAAAGGAAATTTTCTTTTTTTTGGTGATGAGCCACTTTGCACCGACTGGTGATACTTCACCAGCCGGTCGGTGACCGATCTCCACCGATTTTTAATATCATACACTGCAATGACAAAACCAAAACAATTTATGAACTGCTTTAACACCAAAAAGTGCAATTATAAATAGATATAAAAATAAATGTAAAAATCAAAACTTACTAATTTCCTCTTGGGCATCACGTTCCACATTCACCCACTGGGGATACATTTGGCTCAACACAGAGGCCCAGGCGTCTTTTTTCTTCTGCTTGTCTTTGTAATCAGGACTAGCTCGGTCCCATATTTCGGGATATTTTTCAATCTACAGTGAATAATAACGTGTGTGAATATTATTTTAAAAACAAAATGGAGGAATAAAAGATTAACCCCAAAAAATAATTAAATAAACATATGGAGATATGTACGCACACACACCAACACTAACCCCTCACCTATATTGTACGGTTCTTTCACACGTCAATCTCCGGGACGAGTGTTGATGCCATTTTCCACACACAGCGGAGACCCACACACAGACCCATTGCAAAGCATGCTCGGTCACACTTATCTGTACTAACGTGGATATGTGGACGTGAGAAATCAACCTTACAGCGTATGCAGGAGCTTTCAGTGAATGAACCTACATACACTGTACAATAATCTTTCACTTTAATAAAATCTTTTAACCAAAAAAAATAAGTGGGCTCACGCATAGTTTTAATAACTAGCAAAGGGAAAGCAGACGGTTGTTGGCTGATGTTATAGTCTGTGAAGTAGCCAATAACCATGGACCCTTCCTTTGCTATTAATACCAGGCCGCAGCAGTTAGCTTAGCCTTTACTGGCTACTATATAGGAAGCCCCCCCCAAAAAAAAGTGACATGGGGTCCCCCTATAAATTGTAGCCAGCAAAGGCTAGCCACTTTGCCTTTTCTGGCTACTATATAGGAAGAACCCCCCCCAAAAAAGTGACATGGGGTCCCCCTATAAATTGTAGCCAGCAAAGGCTAGCCACTTTGCCTTTTCTGGCTACTATATATGAAGACCCCCCCCCCAAGAAAAGTGACATGGGGTACCCCTATAAATTGTAGCCAGCAAAGGCTAGCCACTTTGCCTTTTCTGGCTACTATATATGAAGACCCCCCCAAAAAAAAGTGACATGGGGTCCCCCTATAAATTGTAGCCAGCAAAGGCTAGCTACTTTGCCTTTTCTGGCTACTATATTTGAAGACCCCCCCCCAAAAAAAGTGACATGGGGTCCCCCTATAAATTGTAGCCAGCAAAGGCTAGCCACTTTGCCTTTTCTGGCTACTATATATGAAGACCCCCCCCCAAAAAAAGTGACATGGGGTCCCCCTATAAATTGTAGCCAGCAAAGGCTAGCCACTTTGCCTTTTCTGGCTACTATATATGAAGACCCCCCCCAAAAAAAGTGACATGGGGTCCCCCTATAAATTGTAGCCAGCAAAGGCTAGCCGCTTTGCCTTTACTGGCTACTATATAGGAAGCCCCCCCCCCCAAAAAAAGTGACATGGGGTCCCTCTATAAATTGTAGCCAGCAAAGGCTAGGCGGACAGCTGCGACCTGATATTAATAGCCTAGAAAGGGGCCATGGTTATAGGCCCCCTCCCAGGCTATAATATCAGCCCTCAGCTGCCCCAGATTTGGCGCATCATATTTGTGCGCCAAATCTGGCACTTAGCCTCGCTCTTCCACGCTGCCCTGGTGCGGTGGCAGGGGGTAATAGTGGTGGGGTTCATGTCAGCGCCAGCTGACATGAAGCCCAGGTTAGTAATGATGGGCGTCTATAAGACACCACCATTACTAACCGACAAAGTGTTAAAAATAAAAAAGACAAACACCCAGAAAAAAATAATTTATTTGAAATAAAACACAATTTTATTTAATTATAATTTTACTAAAAAAAAAAAAATAGTTACCTGTCCACGTTCCTGCGCTGATCTGCCATGCACAGCTGTCACATCTGGAGATGGTGACAGCTGTGCATGGCTGCTGTAAGCTCACGCTGCCGGGAACACGTCCGCTCCCAGCAGCATGAGCCCCTAACTGAGGTCACCGGAGTGCATTCAGTCAGCGCTGCTCCGGTGACCTCCTTTACAGCACTGCTGTACCGTGGGAATTTCTCATGATACAGCGGGGCCGTAAAGCAGCTAACCGGAGCAGCGCTGACTGAACCCCGGCGAACCCGTTCATTCTAGCGGCGGCAGCGGTTCAGAGCGGTCACATTCTGTGTGGCTGCTCTGAACTGGAGATCATCGTGGGACACTCGTGGACTACTACGGAGGGGTAAGGATAAGGTTGTGGTTTATTATTTTATATTTTATTACAGGAGATCGATGGCTTCGGGGAATTAGGTGTCTAGGTGAGTACAGGTGTAGTTTTTTATTTTTTACTTTATTTTAGGTGGCGATCGGCGGGGACAGGTAATGTATGAACTTTTTTTTAGGTAACCACTGGCCACCAATGAAAAAAAAGGGGGCAGTAGATTACATATTATTGGGGCCAATAAACAAAAAACTTTAATAATGATAGCACCCCCCCCAAAAAAAAAAAAAAAATAGGGGGGGGGGATAGGGTCAATAATATATGGAGGCACATATGGGGGCTATTAAATTTAATTTTGGGGCACATTTTACAGCAGGATCAGTCTGATGGGAACTACTGCTCCCATCGAGCTGATCCTGCTGGCATGAGTGGACGGGGGACAGACATAGGCCGATGGGAGTAGTAGTGTCACATCGGCCTATGTCTGCCTGCTGACACAGACCCCACACAGACCCCACATACACACCACAAAGACACATACAGACCACATACACACCACACAGACACATACAGACACTTACCACACTAATCATGAATCCCACGTTGACATTCATCCGCTTGTACCATCCCACGTTAGCAGCCATGATCCTGAGAGACGGGAATATTATGGGATTCTCGTCTTCCTGGATTATGGGATGCTCATGGGATGGATGGATGGAACGCCCAATTGTGACTTCACTTCCTATTTGCTGCGGTTTTGAGGTACAAGACCGCAGCAAATGCGCTTCACTTCCACAATTATTTTTACATATTTGCGGATTTGAAGCGGCCCAATGCAAGTCAATGGCGGCGATTACGCCGCGCTTCCGCAAAATTAAATGACATGCTGCGGATTTTTCCGCGGAGCATAAACGCAGCGGAAAAAACCGCAGTGTGGGCATTGACAGTGCGGCTTCTCATTGAGGACCATGGGGGGCGGATTACCAAGCGTTTTTGGAGCGTTTATGCTGCGGAAATTCCGCAGCATAAACGCTTGTAAAACGCTACGTGGGCACACAGCCTTAGTTCACACAGGAGAGCATCCTGAGTGACACATACCTCCTCTCACATATAAAACCAGTGACACTGTCACACTCTCTAGTTGCTGGATGCTTCTGGAGCACAACACTTCCTGTCTCATGTGCTTGTGTTACTTCTAATAGTTGCTGAATGCTTTTAAAGCAACAGCACTACTTCTACATGTCATACTCTTCCTTCCTTTTTGAATGTCGTCCTCGACATTTGTCTTAATTGGTCAATCTGATCAATTCTGAGACAGTGGTGAAAGTTGGATAACTTTATATACAAATTGGCATTGTGACATTGGTATAACGTTCATAAACATTGATAACAACCTAATCTTACAACTTTTTTCTTGTAGGATGCCTGTAAGAAATAAACAATTAACACAATTAAAACAATCAGCATCTCTTCAGCTGAAGCTTTTCATATGTCTTCAACCAGCTCTCTCTCTCTATGCTTTAACAGTTCTTTGTTTCTACAAAGTCTTTTAAGGAAAATCAAAGCATGAAAACAAGTCTTTCCACCAGGCAACATTAATGGACTCAGCATTCTTTACAGCACAGTGAGATGGAGGGGGGGGGGGGGGGGGGGTTCTGAGGGAGATGATCCCTGTGACACCATTTATTCCAGTCCTTATCTTTCTGCCTGACAATACTCTGCACTGCTAGTTCAGGAACTGTACCTGACCTGTGCTTAGCTTTATTTCTGAATTAAATCCTTTTCACTTGCAGGGGGCTTCTGTGAGATACAGAACACACACACCACCTTTCTCTTCGGCTGTAGCCAGACAGTAAACAACTTCCCCACAATCACCCTGGGGCTCCGCAAAAACACTCTCCCTTGTCCTGTGACTGTGTTAACCCCTCTAGTTGTTGGATGCTTCTGGAGCACAACACTTCCTGTCTCCTGTGCTTGTGTTACTTCTAATAGTTGCTGAATGCTTTTAAAGCAACAGCACTACTTCTACATGTCACATATATGTGACACCCCAGGGGTCTGGTTGCCACAGTGATAGAGATATTACGTCTGAGAGCAGGTGGGAGGTCCTTTGGTCAGGGATCCTGTGCATGCCACACCTCCTGCCCAGTCTTGGGAGGGGAAGGACTTCCCCTATATAAACCCGGGGCTGAGGCAGAGTGAGTGAGAAAAGAAGACAGAACAAGAGTAGAGAAGAGAAGCAGCATAGCAAGAAACATCAGGAGCTCTGTGGGGAGCAGTGTTACAGCGAGTCAGGGGCTGGCAGCTGCAGAGCTCGCCCTGACTGAGAGGATTTCTAACCGGACCCGGAGTCCGAGGCTGTGGGGACTAACTCCTAGCCAGCAGCAGAAACCGTCCGGCAGAGGATTTCAGGTCCTCTGGCCCAGAAGCCCGAAGGCACGGTCACACGCGTGGGACCAGCACCGCCATCGTGGAGCGGAAGCCATTAGAAGGCCCCGAGTCACCGGCCATACAGGTGAGCACCACACGGTACACTCAGGGACGTGGGCTACTTATTCCCGCCTCTAGCAAGGTAGCCAGAAGAGTACAGTTAGTTGGGAAGGCCTACAACTCCGCCTGGCCAGGGGAAATCCCATCTGCTCAAGGACTGACCAGGCCCCTATCACTAGCAAGTACTCCGGGAGGGTCTTTCTTTGTCACCAGTAAAGACCCTGAACTACACCGCACCGTCTCTGAGTGGTTCCTGCTACCCCCATTATCCACGTCGGCTGCCCTGAGGCCATACCCCTCCCGTTGGGGGTTATACCATCCACGCTGCACCATCCTTCCACCGGCCTCAGCGGTCTGCCCTGCAGCGGCAGCTCCATAGCTGCATTCAACGGGTGGCGTAGTCACCAACCATCTACTGCTAGTACATCGCCGCTCAGTTTGACTCCCTGGGCACGGACCGGGTCGCCGCCACGAGACTACAACCCTCAAGAGATCCGGCTCCGGGTAAGCTCCCGCGTGCGCATCGCAGCGCGACACAGGCCCAGGGGCGCATCAACTTTGGCGTAGTCGGCAGGATCTCGTGCCCGCAACCACCGGGTACTGCGTGCCTGAAAAGCAAAGACTGTTCAAACTTACCAGTGGTGAAGATTCCCGCTATCCGTGGAGGTTTCCCGCCATCCGGCGCCATCTTCTACCTTCTTCCCGCCATCCGCGAAGTTTTCCCGCCATCCGGCGCCATCTTCGACCTTCTTCCCGCCATCCGTGGAGTTTTCCCGCCATTGGACGCCATCTTGAGGACGCCGCGCGGGAAGAAGAGGGGCGTGGACTCCGAAAGCGCGCGAGAACTGAAGCCCCGCCTCACGTCCGGACGTTGCGTAAGGTCCTGGAAGGAGCCCAGCAGACGCCGACGTCACCGGAGCGCGACGGAAGGTCCTCAACCCTGACGATCCACTGCGGAGCCGCGGCCTACGGAACAGGATCATCGCAAGGTAGGCCACGGTCCACTAGGGGGGAGGAAGATGTCGGATACGGAGGAGAGCTTCCCTGCCTCAACCCCCGCCAGCGCCACCGCTGCTGCAGTTATGCCCTTCACCATGCCCTATATCCCGGGAGCAGCTTGGCTACCCCAGTACTCAGGGGAGTCACATACCCTGCATGACTTTAGAGAAAAGCTGGATAGCCTCTTCCAGGTGTACCCCCTCACAGAAGAGCAAAAAGTGAGCATCCTGGTGGCCCAACTAACCGGGGCAGCCAAAAGGGAAGTAAAATCCTGGCCACCTGGGAGGAAGACTGTCGCAGGGATACTAACCCGGCTGAAGGACACCTTTGATACCCGCACCTCAGCCGAGATTAAGCTTAGATTCTACGGGTGCAAGCAGCGAGCGCATGAGAGTATAAGGGACTATGCACTAAACCTACAAGAGGCCCTGAGGGCCATAAAGCAGACCGACCCTGATGGGGTGGGAAACGAGGACAGGCTGTTGACTGAACAATTTATAGAGGGTTTATATTGCAATGCCCACCGAACCCAGTTGCGGGCAATGGCCTTACAGGATCCCCATCTGGACTTTGCACAGTTCAAGGACAGAGCCATCCGGGTGCTCCGAGAACCGGCACCGGGTGGCGTTGTGACCCACAGGCGCCCAGCTATCACTTACCACCAGGAGGTGGCGCCCTTGTCGGCAGGGCCTGTGGGAGCTGATGCGCAGGCTTTGGACAATGACCCGGCTCCAGACCTACGCCATCAGGTCCAAGAGCTAGCTAAGAGCGTTGCTGCGCTAACCCGAACTGTGCAGTCTTTACAGGTTTCCACCCCAGGGAAGATCCAGCTGGCATCCGGACCGGAGGACATCCCGTGGCGTCGACCAAGGAGGACCTCACCGGCCAGAGGAAGACCCAGTGACCGATACAGCGAGGACGGACGACCCATCTGCCGCCGCTGCAATCAACCCGGACATATGGAAAGGTACTGTTCTTTAAACGGGCACAACCTGGGGTAGAGGGCCAACCCCCAGGAAAAAGATCACCAGGCCCATCGAACTGGCGCGACAGATATGTGGGAGGACGTCCAGTCTTGCCTGTGGTACTGGATGGCATTCCCATGAGTGCCCTACTGGATACCGGGTCACAGGTCACCACTATCCCGTACGTGCTCTTTAAGCAGTACTGGAATGACTCGGATATTACCCGCTACCCTGACGACGACTTGAGTATCATCGCCAGCAATGGCCAGCCCGTGCCACAGATCGGATTTAAAGAGGTGACCATCAAAATCGGTAGAGTCGAACTGGCAGCACAGGGACTGATCATTGTAGACATTGACAAACATGAGAGCCACCCAAAAATAACTCTAGGAACTAATGTAATTGAGAATTGTCTTGCAGAGGTGATTTTCCTTCTACAGCAGGTTGCCAAGAACGCCAGCTCCGGCGAGCAGCGAGTGCTCCAGAAAGAGATCCGGGCACTGATGCGACGGCAACAGGTGGAACTCTCCGGCGGTGAGATTGGTAGCGTAAGAATGTGTGACCCTTTCCCTATTGCCATGCCCCCAAAAAGCGAAATGATGATTTGGTGCCGGGCAGCTATTGGTCTGAGAGGTAGAGATTACCAGGCAATGGTAGAACCAGTTTACTCAGACAGTAGGCCCACCATTTTGACAGCACGGGGGGTGGTCAATGTACGCCATGGGAGGGTGCCCGTTCGCATAATCAATATCGGGGAGAGGGAAGTGTACCTGCCCCGGTATGCCACGCTAGCAAAATTATATACCATCAACCAAAACTCTATACAGTCTGTGGAACCCTTGCCTCCATCTCACCCGGAGGAAGGTAACGGCTCTAAGAAAGTAATGGAGGATTGGTGTCAGCAACTACACTTGGGAACTGACTCCACTCCCTCCCACCAGAAACAGGGAGTCTACCGGGTGGTTCAAGAGTATGAGAGAGTGTTTAGTAAACACCCGTTAGACTTCGGGCGAGTCAAGGGGGTAGAACACCGCATCCCCACGGGAGATCATCCTCCCATAAAAGAGAGGTATCGACCCGTACCCCCTGCACATTACCAACACGCCAAGGGGATGCTTAGAGACATGAAGGAGGCTGGGGTAATCCGGGATAGCTGTAGCCCCTGGGCAGCCCCGCTAGTTTTAGTCAAAAAGAAAGACAACACCATGAGGATGTGTGTAGATTACCGGAAAATCAACCGTATCATACACAAGGATGCGTACCCCTTACCAAGGATAGAGGAGTCATTGGCTGCTTTAAGATCTGCTAACTTCTTCTCTACCTTGGATCTCACTAGCGGGTACTGGCAGGTTCCTGTAGCAGAGGCGGACCGGGAGAAGACCGCATTCACCACCCCGATGGGACTTAGTGAGTTCACCTGCATGCCGTTCGGACTCTGCAACGCCCCAGGAACCTTCCAACGATTAATGGAGTGCTGTCTGGGCCACAGAAACTTCGAGACGGTCCTGTTGTACCTGGACGATGTCATCGTATACTCCAAAACTTATGAGGACCACCTGAAACATCTGGCGGAGGTGTTCGAAGCTCTGGCGAGTTACGGCCTAAAGGTGAAACCCTCCAAGTGTCACCTCCTGAAACCAAAGGTGCAGTACCTGGGACACGTGGTGAGCGCTGACGGAGTGGCTCCCGACCCCGATAAGATCACCGCAATTAAGGGATGGCCAAGCCCCTCCAGCGTAAAAGAAGTGCGGCAGTTCCTCGGGTTGGTAGGCTACTACCGAAGGTTTATTCCCGGTTTCACCAAAAAGGCAGCGCCTATGCAGGACCTCCTGATAGGCCAGTCCCGGAAGGCCAAGAACCAGAAGCCGCCCTTCAAATGGGAAGAGCTAGAAGAAGAGTCCTTCCGCCAGCTGAAGATGGCCCTCACGGGGGATGAAATCTTGGCGTACCCGGACTATAGCCAGCCCTTCATCCTCTACACCGACGCCAGTAACATCGGGCTAGGAGCCGTACTGTCCCAGATCCAGCAGGGGAAAGAACGAGTAATCGCCTACGCCAGCCGAAAACTGCGACCCACCGAAAGGAACCCCGAGAATTATAGCTCATTTAAGCTAGAGTTCCTGGCCGTGGTATGGGCAGTCACTGAGCGCTTTAAGCATTACCTTGCTTCTTCCCGGTTCACCGTGTACACGGATAACAACCCGTTGACACACCTGGACACGGCAAGACTCGGTGCCCTGGAGCAGAGGTGGATGGCCCGTCTGTCCAACTACGAGTTCATAATCAAATACCGGGCAGGGCGCTCCAATACTAACGCGGACGCCCTGTCCAGGATGCCCAACCTGCCGGACGAAGGAGAAGATCCGGAGGGACTGGAAGAAATTGAACTCCCTGCGTTCCACCGTCATGGGACTATCCAGTATTCCCACCGGGTAAGGAGTAAGCAGGCTGCTACGTTGAACCCCTTACCTCACTACAACTGGGCGGAAACGCAAGACAGCGACCCTGCCGTCCGACTGGTGAAGGAGATGCTGACTCGGCCGGAGGCTCGCCTTGAACCAGACGCTCCGGAGGAAGCCAAACAACTATGGGCAGAGAAGAGTCGACTGTTCCTTTACAAAGGGAAGTTGTGCCGCAGAATGGTTAACTCCCGGACGCATGAATTACTCTGGCAAGTAGTGGTGCCACGAAGAGACGCAGCCATGGTGATGGAGGCATACCACGACGGAGCTGGACACTTCGGGTGGAAGAAGCTGGAGTTCCTGCTGCGCGAGCGATTCCACTGGGTAGGCATGAGGGGAACCATTGAGAAGTGGTGCAGAGACTGTGGCCCGTGCAACCTGAGAAGGAAGGACCGCGCCAGCCAGAAGACTCCCCTGCAGTCCATCGTCACCCGGCAACCGTTGGAACTGGTAGCCTTGGATCATGTAAAACTGACCCCAAGCAGAAGTGGCTACGTCTACGCGTTAACCATCGTGGATCATTACTCCCGGTTTCTGGTTGTCGTCCCCGTCAAGGACTTAACGGCTCAAACAGCAGCTAGAGCCTTCCAGCAGCACTTTTGCCGTCCACACGGGTACCCGGACCAAGTGCTGACGGACCAGGGACCTGCCTTTGAAGCGGAGGTCTTCCAGGAATTCTGCAATCTGTATGGCTGCCGGAAGATAAGGACGACACCCTACCATCCGCAGACTAATGGACTTTGTGAAAAAATGAACCAGGTGGTAATGGATCTTCTAAAAACGTTGCCGCTGGAAGAACGCAGTCTGTGGCCTGAAAAGTTGCCCGATCTGGTGGACCTATACAACCACATCCCGGTAGGTTCCACCAATTGTACCCCGGCTTACCTAATGAGGGCAAGACCTGGTAAGTTACCTGTTGACCTGGAAATGGGAGTCCTGACACCCGAGGACACTTCACCAGAAACAGACTGGGACACAGAGAGGCAGCAGCAGTACCGGAGAGTACAGGAGAGCGTGGAGCGAAGTCTCTGTCAGGCTAGGGAAAGACAAGAGAAAACTTACAACCAGTATGCTCCCGCTGTTCCCCTGGTACCCGGAGAGCAGGTCTTGAAGAGGAAGAGACGGCTCCACAAGTTGGACGACCAGTGGGAGAAGGACCCGTACACCGTACTGCCCTCAAGCCACGAAAACCCGAAGGTCTGTACCATCAGTAAAGACGGAGGGGAAACCACAGCCATTGTATCCCGGGACCACCTGAAGAAGTGTCCCGAACAACTGAGGAACCCTGAAGAGGAACAAGAAGACCATCGACCCGTAGAGGAAAGGGAAGATATGGTTAGTACCGTGCTCGGGGACTTCCCTCGGTCTTGGACTCAAGTCAATGGTGCAGTTGTGGTACCCGTACTCACCTTCCTCCAACCATCATCCCAAGAACCTACGGAGCAACCGGTAGAGCTGGAAGAACAGCCGGTCCAGGAGGCAGAAGACTCTACACAGGCAGACCCGGAAAATCAACCCTCTGCTTATAGTGAGCCTGCCATACCCCTAGTGAGCCAGAGGGCCCATAGACAGCTGCCCAGTTTACCCTTGACAGCTCCTACACCCTGTAGTTCAGGGCCAGACAGTCAGCTCCGTAGGTCCACTAGGGCCACTAGAGGCCAGCTACCCGCACGTTGGAGGATCTAAATGTTTAAGCTATCTTATAATGTTTACTTGTTTATAGTTGCTTGTGTATAATTTTGTGTTTCTAGTTCTTTTTAGGAGTCCTTGGTGGATTTACCGGGAATCCTTGTACATAGTTGGAGCGTAACCCAGGATGGACTAAAGACTGTTAAGGACTCGGGGCAGGACAGGCCCCTACCTGGTTACGTCTCCCTGTTTTGGTGAAATGGACACCTTGCTTTTCAAAACTGCACCCGGTTGCGGACACGCCGTAACCATCTTATGTGTTTTTCTTATTGTATTGTTATTGCTATACCTTGTTATGTTTTTCTAAAAAAAAAAATATGTTTAGTCCCGGAGTACTAAATTTCACTAGGGGGGAATGTGACACCCCAGGGGTCTGGTTGCCACAGTGATAGAGATATTACGTCTGAGAGCAGGTGGGAGGTCCTTTGGTCAGGGATCCTGTGCATGCCACACCTCCTGCCCAGTCTTGGGAGGGGAAGGACTTCCCCTATATAAACCCGGGGCTGAGGCAGAGTGAGTGAGAAAAGAAGACAGAACAAGAGTAGAGAAGAGAAGCAGCATAGCAAGAAACATCAGGAGCTCTGTGGGGAGCAGTGTTACAGCGAGTCAGGGGCTGGCAGCTGCAGAGCTCGCCCTGACTGAGAGGATTTCTAACCGGACCCGGAGTCCGAGGCTGTGGGGACTAACTCCTAGCCAGCAGCAGAAACCGTCCGGCAGAGGATTTCAGGTCCTCTGGCCCAGAAGCCCGAAGGCACGGTCACACGCGTGGGACCAGCACCGCCATCGTGGAGCGGAAGCCATTAGAAGGCCCCGAGTCACCGGCCATACGGGTGAGCACCACACGGTACACTCAGGGACGTGGGCTACTTATTCCCGCCTCTAGCAAGGTAGCCAGAAGAGTACAGTTAGTTGGGAAGGCCTACAACTCCGCCTGGCCAGGGGAAATCCCATCTGCTCAAGGACTGACCAGGCCCCTATCACTAGCAAGTACTCCGGGAGGGTCTTTCTTTGTCACCAGTAAAGACCCTGAACTACACCGCACCGTCTCTGAGTGGTTCCTGCTACCCCCATTATCCACGTCGGCTGCCCTGAGGCCATACCCCTCCCGTTGGGGGTTATACCATCCACGCTGCACCATCCTTCCACCGGCCTCAGCGGTCTGCCCTGCAGCGGCAGCTCCATAGCTGCATTCAACGGGTGGCGTAGTCACCAACCATCTACTGCTAGTACATCGCCGCTCAGTTTGACTCCCTGGGCACGGACCGGGTCGCCGCCACGAGACTACAACCCTCAAGAGATCCGGCTCCGGGTAAGCTCCCGCGTGCGCATCGCAGCGCGACACAGGCCCAGGGGCGCGTCATATACACATCTTCATTATGTAGTATATCAATCCCCAGCCCCTTTATACAGCCTCTATATGTAGACATGCTCATGTATATTGCCTCCATCTGCAGTATATCACTCCTCAGCCCCTTTTTGCACAGCCTCCATCTGCAGTGCACAACTCTTCATCCTCTGTATACCGCCTCCATCTGTAGTACATCACTCCCCATCCCCTGTATACAGCCTTCATCTGCAGTATATTACTCCCTATCCGTTGTATACAGCCTCTATCTGCAGTACATCACTCCCCATCCTCTGTATACAGCCTCCATCTGCAGTACATCACTCTCCATCCTTTTTTATACAGCCTCCATCTGCAGTACATTACTCCCTATCCATTGTATACAGCCTCCATCTGCAGTACATCACTCCCCATCCCCTGTATACAGCCTCCATCTGCAGTACATCACTCCCCATCCCCTGTATACAGCCTCTATCTGCAGTACATCACTCCCCATCCTTTGTATACAGCCTCCATCTGCAGTACATTACTCCCTATCCATTGTATACAGCCTCCATCTGCAGTACATCACTCCCCATCCTCTGTATACAGCCTCCATCTGCAGTACATCACTCCTCAGCTCGATTACACAGCCTTTATATGCAGCTTGTCCCATCTCTTGACCCAGTGCTTCTCTCTGGTGTCCAGGTGCCTCATCAGCTCTGTACCTTGCATTAGATCCCCTGCAGTCACATCACAGTAACACCTTACAGATCTGATGGTCGGGCCGTCCTGAACAGTTCCTAGGAGACGAACCCGGAGTCATCTGCCCATCTATCCCCCAGTCCAGCCCACCCCTGGTTCTGTTCAAAGAAGGCTAACTAGTCTATTAAAGCATGTCTACTATCTCAATTTCTCAAAAACAGCATTAACCCCCCTCTATTTCTCACAAAATTGAGTATCCTGCTCAATTGTAAAGTGCTGTGGAAAAAGTTTGAGCTATATAAATAAAATTATTATTATTAAGGCCTGATATAGCGAAGTTTTTGGATAATTTTTTTTAAAAGGTCCCCTTTCTGGCTCGGTTATTAAGGGGTTAGTTATAAAAGGAATTTGGAGCTCCCTAGCAAAAAGTTAAAACTGCAGCTCCTTTGAAGACAGGTTATGAAGTGATTCAGTGCAGAATCTTGTACATTTTAGATAGGGGAAGATGCCAAATCCTCACGTTTCATCCATCTGGAAAGCATTGATCTTTGAGCTTGTAAGATATTTTGAGGTTATGCCAATCTTTTTATTATCCCACAGAATTCAGGAACTTATATAAATATCCAAGGTCGACAACTATTGAGATGGATGCCACCAGAATTGATTAATTATGGTGAATTAACAGCAAAAACCAGTGTGTGGTCATTTGGGATTCTTCTGTATGAGATCTTTACACTGGGACAAAGCCCATATAAAGGTGAGAAAAAAATGTCTTATGATGTGGATAAAGTCTCAAAAGTTGACAAATACTGTAAATATATAAGGTGACTGATAGAGCTTGAGTGAGTTTCTCAATTCTTCCACACAGCAATGTGACTTGTTTATGCCAGAGGGTGGAAACTTTTGGCACATGTCAGTCCTCGAGGAGGGGGGCGGCAGCAATCCTCAGATTCCACTAGAAGACCAGCAGTGAGTAGTAGATACAATGTCACAAAGGGACTATAGAAGCCCCAGGCAAACAAAATGAGTCTCAAACTGACAAAATATTGGAAGGGGTCAGGGAGCTTTAGTTGACCTCTCTGCAATCTAAAATGGCCAAATCCTCCTTTTAACCCGACATCTTTTGTTGGGGAGGTGTGAGGAGACCTCTATACACATTAGATAATTGATTGATCTTGTGATCAGCTATCTTTTATCTAACATCTGTGGCCAGCTTAAAGCCGGACATACACATTAGATGGCTGTTGGCCGAACGATGATTCAGCTGATCATTCGGGCCTACAGCTATCTCAGCCATGTCTCCCATATACAGGAGTGCTTGATCGGCCAAGCTGTACTGTGTTCTCTGAGAAAGACATCGACTGACACATTGTCCAGTGGCTTATCTCCAGGAGAACAATGCGATCACCAGTTCAAAATCGGACATCTCCCCCAACCATCAGTCAGCCAGCACCACCATACATACTATACTGTTGGACGAACCCATCGATATTGGAAGGTTTGGCTGACATTGGTCTAATGTGTATGGGAGCCTATGGTCTGTGATATTTCTGCAATAACTGCCAGGATCTGCCACATACGTGCATTCACTCCTAATAATGGATATCACACATACTGAAAATCATCTCTAGAATTCGACCTTTTCTTACCTTTTACTCTGCAAAGACTCTTACTGTTTCTTTTATTCATTCTCGTCTGGACTATTGCAACTCTCTACTAATCAGTTTCCGTCTTACTAAACTTCACCCTCTCCAATTCATCCTGAAAGCAGCAGCCAGGATCATATTCCTCTCCAACCTCTACACTCATGTCTGTACCCTGTGCCAGTCGTTGCACTGGTTACCCATCCACCTCAGAGTCCAATATATACTTATTCTCACCCACAAAGTGCTCCAAGGTTCAGCACCATCCTACATCTCCTACCCAGGACAATTTGGTTAATTCCCAATACCCACAGTTTTAAGCGTGCCCTGAAAATGCATTTCTTTCTTTTTTCTTTGCCTATACAACATTTTATTCAAAATCGGGGCCCTCATATCATCTGTTCATACACCCTCCATGCACTGTGTCCATACACATACTGGCTGTTGACTGGTTCATGCAGCCTTATGTGAATATCCTATTTATTATATTGATGGCTGGACCGTACAATACAAACACTTTTTACCATTTACTTTTTGTGTCCCCCCCTAATTCCTCAGATTGTAAACTGGCGAGCAGGGCCCTCACTCCTTTTGGTATCTGTTGAGTTATGTGTTATTTTGTTATGTCTTTATTGTCTGTACGAGCCCCCTCTAAAATGTAAAGTGCTGCAGAATATGTTGGCGATACAGAAATAAAAAAATATTATTATCACTATTTCAGTACACAGAGGTTATTATAATTCGATTTTTATTCACAGGTATAACATCTTCAGAATTGTTCTCAAAGTTGGAATATGGATATCGACTGCCCATGCCTCCCCTGTGCAGCTCTGATGTCTATAGCTTAATGCTCAAATGCTGGAACATAAAGCCTAAGAAGAGACCGGCATTCCAAGAGATTGCGGAAAGGAGAATATTCCAGCAATTAGAACAGGAATAAACTAAACATTTAACAAACTTTATGCATATACCCAATGACTTTGACCCATTATGTTCTCCTGGTTTGGAAGGATCATCTCATAATTACTGTCACTAGAAAGACCAGAGTAAAGTTAAAGGCAAGAAAGAAAATGAATGGGACTGAACTGCAATACCAGACTCAGTCCTTGGACAAAAGTGGCGCTGTTTCTGTAAAAACAATCATTTTTCTTATTGCGGATAACTGTTGCGGCATGTTGAGGTAACAAAAGGAGATTCTTTGATAGTAAACCATCTCTATCGGAGACCACCATGGTATGAAGATACAGTATGGTCCCGATTCACCATTGCCTTGCACCTTTTTTTCTTTATTTTATTTGTATCTCTATTCAGTCTATTTTCTATACGCTCACCTGTTTAATTTTTGTTTTTTTTAACCCCCTAAGGACCAAGCCACTTTGTACGTTAATGACCGAGCCTCATTTTTAAAATCTGACCAGCGTCGCTGTATGGGGTAATAACTCTGAAATATTTCAACAGATCCCACTGATTCTGAGAATGTTTTTTTTGTGACAAGTCATACTTTCTGTGAGTGGTAAAATTTGTTCGATATGATTTGCGTTTATTTATGAAAATATCGACAATTTGACAAAAAATTAGTATGCAAATTGCCTCTTCAGAGAAAAAGAGGACTTGAACTCTATGGCGCCACCTATTGGAAGTAGCAATCTTACAAGTCACAATCAACCCTTTAACGAGTCGTGCAATATGACTTAGGATAAAAGCCAAATCAGAATCTCAATTTGCAGACACGGTGTTTCAGGCTTTTGGCCCTCATCAGTGCAAAGCATGAGAACTGATTTGGTTAGATGAGAGGCTCTGGACTGGGAACATTTTGCAATTTTCAAACTCTAATTTTTTACGCCCGTAAATCAGATAGTTATACAACACAAAATAGTTAATAAATAATATTTCCCACATGTCTACTTTCCATCTGCATCATTTTCGAAACATTTTTTTTTTAGGTAGTTAAAAGGGTTAAAAGTTGAGCAGCAGTTTTCCATTTTTCCAACAAAATTTACAAAACTGATTTTTTTTAAAGATCACATCACATTTGAGGTGACTTTGATAGACTATATGACCCAAATACCCAAAAGTGACACCATTTTAATAACTGCACCCCTCAAGATGCTCAAAACCACATTCAAGAAGTATATTGACCATTTAGGTGCATCACAGGAATTAAAAAAAATGTGAAAGGAAAAAATAAAAATGTTATTTTTACTTGCAAAAATGTTGCTTTAGCCCCCAAATTTTCATTTTCACAAGGATAGCAGGAGAAAATGGACAATATTTTGCAATATCTCTTGAGTACACCAATACCCCATATGTGGTGGAAAACTACTTTTTGGGCACATGTCAGGGCTCGGAAGAGAAGGAGCGCCATTTGACTTTTGGAGTGCAAAATTGTCTGGAGTAAATATTGAATGCCATATCGCGTTTGCAGAGCCCCTGATGTGCCTCAACAGTATAAACCCCCCACAAGTGACCCCATTTTGGAAACTATACACCTCAAGGAGTTTATCTAGATGTGTGGTGAAAACCTTGAACCCACAGGTGTTTCATAGAATTTTATAATGTTGAGCTGTGAAAATGGAAAAATATTTTTTTCCCATAAAAATGTTGCTTTAGCCGCAAATTTATCATTTTCACAAATGTAACAGGAAAAAATGGACCAAATATTTTGTTGTGCAATTTCTCCTGAGGGCAGAGATACTCCATATGTGCTCAGAAACTCTTGTTTGAGCACACGGCAGGGCTTGGAAGGGAAGGAGTGCTATTTGATTTTTGGAGTGCAAAATTGTCTGGAATAGACTGAGTATGCCATTTTGCATTTGGAGAGCCGCCAAGGTTCCAGAACTGCAGAAACCCCCACAAGTGACCCCATTTTGGAAACTATATGTCTCAACTAATTCCTCTAGGGGTGTAGTGAGCATTTTAAACCCACAGGTATTTCGTACAATTGTATAACATTGGGCTGTAAAAATGAAAGGTTACATTTTTTCAACTAAAATGTTATTTTAACCCCGAGTTTTTAATTTTCAAAAGGCATAATAGGAGAAAATGGACCACAAAATTTGATACTTAATATCTCCTGAGTAGTGTTGAGCATTCCGATACTGAAATATCGGGTATCGGCCGATATTCGCGTTATCGGAATTCCGATACTTAATTCCGATACTTTTGCAATATCATATACCGGAATCGGAAGTTCCCATAATGCAATGAGCCATTTTGATTTTATTCAGCCAATGAGGATCCTAAGAAGTGTGGGCACATCCTGTTAGGCATGTAGGCATCTTAACTAATGGCATGGCTGTGATTGGCTGCTGAAATGATGTCATGATGCACTATAAAAGCCGCCGCCGCCATTTTGAGCTCACTCTGCTGTGAATTCAGTTAGGGATAGGACGCTGTTGTTCTGAGGGACAGTTTTAGCTACCTATTTGGTCTATTCTGCTTTACCCAAGCTACTTTATAAATCGCTGTGCCTTGCAGTGCTAGTGCACAGTTCTCTGTGCTGTTCACCGCTTTCTGCAAGGTCTGTGTGTGTGAGTGCAGCTCACCCTGTAGTGTGTGCTTCAACCACGTCTGGTTGTAGTGCACTCAGTGTGTGTCACTGCCTCATACATTGTCCTTTTTTGCCAATTCATAATTTTTCCTGATATCTCCTATTAGTGTGGTGGTTCCATCCGTATTCAGCTAAATTGGTTCCAAACACACTATATAGGAGTAGATAGAGAAATTTTTTTGTTCTTGCAGCGCTAGTGCACAGTGCTCTGCATCTGTACTCTTCACCGCTGTCTGCAAGGTCTGGTGTGTGAGTGCAGCTCATCTTGTAGTGTGTGCTTCAACCCCGTCTGGTTGTAGTGCACTCAGTGTGTGTCACTGCCTCATACATTGTCCTTTATTGCCAATTCATAATTTTTCCTGATATCTCCTATTAGTGTGGTGGTTCCATCCGTATTCAGCTAAATTGGTTGCAAACACACTATATAGGAGTAGATAGAGGAGCCTTTCTGCAGCATTGGGCCCTGCAGCCCCAGCCAGATTAGTATTAGCCTATTTTTTGCAGCCTCATCTATTGCATTGTAGGTTACCTTCCTACATTGTAATAGCTACAAAAAGTTTGTGATACTATCGTTATTACATCTTTAGGCACATCCAGTGTCTTTTTGTGACAAAAAAAAACCTAAATAAAGTTCACCAAACACTCCACTTTACAGTTGTGTAGGCCACATTAGCTCATATTAAAGTCTAGTCCACACTTTATAAAATTAGTGTTTCTTATACCTGTTAGCAGCTGTTCAGGAATAAGCACACTAAGCCCTTAGTACTTTTCTGCCTATCTTTATCAGCCTACCAAGATGAAGAAGGCAGGGAGTAAGGCATGTGGTCGTGGGCGTGGGCGTGGAGTTTCTGCAGGGAGAGGACGTGAGGATTCTGTGCCTGCAGGGAGAGGACGTGGGGATTCTGTGCCTGCTGCGGACACCAGTGACTCAGCATCCCCCAGTTTTACCAGGGAACAGTCCTTTATGCGCAGCTTTGTAGGAGCTAGCCGTACCCCACTGCTGCGCGAGGACCAAATTGAAGCCATTGTCGGATGGATGGCAGCTAACGCATCGACTTCAATTAGTTCCAGATCCTCTCAGGTCCTGAGCACTGAAGAGCACCCATCTGTCTCTTCACCACCTGCCAAATTGCCCAGGCAGTCAGAGAGCCCTGGACAGGAGCCATCTCTACTTCTGTTCTCTGAATCTCTTGGCTTGGAAAGAGGGGGCCAGCCAAGCAGAATTCTAGAATTTGAAGAAGAGGTAGTATGCAGTGATGCGCAACCGTTTTGTCTCTCTGAATCTGAAGAGGCAGGTGGGCCAGTGCCTATGGTCAGCAGCACACCTCAGTACGCATCTGATGATGAGACTCAGGTGCCACTTTCTGGTGCGTACTGTGCTGTCGAGACTACCCAGGAGAAGCAGTTGTTTGAAGAGGGTGGTGTAGATGATGAGGTCCTTGACCCATCATGGCGTGAGGGACAGGAAGGTGGTGGGAGCAGCTCTGAGGAAGAGATTCCCCGAACGGCCCAAAAAGGAGGGAGAGGGAGGGGGCAGACTTGGTTGCCTGTAGCCTCCACTTCGGCACCCATTAGGAGCATGGCTCTTCCAAAATCCAAAGCGGGCGCTCCCAAGACTTGCAGTGCCTGGTCCTTTTTTGACACAGTTGCAGATGACATTTGCTTTGTCAAATGCAAGCTGTGTAATCAGAAGGTGAAAAGAGGGAAAAGTGTCAGCAACCTCAATACCACAAATATGTGGAAACATGTGCGGACCAAGCACGTGGTGGAGTTACAAAAACACACTGAAGACCTAGGCCAACCTACAGCGCCACCTACCACCTCTTCAGCTCGTGTTGTAGCCTCTTCCTCCAGCTCACACACAGCTGGTTCGGCTTCCTCACAGGATCGCCATGGAAGAATCTCTGGCACTGTTGTACAGAGACACAGTGTAATTCCACCCACAGCACCACTTTCCCAGTCATCCTCACACTCCCAGGCCAGTCTACAGCCATCGTTAGCACAGGCATGGGAGAAAAGGCGCCCATACTCGGCAAACCACCCCCGAGCACAGGCTCTGAATGCTGGCATTGCTAAACTACTGGCCCTTGAAATGCTATCATTCAGGCTGGTGGAGACTGACACATTCCGTAACTTTATGGCATTGGCAGTCCCACAATACAACGTGCCCAGCCACTTTTATTTCAGCAGGCAAGCCGTCCCTGCCCTGCAACATCATGTGGAGGGAAAAATTAAACATGCGCTACAAAACGCCGTCAGTAGCAAGGTCCACCTGACCACCGATGCGTGGACCAGTAAGCATGGACAGGGACGATACCTTTCCCTCACTGCCCATTGGGTAAATGTTGTGGAGCCGGGTACAAATCTTGAGAGTGGCGCTGTACGTGTTCTGCCAACTCCAAGGATTGCAGGAATCCAGTCTGTACACATTGACTCCTCCTCATGCTCCAGTTCCTCTGAATCAGCGCTGCAGGAGCCGTCACGGTCTACCTCCACATCGACCCGTGAACGGTTACCTGTTATGATGACCGATATGAGCACAGCCGTGGCCAAACGTCAACAGGCCGTATTAAAATTAATTTCTTTGGGGAATCGAAGCCACACAGCGCAGGAGCTCTGGAATGCCATCAAGCAGCAGAGCGACGTGTGGTTTGTGCCAGCGAATCTCCAGCCAGGCATGGTAGTGTGTGACAATGGCCGAAATCTGGTGGCAGCTCTGGGCCTAGGCAACCTCACTCACATCCCATGTCTGGCACATGTGCTCAACTTGGTCGTGCAGAGTTTTTTGAGGGACTATCCGGATCTTGATGCACTGCTTCACAAGGTCCGCATAGAGTGCGCTCACTTGCGGCGTTCCAGCAATGCAAGATCACGCATTGCAGCTCTGCAGCGCCGATTACGTCTTCCGGAACATCGCATCATATGTGACCTACCCACCAGGTGGAATTCAACGTTACATATGTTGGAGAGGTTGTGTGAGCAGCAGGCAGCAGTAATGGAGTACCAGCTGCAGCAGGCGCAAACAAGTCGCAGTGCGCGCCGTTCACACTTCATCACCACTGAGTGGGCCTCTATGAAGGACATTTGCCACGTTTTGTGTGCCTTCGATTATTCCACGCGGATGGCGAGTGCAGATGATGCACTAGTCAGCATGACTATCCCCCTTATCTGCCTGCTTGAAAAAACACTGCAAGCATTAAGGGATGAGGTTTTGGAAGAGGTGGAGGATGAGGAGTCACAAATGCCATCTGCTTCTCTACAGTCTGCGCAACGTGGTTCCTCACAAAGGCCTAGGCAGGGGACACTTTGTGAGGAGGATGAGGAGGAGTCAATGGATGAGGAAGACATCTGTCCAGAGGAGGGAGGTACACAATGCTCTAGTAGTCAGTATCTAGAGCGAGGGTGGGGTGATGCAGAGCAGGCAGAGATCACGCCTCAAGCAGGGGACAGCGTTTCTTGGCCAGTTGGCAGTCTGCAGCACATGGTTGATTTCATGCTGCAGTGCCTGAGAAACGACCGCCGCATCACCCACATTCTCAACACGGCTGATTATTGGGTGTCCACCCTCCTAGATCCTCGCTACCGGGACAACTTACAAAGCCTCATAACACCGTTGAACCGGGAGCGTAAAATGCGGGAGTACCAAGACGCACTGGTGCATTCCATCATGTTCTCCATTCCAACCGAGAGCAGTGCTGCTAGTGCTTTACAAAGCAGCTCAGTGCGTCGAGGCAGTGGAGGAAGCTCTGCACAAAGAGGGAGCAGAAGCAGCGCCTCAGCACAAGGCAAGACCAGTATGGCCGAAATGTGGCAAAGTTTTGTGTCCCCGCCGCCACAAATGTCTACACCATCACAGACGGCTCCAGTCAGCAGGAGGCAACGTTTCCGTCAGATGGTGACAGACTACATGTCTTGCCCTCTTAGTGTACTCCCAGACGGCTCTTCTCCCTTCAAGTTTTGGGTCTGTAAGCTGGATACATGGCCAGAGCTTAGTCAGTATGCATTGGAGGTGCTAGCTTGCCCTGCTGCTAGTGTATTATCGGAACGAGTCTTTAGTGCCGCAGGTGGTGTACTAACAGACCGTCGCATGCGACTATCCTCCGATAACGTTGACCGGCTTACTTTTCTCAAAATGAACAAGGCCTGGATCTCTCATGAATTTGCCAGTCCTCTTCCAGAATAAATAATTGGTTGGCAACAGTATCCAGGTCTCCTGTTCTGTTCATGTTTCTACCACCTGAACTGTAATCCCTGAGCTCCAACACCGTCAGTTGGCGCTCGGAAGTGCCGTCTGCACAGTCAACACTTGCTGCCGTGTTATTGGGGTTCAGTAACGTCAGCTGTTCCCCTGCTGTGCGGACGGCAATTTCTCCTGCTCTGTCCACATTCTCAATACTACAGATTTGAAAGTTTCTCCAATTACACCTCTGGCTCCTCTGTTTTCAGTATTATCCCTGAGCTCCAACACCGCCAGTTGGCGCTCGGAAGTGCCGTCTGCACAGTCAACACTTGCTGCCGTGTTATTGGGGTTCAGTAACGTCAGCTGTTCCCCTGCTGTGCGGACGGCAATTTCTCCTGCTCTGTCCACATTCTCACTACTACAGATTTGAAAGTTTCTCCAATTACACCTCTGGCTCCTCTATTTTCAGTATTATCCCTGAGCTCCAACACCGCCAGTTGGCGCTCGGAAGTGCCGTCTGCACAGTCAACACTTGCTGCCGTGTTATTGGGGTTCAGTAACGTCAGCTGTTCCCCTGCTGTGCGGACGGCAATTTCTCCTGCTCTGTCCACATTCTCACTACTACAGATTTGAAAGTTTCTCCAATTACACCTCTGGCTCCTCTGTTTTCAGTATTATCCCTGAGCTCCAACACCGCCAGTTGGCGCTCGGAAGTGCCGTCTGCACAGTCAACACTTGCTGCCGTGTTATTGGGGTTCAGTAATGTCAGCTGTTCCCCTGCTGTGCGGACGGCAATTTCTCCTGCTCTGTCCACATTCTCACTACTACAGATTTGAAAGTTTCTCCAATTACACCTCTGGCTCCTCTGTTTTCAGTATTATCCCTGAGCTACAACACCGCCAGTTGGCGCTCGGAAGTGCCGTCTGCACAGTCAACACTTGCTGCGGTGTTATTGGGGTTCAGTAACGTCAGCTGTTCCCCTGCTGTGTTCACGGCAATTTCTCCTGCTTTGTCCACATCCACTGTACTACACATTTTAAAGTTGCTCCAATTACACCTCTGGCTCCTCTGTTTTTATTCTTATCCCTGGGCTCCAGCACCGCCAGTTGGCGCTCAGAAGTGCCGACTGCACAGTCAACACTTGCTGCGGTGTTATTGGGGTTCAGTAACGTCAGCTGTTCCCCTGCTGTGTTCACGACAATTTCTCCTGCTTTGTCCACATCCACTGTACTACACATTTTAAAGTTGCTCCAATTACACCTCTGGCTCCTCTGTTTTTATTCTTATCCCTGGGCTTCAGCACCGCCAGTTGGCGCTCAGAAGTGCCGTCTGCACAGTCAACACTTGCTGCGGTGTTATTGGGGTTCAGTAACGTCAGCTGTTCCCCTGCTGTGTTCACGGCAATTTCTCCTGCTTTGTCCACATCCACTGTACTACACATTTTAAAGTTGCTCCAATTACACCTCTGGCTCCTCTGTTTTTATTCTTATCCCTGGGCTCCAGCACCGCCAGTTGGCGCTCAGAAGTGCCGTCTGCACAGTCAACACTTGCTGCGGTGTTATTGGGGTTCAGTAACGTCAGCTGTTCCCCTGCTGTGTTCACGGCAATTTCTCCTGCTCTGTCCACATTCACTGTGCTACTTATTTAAAACTTTCTCCAATTAGGCCTCTGACTCCACTCTGTTTTTATTATTTACCCTGGGTTCCAGCACAGCCAGCTGGTTCTCGGCAGTGTCTTTGGCACGGGTACTCCCTCCTGCCCAGCCTGGTTCCAGCACGCCAGCTGTTTCCGGGTAGTGTCAACGTCACTTTGCCTCCAATGCGTTGTCCTGTCGTGTTGCGGTCGGGTTAGCCGACTCTATGGTGCCTGCAGTTTAGGTGACTCCTATGTGGGCTGCGGGATCTGGCAATGAAGGCTGGTTCCATAGTGCCAATAGGACAAGCACCCCCTGTAGGACTGTGGGTTTTGGTAACTGCGGCCGGCTCGCGGACTTGAACTTTTTTTTACATGGGTACCTTCTGCTACCCATCCGGGTTCCAGTACCGTCAGCTGGTTCTCGGCAGTGCCTTTGGATTAGGTGCCTCCTTCTCGGTATCCAAGTTCCACCAACGTCTGCTGGTCCTTGGTAGTGCTTTCTGGCACAGGTACCTCCTGCTTAGTAACCGAGTTCCAGTAACATCAGCTGGTCCTCGGTAGTTCCATTGGCTCTTGTACCTTCTGCTACCCATCCGGGTTCCAGTACCGTCAGCTGGTCCTCGGTAGTTCCATTTGCTCTTGTACCTTCTACTACCCATCCGGGTTCCAGTACCGTCAGCTGGTTCTCGGCAGTGCCTTTGGATTAGGTGCCTCCTTCTCGGTATCCAAGTTCCACCAACGTCTGCTGGTCCTTGGTAGTGCTTTCTGGCACAGGTACCTCCTGCTTAGTAACCGAGTTCCAGTAACATCAGCTGGTCCTCGGTAGTTCCATTGGCTCTTGTACCTTCTGCTACCCATCCGGGTTCCAGTACCGTCAGCTGGTCCTCGGTAGTTCCATTTGCTCTTGTACCTTCTACTACCCATCCGGGTTCCAGTACCGTCAGCTGGTTCTCGGCAGTGCCTTTGGATTAGGTGCCTCCTTCTCGGTATCCAAGTTCCACCAACGTCTGCTGGTCCTTGGTAGTGCTTTCTGGCACAGGTACCTCCTGCTTAGTAACCGAGTTCCAGTAACATCAGCTGGTCCTCGGTAGTTCCATTGGCTCTTGTACCTTCTGCTACCCATCCGGGTTCCAGTACCGTCAGCTGGTCCTCGGTAGTTCCATTTGCTCTTGTATCTTCTGCTACCCATCCGGGTTCCAGTACCGTCAGCTGGTTCTCGGCAGTGTCTTTGGCACGGGTACTCCCTCCTGCCCAGCCTGGTTCCAGCACGCCAGCTGTTTCCGGGTAGTGTCAACGTCACTTTGCCTCCAATGCGTTGTCCTGTCGTGCTGCGGTCGGGTTAGCCGACTCTATGGTGCCTGCAGTTTAGGTGACTCCTATGTGGGCTGCGGGATCTGGCAATGAAGGCTGGTTCCATAGTGCCAATAGGACAAGCACCCCCTGTAGGACTGTGGGTTTTGGTAACTGCGGCCGGCTCGCGGACTTGAACTTTTTTTTACATGGGTACCTTCTGCTACCCATCCGGGTTCCAGTACCGTCAGCTGGTTCTCGGCAGTGCCTTTGGATTAGGTGCCTCCTTCTCGGTATCCAAGTTCCACCAACGTCTGCTGGTCCTTGGTAGTGCTTTCTGGCACAGGTACCTCCTGCTTAGTAACCGAGTTCCAGTAACATCAGCTGGTCCTCGGTAGTTCCATTGGCTCTTGTACCTTCTGCTACCCATCCGGGTTCCAGTACCGTCAGCTGGTCCTCGGTAGTTCCTCAGCCTTCTTGTACTTTCTGCTACATTTCCAAGTTCAAGCTTTTTGAAATGGTTCTTGGTAATCACTCTGGATCTCCCTGATGAGGACCCTGAAGACCAACCCGAAGAAGACGAGGACCCCGAAGACGACGACCCTGAAGACGAGGACCCTGAAGACCACCCCGAAGAAGACGAGGACCCTGAAGACGAGGACCCTGAAGACCACCCCGAAGAAGACGAGGACCCTGAAGACCACCCCGAAGAAGACGAGGACCCTGAAGACCACCCCGAAGAAGACGAGGACCCCGAAGACGAGGACCCAGAAGACCAACCCGAAGAAGACGAGGACCCCGAAGACGAGGACCCGGAAGACGACCACCCTGAAGACCACCCTGAAGAAGACCAAGAAGATGACCCTGAAGAAGTTGACCAAGAGGACAAAGAAGAGAACACAAGTACCAAGATACAGAAGAACAAGAGACAGAAAACCAAGAAGCAGAAATACAAGAAGCTGCAGAACAAAAAGCGGAAGAACATTAAGCATAAGATTAAAATTCAGAGCAAAAGATAATATCTAAATTATAAGCAGAATATGACTAAGCAGTGTATGGGGGTGAGTCCGTTCCTCCTCGTGGTGCCCCTGGAAAAGACCTGCTGCTGCAGGCCAAACTGAACGCGGACAAATCCTGTTGTGAATCTTTTGTGACGGGCAGAACGAAAGGTGTAATGTCCAACCTTTTATAGATAACAACTACAGGAATGCCTGTCACAAATAAGAATATGATGAAGAAGAAGAATTTGAAGAAGATGAAGAAGTAGAATATGAAGAATGTAAAAAAAAGAATAATACGAAGAAGGTGAAGAAGAAGAAGGTGAAGAAGTGGATGAAAAAGATGCTGAGGATGATGAAGGAGAAAGTGTGGGAGAAGTAAAAAAGAAGGTGAAGAGCATGGAAGTAGTGAAACATAAATATCTGACAAAATATAAAAATACTTAACATAGTTAATATTTCCGTAACTCAGAACATCTTAAAAAAATAGTAATTCCTGCTATTCCATTTGATTGGGCTAAACCTCTATGCCTTTATTGTCTCCCCCACCTCCCCCAATACATTCTACATTATTCTTAGTTGTTTTCCTTCATGTAGAATTAACCTACAAGGAAAGAAAGGGTTTATTTTAATTCCGATATTTATGTCCCATTGACTCGCATTGGTTTCCGGTATCGGAATCGGCGATATCCGATACTTTTTCGGTATCAGTCCGATCCAATCCGATCCGATATTTCCCGATATCGGAAGGTATCGCTCAACACTACTCCTGAGTAGAGCAATACCACATATGTGGTCAAAAACTACTTTTTAGGCACAGTGCAAAGCTCAGAAGGGAAGGAACACCATATCGGAGTGCAGATTTGCCATGTCACATTGGCAGTGCCCCTAAGGTGCCAGAACAGCAGGACCCCATTTTACAAACTACACCTCTTAATTAAATCATCTAGAGGTGCAGTAATCATATTGACACCACAGGTGGGTCACAGAATTTTATACCATTAGGCAGTGAAGAAAATAAAATTAATATTTACCACTATAATGTTATTTTATCCCCAGATTTTACAGTTTCAGGCTGTGTGCCCACAATGCGTTTTTCAAGCGTTTATGCTGCGGAATTTCCGCAGCATAAACGCTTCAAAAACGCTTGGTAATCCGCCCCCCATGGTCCCCAATGACAAGCCGCACTTTCAATACCCATGCTGCGGTTTTTTCGCGTTGCACTGCTCGCGTTGTTGTGAAGGACCTGCTATGACGTCACTCAGTCATGCGACCCATCACATGGCTCAATGACATCACCGCAGGTCCTTCACATCACCGCGAGCAGTGCAAGACACCGGATGGAGCAGACAAAACACCGGGAAGACATCGGAAGGTGAGTATAAACTTTATTTTTTTTATTTTTCACCATTCTTATTCTTTTTTTTTTAACTAACTTGGTCACACTACTATAAATCCATGCCGGTTGCATGGATTTATATAGTGTGAACAAGTTGTCAAGCACTTTTCCAAGTGATGCTAAAATCGCTTGGAAAAGCACTTGATAACCTGCATGCAGAAATGCATGCAAAGACGCTTCACAAACGCTTCTACCTGGCGGTAAAACCGCATGTGTTTTTCCTGCCAGGGAGAAGCGTAAAAAATATGCAGCATTTCTGCATCGTGGACACATAGCCTCACAAGGGGAAATAGGTAAAAATAACCACATGATTTGTTACACAATTTCTCGCGAACGTGGCAATACCCCATATGTAGCTGTACTGTTTGGCCGCACGGCGAGACTCGGGAGGGAAGGAGCGCTATTTGACGCGTGGAGAACAAATTTTTGGAAAATAGTTTGCGGACTCCATATACAGTGCCAAAAGAGCAGAAGCTTCCCTCAATTGACCCCAATTTGGAAATTACACCCCTCTGAGAATCATCTAGAGGTGTAGTGATGATTTTGACTCCATGGGTGTTTTCCAGAAACAAAAAGCAATGGACATTACTAAGTGAAAATGCAAATATGCCATTATAGTGCCCGTAAATTGTGCCCAACTTGTGCTTCAGGAGACACACACCCCGTAAATTAAGTGAGCTCTCCTCGCTACAGAGATGCCAAACATGTAGACACACTGTGGGGCTCAGAAGGAAGGGGGGCATTTGGATTTCTTTTGGTGGGAGCCACATGACTTTTCCAGAGCCTTTGTGCTACCAGCAACGTGGAAGCCCCCTATATTTCTCTTAACAGATGATGGACCTGAGTGCGGACTTGTTTTTTGTGGGTTGAGTAGAAGCTTTTATTGATGCCATTTTGGAGTACAGAACATTTTGGATCAGTTCACATTTATCCTGCTCTCTATGCTGAGCACTTACATCGGGGTTTCTATCTAAATATACAAAACACGTGATTTGGATGAAGCCCCCGAGGAATCCATTCACTAATGAGGCAGTAGATTTACTCTGGACTCTGGCTTCTGTTCAGTGGTGTCCGGTTTTTAAGAGGTGCATAAAACTTTCGCCTGACTATGCTTTTATGCACGCCTAAAAAGACAGACACAACCAGGGTTGGGTTGGGGTGTCTGGGATCCACGTGAATTGACTCTAAGGGCCCACCCTACAGCTGTATGCAAATATCTGTTAGCCGTTATTCCCATAATATAGGAGTGTCGACTGTAAATCACAGGCGGCTCCTGCACATCTACTGTGCGTACGCAATAATTGAGATGTACAATTACGGTGGTTTCCATTAAAGGGCTTCTTTGGTTAAAACAAGCTATCACTGATCCATGGACTCTACAGGATAGGTGACAATTTATTGATAGTTTAGGTCCGACCTTTGCAAACCACACCAATCGGAAGAATGGGGAAGTTTTATCCTTGACAGGACACTTATCCCCATTTTAAAATACAACAGCAGGTGGGCGTCTGACCGCCGACTCATTCATTCTCTTGGAGGCTTCCAGACAAAACAAGAACAGCGCTCGCAGCCATTGAGGGAATGAATGGACCGATCAATGGTCAATTCGCACATGCCGCTCCAGTCTAATGGGGATAAAAGCTCCACATTCTGCCGATTGGGTCCCAGCAGTCAGACCCCCACCAATCAATAAGTTATCACTTATCCTGTGGAAAGGTGATTACTTTGTTTCACTGGAAAACCCCTGTTACTACATCTCTGCCGCTGTGTTCCAAGTATTTAATCTGTAATATCAGAGAGAACAAATGACTGCCATACACAACATAATCCACTATACCAACACTAATAATACCACATACAAGGGACAAATACTGCCACACCATCACCAGATCACATATTACCACCACATAGTGACCAAATAATACCACATACAAGGAACAAATACCGCCACTACATGACTACACCACATATTACCACCACATAGTGACCAAATAACACCACATACAAAGAACAAATATTGCCACACCATGACCAGATTACATATTACCACCACACAGTGACCAAATATTACAATACTGATCATGAATACAAACCACAATACTAACACTGTTATTACCACCAGTGACATTATACACAAGAGCTCAGCATATAATATACAGTGTATAGTGTATAGGTAAAACAGTGATCACCAGTGACATTATACACAGGAGCTCTTTATGTAGTGTCAGCATATACAGTACAGACCAAAAGTTTGGACACACCTTCTCATTTAAAGATTTTTCTGTATTTTCATGACTATGAAAATTGTACATTCACACTGAAGGCAACAAAACTATGAATTAACACATGTGGAATTATATACTTAACAAAAAAGTGTGAAACAACTGAAAATATGTCTTATATTCTAGGTTCTTCAAAGTAGCCACCTTTTGCTTTGATGACTGCTTTGCACACTCTTGGCGTTCTCTTGATGAGCTTTATATGGGTTCCATCATTTTGTGTGGAGCAATATATGGGGTCCATTATTCTGTGTGGAGTATTAAATGGGGCCAATTATTCTCTATGGAGCATTATATGAAGCCCATTATACTGTATGGAGCATTAGATGGGGCCCATTATTCTGTATGGAGCATTATATGGGGCCCATTATTCTGTATGGAGCATTATATGCGCTCATTATTCTGTATGCTGCATTATATGGGGTCCATTATTCTGTATGCAGCATTATATGGGTCCCATTATTCTGTATGGAGCAATATATGGGGTCCAATATTCTGTTTGGGCATTATATGCAGTCCATTATTCTGTCTGCAGCATTATATGGGGTCCAATATTCTGAATGGAGCATTATATGGAGCCCATTATTCTGTATGGAGCAATATATGGGTTCCAATATTCTCTATGGTGCACTATATGGGGTCGATTATTCTGTATGCAGCATTATATGGGGCCCAATATTCTGTATAGAGCATTATATGGGGCCCATTATTTTGTATGCAGCATTATATGGGGTCCAGTATTCTGTATGCAGCATTATATGGGTCCCATTATTCTGTATGGAGCAATATATGGGGTCCAGTATTCTGTATGGTGCATTACATGGGGCCCATTATTCTGTATACAGCATTATATGGGGTCCAGTATTCTGTATGGGGCATTATATAGGGCCCATTATTCTGCATGGAGCAATATATGGGGTTCATTATTCTGTGTGGAGCATTATATGGGGCCCATTATTCTGTATGCAGCATTATATGGGGTCCAGTATTCTGTATGGAGCATTATATGGGGCCCATTATACTGTGTGGAGCATTATATGGGGTCCATTATTCTGTATGGAGGACTAGGTGGTGCCCACGATTCTGCATGGAGAACTATGTGGTGCCCATTATACTGTATGGAGGACTATACTCTTCGGCTGCACTGTGCGCTGCGAGGATTCGCCGGTTTCGGAGCTATTGTAGTTTACAATAGATATCACTCATGTAATGTAAGAAATAAGTGAAATATTTGGCATTGTACTATACCTATATTTCTCTGCTGTATCTGCTGTATCTCTGCTGAGACTCTTTCGCCTGAGGCCCGTGGAAACCTGAAGCCAGCCCTGGGAGAAAGAAATAGTAAATGGGCATGGATTGGGGCATGGCCAAAATTTGCCACAGTGCGTTACGTGCCACATGATGTGTCCCTCTTTCTGTTCTTCCAAAGCTGAGAGGTATGGCTAAATCTGTAGCACCCAGTAGTCCGGTATGCTGCCAGGAGTCGGCTATGGTAACAAGGTCACAAGATGTAACCGGTGAATTTCCTTTCACTGTACAGGCTAGAGAAGAGGATGAGGAAGAATCACCTGAAGCCAATAATCCTGACTTGTAGGAGTCCCAGGACACCTTTGGGACTGCCCAGCTCAGGGACTTAAAAGGAATCTGTCAACAGGTTTTTGCTATGTAATCTGAAGGCAGTAGGAGAAACACAGAATTCAGGGATGTGTCACTTGTGAAAGTGCATACTGTTGTTTACTAACTGTGAAGGATTTATCACTAAGACATTAACATTGCCGAACTAGTCTGGCAACTAAGAACCTCACTGTCTATGGACATTTTGACATTGTATATACAGAGCCTGGTGTGGGCAGGGTTAGCATCCTCAGCTCTGCTTCATTCTGAATATAAAAGCTCTGATTGTGTCAGAACGGCTGCAAGCAGTAATCTAAGTGATGGTTGGATTCAGCTTCTCTTTGCCTACATCATGCTGCTCTCAGATGAGGTAGCAAAAACCTGCTGACAGATTTCCTTTAACGGTGAAAGGTACTCTGCAAAAATGTAAGGGTGTTAAATGGTGTTCCCCAGTAGCCGGTAACCGATAATCGTTTTCCACATTTGGCCAGGCATAAAGATCTGTTTTGTCGAGGGGCCAAAGTGAGGGGCCAGGTAAAAGAGCGCTTCCTCAAGACACAAGAGGCACAATTTAAGCCTGGGGATTGGGTTCTTGTGTTAGTACCCACAGTGGAAAGCAAGTTCCTTACCGAGTGTTAGGGACCCTATGAGATGGTGAAAAAGGTGGGAGAGGTCAACTATAAAATATGCCACCAAGGGAAAAGGAATCTCTATATCATGGCAAGCTACTAAAACCCTGGAAGAATAGAGACCCACTCGAAATCCAAGTTTGTTGGCCCAGTCAGAAGCCAACATTGTGGGTATTAAAAGGGCAGAAAGATTGTCACCTTCCCACAAACAAAATGGCCGGAAATTGGTACACCTAAATAACGACAGGTTCTTGGAGTTACCAGGTCTCACTTGTGGCATCAAGCATGAGATACGCTCTGAGCCTAATGCTCGGGTCAATTTAAAGCCCTATAGAATTCTAGAGGCCCACAGGGAGGCAGTCTCACAGGAGGTGTTACAGAGCTGGCCACATCCTCTCATAAAAAAACAGGTCAGAGCATTCCTGGGAATTGTAGGCGATTACAGGAGGTTTGCCCCTAGTTTTGCCATAATAGTAGTACTGTTAAGTGATCTCCTAAAGAACACAAAATCAGTTATGGTTAGTTAGTCTACCAACCAGTGTTGGTAACACTTGATTTCTCCAAAGTGGTTATAGTCCAGACAGATGTGTGGAATGTTGAGCTAGGAGCTGTCATGTCCAGTGAGATCAATGGGGAGGAACACCCGATGGCCTACTCGAGTAGAAAGCTTTCCCCAAGTGAAAAAAATTTGCTGTAGAGCATAGACCCGGTAAGCTACGTACATGGGAATACGGATGGTCTGTCAATGGTACTCTATTATGGGCAGATGGTGCCCAACCCCCCAGCTTTGGACAGAGGTGGGGTATGTAAGAAAGCAGAAGGTAAGGTTATTGAGATGGATTTATTTTGACCGGATTTTGTGTCCAGGATTTAGGAGTTATCAAAAGAGCCTGGGTGGGAGAGGTTGCTCCCATACTCCTGTCCAAATGACAGGAAAATGGGTTAGCTCAGCAGAGTGAGGTATGCTCAAGCTGAACAGAGGTGTGTTTGTTGGTGAAAACATTTAAAACTACTTGAGCTGCTACTACCTGCAATACTGAGATTGGTGAGACTGCCACATTTACTTTGTTGTATTCGGCTGAAGAAAGGACTGTTTATGTTATTCATTTGGGCTGAAGAGAGGCTGCTTTCATTTTGGAGCTGTAACGTTTATGAAGGAAAATAAACTATATTTTGGTTTTAACATTAAAACCCTATGCCTGTTCGTATCTAATCGACTACCAGAGAGTTGAACTCCTGCAGTGTATAAGGAGAGACCTATTAGTCTAGGGTTGCAGGGTGGGAGAAGTCAAGGGACCTGTCTTAGTCTAGATATCCGAGACACATAGGGACCGATTCATCAAAGCTTTCACTCCAGAATAATGGCTTAAACGCTTTCAAAAGTCAAACAATTTAGTCGCTTATGTTATTTTCATGTAGGGGATCGGCCCTTACCGGACATTGAACACACTGTGACTTTAAAGCACCATGCTCCCCTCTGAGCCTTGCTGTTGGACTAGTCTCCACCCCCTGCTGTTGTTGGTATGTGCTGTGAGAGAAAGGAGAACCAGGAAGTAGACAGCTCATGTGGATGTGTGTGTGTCTGAGGTAACAGGGAGACGCTGTCAGCTTCTCTGATCAGCAGAGACTATAAAGAAGACACTGTTAATCTATGGAAAGAGAAGATTATGGTCTATAGCAAGATTTGTTGTTTGAGAATGTGTCAAGGAGTAGAGAAATTTATACTTTTCTTGAAGAACGTTTTCCCTGGAGACTGAGGACCTGAGATAACACACAACACAGCGTGTCAGCCATTTCTGTGAGAGTGAAGCAAAGTTTGTCTGCTGGCTGGATGAAAGAGATCCCGTATACAAGGAAAGGACTCAAGTGAATTCATCCGGCTCTTTGTAACCACGAACAAGCTGCGGCCGCGATATGCGCCTGATCTACGCACGCGTGAGTGATCGATCAGCGTGAACTATGTTAGAGTTTAGCGTAGTTTCCTGTAGCTAGGACGCTGTAGCAGCGTGGCCCTAATAGCGGAAAGCCAGATAGGGGATTATCTCAGAGTAGTTTGTGAAACTTGTTGTGTATTGTTTGTTCTGAGCTTTCATTGCCATAGCTGGAGCATAGTTTGTGACTTGCTCCAGTTATATTTTCCTATGTTCATGTTGGTAATATTGTTATTGTAAATACTGTTATCCTCATCTCCTGGCATATAATTCCTTTGTATATAATAAAGTGGGAGTTTTGTTTCAGTCTTATCGTCTGCTGTGCCGTACTTGAATCCTGCTTTGCGGTGTTCTTTGGACACTTCTACATTCACACCAGTTTCTACCAGCTCCGCCAAAATAGGCAGAGCTGGGGAGGGACGGGGAGTGGCATGGATATGATGTCACAGCTCGTCTAATTCATAATGGCACAGCGGATGGAGGCGTACTCCACTCCTCGCTTCTTCATGAATCTGGAGCGTCTGACTCCAGCACGCCCCCTCATCAAGACCGATGTAAACAATGTAGGTGTTGATGAATTTAGCCCATAGTCTCGGGCAAGGCCTTTCAAAATATGTTTTCTTTGAAAGGCCTCAGAGTCACAAAGTTGGGCCACGTTCACATATTCAGTATTTGGTCAGTATTTCACATCAGTGTTTCTAAGCGGAAACCAGTAGTGGGTGATAAATACAGAAGTGGTGACATGTTTCTATTATACTTTTCCTCTGACTGTTCCACTTCTGATTTTGGCTTAAAAATACTGATGTAAAATACTGACCAAATACTGAGTGTGTGAATGTGACGCTACTGAAAAAACACAACCGGAGTCTGTTTCATGCTGCCCATGGTACAGGCATGAATCTCCCGTCAGGTTCTCTTTATATAGTGAAAATGAGTTGGCTGTATTACTTATAATCTTTTTTATTCATTATAGTGCATTGTTCCTATATGTGGGTGCTAACATAAGAAAATTTACAAAATGCAAAATCTTCCATAAATATAAGACTTAATGTCTATGTCAGTTTCATGGGAAGTCAATTAACACCTATAAGGGGGCCCGAAAGTAAGCTCTTCAGTAAAAAAATTCCAATATATCACCTAAAAAGTAACTAATTATTGGATAATTTTAAAAAAATACAATCTTTATTGCCAAAGGGCAAAAGTAAGTAACGGGATGTAGGACGAACATCTGCACATAAAAAATGACGACCTCAAAGATAAGTAGTTCATCTGTGCAAAACTTCAGTAACAAAGACCAAGGAAAACCAACCACAGTATTAATAAGAATAAATCAATAATGGATAAAAGACCAAAGCGCGAGATAGAGATGGCATAATGAGAAAACGTCATAAGAAAGGAGCAGGAGTTAAAAGTAGAATAAATCTGATTTCGCTAGCAATAAAAAGCCATGGATAAATCTGGACATAAGTGTGTTTTTAAACTCTGCAAAACAAATTCACTAGTCCAGAATGGGGGAAATCTGTCTACTTATATATCTGATTACTTAACCTGTACTGAAACTGAATTACATCCTGTATTATACTCCAGAGCTGCACTCACTATTCTGCTGGTGGAGTCACTGTGTATAAACATTACTTGTCCTGTACTGATCCTGAGTTACATCCTGAAGATCTTTTATTATAAAAATGAAAAACATAACAATAATAATAGCAGAAACATAACAAAATTAATAACCAGAAAATAAACAATGTAATGAACTGGTCCAGCCACTCCCTCTCCCCTCACACACACATTATACAGTTATATGAAAAAGTTTGGGCACCCCTATTAATATTAAGCTTAATGTTTTATAAAAATTGTTTTTTTTGCAACAGCTATTTCAGTTTGATATATGTAATAACTGTTGGACACAGTAATGTTTCTGCCTTGAAATGAGGTTTATTGTACTAACAGAAAATGTGCAATTTGCATTCAAACAAAATTTGACAGGTGCATAATATTGGGCACCTCACCAGAAAAGTGACATTAATATTTAGTAGATCCTCCTTTTGCAAAAATAACAGCCTCAAGTCGCTTCCTGTAGCTTTTAATGAGTTCCTGGATCCTGGATGAAGGTATTTTTGACCATTCCTCTTTACAAAACAATTCCAGTTCAGTTAAGTTTGATGGTCGCCGAGCATGGACAGCCCTCTTCAAATGATCCCACAGATGTTCAATGATATTCAGGTCTGGGGACTGGGATGGCCATTCCAGAACATTGTAATTGTTCCTCTGCATGAATGCCTGAGTAGATTTGGAGCGGTGTTTTGGATCATTGTCTTGCTGAAAGATCCATCCCCTGCGTAACTTCAACTTTATCACTGATTCTTGAACATTATTGTCAAGAATCTGCTGATACTGAGTGGAATCCATGCGTCCCTAAACTTTAACAAGATTCCCGGTGCCGGCATTGGCCACACAGCCCCAAAACATGATGGAACCCCCACCAAATTTTACTGTGGGTAGCAAGCGTTTTTCTTGGAATGCTGTGTTTTTTTGCCGCCATGCATAACGCCTTTTTGTATGACCAAACAACTCAATCTTGGTTCCAAAAAGAAATTGGCTTCCCCAAATGTGCTTTGGAATA
The DNA here is from genome assembly GCF_046119375.1 of Phyllobates terribilis. Lineage (NCBI taxonomy): Eukaryota > Metazoa > Chordata > Amphibia > Anura > Dendrobatidae > Phyllobates > Phyllobates terribilis. The sequence continues at coordinate 124,408,589 of NW_027362765.1, forward strand.
TCTCAGCTGACTCTGTTTGTGGCGTGCTTGCAGAAGCGGCTTCTTTCGCATCACTCTCCCATACAGCTTCTCCTTGTGCAAAGTGCGTTGTATAGTTGACCGATGCACAGTGACACCATCTGCAGCAAGTTGATGCTGCAGCTCTCTGGAGGTGGTCTGAGGATTGTCCTTGACTGATCTCACCATTCTTCTTCTCTGCCTTTCTGATGTTTTTCTTGGCCTGCCACTTCTGGCCTTAACAAGAACTGTCCCTGTGTTTTTCCATTTCCTTACTATGTTCCTCACAGTGGAAACTGACAGGTTAAATCTCTGAGACAGCTTTTTGTATCCTTCCCCTGAACAACTATGTTGAATAATCTTTGTTTTCCGATCATTTGACAGTTGTTTTTAGGAGCCCATGATGCCACTCTTCAGAGGAGATTAAAACAGGAGAACAACTTGCAAGTGGCCACTTTAAGTTGCTTTTCTCATGATTGCACACACCTGGCTATGAAGTTCAAAGCTCAATGAGGTTACAAAACCAAAAAAAGTGCTTTAGTAAGTGAGTAAAAAGTAGGTAGGAGTATTTAAAACAAGAAAATGATAAGGGTGCCCATACTTATGCACCTGTCAAATTTTGTTTGAATGCAGATTGCACATTTTCTGTTAGTACAATAAACATCATTTCAAGGCAGAAACATTACTGTGTCCAACAGTTATTACATATATCAAACTGAAATAGCTGTTGCAAAAACACCAATTTTTATAAAACATTAAGCTTAAGATTAATAGGGGTGCCCAAACTTTTTCATATAACTGTACATATATACACAATAATAACTACTTACACTGTGACATCTGGTCCGGTTACCAAAGAAAATAATAATCACAAACAATAAATAAAATAAACAATAGCTGACAAATATATACAAACTTTTTTTTTTTTTTAATTAATATAAAATAAATACTAACTATACAAATATATGCAATACTAAACAAAACACCCCACACTCAAGCCCACCATTCCCAACCCCGGCACTGACCTGAGAGCTGGTCCTGCGTCTCATGCCTATATCCAACGTCCATAGGCCAGATCAGGCAGTGCCAGTTTTTCACCCAAATAACCAGTGTCCCTCAAGATGAACCCACCTCCCCCCTTTTCCCACCACCCAACCTAACACCTACACCCAAACCCATATATACAATATATACAGAAACAAACAATACAATAACAAACAATAGAATAACCACAACTGACAAAGCCCAAGTTCGGCGCCTGCAGCCCTACATCACTGTCTACTGATCAAAACAAAACAAAAATCTATGGTATCAGCAGCAGCCCACCACCAGGAGAGGAGATGACCAGACTAGGGCACACTAAAAGAAAAGCCCCTCCAGAGGAGAGCGGCCCTTCGTGTACCCAGTCTCTCATACTCCAGAGAAGCACCTTCACCAGGTCACCGAGTATGGTCCTAAACACATCGTCCACTGGGAGGATTTTCCGTTGCGTCGATACTAAGCACCGTGCGTTCCACGTGTGATACCTAACCACTGCGCTAACTAGAAATAAGGTGCAGCGGTCCCGACCACCCAGGTCCCCGAATGCTCCATAGGCCCATTCCGCATAAGAGAGACCGGCCAGCCAGGGCCAGCCAATGGAGGCGCCCACCCTGTTGTACACCTCTGTGTTAAAGGGACAACGAAGCAGGAAGTGGTCCATGCTTTCAAGCATGGTACCACAATGCTCCCGAGGACAGTTCCTGTCCTCAGTGCTCCTACACTTCAGATTGTCCCTCCCACACAGTTTCCCATGGAAGCAGCGCCAAGCCAAGTCCCAAAACTTCGAGGGGATCCTGATAGAATTCAAAAGATGCAGACCCACCCCAAGATCCCGACTTGGGCAATCCCTGAGCGCCAGAGGCCTCTGAAAATGGGTCAACAGAACCCTTTTGTCAAGGAACTTCCTTGGCAGAGTCCTGACCTCCCACATTCCCCACCAGCGAATTACCTTCAGAACCACGGTATCGTAAGCCGGGAGATGTCCATGCGGTGTGCGTACATCCTTCAATTGCCCTCCTGTCTCCCATTCCTGGAAGAAAGGCTGAAACCATCCCCTACAGGAGAACACTCACGGAGGAGCCCTCTCTTTCCAGAGGTTTGCAATATTGATCTTAATGAAGGTATTCACAAGGAATACCACAGGGTTGACCATACCCAACCCTCATAGTCTCCTCATACGGTAAGTAACCTCCCTCTTGACCAGGTTCAGTCTATTCCCCCATAACAGTTGGAAGAACAAACTGTAGACTCAAGTCCAGAGAGGCTCCGGCAAGATGCACACACTGCCCAGATAGATCAGCAAAGGGAGCAGGTAAGTTTTGATCAGGTTTATCCTTTCCCTTAGGGTCAAAGACCAACCCTTCCATTGGTTCACCTTCTGAGTGGCGATCTCTAGCCTGCTGTCCCAATTTTGTTTGGGGTAATCCCCATGGCCAAATTCGATGCCAAGAACTTTTGCAGAGACTTTGGGTCCTGGAAGGGTGTCCGGGAGATCAAAACCAGGATCTCCTCCTCCCAACCAGAGACTCTCACACTTATCCCGATTGATCTTGGACCCGGATGCCTCCGAGTAGCTATTTACCTCTGACATCAGCCATTCTGCCTCCCCATCAGAGGAAACAAAAACGGTGACGTCATCGGCATATGCCATCACTCTCAGAGTGGCTTCCGGTGCTGCCTGGTCCATCCCGATCCCAGCCAACGGTCCACGCTCCACCGTCCTAAGAAGCGGGTCAATCGCAAACACGTACAGCAGCGGGCTCAAGGGACAACCCTGGCGAACACCACACCCAACCTCAAAAGAGCTGCAAATCCAACCGTTCACAAGCGGGAAACTCTCTGCCCCAGCGTACAAGGTCTTAAGCCAATCAACAAACCCCCCCAGCAGGCCATACCTCAGAAGGACAGACCAGAGGTACTTATGATTAACCCGATCAAACGCTTTTGCCTGGTCCAATGAGAGCATGTACCCCTTCCAGTGGCCAGCCCTACCCTGCTACACCGCCTCTCGGACACAGAGTACAGCACTAATTGTACTGCGGCCCGGAACAGAGCAATGCTGGGCTCCCGAAAGGAGTCGGGGCACAAATTTCACCAGCCGATTAAACAGCACCTTTGCCAAAACCTTCCTGTCTGCATTGAGAAGCGCTATGGGATGCCAATTCTCAATGCAAGATGAGTCCTTACCCTTTGACAAGATGATCAGGGCAGACCTCCTCATTGACTTTGGCAGAGTGACCGAGGAAAGACACTCATTGAATACCTCAGTCAAGAGGGGAACCAAGGCGTCCTTAAAGGTCTTATAGAATTCAAATGTTAAGCCATCTGGACCGGGAGATTTCTTTAGGGCAAGCCCTTTAATCGCCAACTTAACTTCCTCTTCCCTGATCATCTCTGTCAAAACGCCAAGAGAGGGGTCTACCCCTGGTTCGGGGACGGCTTCTGCCAGAAAAGCCAACATCTCATCCCAATCCAGATCCCTCTTCCCCAAGAGGTGCGAGTAGAAGGATCTGACGACCTCCAGGATCCCTGATCTGGATCTTTTCAGGGATCCCGCAGTGTCAACCAGTCCTGTAACAACTTTACTATTCATTGACATCTTGCAGTTTCTGTAAGTGTCGGGCGAGCGGTACTTCCCATAATCCCTCTCAAAAACCAAAGATGCGTGTCTATCATACTGAAACCTCATTAGCAAAGATTTCACTCTGCAGATCTCCTCGTGGCTACCTCCAGTTGAGACAAGATGATTGAGTTTCCTCCTCAGGCCCTGATACAGGCGGTACCTGTCCAGGCTCCTGAGGCTCGAGAGCTGGCGGAAGAATCTCGCCATCCTTTTCTTGAACATCTCCCACCACTCTGACTTACTATTACAAAGATCCAGTAAGGGTACCTGGCTCTGAAGAAAATCCTCAAAGGACTGTCTTATCTCCGCTTCTTCCAAGAGAGACAAATTGAGCCTCCAAAAGCCTCTTCCCATCCGGGGGGTCTCTGTAACATTCAGGGAAAACAAAATCATACAGTGATCGGAGAACTCCACCTCAACAACAGATACTGCTGAAGAGATGGCTTCCTCCTTTAAATAAAACCTGTCTATCCTGGAACTACAGTTACCTCTATGATAGGTGAACCCCTCGTGGCCTGCGGTGTGCTGGATGTGGACATCCACCAGGCGAGCCTCATTAACTATACTATTAAGGGCGACGCTATCATAAGTAAGCTTGTCTCTGGAACTTCCTCTATCACGGGGCCTCGTGACAGTGTTAAAGTCCCCTCCAAAGACGACCTGCCGACTCATAAAAAGGTAGGGCTTGATCCTCATAAAGAGACACTTCCGGTCCCACTTAGATTGGGGACCATAGATGTTAATGAGCCGAAGCTCCTGTCCCTTCATGAGGACATCTAATATCAGGCACCTCCCCATTTCTAACTCAATAACCCGTCGGCATTCTACCGGTGCGGTAAAAAGGACCGCCACTCCGCTATACGGCTCGGCTGCAAGAGACCAATAGGAGGGCCCGAGTCTCCACTCTCTCTTAGCTATAAACACCTCTGCCATATATGGCAGCCAGGTCTCTTGCAAAAAGAAAATGTCAGCTTCTACCCGGCTAAGAAAATCAAAGGCCACAAATCTAGCCATATTTGACTTAATGCGGGCGACATTAATGGACGCCAGCGTCAACGGAGTCGGTACCGCCATCATTGGTGATTGAGTTAGATGGCTTTCTTCTTCCCACTCCCCTTATCCTCTGCCACAGACGAGGAATCCTTCCCCCTCTTTAATGACACAGAGGTGTCCATTCCCACATTTTTCCTTCTTTTTTCGTCCTCATCTCCGGACTCTGGGCCAGTCCCTCCCCCCAAGGACCTTGCATCCCCAGGAGAAGGAGACTCGGCGCCCCCTGTAAGCTCTGCCGAAGCCGGAACCTCACCCTCAGCCTCCTCTTCTGAGGAAGAGATGTTATCAAGGGCTTGGAACCGGTTAGAAAGACCAACTAGAGGGGAGTCAGTTTTACCTTCCTTAGGTTCCTTGGTCAGAGCGGGAAAAATGTTTTATCTCCCTTCTTTCTCTTCTTTTTGGTGCCAAGCTTACTCTTGTTCTCTAGCCACCGTTTATTATCCTCATCCATACTTTCATAATGGGAGGATTCTGAGGCAGAGACAGTTTCCTCCCTGTGGATCCTCCTGACCTCCTCATCCAACTCATCATCCCTCGGGGCCTCAGCAGCAACACTGGCATCCAGGACAGGGGCCACCCCAGTATCCTGTGGCTCGCCCCGCTCCCTCTCCTGTCTGCGCTTGTCTAGACGACGCAGCTGGGCAGGAGTCTTTTTATTGCTTTTCTTCCCTGGCCCCTCAGCTCCCCCACCCCTGCTAGTCCCCTCCCCAGCAGAATCGGCCTCACAGCTTTCTCCCACCGGGGTCTCGACTGCATTAGCGAAGGAGTGAGGACAACGGCTGAATGGGTGACCTAACTCACCACACAGGTGGCACCTAATCTCTACACAAGAGGCAGCAAGATGGCCGACACCCCCACACAACGCACATTTCTGCACAGTGCAGTTTGCACTGAAGTGTGTGGGGTCGTCGCACCTGTGACAGAGCTTCGGTTGCCCCTGGAAGAAGACCAGGATACAATCCCTACCCAGGAAGGCAGATGATGGAATGTGGGCAACCGTACCACCTGAGCGCTTAAGCTTTACCATAAACGTCCAGGCCCCTGACCAGATACCAAACTTGTTGCGGTTTTTCGTTGGCATCTCCACCACCTCTCCATACCGACCAAGCCACGTCATGATGTCATAACAAGAAAGTGACTCGTTACGAGTCATCACGGTCACTTTCTTGATCTGGTTTTGGCGAGACACTGCCTGAACGGCAAAGTCTCGCCAGCCGGGCTCATTTTTTGCCAACTCATAATTCGTCCAGAAGAGCTCAAGCCCCTCCGGCCGAACAAAGCTGACATCAAACTCAGGCATGGAATAGGGATGTATCAAGGCATAGATGTCAATCGCCTTGAAGCCCATCCTCAGCAGGAGCTCCACAACTTTAGACCTTGGAGGACATGCATCACTGCCCCTCCACCGAAGACGGACCACATTCCTACACACACTGCCTGGCCTGGCTGTTGGGAGGGACCACACTGTATCCCCCCCCTTTTTGCTCTCGGAAGGCCCCGAGGTCATGCCTCTCTATCCAGAAGGATAGATCAACCTCTCGACCCTCTACCATTAGTGATCTCTCCCCCTTCTTTAGAGCCTCTAGAAGGCGCCGTTGCAACATGCCGTCCCCAAAGCCCGGAGACGAGGAGGATGCCCTATTTGCCCCGGAGGTGACACTGGCATAACTCTGGACAGGCGTTGCCACCCCCGGGAGGGCCACCGGACCAGTGACTACATCAGCCCCAACAGCATCACTATTACCCACCTCCATCTCACCCTCCACCAAACCAGCAACAACACCACTAGACAATGAATTGGCCTCATTCACACCCACCACCACATTCATTCCTGCTGGACCAGTGACAATGGTGGATGACCTTTTGACCTCCGCATCAGGCACAAGGGGTTCAGTCACCTCCATAGAACTGGAGGCGACCTCATCCCTGGTCTTGTGTGTGCCCTCCACATCATCAGTCGGTAATTTCTGCTGTTTTGAATTTGTAGTGATGCGCCGCTGATCTTTAGCCGCTGTGAGGCGCAGCTGATCTTTAGCATCAGGATCTTCCTGACCAGCGGCGCCAACACAGAATAGCACTTTGGTGGGAGGACTGGAACGCTCAGCCCCGACAGCCCCCTCACACTGCCGCCGCTCCTCAACTAAGTGATCAGCGGCAACAGCATTCAGAGGCGCCGAGGCTACCGGAGCTGCCAACGACACCGGGCCGCTCCCCCCTCCCACTGAGGAGCGCACCACAGCATCGTGGCCTGACGGAACGCCTGCCGCCGGGCCGCCCTCACAGTCCTGCCTCTCGGCTGATGCACCTCCTGCTACGTCCCCGCTACTACAAGCAGAGACGGAGCTCTGCGCCTCACTACCGCGCTGTGCAATCTCCCCGCGCCTTTGCACTGGATCCACAGCAGAACCCGGGCTGGGCTGGGCAACGGGGCATATACAGCGAGCTGAGCCTGCCGCCGACTCAGGGGGTACAGGGAGGGGGGCATAGACATAGCTTACCGCTTCCTGTAGCTTGGGCTTGGTCTTCTTAGCCTTTTTGTGGCCCCCAGGTGCCTCTTCTGGTAGTTCGTCACCAAGATGGATGTTTGGAGGCACATTGGGGACTCCAGGAGCTTTATCTCTGCCATTAGCGCCCCTGCTGTCACTGTCCTCCCCAGAGCTGGCAGGACTGCCACCGGATGCCATTGCCGCCTGTCCTGCAGGGAGCTTGCTGCACGTGGCCTGTGGATGACTTTGCAGGCTGCCAGGTGGGGCTTCTTGCTGGTCATCATCACTCTCATCATCCGCCTGGCTCTCAGGCTGCAGCCCCATCTGCCTTTGCTCTCTGGTATCAGCCATTTCTCTGTAGCGGTCTTCATTAATTAGTTTTTCTGTGAAAGGACCACTCTGCTCCCTGATGGAGGCTTTCCTTAGTTCCAGCAGGTGAATCTCACTGGTCAGCCTCTTTACCTCAGCCTGGAGTTTAGCCTTCCTCTGTTTGGAGGCCCCCGCAGCTTTTGCGCTTGTGCAGCGCAGCTCCTCCCGAAGTCTCCTGACCAGCTTACTTGCATCTTCATACTCACGGAGGTGGATCATGACCCGGGAGGCATAGGTGGACACAGACTCCCGGGGTCCCTGCAGCGGCCCAACCCCCCTCAGTGAGGTCGGCCTCACCTCCGTGAGCACTCAGCTTTCCTCTGGAAGGAGCGCCATCATGCACGCCGCTGTCAGGCTTTACCTCCATGCTGGAAGCCCTGCGGCTTCTGGGAGTCTCCACAGTCCCGGGGGGAGTAGGAGCCACATTGCTGCGACTCCTGGTGGAGCGTCTCAACCCCGAGTCCTCCGATGTGCAGGCCGGTTGCTGGTTTCTCCTGCCCCCCGCCGGCCTGGTTCAGGAAGCAGAAGCCTGGGACTTGGCTCCATCACTCATCCCAGAAACCCGCTCCCTCCCTGGGTAGGAGAGAGAGCAGGTCCCCAGGTGGAGAGGTGTTGGTTCTCAGAGAGATCAGGAGCACACAGCAGGATCTGCAGACACCACACCCATAATCAGCACACTGAGCAGCAGCTGATCAGAGCTGCACACACTATTCTGCTGGTGCAGTAACTGTGTACATACATTACATTACTTATCCTGTACTGATCCTGAGTTACATCCTGTATTACACTCCAGAGCTGCACTCACTATTCTGCTGGTGGAGTCACTGTGTATAAACATTACTTATCCTGTACTGATCCTGAGTTACATCCTGTATTATACTCCAGAGCTGCACTCACTATTCTGCTGGTGGAGTCACTGTGTACATATATTACATTACTTATCCTGTACTGATCCTGAGTTACATCCTGTATTACACTCCAGAGCTGCACTCACTATTCTGCTGGTGGAGTCACTGTGTACATACATTACTTATCCTGTACTGATCCTGAGTTGTTAGGGGGGCGGTTGCAGACAACTTTATTTAAATGGAACGCAACCGACCCCGGGGTCCACGATGCAGCCAGGTGGGCTGCTGCCGAACACTTTCCGGGTGAAAAGGTACACAACCAACTTGAACGATAAGCCCTTCCGTGTTACAGCACACAGGAATGGGTATAGCGGTTCGCACTATCTCCGTTAGCAGCTCGTGAGATGAGCGACAGGAAAACTATCTGTAGCCCTGTTACTGCACAGGGACTACTCTGGCGGCGCTAGGATGCGTGTGTGACTACGCGACGGGTACACGTGCCTCCAGCCGGCGTGCCACCGGACTGAAGGATGCTACTCCACGTCGCTGAGAGGTGATAGCCGTGGACAGGGCGTCTGCAGACTGCTCGAGGTGTTAGGCGACCCCCTTGGCAAAGCCAGGCTGCAAGATGTAGCTACCTGCCTAAGCAAATCTAAGCCTGCCTGAGTGACCTGTGCTAATCAGCCGAGTGAACTCTGGCATCGGCAGGTCACGGAGAGAGCAGCTAAGGAGCACGTGGAATACACTCGTCCACACAACAGCAACACTTGCTAAAATGATCTGAGCGCGCCGCCATGTTTGTGGGCGGGCCTTTTAAAGATTAAGCCCTGCCCCACTGTCGCACCATTGGTGACATCACCTGTGACCAATCAGGCGGTGCCAGGTCACCGGATCAGCTGGTTTCCGAACCACCAATCACGGTCCGCCATGTCACGGACATGCTCAGTGTGATTCATCTTGGACTTAGGCTGCCGGAGCCCTGACTCCCTCCGCAACCTATACTTCATATCGCTAGGCACAAACACCCAAGATACAACTTGCGCATCTCGTGCATTGGCTAGGCATTGGGACTGATGGTGATGCTGTGCAGCATCAGCCCTGGCTGGACCTGAATGGGAGACCACCAAATCCACTGATGATTCTGAACCCATTTCAGATCCAGCAACCACCTGGCATCTAACGTTATCCTTCCCCTCCACTTGACGCTCATATTCCTCAATGAGAAGGGGAGCGTGAATGTGGTCCACGGGTTCCCAGGAACGATCCTCAGATCAGTGGCCCCTCCAGTGTACGAGGTAATGTTTTTTCCCACTGACCATATTGGACCCCATAATCGCCAGCACCTCAAAATCATCCCCCCTGATGTCAGGAGCAGGTTGGGGTTCTGAGAATTTTGACAGGCGAACCGGCTTAAGAAGTGACACATGAAACGTGTCGTGAATCCTCATGTGTCGTGGCAACTGTAGCCGGTACACTACGGGATTTACCTGGGTACGATCCCAAACCTCCCACGCCTCCAGAGCCCAATCTCTGACCCCAGGTTCCACAGAGGAAACCGGCATAGGGACCGGGACTCGCGGATGTTGCCCATTATTTAGGAGGAACGGAGTCTGACCTTTGGAATCTGCCACTGCGTTGTTCAGGGCAAACTCAGCCCAGGGTAGCAATATCGACCAGTCATTCTGGTTGGCCGAAACGAACTGACGCAAGTATGTCACAAGCGTCTGGTTAGTGCGTTCCACCAGGCCATTAGTCTCCGGGTGATAGGCAGTAGAGAGATTCAGTTCAATGGAGAGCAAGTTGCACAACTCTCTCCAGAACCGGGAGGAAAACTGTGGACCCCGGTCACAGACAATCCTATCAGGCATTCCGTGGAGACGGAAAACGTGACGAATGAACAGTGATGCCAGAACCCGGGAAGAAGGAACCCTGGGCAGAGGAACGAGGTGAACCATCTTAGAGAAAGGGTCAGACACCACCCATATTGTCGTGTTTCCCCGGGACTTAGGTAACTCAACAATAAAGTCCATCCCTACCAGCTGCCAAGGTCTATCTGCCACGGGTAACGGATGAAGAAGACCAGCTGGCCTCTGACGGGACGGTTTATTTCTCGCACAGGAGACACATGCTTGGACATATTCCTTAACGTCTTGGGACAACCGAGGCCACAAATACGACCGTTGGAGAAGCTCTGTGGTACGTCTGACCCCAAAATGACCTCCGATCTTAGAGGCATGTGCCCAAGACAGTACTTCATTCTGTAAATTAGGAGGAATGAACGTCCTCCCGGGAGGAACGAACGTCCTCCCGGGAGGAACCTGGTTTAGGGACACTGGAGCCACCGTCCGCATACATTCTGGCGGAACAATAAGCCGGGGCTCGTCCTCGTCCTCAGCCATATCCATAGACCGGGACAATGCATCCGCCCGAGGATTCTTTTCCCCTTTTAAAAAATGAATGGAACAATTGAACCGGGAAAAGAAAAGAGACCACCTGGCCTGCCTCGGGTTAAGACGCTGCGCCGTCTGTAGGTACGAAAGGTTTTTATGATCGGAATATACCACGAAAGGATGTTTAGCTCCCTCCAAGAGGTACCTCCATTCCGAAAAAGCCATCTTAATAGCCAGTAATTCTTTGTCACCAATCGTATAATTTTTCTCTGCTGGAGAGAAGGTCTTGGAGAAGAAAAAACATGGCCTTGTCCGACCCTGTTCATTCTTTTGAGAGAGAACCGCTCCTGCTCCAACCGAGGAGGCATCGACCTCCAGAAAGAATGGCTTATTCACATCTGGCCGATGGAGAATGGGAGCTTTAGAGAAATAGGATTTAATCTCCCGGAACGCCTCGGATGTCTACTTAGACCAAATCTTGGGATTGGCACCCTTCCGGGTTAAAGCGGCCAAGGGAGCCACCAGTGTGGAAAAATGTGGTATGAACTGCCGGTAATAATTAATTAAGCCCGTGAAGCGTTGTACCGCTTTAAGAGAATGAGGCTCCTGCCAGTTCTGTACCGCTACCAATTTTTGTGGATCCATAGCCAATCCCTTACTTGGATATGATGTAACCCAGGAACGGTAACGACTCTCGTTCAAACTGACACTTCTCCAGCTTACAATATAAAGAATTTGCTCACAAACGTTCAAAAACCCTGTGAACATCCTCTCTGTGTGTGGAGAGGTCCGGGGAAAAAATAAGCATATCCTCGAGATAGACTACCATGGAAGATATTAGTAAATCCCGAAAGATATCATTGACAAAATCTTGAAAAACCGCCGGAGCATTGCATAATCCGAAGGGCATAACGAGATACTCATAATGACCATCACGAGTATTAAAGGCAGTTTTCCACTCGTCACCTTCACGGATTCGCACAAGATTATACGCCCCTCGTAGGTGCAATTTAGTGAAGATGTTAGCCCCTCGCAACCTGTCAAATAGTTCAGAAATCAGGGGTAGAGGGTATTTATTCTTGATGGTGATAGCATTTAGTCCTCTATAACCTATGCAGGGACGTAAATCACCCTCTTTCTTCTGAACGAAGAAAAACCCCGCTCCCGCAGGAGAGACTGATTTTCTGATAAACCCCCTAGCCAAGTTCTCTTTGATGTAGTCAGACATGGCCTGGGTCTCAGGTACAGACAGGGGGTAAACCCTACCGCGAGGAGGCTCCGCACCAGGAACCAAATCAATAGGGCAGTCATACTGTCGGTGAGGAGGAAGAGTCTCAGCAGCCTTTTTGGAAAAGACGTCCGCGAAACTTCGATATTGCTCGGGTAGAGCGGACAAGTCAAGAGACGGTTCTGAGACTACCCCCCGAGCAGCTGTGACCATGCATTGGGGCACACAATCCTTACCCCAGGAAAAAATTTTTCCTGTACTCCAATTAATATGTGGAGAGTGGCGACGTAGCCATGGCAGACCCAATAGCACCTCATCTAATCCCCCGGGGATAATAAAGAAGGAGATAACCTCCCGGTGACCCTGAGGAAACGACATGGTGAGGGGGGCTGACTGGTGAGTGATTTGTGTGTCCAGCAGAGATCCGTTGACCACCCTGATGTTCATTGCCCTTGGCAGTAACTCCAGAGGAATGGTATGCCTCTGGGCCAATGTAGATGACAAGAAATTGCCATCGGCTCCAGAAGCCACCCACGCCTTGGCAGTAATCATGGTGTCTCCGAAGGACAATGTCACCTCATACAGTAATCTGGAGGACGAAACCCCTGAATCTAACACACCTCCTCCATCGGTGGTTAGACACCCTCTTTTCCCGACTGCTTGGAAACCTTATTAACGGGGTACTCCAAGGGATGTGCAGGTCAGGAACGAGGGGGCTTAGACTTAGTCTAAGCCTCAGGCTCTGGGTTGGGAACCGCGGGTTTGGAGATAGGCCTAGAGAAAGCGGGTGCCAACCGAAACCGAGGTCTGGAACCCTCCAGCTCTAGCTTGCATTCTGCATGACGCAGATCTATTCGGTTAGAAAGTGTAATTAACTCTTCCAGAGAGGTTGGGATCTCCCTGGTAGCTAGGGCATCTTTAATATGCCCAGCCAGCCCCCTCCAAAACACCGGGATTAGCGACCGCTCTGGCCAATCCAATTCAGACGCAAAGGTTCTGAACTGAATGGCATAGTGGCTGGTGGTGGCCGAACCCTGGATCAACGCAAGCAGCTTAAGAGCCGTATCATGCGTGACCTGAGGCCCCAGGAAAACACTTTTTAAGGTCCTAAGAAAAAGACCTGCATTAGCCACGACTGGATCATTCCGCTCCCACAGTGGAGTAGCCCACTCCAGAGCCCTGTGGGAGAGCAACGAGATGATATAACCCACTTTGGCTCTCTCGGAGGGAAAACGTGCCTCCATCATCTCCAAGTGTATGGAGCATAAATTAACAAAACCCCTGCAGAATTTACTGTCCCCAGAAAATTTCTCTGGAAGGGCAAAGCAGGGTAATGGAGCACTTGCAGTGGTGGCAGCCGAGTTAATCATATTGGCTGCTAGAGAAGCCGCCTGGGTAGCTACTGCAGTGGTATCAGCAACCGGGGCAGCTTGTTCCAGAGACCTGAGTCTGGTCTCCAGTTGCTGTATATAGCGCTGCAGCTGCGGATTGTTGGCCATGTTCGGCAAGACCCTGGCGCTCAGATACTGTTAGGGGGGCGGTTGCAGACAACTTTATTTAAATGGAACGCAACCGACCCCGGGGTCCGCGATGCAGCCAGGTGGGCTGCTGCCGAACACTTTCCGGGTGAAAAGGTACACAACCAACTTAAACTATAAGCCCTTCCGTGTTACAGCACACAGGAATGGGTATAGCGGTTCGCACTATCTCCGTTAGCAGCACGTGAGATGAGCGACCAGAAAGCTATCTGTAGCCCTGTTACTGCACAGGGACTACTCAGCCGGTGCTAGGATGCGTGTGTGACTACGTGACGGGTACACGTGCCTCCAGCCGGCGTGCTACCGAACTGAAGGATGCTACTCCACGTCGCTGAGAGGCGATAGCCGTGGACAGGGCGTCTGCAGACTGCTCGAGGTGTTAGGCGACCCCCTTGGCTGAGCCAGGCTGCAAGACGTAGCTACCTGCCTAAGCAAATCTAAGCCTGCCTGAGTGACCTGTGCTAATCAGCCGAGCGAACTCTGGCATCGGCAGGTCACGGAGAGAACAGCTAAGGAGCACGTGGAATACACTCGTCCGCACAACAGCAACACTTGCTAAAATGATCTGAGCGCGCTGCCATGTTTGTGGGCGGGCCTTTTAAAGATTAAGCCCTGCCCCACTGTCGCACCATTGGTGACATCACCTGTGACCAATCAGGCGGTGCCAGGTCACCGGATCAGCTGGTTCCCGAACCACCAATCACGGTCCGCCATGTCACGGACATGCTCAGTGTGATGCATCTTGGACTTAGGCTGCCGGAGTCCTGACTCCCTCCGCAACCAATACTTCATAGCGCTAGGCACAAACACCTGAGATACAACTTGCACATCTTGTGCATTGGCTAGGTGTTGGGACCGACAGTGATGCTGTGCAGCATCAGACCTGGCTGGACCTGAATGGCAGACCACCAAATCCACTTATGATTCAGAGCCCATTTCAGATCCAGCAACTACCTAACACTGAGTTATATCCTGTATTATACTCCAGAGCTGCACTCACTATTCTGCTGGTGAAGTCATTGTGTACATAGGGAGAGACCTGCCAATCACCTGGAGTGGTAAAGGGAGAAGTCAGCAGAGGCAGGCTGGGCTAGTCTTGTCTCTGGCTATTGTCCTTGGCAGGATCTTTAAACTACATTTTTTCTGAAATGCAATCATGCAGCCAGGGTCTGATTCATGCTGCTGCCCGCAGTTTGGGTAGCATGACTCAAATGACAGGTTCCCTTTAAATTCTAGATTTTGACTGTTAATGGCCGCAGTGTGAATGAGCTCCTACGCATTGCACTTATACTAACAAATATGCTGGGCCAGCTTTCCTTTGTTCCTTGTACTTGCTACATTTGGGGGAGGAACGACATTCCTGGGCTGTGCACCTTGTCGATTTAGCTTTGTACATGCAGGTGTAAAACAGTGAGATCCAGGTCCTGCTCTGCTCCTATATATTTTGAGGCCTACAGGCACAAAGCGAGGTGAGATAATAGAATTAGGAACCATCCTGATTGGGTACACCTCTTCTCGGTGGGAAGCAGTGGCATACCGAAATAGCTGCAGACCACACAGCCACTATGGGGCCCGTTATTCTGGGGAGCTCGGTGCCAATGCCAGCATTGCCCCACCTCCCGACTGTCAACCGTATCTGCATCCTGGAAGTGGGCGTAATGACGTTATTACATCGCTACTGCTGTTCCGAGCAGTGCAAACCATATGTTGCAAAGACCGGAGCAGCGTGGGGAACCGGTAGAGGTGATTTTTTTTTTAAGCCATGAGTACTTTGTGGAGGCCATCATGCTATGTGGAGGGCTACTTGTGGGGCTATTGACGCGCCCCTGGGCCTGTGTCACGCTGCGGTGCGCACGCGGGAGCTTACCCGGAGCCGGATCCGTGGAGGGTTGTAATCTCGTGGCGGTGACCCGGTCCGTGCCCAGGGAGTCAAACTAGACGGCAGTCTATTAGTAGTAAATAGTTGATGACTACGCCACCCGTTGAGTGCAGCCAGGAAGCTGCTGCTGCAGGGCAGACCGCTGAGGCCGGTGGTAGGATTGTGCAGCGTGATAGTATAACCCCCAACGGGAGGGGTATGGCCTCAGGGCAGCCGACGTGGATGATGGGGGTAGCAGGAACCACTCAGAGACGGTACGGTGTAGTTCAGGGTCTTTACTGGTAACAACGACAGACCCTCCCGGAGTACTTGCTAGCAAACGGGGCCTGGTCAGTCTTTGAGCAGATGGGATCTCCCCTGGCCAGGCGTAGTTGTAGGCCTCCCAAACTGACTGTACTCTTCTGGCTACCTTGCTAGAAGCTGATGTAAGTAGCCCACGTCCCTGAGTGTACCGTGTGGTGCTCACCCGTATGGCCGGTGACTCGGGGCCTTCTAATGGCTTCCGCTCCACGATGGCGGTGCTGGTCCCACGCGTGTGACCGTGCCTTCGGGCTTCTGGGCCAGAGGACCTGAAATCCCCTGCCCGACGGATTCTGCTGCTGGGTAGGAGTTAGTCCCCACAGCCTCGGACTCCGGGTCCGGTAAAGAATCTTCTTAGTCAGGGCGAGCTCTGTAGCTGCCAGCCCCTGACTCCTTGTAACTCTGCTGTTTCCTATGCTGCTTCTCTTCTCCACTCTCCTTGTCTGACTCACCCTGCCTCAGCCCCGGGTTTATACAGGGGAAGTTCTTCCCCTCCCAAGACTGGGCAGGAGGTGTGGCATGCACAGGATCCCTGACCAAAGGACCTCCCACCTGCTCTCAGACATAATATCTCTATCACTGTGGCAACCAGACCCCTGGGGTGTCACATTCCCCCCTAGTGAAATTTAGTACTCCGGGACTAAACACATTTAGAAAAACATAACAAAGTATAACAATAACAATACTATAAGAAAAACACATAAGATGGTTACGGCGTGTCCGCAACCGGATGCAGTCTTTGAAGAAAAGCAAAGGTGTCCATTTCACCAACACAGGGAGACGTAACCAGGTAGGGGTCTGTCCTACCCCGAGTCCTTAACAGTCTCTAGTCCATCCTGGGTTACGCTCCAACTATATACAAGGATTCCCGGTAAATCCACCAAGGTTTCCTAAAAATAACTAGAAACACAAAATTATACACAAGCAACAAGACACAGAAAAACATAAATAAAACAATTTATACACTTTAAATTCTCCAGCGTGCGGGTAACTGGCCTCTAGTGGCCCGAGTGGACCTACGGAGCTGACTGTCTGGCCCTGAACTACAGGGTGTAGGAGCTGTCAAGGGTAAACTGGGCAGCTGTCTACCGGCTCTTTGTCTCACTAGGGGTACGGCAGGCTCACTATAAGCAGAGGGTTGATTCTCCTGTTCTGCTTGTGTGGAGTCTTCTGCCTCCTGGACCGGCTGTTCTTCCAGCTCTACCCGTTGCTCCGTAGGTTCTTGGGATGATGGTTGGAGGAAGGTGAGTACGGGTACCACAACTGCACCATTGACTTGAGTCCAAGACTGAGGAAAGTCCCCGAGCACGGTACTAACCATATCTTCCCTTTCTTCCACGGGTCGATGGTCTTCTTGTTCCTCTTCAGGGTTCCTCAGTTGTTCGGGACACTTCTTCAGGTGGTCCCGGGATACAATGGCTGTGGTTTCCCCTCCGTCTTTACTGATGGTACAGACCTTCGGGTTCTCGTGGCTTGAGGGCAGTACGGTGTACGGGTCCTTCTCCCACTGGTCGTCCAACTTGTGGAGCCGTCTCTTCCTCTTCAAGACCTGCTCTCCGGGTACCAGGGGAACAGCGGGAGCATACTGGTTGTAAGTTTTCTCTTGTCTTTCCCTAGCCTGACAGAGACTTCGCTCCACGCTCTCCTGTACTCTCCGGTACTGCTGCTGCCTCTCTGTGTCCCAGTCTGTTTCTGGTGAAGTGTCCTCGGGGGTCAGGACTCCCATTTCCAGGTCAACAGGTAACTTACCAGGTCTTGCCCTCATTAGGTAAGCCGGGGTACAGTTGGTGGAACCTACCGGGATGTGGTTGTATAGGTCCACCAAATCGGGCAACTTTTCAGGCCACAGACTGCGTTCTTCCAGGGGCAACGTTTTTAGAAGATCCATTACCACCTGGTTCATTTTTTCACAAAGTCCATTAGTCTGCGGATGGTAGGGTGTCGTCCTTATCTTCCGGCAGCCATACAGATTGCAGAATTCCTGAAAGACCTCCGCTTCAAAGGCAGGTCCCTGGTCCGTCAGCACTTGGTCCGGGTACCCGTGTGGACGGCAGAAGTGCTGCTGGAAGGCTCTAGCTGCTGTTTGAGCCGTTAAGTCCTTGACGGGGACGACAACCAAGAACCGGGAGTAATGATCCACGATGGTTAACGCGTAGACGTAGCCACTTCTGCTTGGGGTCAGTTTTACATGATCCAAGGCTACCAGTTCCAACGGTTGCCGGGTGACGATGGACTGCAGGGGAGTCTTCTGGCTGGCTCGGTCCTTCCTTCTCAGGTTGCACGGGCCACAATCTCTGCACCACTTCTCGATGGTTCCCCTCATGCCTACCCAGTGGAACCGCTCGCGCAGCAGGAACTCCAGCTTTTTCCACCCAAAGTGTCCAGCTCCGTCGTGGTATGCCTCCATCACCATGGCTGCGTCTCTTCGTGGCACCACTACTTGCCAGAGTAATTCATGCGTCCGGGAGTTAACCATTCTGCGGCACAACTTCCCTTTGTAAAGGAACAGTCGACTCTTCTCTGCCCATAGTTGTTTGGCTTCCTCCGGAGCGTCTGGTTCAAGGCGAGCCTCCGGCCGAGTCAGCATCTCCTTCACCAGTCGGACGGCAGGGTCGCTGTCTTGCGTTTCCGCCCAGTTGTAGTGGGGTAAGGGGTTCAACGTAGCAGCCTGCTTACTCCTTACCCGGTGGGAATACTGAATAGTCCCATGACGGTGGAACGCAGGGAGTTCAACTTCTTCCAGTCCCTCCGGATCTTCTCCTCCGTCCGGCAGGTTGGGCATCCTGGACAGGGCGTCCGCGTTGGTATTGGAGCGTCCTGCCCGGTATTTAATTGTGAACTCGTAGTTGGACAGACGGGCCATCCACCTCTGCTCCAGGGCACCGAGTCTTGCCGTGTCCAGGTGTGTCAGCGGGTTGTTATCCGTGTACACGGTGAACCGGGAAGAAGCGAGGTAATGCTTAAAGCGCTCAGTGATTGCCCATACTACGGCCAGGAACTCTAACTTAAATGAGCTGTAATTCTCGGGGTTCCTTTCGGTGGGTCGCAGTTTTCGGCTGGCGTAGGCGATTACTCGTTCCTTCCCCTGCTGGATCTGGGACAGTACGGCTCCTAGCCCGATGTTACTGGCGTCGGTGTAGAGGATAAAGGGCTGGCTATAATCCGGGTACGCCAGGATTTCGTCCCCCGTGAGGGCCATCTTCAGCTGGCGGAAGGACTCTTCTTCCAGCTCTTCCCATTTGAAGGGCGGCTTCTGGTTCTTGGCCTTCCGGGACTGGCCTATCAGGAGGTCCTGCATAGGTGCTGCCTTTTTGGTGAAACCGGGAATAAACCTTCGGTAGTAGCCTACCAACCCGAGGAACTGCCGCACTTCTTTTACGCTGGAGGGGCTTGGCCATCCCTTAATTGCGGTGATCTTATCGGGGTCGGGAGCCACTCCGTCAGCGCTCACCACGTGTCCCAGGTACTGCACCTTTGGTTTCAGGAGGTGACACTTGGAGGGTTTCACCTTTAGGCCGTAACTCGCCAGAGCCTCGAACACTTCCGCCAGGTGTTTCAGGTGGTCCTCATACGTCTTGGAATATACGATGACATCGTCCAGGTACAACAGGACCGTCTCGAAGTTTCTGTGGCCCAGACAACACTCCATTAGGCGTTGGAAGGTTCCTGGTGCGTTGCAGAGTCCGAACGGCATGCAGGTGAACTCGCTAAGTCCCATCGGGGTGGTGAATGCGGTCTTCTCCCGGTCCGCCTCTGCTACAGGAACCTGCCAGTACCCGCTAGTGAGATCCAAGGTAGAGAAGAAGTTAGCAGATCTTAAAGCAGCCAATGACTCCTCTATCCTTGGTAAGGGGTACGCATCCTTGTGTGTGATACGGTTGATTTTCCGGTAATCTACACACATCCTCATGGTGTTGTCTTTCTTTTTGACTAAAACTAATGGGGCTGCCCAGGGGCTACAACTATCCCGGATTACCCCAGCCTCCTTCATATCTCTAAGCATCCCCTTGGCGTGTTGGTAATGTGCAGGGGGTACGGGTCGATACCTCTCTTTTATGGGAGGATGATCTCCCGTGGGGATGCGATGTTCTACCCCCTTGACTCGCCCGAAGTCTAACGGGTGTTTACTAAACACTCTCTCATACTCTTGAACCACCCGATAGACTCCTTGTTTCTGATGTGAGGGAGTGGAGTCAGTACCCAAATGTAGTTGCTGACACCAGTCCTCCATGTCTTTCTTAGAGCCGTTACCTTCCTCCGGGTGAGATGGAGGCAAGGGTTCCACAGATTGTATAGAACTTTGATTAGTGGTATATAATTTGGCTAGCGTGGCATACCGGGGCAGGTACACTTCCCTCTCCCCGATATTTATTATGCGAATGGGCACCCTCCCATGGCGTACATTGACCACCCCCCGTGCTGTCAAAATGGTGGGCCTACTGTCTGAGTAAACTGGTTCTACCATTGCCTGGTAATCTCTACCTCTCAGACCAATAGCTGCCCGGCACCAAATCATCATTTCACTTTTTGGG
Organism: Phyllobates terribilis; assembly: GCF_046119375.1. Lineage (NCBI taxonomy): Eukaryota > Metazoa > Chordata > Amphibia > Anura > Dendrobatidae > Phyllobates > Phyllobates terribilis. Next base: position 124,428,873 of record NW_027362765.1, read on the forward strand.
GGCATGGCAATAGGAAAAGGGTCACACATTCTTACGCTACCAATCTCACCGCCGGAGAGTTCCACTTGTTGCCGTTGCATCAGTGCCCGGATCTCTTTCTGGAGCACCCGCTGCTCGCCGGAGCTGGCATTCTTGGCAACCTGCTGTAAAAGGAAAATCACCTCTGCAAGACAATTTTCAATTACATTAGTTCCTAGAGTTATTTTTGGGTGACTCTCATGTTTATCGATATCTACAATGATCAGTCCCTGTGCGGCCAGTTCGACTCTACCAATTTTGATGGTCACCTCTTTAAATCCGATCTGTGGCACGGGCTGACCATTGCTGGCGATGATACTCAAGTCGTCGTCGGGGTAGCGGGTAATATCCGAGTCATTCCAGTACTGCTTGAAGAGCACGTACGGGATGGTGGTGACCTGTGACCCGGTGTCCAGTAGGGCACTCATGGGAATGCCATCCAGTACCACAGGCAAGACTGGACGTCCTCCCACATATCTGTCGCGCCAGTTCGATGGGCCTGGTGATCTTTTTCCTGGGGGTTGGCCCTCTACCCCAGGTTGTGCCCGTTTAAAGAACAGTACCTTGCCATATGTCCGGGTTGATTGCAGCGGCGGCAGATGGGTCGTCCGTCCTCACTGTATCGGTCACTGGGTCTTCCTCTGGCCGGTGGGGTCCTCCTTGGTCGACGCCACGGGATGTCCTCCGGTCCGGATGCCAGCTGGATCTTCCCTGGGGTGGAAACCTGTAAAGACTGCACAGTTCGGGTTAGCGCAGCAACGCTCTTAGCTAGCTCTTGGACCTGATGGTGTAGGTCTGGAGCCGGGTCATTGTCCAAAGCCTGCGCATCAGCTCCCACAGGCCCTGCTGACAAGGGCGCCGCCTCCTGGTAGTAAGTGGTAGTGGGGCGTCTGTGGGTCACAACGCCACCTGGTGCCGGTTCTCGGAGCACCCGGATGGCTCTGTCCTTGAACTGTGCAAAGTCCAGATGGGGATCCTGTAAGGCCATTGCCCGCAACTGGGTTCGGTGGGCATTGCAATATAAACCCTCTATAAATTGTTCAGTCAACAGCCTGTCCTCGTTTCCCACCCCATCAGGGTCGGTCTGCTTTATGGCCCTCAGGGCCTCTTGTAGGTTTAGTGCATAGTCCCTTATACTCTCATGCGCTCGCTGCTTGCACCCGTAGAATCTAAGCTTAATCTCGGCTGAGGTGCGGGTATCAAAGGTGTCCTTCAGCCGGGTTAGTATCCCTGCGACAGTCTTCCTCCCAGGTGGCCAGGATTTTACTTCCCTTTTGGCTGCCCCGGTTAGTTGGGCCACCAGGATGCTCACTTTTTGCTCTTCTGTGAGGGGGTACACCTGGAAGAGGCTATCCAGCTTTTCTCTAAAGTCATGCAGGGTATGTGACTCCCCTGAGTACTGGGGTAGCCAAGCTGCTCCCGGGATATAGGGCATGGTGAAGGGCATAACTGCAGCAGCGGTAGCGCTGGCGGGGGTTGAGGCAGTGAAGCTCTCCTCCGTATCCGACATCTTCCTCCCCCCTAGTGGACCGTGGCCTACCTTGCGATGATCCTCTTCCGTAGGCCGCGGCTCCGCAGTGGATCGTCAGGGTTGAGGACCTTCCGTCGCGCTCCTGTGACGTCGGCGTCTGCTGGGCTCCTTCCAGGACCTTACGCAACGTCCGGACGTGAGGCGGGGCTTCAGTTCTCGCGCGCTTTCGGAGTCCACGCCCCTCTTCTTCCCGCGCGGCGTCCTCAAGATGGCGTCCAATGGCGGGAAAACTCCACGGATGGCGGGAAGAAGGTCGAAGATGGCGCCGGATGGCGGGAAAACTTCGCGGATGGCGGGAAACCTTCACCACTGGTAAGTTTGAACAGTCTTTGCTTTTCAGGCACGCAGTACCCGGTGGTTGCGGGCACGAAATCCTGCCGACTACGCCAAAGTTGACGCGCCCCTGGGCCTGTGTCGCGCTGCGGTGCGCACGCGGGAGCTTACCCGGAGCCGGATCCGTGGAGGGTTGTAATCTCGTGGCGGTGACCCGGTCCGTGCCCAGGGAGTCAAACTAGACGGCAGTCTATTAGTAGTAAATAGTTGATGACTACGCCACCCGTTGAGTGCAGCCAGGAAGCTGCTGCTGCAGGGCAGACCGCTGAGGCCGGTGGTAGGATTGTGCAGCGTGATAGTATAACCCCCAACGGGAGGGGTATGGCCTCAGGGCAGCCGACGTGGATGATGGGGGTAGCAGGAACCACTCAGAGACGGTACGGTGTAGTTCAGGGTCTTTACTGGTAACAACGACAGACCCTCCCGGAGTACTTGCTAGCAAACGGGGCCTGGTCAGTCTTTGAGCAGATGGGATCTCCCCTGGCCAGGCGTAGTTGTAGGCCTCCCAAACTGACTGTACTCTTCTGGCTACCTTGCTAGAAGCTGATGTAAGTAGCCCACGTCCCTGAGTGTACCGTGTGGTGCTCACCCGTATGGCCGGTGACTCGGGGCCTTCTAATGGCTTCCGCTCCACGATGGCGGTGCTGGTCCCACGCGTGTGACCGTGCCTTCGGGCTTCTGGGCCAGAGGACCTGAAATCCCCTGCCCGACGGATTCTGCTGCTGGGTAGGAGTTAGTCCCCACAGCCTCGGACTCCGGGTCCGGTAAAGAATCTTCTTAGTCAGGGCGAGCTCTGTAGCTGCCAGCCCCTGACTCCTTGTAACTCTGCTGTTTCCTATGCTGCTTCTTGTCTCCACTCTCCTTGTCTGACTCACCCTGCCTCAGCCCCGGGTTTATACAGGGGAAGTTCTTCCCCTCCCAAGACTGGGCAGGAGGTGTGGCATGCACAGGATCCCTGACCAAAGGACCTCCCACCTGCTCTCAGACATAATATCTCTATCACTGTGGCAACCAGACCCCTGGGGTGTCACATTATCATGCTCTGTGGAGGGCTATTTATAGGGCCATCATACGATGTGGATTTCTATACGTGCGGCCATCATACTATGTTGAGGACTATTTGTGGGGCATCATATTCTGTGGAGGTCTATTTATGGGGCCACCATACTATTTTGAGTGCTATGTGAAGGCCATCATATTATTTTGAGGGCTATGTCGTGGCCATTATACTGTTTAGAGGGCTATGTGGGGGCCATTATACTGTTTAGAGGGCTGTGTGGGGGATAATTATACTGTTTGGAGGACTGTGTGGGGGACAATTATACTGTGTCAAATGTTGTTTGGGGGCCATTATACTGTGTGGAGGGTTGCGTGGGGGCCATTATACTGTCCGGAGGGCTAGTGGGGACCATTATAATGGATGCAGGCCATTATACATTGTGGAAGGTTGTGTGGGGGCCACTATACTGTATGGGGGGCTGAGTGGTGACCATCATATTCTGTAGAGCACTGTGTTGGGGCCATCATACTGTGTTGAGGTTATTGTGAGGGTATCATACTTTACTGCTGGGTGATGTAGGATCATCCTACTGTGTATGATGAAGAATTCACTGTTGGCATCATACTTTATTGGCATCATACTTTATGGGGGCCATGAAAGGGGTATTTTAGTGTGGGAAAACTAAGGGGCTTCAAAAGGGGCAAAATTACTTTTCAATTGCTGCAAAGTTGTGGGATATGCTCTTATGTGACCCTGCCTACTATTCATATTGTTCTTTTTGGGGGGGGATCAAATTAGAACTTTTGCTATGGGACCCCATGATTTCTATGTACACCCCTCGTCGGATGGCTTTTATGTTATTTTGATCAAAATAGTGTCAACTAAGTACTGTATGATTTTTTACATGTATTACTATTATATGTATATACGGTACTTACTGCAGGATACCTATATATTGTTTTTATCCTAGGTTTTGTTTGTTAATGGCCACAGTGTGAACATGCACCTACACATTGCACTTATAATAACAAATAGGCTGGTCCAATTTTTCAGTTTTCCCATTAAACTCGTACCTAGCTATGCTGTTAAATGGGAATAGACCAATCTATCGCTGCATAAGGCCTCTCTGAAGCATCAGTGATTTTTCTTGTACGCAAAAAAAACTTCACCAGTATTCTTCATCACAGTGTCATCAGAGAGTGTCAGGTTTTGCCACCTGAGTATGACTGGAATTTCATCAGGTTTTTTGCATGAAAAAAATAAAACTGATGGAGGTTTCAAACATTCCATGAAAAACAGTTGCACACGAATGGCATCGGAAGTCTGATTCTTCCATGTGTAATGTGGCGCAGGTTTTCCATGTGTATCGGTAGCCATGGGCGAGGTACTCGTGCTTCATGCCCCTGCATCATGCCCCTGCATGCTACATGAAAATGGGGGTCCTGATTGAGTGTGTGGATTTTAGCTGTGGGGGCGCTACGCCCTTGCAGACTGCATGATTCAATGACTTCGGCTGGCTAGGACCAGATGTTATACAGTTCAATGAGTCAGACCACCACTCAAAAATAAACTGTCTTTTACTAAACAATAAAGTGGGAAGTATATACAGCGGATAACGGATGTATAACTTCATGGACGTTTCTCTTAAAACAGAACATTTTCATACACATTCTCTCTTTCCTTCCTAGACTTACTCAATCCTCCCTCAGTTTGTTTCTCAGCCTTCACCACAACCCAGAACAGTACATCGAGAGCTTCCCTCATCCCCAATAACGGCACTACTGTGCAGTAAATGAGAGTCCTGTACTTTAACCCACGGTTCCATGTCCTTGTCCCTCAGGGGAGCTACTTGTGCCACTATGGGTGTCACTTAGCTTATCCGCTTGTTGACGCCTCGGGACTAGTGCTCGGGGCACTAACTTCATCTTACAATCCCTGTTTTGATCTGTTCCATTACCTCTTTGATTTACGAACTCGGAATCGTCCCAGTAGGCTTCCTGCCCTAGATCCCACCTCCGGATTACTCACTCATTCTATCACTTTTCCTTGTCTCTATTCTGGATCACACTATCCATTGTCTCGGTCTCCTCTCACTTCAGGAACACCCACTTCATGCAGCTCTGTTGACTAGTCAGACTGTAAGTCCGCTTCCGTTGCAGGCTAAGTCCTATCTGCACTCCTGACAGGAAACTCTCTTTGTCCCTTCACCTTAGCCCCTCCCACTCTGGGCTAGTCCCAACCATTAACCCTAACTATCCCTGGTAACTACCTGTGGCTGGCAGAACACAACTCTATTACTAATTACTAAACACATTGCACATCAAAATACATTGCAACAATGCACGTGTCTTCAAGGGGAGGAATGTGGGCAACACCTCCACCTCCTTACACATTGACCAATATATTTACATTGGCGAGTTTGAGTTGAGACTCAGAACAAAATCGGACGTGTCTCTGTGATTTTGTGCAGATCACTCAGTCAGCAAAAACACACGGACACGTAAACGACCCCATAGATTATAATAAGTGAAAGTTCTATCCGTGAAAAATGGATGTCTGAATGAGGCCTTGGAAGACAGGACCTGCTGGCACAGCTCCTGTTGGCAAAAAGCAGGTACAGAAGTTGTCACCAAGCAATTACCAAACACAGAAGAGTCTGAATTCTACTTCTTATAACTTGATGCAAGAGGACAACTTGTAGATTTATATTACTGAATGCTAATCTTAAAGGTAATGTGAAAGATTCATATTAAGTGCTGATTCTTGGGGATTTCCTTCCTCTTATATAAGAGCAGGTGAATTTCCCTCACCTGTCTCCTCCCTTGTGACAAAGGTGTGCCAATGCTAATAGTAAAGCAATGAGGAAGTAAAAGGTAATAATTCCAATGCCTGGACGCAGCAATCACTGCACATTGTGACCGGAGGCATTTACATATTTCATCCGACCTTCTTTCTTCTGCGATTCTTAAGCCTGCACACCCACCTTATAAAACTTCCCTGATCGGAACGTCTTGGCTGGTAAACAGTTACTTCTGACTTGGGCTGAGTACATGTGAGGTTGTTGAGCCCACTGTATAACATGGGCGACCTCAACCAACTGACCAATAGATACGTAAGTCAATGGGACTTTAAAAGTGCTGGCCGTCAGGAGCTGAGCTTCAAAGCTGGAGATCGTTTCCAAGCTCTGGACAGAAGTGGAGACTGGTGGATGGTGGAGAAGCTGAGAGCAGATGGCACCAAGACTGGCGAGAAGGGCTTCGTACCATATAATTACATGGCAGAAGAAGGAACGGTGGAAGAACAGCCGTAAGTAGTTCAATATTGCCATACAAGTGGCATCTTAGAGCAATTACGCTCACACTTAGCTTGATACAAGGGGAAATTATCAAGGTTTGGGGTTTTTTGTCACACACTGTTCTTGAGCTAAAATATGCAACTTTTTGCTATGTTACACTGCTCTGGCCATGTTAGCATGTTATCTATGCAAAATAAGGTCTAATATAGACTCATTATTTGCAAATTTTTTAAAAGACACAAAAATTGCGCAATTCTCACTTTAGTAGGGGGTAGAGTAAAAAGCGGAAAAACAGCTCTGGACGGAGGTGACCTATCTGAAGATGTGCCAAATGTATCAAACATTGTGCAACACTCTGATAAGTTTGGCATAAATAATAGCAATGTAACCAACAACAAAGCTGGCTTCCAAATTTCCCTTCATTTTTTTTAACTTTCCCCTTTCCACATTTTTATTGCTACGCTACAGATGAGCTGAGATTATTGAATTTACATGTTGGATAGGAAAAAATAGATGCAAGACAAATTCAGCTCTGCTATATCTGTACAAAACTTCCAAGATTTCACATTGATAATGCATCTGTTTACATGTGGCCAATGAACCCGTAGTACATTGTAGGGGAGTGTAAATAACCTGACCAGTTCCATTAGATTAAAGGTCGTCTTAACTGTGAGCCTAAGGCCTCATTCAGATGTCAGTTTTTCACGTACGAGTGTTATCCGTTTTTTTTCACAGCTAGCCCTCGTACCTGTGATAGTCTATGGGGCTGTTCACATATCAAATTTTTATCGTCGGATCCAGTGGTCCATGCAAAATCGTAGACATGTCCAATATTGATCCAAGGGTCAGATCAAAACAGTAATGCAGGTCTATGGGTCCTTCAAAAAATCTGACAGCATTCGATCCCACACTCTGATCAAAGTCTGATCAAAAAAATGGGTCTGTTTTTCTCGTACGTGGAAAATACTGACGTCTGAATGAACCCTAAATGAGTGGAGACCTCAGAGATTGGTTACACAAATGGAGATACGTTTTGCTTGGGTAAATAAATAGTCATCTTCTGAACTTTGGACTCCAATCTTTCAGCTGTTTTTCCCAATGGACTACCCAAACTCATTATCTATATCTGTCGATATCCAAGACGTTTTTTTAGCCTTGAGATTGGAGGTCAAAATTAGACTTCTAGGGTGTGTGTTTTTATTTTAGGTGTTCAGAAACTATGAGTTTTCTGGTGGAAACCTCTTCAGAAAATGCTCCTTTGGGGTACATGCACACGGTGTCTTTAAGGCGCCAGCGGAAACACTGAGTTTTCCAAGGCAAAAACACTGGTTGTTTTGATGAAGCATCTTTGCTCCATACTTTAAAATATATGGACCCCGATTCATCAAGACCAGCATTCACCAGAGGTTTGGAGTCAATGACTCAGGAGCATCTTAAAAATGGCGTAAGGTTTGTAGTGGAGGAGTTTTTAGCTTTTTGAAGCATTTTTGGGATTTTCTTGAAGCCTTTTGACTGAACAATGCCTAGTTGAGAGAGGAACCAATTCAAAGGAATGACATGCACTTTTTTTCCACCAGTTTTTCAAAATAGGAAAAAAATATAATCAAAACATTGAACATATGAAAAACAACAATGTCTCACAAAAGAAATGAACAGGAAGAGTGTTTTAAGTGTTTTTTAAGCTTTTTTTTGCTTAAACTCTTCAAACAACTCATGGGCACATACCTTATAAAGCTCCTCCATACACAACATCTAATGGGACATACCTGGGTGAAGATCTTCCTAGTTGTCCCACAGTGTTCTAAAAGTAAGGAAAACACCTTCAAGTAATGATTGAAGATCAGCTCTATCATTGGGAGAGGTCATCATTTGGGGCTATAGGTTTTATGACTTTGGTGAACACATGAGCAATTACTCCCAAATAGGGAGTATAGAAATAATAAACGAGGGTCCTCCAAATATGACAACTGTCTCCAAGCCAGAGCGGAGAGGAGGTTGTGTGACTGACATGCTGGAAGATGAGATCGGGCAACTGACAGACTCATCTGGTGGCCAAAGGGTTGGGGAGTTTAAATCCACCTGCTCAATCCTGGTCTTCCCTGACATCTGTCATTGAGGGACAGTCAAGAGCCCACCATATACATTAGATGAAAGTCAAGATCTGCCCAAATTGGTGGGTCCAGCTGAGATATAAATAATGTGTATGATCGTTCATGCATGTGCAATGTTTTAGAGACCCTACGGCATCACTACTGGAGCAAGAACAGCTGATTAGTTGGTCAAGGAATGGAAAACCCCATTATCCACCAGTTTTGAGAGGATCCGCTGCCTTCTTACACTTCACTCTTCATACCATCCAAACACAATTATCTTTCCCATAAGCTGGATTTTTCCAGACTATCAGTCTGGTCACACTTTTCTGATAGGATTTAAAGGCCTTTCTACCCAAAACACGTAAGCATTATGTTTTTTTAATATGTGCACATTCTCCACATTTTTTTATTCTGTATGATTAAAGGCTAAGTGTTAACTACTTTCCTTTGGTGCTGGACTTTTTGGACCATTGAGAACAATTTTCTGAAGACCATCAAGAGGAACATGGTTGTCTCCCTTTGGCCCTCTAACTTCCAGGGGATTTTTGAGTATTGTATAAGACGTAATGGATGGGGCTGTGGGGAGGTGGGGGTGAAAGATTCCAATTACACCATACCTTACTAGATTGAGGAGTTGCCTTCAGATAATATTTTCCCCATCAACAAGGATGTAGCATGAAATTAAACCCAAGTCTGCCTTATGGGTCTTTCCCTGCAATCTGAAGCCATATGTTGATGCTATGAGGAACTCGACAACTCAGACACAGCTCTAGTCAAATTCATTTGTTTAGTGATCCTCCTGCGATTGTGATTGCAAATAGGAGAATATGTATTCAGGTTGTATATTATAGTTTTCCCCCGTTATCAACCGGATTTCACTATTTAAATCTATATATAATACTAATTAGTAAATTTGCTGACCACCCCAGGAACATTGTTTTTACTTTAATATGTGCATTTGTGGATAAAAAATAATATTTTCAATTCACTTCATTAAAAAATTTGCATCGTTTGACTTTTACAGACTCTTTGCTTCTTTGCACATTCAACTTTGATGTCGTCTGTCGTCATGAATCAGCTGAGAGGAGCTCAGAAAAAGACATAAAAGAGTTAGAAACTTTACAATTAAATTCTCAGAATGAGCTCACTGATAGATTCTCAGTTAACTCATTCTACAGCCAGCAATAGACAATCCAAAACAGAGGCTACAAAGGTCAAACAATACAAAATTTTTGACAAAGATGATTTTTGGCCAAAAAATATATGCATTTAATTTTAAAAAGAAAAATTATAAGAAGCTGTTCAGGAAGCTGACAGCAGTTGTGCAAATCTCCTTCAGCGCCACCGCAGGAGGAATTGAGCATTACGTGACATCAATATAATGCATGGACAGACTGGGCCCTCCAGAGACACAGAGATGCTCTTTGTGGCTCTTCTCTGCTCCACCCAATTGACAAAGGTTATGAATGACGGACACCCTCTATTAATCCAGAATTCCCTCACCAGGTATTAGAAAATGGATTTTCTAAACCAGACGAGCCCTTTTAATTATCACCAACCTTGACTAACATCTTGTCTTTTACTAAAATTCTGCTGCAAGTATTTATAATAGATACTAAAAATGGCACAGCTGGGCAAAATGGTATAATGGGTCCCAAAGTTACCCAAAAGTTTTATAGGTTTCGTGACTATTCAACATATTGGGCTTCCTTTTATAATTAGGAAACTCAACAGAGGCATAACTTGAAGAACTGTGTACCATATATAATACTGGTGTCATCTTATAAGACCGAGGGTCATTCTGACCCCATCACATGCCACAGCCTAGGTGGTACTGTTACCCCATGTATCTACACCCCTGGGACTCATACATTTGAACCAGGGGCGTACATAGGAATCATGGGGCCCCATAGCAGAAGTTCTAATTGGGCCCCCCCCCAAAAAAAAAAAATGTAAATAATTGTTGGGGGCACAGAAGAGCAGATCTCACAACTCTTTCATTGCCCCATAAAATGTGATGCCAACAAAAGTGTCCCCCCCCTTAACACAGTATGATACCCCCATGGTGCATTCCTCCTCATTAGCCTCTACATGCACAGTGAAATGACCCTACTGTCAGGGCTGTGGAGTGGGAGTCGGTATAAAATGGACCGACTCCTAAAATATATAATAAATTGGGTACAGTAGTTCCATGCAGTTTGTGGGGAATATTTTCATTAGAATTTGGGAAAGTTATGAAATGTCCTATAAATGTCTGTCCTATTCCTGATCTAAGGGTCTGGACTTTTAGCTGAGATGAATCTGTGCTACAGTAAATTTATCACTAAACATGAGCCATCTATGAGGGAGTCGGAGTCATAGAAATCGAGGAGTCGGAGGTTTGGCTTACAGACTCCACAGCCCTGTGTTTTTGTGCCACTTTTCCTCCGCAATGCTACTGGTAATACATGTATATGACGATACATACACACTCCACCTCATGATACACCTCAGCTGCTGCAGAACCTCATAATACATCTCAGCTGCTGCAGACCCTCATCATACACCTCAGCTGTTGCAGAACCTCATCATACACCTCAGCTGCTGCAGACCCTCATCATACACCTCAGCTGCTGCAGACCCTCATAATACACCTCAGCTACTGCAGACCCTGATAAAACACCTAAGCTGCTGCAGAACCTCATCATACACCTCAGCTGCTGCAGAACCTCATAATACATCTCAGCTGCTGCAGAACATTATTATACACCTCAGCTGCTGCAGAACCTCATAATACTCCTCCGCTGTTGCAGAACCTCATAATACTCTCCCCATGGTCCTCCACACAGTATAATGAACTCCCCATGGTCCTCCACATAGTATAATGCGCTCCCCATCGTCCTGTACACAGTATAATGAACTCCCCATGGTTCTGTATGCAGTATAATGCAGCCCCCCATAGGGTAAAAGGCAGCCCCCACCATAGGGTAAAATGAAGCCCCAGTCCTCCAGTACTATCAATACTCACTGATTTACAAAAATAAATAACTACATACTCACCGCTCCTCGTTCCCCGCTGCTTCAGTCTCTGTCATCACCTCAGCAGCTGCCAGCTCCACTGTCTGACAGAGCGTGGAGCGTCATCACCCCACTGCGTCAGAAGCGGAGGAGTAATGAGGGAGATGGAGTGTCACATGACGTTCCCTCCTCCATCATTGCTATCAACCATGGCCGGCTCCAGGTTTTCGTGGGCCCCGGGCGAAAGAGTCTCAGTGGCCCCTTTAATACATACAGCATTCATGATGCACAGATACAGCGGAGAAATGTAGGTATACAACACAGGGCAAAGGCTGCCCCCTCACGCTTCACATATGCAAACATGCACGCACACAGCACGCAGACATGCACACACACAGTACACAGACATGCTTGCACACACACAGTACGCACACATGCACGCATGCACACAGAACGCAGACATGCTCGTACACGGTACACAGACATGCAGATGGTACACAGATATGCACACATACATATGCAGACAAGCACATACACAGATACGTACATATTTGAACACATTCTTAAAAACACATAAAACAGACATAAATATATATATACACAGGCATACACACAATACACATTAGAAATATATTTAATATGGGGACTGGGGAATCTGGTGGCAAGACTCACTTACCTGCCCCTTGTCCTGTGTCCGGTCCAGCTGTGTAGGGCCGCCGGCATGTCTGATGGCCATCACGGCTCTGGACCATCAGAGGGGCCCACTCGCTGTCGGGGCCCAGATCGCTCCCCCAGCATGTCCACAGAGATGACCTCCGGCAGAGTTTGATTGCCAGCACTTAATCGGGGCCCCCCTCCTGCACCCTCTGCTCCGCCGGCGCTGCTTAATTGCCGCCACTTCATCAGGTCCCCCCCTCCATCGGGGCCTCCCGTAAACAGGGCCCCCCCTCCATCGGGGCCTCCCTTAAACAGGGCCCCCCTACTGCAACCCCCGCTCCGCTGTTTGATTGCCGCCGCCCGTCGACACTGATTTCAGACATGGCCGCGCGCAGTGCACTGTGCGGCTGTGTCTGCTAGTAATGACGCAGCAGGGGCGACACAAGCACAATTAAAGGCGCAGTGTCGCGGCCGCCCCTGCCGTCATTACTACAAGACACAGCCGCACAGCGCATGGCAATGTCTGAACACAGTGGCGGTGGGCGGCGGCGGCAATCAAACAGCGGAGCGGGGGTTACAGAAGGGGGGCGACTACTATCGGGCCCCCCAGCTCACGGGCCCCATAGCAGTCGTGTGGCCTGCCGCCATTGGCGGTACGCCACTGATTTGAACTGAAGAATTTTGCAACTTCTGTTATAGACACTATTCTGTTATGGTTAAAGGGTTATTCCCATCACCAAGATCCTCTCCCAATATGTAGTAGGTGCAGTAATAATAATAATATTAGCAAATACGCCCAATTAGAAATGAATTATAGTTCTTCTGATTCACTATGTCACAGGGCATTGTATTACAGCTGTGATCCCATGCTGTAATGTCTGTATACTCTTTTGCGTCCTCCCCTGCCCAGGAGATGTGGTATGATCACACCATGTCCCTGTACGGTCAGACACAGCCATTACACAGTACACAGCAGGGGCACATTTATAAGATTATCTCAGCACAGGAACATTTTATTTAAACACATCCAATTGTGGAAATTATTATTATTCCAAGATCTATTGATTAAAATTAACTTTTGTTTGTGGGAAAAACTCTTTAACTAAATCTCGCCTTACAGCTCGGCGGCGCTCACATAGTGTTGGTGCATGCGTGTTCTTCTCCCCCACCCCTGACTCTAGCGAATGTTCTCTACACTGATACACCCATGAGCTGAGCGGCCACTACAGAAGAATTTCTGGTGAATTTCTGGCTGACTGAGCATATTCATTTTGAACTTTGCTCACGTATCTCAGTTTTACAGGTCACGTTGCAGCTAGAGGGAAAGTTCCGGCAGTTTTATAGCTCTGTAATTAATATTGGTCAAAGCCACTTCTGCCTCAGTTGACCACAAGGACATGGTTCCTCCATAGAGTCCCATCTCTTTCAGGTTCCTTGCTTGTCTCAGTCCATCTTGTTGCCATTCTTTCTCTTTCAGTTGCCCACTTGCTCTTCATTGTCGATTGTTGCCTTCTCTGATGAATGGGGTCTTCTCATAACGCATCCAAAATACTATAAAGTCTCATTTCGGTCATGTCTGAAGGTAACACAAGTGGTGGAAGGATTGTGCTTCAATGCAGTTTGGTAACAAAAACCCTGTCTAGGATCTAGTTATTTGTATTTCCAACCAGGACCACAACTGAGGTCTACGTCTGGGTGGATCCATCACAACAGTGAACTCCACAGTCGTGGTGGAGATGGTTGGTGAGGTCTCCAGATGATGGAGGAAATTTTCTCTTTTGCCCATAATATATTCATCTGCCCCCTATAGGCAGGGCTCAGACACATTATTAAGGGTATAATTTATACAGTGAGTTTTAGATCTGGTTTCCTTCTTTTCAGCCGATAATTGCTATCACGTGATGGGGCTGATTATTTCACTGTAATGGTAGACTACTGTGACAAAACTTAAGCATATTATTCGGATGATCTATGTATTGTATTAAGCAGGTGTATACAGCTGGGTTTAAGGATGTGAGATGCAACTTAAAATAGGGGAAAGAAACCAGGTGTGAACGAATAATAAGAATTCTTCCTGTTCTTAGACTGTAAAAACCTTTGTCAGATGACCTCGGGACCATTTTTTGCTTTGGCGTCGGGGAACTTCAAGTTTGACCTTTCTCTAAATATACATTGGTTGTGATTATGTTTGTACGTCAAATTATTGTACAATGATAAACTGACCCTAGATGGCGCTCTTGCACAGTGTATGTGACGCGCCCCCTGGGCCAGTGCTGTTTGGGGATTACCCGGAGCCGGATCAGATGGGGGTTGTAGTCTCCGAGTGGCGGCGACCCGGTCCGTGCCCAGGGTGTCAAACTCAGTGTGTGCAGTCTTTACAGATGTTATTAGTTGTTCTTAGTGTCGACTACGCCACCCGTTGATTTGCGGTCAAAAGGCCGCCGCTGCAGCAGGGTCCGCTGAGGCTGGTGGTATATGTGCAGCTGTGGTAGTATAACCCCCAACGGGAGGGGTATAGCCTCAGGGGGTCAGATGTAGAGGATGGTGGTTGTGAAGGTGCAGGATGATCAAGCAAGAAGACTCAGAGTCGGGCTGTGCAGTTCAGGGGTTTTTACTTACGGGTGTTCTTATGGTCACTCTGGCCTGAAGCGACCACCCGAGCCGTGCTGCGTCCACCAGGTCCTGGACTCGGCCAACCCCCAAGCAATTCTGGAGCGTGGTCCTGAGCTCCTTTCTGACTGTCCTTTCTACTGGCCGTTCCCACCAGGGATCCACTTATGTCCGGCTCCCTCGGGTCTCTTGTTGGTCGAGCCTCCTCTGGGCTCCCTGACCCTATGCTTGGTATGCCTTTCTAGTGGATTTGGTGAGGGTCGTGGCAGATCCTGCCCACGACCTCCGGTTCCTGGCTAAGGTGTGCTTTGGCCTCTGCCAGCTTGGGATCCGGTACCCTGGGTGCCAACCCTTCACCCTGCTGTTTGTATTCTGGGGTCTTGGGGTTCCTTCATCTTCTCTCTGGGTCCTTCTGACTCCTCTCTCTCTCTCAGACTTGGCCTTGGAGCTGGGCCCAGCCGGAACCACAACTCCCTGTCAGCCCTTCTGACTGAGCTTCTCTGCTCTGCTCCTCAGGCTAAACTCTGACAGACTGACCCTGATCTAAGATGGTGCCCACCTTATATACTCCCTCTATGTGTGAGCTCAGGTGACCAGCACCCAATGAGCTCCTAGCCTTACCCAGACTGCTCCCCCTATCTGCCCCTACACTACTGGGATGTTCCACCCCCCTCCCACTCCAGCCAGGGACAGACACTGTCGTACCTGCACATATACTGGTGGGAGTACCGTCGATCTGTCCCCCGGAAATGGGATGTATGTAGTGTATGCAGCTAACTGAGCTCAGTTCCACACTCCATCCTTACCCGGGAGTGGAATACCACACCTCTGGCTTGAGGTGCAATATCCCTGTAGCAGCCAAGTCCTCAGGGTGCTACATTCCCCCCTGGTAAATCACAGCACGTCCTCGGGCTGTAAAAGAATAAAAACATCCACAAACATACAATTTTTTTTTCATAAAACATAAACATATAAAACATTATCATCAGTAAACTTTTCACATAAATATTTTTGTTCTTCCGGCCACGGTGCAACTTGTGACCGGGTAAAGTGCGACAGTCTCTCCTGGAAAGAAAAACACAGCTTTCCTATAAAACCAGTAGGGGGCGCCTTAAAAAGCGCAACTATATACAAGGGGAAATATGGCCGCTCTCAGTCCTCGGCCAGGTATTAGGAAAGGAATGACCGCTCTCAGTCCTCGGTCAGTGGGAATAGGGACACACGGGTTTCAGTTCAATTTGCTGGTCCCAACGGGGACTATATTTTAACTAGCAGCAGTAACAGTTCTTATACCCTGACGGGTAACTATGTATAGTCTCTTTACCGTACTTTAATGACGGCGTACTCCTGCTCCTCCTTCAGACCCGTCCGGATCCTCTTGCTACTCTTCACACCGTAGCTCCTCCTCCGTCAGCCGGTGTACATGGAGGGCGTAGGGTCCTTTGGCACACTTGTGCCGGGTGAACGTGACCTCGTCCCCTACATATAGGTCACGACCTCTGTGTCCCTCCGGCAGATGGGACTCCACGTCTCTTCTGGTCACAAAGACGTCGCCGGGGGTGTGGTGATCCCTGATGAAACCCCAACCGTGCTGCAGTTGGAATTTAATCACAGTCCCGGTGGCACGGGGACCATGAGCTGCACGGGGGTCTCTCCTGGTCCTGCTCTTCTGCCCTGCGCTCTGTTCCTGCAGCCGCTGCTCACGGACCCACCTCTCTCTCCGTTCTTGCTCGAAGACTGCCAACTGCTGGCGGCAGCACTCCGCACGCTCAGCTGCGGCTGCCCGAGTTTCCTGAGTGAACCCCATGAGGTCTCCTCCGGTGGGGTCCCACTCGAACTGCGCTTCTTCCAGCGGGAGCGGGGTCCTCTTAACGGGCTTCGGAGCCGGAATCAGGGGCTCGCACAGGGGCCTTGCTTTTTGGAGTTCCAGTTGGTAATACTCCGGTGGCCATATAAAGGGCTGCCCATCCGGGCACGTATGCTGGGCAAATAGGTCTTCACCCAGGTGTGGCGCTGTGGATGTTGAGGGCGCGGTGGTGGAAGCGGCGCCCGGGTTCGCCAGGCCTTGCGACCAGGCCTGGGGTACCCTGAACGTAAAGGGCACCGTGAAGACGGCGGCGCCCGGGGTTACTTGGCCCAGCGACCAGGCCGGTGGTGTTTCCTGCTTTGCCGCGCTCAGGGTTGAGGCACGTGACGTCACAGGGGTCGCGGCCGCGGCTTCTGCTTGAGGCCTTGTCTGGAGCGGTGACGATGCAGCGACGGGCACGGCAGGGGGAATTTCGGGCTCTGCGATGGGGAGCTGGGGCAGGCACGCGGTTTCTCGGCTCGGGGTAGTGACGTCCCCTTTACCTGCCTCCATCTGTCCAGCTCCCTTCTCGGCGCCGTCTCCGGCCTTCACTCCTCCTGCACCATCCTCAGAGGCGGTCTGTCTCCTCGTCTCGGGTGGCGTGCTTCGCTGGCGGGTTCTTGTCTGCAGGGCCATCTCTCGGCTCCACTCCGTCAGCGTCTCTCGCTGCACCTGGGCCATCCTCCATGCGAGGCGCTCCAGCGCGGTCTGCGCACACTCCCGGTCTCGGGGGAGCTGTGCCAGGATCTCCACTAAGCCTAGTGGGGTTGTTGCTTGCAGCAGGCTCCTGACCACAGGGTCGGTGCTGCCTGACTCTCCTTCCATCTCCGGGTACGACTTCTCCGGAGTCCTCTCCAGACTTCTTGTCTCCGGGTGCGCTCTCTCCAGACTCCTCCAGGCTGCACCCATCTTCGCTCTCTTGTTCTGTCTCCGCCCACATTGGGGGTGGTCCTGGGGCAACTTTGTGATTGTCAGTTCCAGGGGTAGTTCTCTCACGCTGATGGACATCTCTAGCATCACAGTCTCTGCTGGTGGGGGCAGTTTCCGCTTTTGGCGCCATTCCTTGACCTGGCCCACGATGGGAGGTGACCTCTTGCCACCCTCTGGCACGCCCATAATGGCGTCCGCTCTTCCAAGGCGGGAAATCTTCTGGAAATGGCGGGAATCGTCTCACAGTGGCGGGAAACTCCGTGGATGGCGGGAAAAAGCTGCAGATGGCGGGCAACCGGCGGGAAACGATCCGTGATGGCGTCCCATGGCGGGGACCCTCTGGAACCGGCGGGAGACTTCTTCTTGAGGTAAATTTGAACTTTTCTTCAGGCACGCAGTACCCGGTGGTTGCGGGCACGAAATCCTGCCGACTACGCCAAAGTTGACGCGCCCCCTGGGCCAGTGCTGTTTGGGGATTACCCGGAGCCGGATCAGATGGGGGTTGTAGTCTCCGAGTGGCGGCGACCCGGTCCGTGCCCAGGGTGTCAAACTCAGTGTGTGCAGTCTTTACAGATGTTATTAGTTGTTCTTAGTGTCGACTACGCCACCCGTTGATTTGCGGTCAAAAGGCCGCCGCTGCAGCAGGGTCCGCTGAGGCTGGTGGTATATGTGCAGCTGTGGTAGTATAACCCCCAACGGGAGGGGTATAGCCTCAGGGGGTCAGATGTAGAGGATGGTGGTTGTGAAGGTGCAGGATGATCAAGCAAGAAGACTCAGAGTCGGGCTGTGCAGTTCAGGGGTTTTTACTTACGGGTGTTCTTATGGTCACTCTGGCCTGAAGCGACCACCCGAGCCGTGCTGCGTCCACCAGGTCCTGGACTCGGCCAACCCCCAAGCAATTCTGGAGCGTGGTCCTGAGCTCCTTTCTGACTGTCCTTTCTACTGGCCGTTCCCACCAGGGATCCACTTATGTCCGGCTCCCTCGGGTCTCTTGTTGGTCGAGCCTCCTCTGGGCTCCCTGACCCTATGCTTGGTATGCCTTTCTAGTGGATTTGGTGAGGGTCGTGGCAGATCCTGCCCACGACCTCCGGTTCCTGGCTAAGGTGTGCTTTGGCCTCTGCCAGCTTGGGATCCGGTACCCTGGGTGCCAACCCTTCACCCTGCTGTTTGTATTCTGGGGTCTTGGGGTTCCTTCTTCTTCTCTCTGGGTCCTTCTGACTCCTCTCTCTCTCTCAGACTTGGCCTTGGAGCTGGGCCCAGCCGGAACCACAACTCCCTGTCAGCCCTTCTGACTGAGCTTCTCTGCTCTGCTCCTCAGGCTAAACTCTGACAGACTGACCCTGATCTAAGATGGTGCCCACCTTATATACTCCCTCTATGTGTGAGCTCAGGTGACCAGCACCCAATGAGCTCCTAGCCTTACCCAGACTGCTCCCCCTATCTGCCCCTACACTACTGGGATGTTCCACCCCCCTCCCACTCCAGCCAGGGACAGACACTGTCGTACCTGCACATATACTGGTGGGAGTACCGTCGATCTGTCCCCCGGAAATGGGATGTATGTAGTGTATGCAGCTAACTGAGCTCAGTTCCACACTCCATCCTTACCCGGGAGTGGAATACCACACCTCTGGCTTGAGGTGCAATACCCCTGTAGCAGCCGAGTCCTCAGGGTGCTACATATGGATCCTATGCAGTGTGATGTCATCATATATTGCAGCTTGACGTCACCAGGGCAATATTATGGTCCCAGAATCAACTTCTAACTCTACTAATGGTCCCTACAGATGGTTTTTCGGAGACCTGTCAAGGACAGAGGCTGTTTCTCTCCTTAAGAAAGGAGGAAATACAATCGGATCCTTCCTGGTTCGTGTTAGTGACAAGCAAGGCTTCTCATACGCTGTATCAGGTAAATGAACTTTTGAAATGTTAGAGGCTTCTTACATTATAGCTTTGATAGTGGCTGTCAATCACCTTTAATACAATCTTTAATGGCAAATATATTTAGATACATCATACATTACTCATCCTGTACTGATCCTGAGTTACATCCTGTACTATACTCCAGAGCTGCACTCACTATTCTGCTGATTGAGTCACTGTGTACATACATTACATTACTTATCCTGTACTGATCCTGAGTTACATCCTGTATTATACTCCAGAGCTGCACTCTCAATTCTGCTGGTGGAGTCACTGTGTACATACATTACATTACATATCCTGTACTGATCCTGAGTTATATCCTGTATTACACTCCAGAGCTGCACTCACTATTCTGCTGGTGGAGTCACTGTGTACATACATTACATTACTTTTCCTGTACTGATCCTGAATTACATCCTGTATTATACTCCAGAGCTGCACTCACTATTCTGCTGGTGATATCACTGTGTACATACATTACATTACTTATCCTGTACTGATCCTGAGTTACATCCTGTATTATACTCCAGAGGTACACTCACTATTCTGGTGATGGAGTCACTGTGTACACACATTACTTTACTTATCCTGTACTGATCCTGAGTTACATCCTGTATTATACTTCAGAGCTGCACTCACTATTCTGCTGGTGGAGTCACTGTGTACATACATTACATTACTTATCCTGTACTGATCCTGAGTTACATCCTGTATTATACTCCAGAGGTACACTCACTATTCTGGTGATGGAGTCACTGTGTACATACATTATATTACTTATCCTGTACTGATCCTGAGTTACATCCTGTATTATACTTCAGAGCTGCACTCACTATTCTGCTGGTGGAGTCACTGTGTACACACATTACTTTACTTATCCTGTACTGATCCTGAGTTACATCCTGTATTATACTTCAGAGCTGCACTCACTATTCTGCTGGTGGAGTCACTGTGTACATACATTACATTACTTATCCTGTACTGATCCTGAGTTACATCCTGTATTATACTCCAGAGGTACACTCACTATTCTGCTGGTGGAGTCACTGTGTACATACATTATATTACTTATCCTGTACTGATCCTGAGTTTCATGCTGTATTACACTCCAGAGCTGCACTCACTATTCTGCTGGTGCAGTCACTGTGTACATACATTACATTACTTATCCTGTACCGATCCTGAGTTACATCCTGTATTATATTCCAGAGCTGCACTCACTATTCTGCTTGTGAAGGCACTGTGTACATACATTACATTACTTATCCTGTAAAGATCCTGAGTTACATCCTGTATTATACTCCAGAGCTGCACTCACTATTCTGCTGGTGATATCACTGTGTACATACATTACATTACTTATCCTGTACTGATCCTGAGTTACATCCTGTATTATACTCCAGAGCTTCACTCACTATTCTACTGGTGGAGTCACTGTGTACATACATTACATTACTGATCCTGTACAGATCCTGAGTTACATCCTGTATTATACTCCAGAGCTGCACTCACTATTCTGCTGGTGGAGTCACTGTGTACATACATTACATTACTTATCCTGTACTGATCCTGAGTTCCATCCTGTATTATACTTCAGAGCTGCAATCACTATTCTGCTGGTGGAGTCACTGTGTACATACATTACATTACTTATCCTGTACTGATCCTGAGTTACATCCTGTATTATACTCCAGAGCTGCACTCACTATTCTGCTGGTGGAGTCACTGTGTACATACATTACATTACTTATCCTGTAAAGATCCTGAGTTACATCCTGTATTATACTCCAGAGCTGCACTCGCTATTCTGCTGGTGGGGTCACTATGTACATACATTACATTACTTACCCTGTACTGATCCTGAGTTACATCCTGTATTATACTCCAGAGCTGCACTCACTATTGTGCTGGTGGAGTCACTGTGTACATACATTACATTACTTATCCTGTACTGATCCTGAGTTACATCCTGTATTATACTCCAGAGCTGCACTCACTATTCTGTTGGTGGAGTCACTGTGTACATACATTACATTACTTATCCTGTACTGATCCTGAGTTACATCCTGTATTATACTCCAGAGCTGCACTCACTATTCTGCTGGTGGAGTCACGGTGTACATACATTACATTACTGATCCTGTACTGATCCTGAGTTACATCCTGTATTATACTCCAGAGCTGCACTCACTATTCTGCTGGTGATATCACTGTGTACATACATTACATTACTTATCATGTACTGATCCTGAGTTACATCCTGTATTATACTCCAGAGCTGCACTCACTATTCTGCTGGTGGAGTCACTGTGTACATACATTACATTACTTATCCTGTACTGATCCTGAGTTATATCTTGTATTATACTCCAGAGCTGCATTCACTATTCTGCTGATGTCAGAGCTGAAATCTTCCAGCATTTTCTACTTATTGCACTTATGGCTTACATTTTGGGAAGTATCACCTTTACACCAGATACTGTGCACTCATCTGATACAGGAGGATATAATTGCCCTCTGTATTATAGGACCCAGACTAGAATTGTTACGATCTTATATGGTGAAAACCTTGCTGATTTTATTGAAAATCATCAGAATTGTGAATGCAGCTCTGGAGTAGCATAGAAGCTGTAATGTAGGATCCACCCAAATGATGTATTGTACACTGAGTCAGCTTTGAGTTACATCCTGTATTATACTCCAGAGGTACACTCACTATTCTGGTGATGGAGTCACTGTGTACATACATTATATTACTTATCCTGTACTGATCCTGAGTTACATCCTGTATTATACTTCAGAGCTGCACTCACTATTCTGCTGGTGGAGTCACTGTGTACACACATTACTTTTCTTATCCTGTACTGATCCTGAGTTACATCCTGTATTATACTTCAGAGCTGCACTCACTATTCTGCTGGTGGAGTCACTGTGTACATACATTACATTACTTATCCTGTACTGATCCTGAGTTACATCCTGTATTATACTCCAGAGGTACACTCACTATTCTGGTGATGGAGTCACTGTGTACATACATTATATTACTTATCCTGTACTGATCCTGAGTTTCATGCTGTATTACACTCCAGAGCTGCACTCACTATTCTGCTGGTGCAGTCACTGTGTACATACATTACATTACTTATCCTGTACCGATCCTGAGTTACATCCTGTATTATATTCCAGAGCTGCACTCACTATTCTGCTTGTGAAGGCACTGTGTACATACATTACATTACTTATCCTGTAAAGATCCTGAGTTACATCCTGTATTATACTCCAGAGCTGCACTCACTATTCTGCTGGTGATATCACTGTGTACATACATTACATTACTTATCCTGTACTGATCCTGAGTTACATCCTGTATTATACTCCAGAGCTTCACTCACTATTCTACTGGTGGAGTCACTGTGTACATACATTACATTACTGATCCTGTACAGATCCTGAGTTACATCCTGTATTATACTCCAGAGCTGCACTCACTATTCTGCTGGTGGAGTCACTGTGTACATACATTACATTACTTATCCTGTACTGATCCTGAGTTCCATCCTGTATTATACTTCAGAGCTGCAATCACTATTCTGCTGGTGGAGTCACTGTGTACATACATTACATTACTTATCCTGTACTGATCCTGAGTTACATCCTGTATTATACTCCAGAGCTGCACTCACTATTCTGCTGGTGGAGTCACTGTGTACATACATTACATTACTTATCCTGTAAAGATCCTGAGTTACATCCTGTATTATACTCCAGAGCTGCACTCGCTATTCTGCTGGTGGGGTCACTATGTACATACATTACATTACTTACCCTGTACTGATCCTGAGTTACATCCTGTATTATACTCCAGAGCTGCACTCACTATTGTGCTGGTGGAGTCACTGTGTACATACATTACATTACTTATCCTGTACTGATCCTGAGTTACATCCTGTATTATACTCCAGAGCTGTGCTCAGTATTCTGTTGGTGGAGTCACTGTGTACATACATTACATTACTTATCCTGTACTGATCCTGAGTTACATCCTGTATTATACTCCAGAGCTGCACTCACTATTCTGCTGGTGGAGTCACGGTGTACATACATTACATTACTGATCCTGTACTGATCCTGAGTTACATCCTGTATTATACTCCAGAGCTGCACTCACTATTCTGCTGGTGATATCACTGTGTACATACATTACATTACTTATCATGTACTGATCCTGAGTTACATCCTGTATTATACTCCAGAGCTGCACTCACTATTCTGCTGGTGGAGTCACTGTGTACATACATTACATTACTTATCCTGTACTGATCCTGAGTTATATCTTGTATTATACTCCAGAGCTGCATTCACTATTCTGCTGATGTCAGAGCTGAAATCTTCCAGCATTTTCTACTTATTGCACTTATGGCTTACATTTTGGGAAGTATCACCTTTACACCAGATACTGTGCACTCATCTGATACAGGAGGATATAATTGCCCTCTGTATTATAGGACCCAGACTAGAATTGTTACGATCTTATATGGTGAAAACCTTGCTGATTTTATTGAAAATCATCAGAATTGTGAATGCAGCTCTGGAGTAGCATAGAAGCTGTAATGTAGGATCCACCCAAATGATGTATTGTACACTGAGTCAGCTTTGTGGACCAAATTCTTTCTGCAACCCCCCGCAATGCGATGTACATAAAGTAACTGGGAATCTTTACGTTCCAGTGCGGGATCAGACCACTGTAAGACACTTCAAGATCCTTCAGGACGAGCAGGGGGAATATCACGTGAACGCCTCCAGCTTCTTCCCAGATCTGAATAAACTAATTGAACACTACAAAGTGAAGTCATTAGCGAAGGGTCTGCTGCTGACATCCCCTTGTCTGAAGGTGAGTGGCCAGGAGGTGGCGCAATATTTTGGAAGGGAACCTTTGAGCCTCAATATCCGGATTTGCTTCTTTTCAGTAATGGAGTTATAGTCGTCACAATGCCACGAGACAAAGCAAGTAGCCTGCGACATCTCTCTGTGCATTCGTACGCAGCGGCCGCTCCTTTACGAGTCCGAGGCGTATGGAAAATATGTGACCTACTCGACATTAAGAAAAATATATAATAGCAAAATGCCCGATGTTTGCAGCCACCATTGGTGCTCACCTACTGAGCTGCAGGAATAACAATGGGGGCCGGCTCCGGGCTGGTGCAAGGGCCATAAGCCGATGTATTCTGAGAACCCAATACTGAAACAGTTCAACAACGGAAGAATGAGACCACCACGAGTTACCTGTAACCCAAGAGAGTGGACTAACTGCCCACCGTATTAGAGGCGTCGGGCTATTCACCATTAGAGATTCCCTAAAAAGGAATGTAGACCACCAGGGACTTCACCATTTACCCCGTCATTGCTCTGGACAAACAGGGACTTCACCATTTACCCCGTCATTGCTCTAGACCACCAGGGACTTCACCATTTACCCCGTCATTGCTCTGGACCACCAGGGACTTCACCATTTACCCCGTCATTGCTCTAGACCAACAGGGACTTCACCATTTACCCCGTCATTGCTCTAGACCAACAGGGACTTCACCATTTACCCCGTCATTGCTCTAGACCAACAGGGACTTCACCATTTACCCAGTCATTGCTCTAGACCACCAGGGACTTCACCATTTACCCCGTCATTGCTCTAGACTACCAGGAATTTCACCATTTACCCCGTCATTGCTCTGGACCAACAGGGACTTCACCATTTACCCAGTCATTGGTCTAGACCACCAGGGACTTCACCATTTACCCCGTCATTGCTCTGGACCAACAGGGACTTCACCATTTACCCCGTCATTGCTCTAGACCACCAGGGACTTCACCATTTACCCCGTCATTGCTCTAGACCACCAGGGACTTCACCATTTACCCCGTCATTGCTCTAGACTACCAGGAATTTCACCATTTACCCCGTCATTGCTCTGGACCAACAGGGACTTCACCATTTACCCAGTCATTGGTCTAGACCACCAGGGACTTCACCATTTACCCCGTCATTGCTCTGGACCAACAGGGACTTCACCATTTACCCCGTCATTGCTCTAGACCACCAGGGACTTCACCATTTACCCCGTCATTGCTCTAGACCACCAGGGACTTCACCATTTACCCCGTCATTGCTCTGGACCAACAGGGACTTCACCATTTACCCAGTCATTGGTCTAGACCACCAGGGACTTCACCATTTACCCCGTCATTGCTCTGGACCAACAGGGACTTCACCATTTACCCCGTCATTGCTCTAGACCACCAGGGACTTCACCATTTACCCCGTCATTGCTCTAGACCACCAGGGACTTCACCATTTACCCCGTCATTGCTCTGGACCACCAGGGACTTCACCATTTACCCCACCATTGCTCTGGACCACCAGGGATTTCACCATTTACCCAGTCATTGCTCTAGACCACCAGGAATTTCACCATTTACCCCGTCATTGCTCTGGACCAACAGGGACTTCACCATTTACCCAGTCATTGCTCTAGACCACCAGGGACTTCACCATTTACCCCGTCATTGCTCTGGACCACCAGGGACTTCACCATTTACTCCACCATTGCTCTGGACCACCAGGGATTTCACCATTTACCCAGTCATTGCTCTAGACCACCAGGAATTTCACCATTTACCCCGTCATTGCTCTGGACCAACAGGGACTTCACCATTTACCCAGTCATTGCTCTAGACCACCAGGGACTTCACCATTTACCCCGTCATTGCTCTAGACCACCAGGGACTTCACCATTTACCCCGTCATTGCTCTAGACCACCAGGGACTTCACCATTTACCCCGTCATTGCTCTGGACCACCAGGGACTTCACCATTTACCCCGTCATTGCTCTAGACCACCAGGGACTTCACCATTTACCCCGTCATTGCTCTAGACCACCAGGGACTTCACCATTTACCCCGTCATTGCTCTGGACCACCAGGGACTTCACCATTTACCCCGTCATTGCTCTAGACCACCAGGGACTTCACCATTTACCCCGTCATTGCTCTGGACCACCAGGGACTTCACCATTTACCCCGTCATTGCTCTAGACCAACAGGGACTTCACCATTTACCCCGTCATTGCTCTAGACCAACAGGGACTTCACCATTTACCCCGTCATTGCTCTAGACCAACAGGGACTTCACCATTTACCCAGTCATTGCTCTAGACCACCAGGGACTTCACCATTTACCCCGTCATTGCTCTAGACTACCAGGAATTTCACCATTTACCCCGTCATTGCTCTGGACCAACAGGGACTTCACCATTTACCCAGTCATTGGTCTAGACCACCAGGGACTTCACCATTTACCCCGTCATTGCTCTGGACCAACAGGGACTTCACCATTTACCCCGTCATTGCTCTAGACCACCAGGGACTTCACCATTTACCCCGTCATTGCTCTAGACCACCAGGGACTTCACCATTTACCCCGTCATTGCTCTGGACCAACAGGGACTTCACCATTTACCCAGTCATTGGTCTAGACCACCAGGGACTTCACCATTTACCCCGTCATTGCTCTGGACCAACAGGGACTTCACCATTTACCCCGTCATTGCTCTAGACCACCAGGGACTTCACCATTTACCCCGTCATTGCTCTAGACCACCAGGGACTTCACCATTTACCCCGTCATTGCTCTGGACCACCAGGGACTTCACCATTTACCCCACCATTGCTCTGGACCACCAGGGATTTCACCATTTACCCAGTCATTGCTCTAGACCACCAGGAATTTCACCATTTACCCCGTCATTGCTCTGGACCAACAGGGACTTCACCATTTACCCAGTCATTGCTCTAGACCACCAGGGACTTCACCATTTACCCCGTCATTGCTCTGGACCACCAGGGACTTCACCATTTACTCCACCATTGCTCTGGACCACCAGGGATTTCACCATTTACCCAGTCATTGCTCTAGACCACCAGGAATTTCACCATTTACCCCGTCATTGCTCTGGACCAACAGGGACTTCACCATTTACCCAGTCATTGCTCTAGACCACCAGGGACTTCACCATTTACCCCGTCATTGCTCTAGACCACCAGGGACTTCACCATTTACCCCGTCATTGCTCTAGACCACCAGGGACTTCACCATTTACCCCGTCATTGCTCTGGACCACCAGGGACTTCACCATTTACCCCGTCATTGCTCTAGACCACCAGGGACTTCACCATTTACCCCGTCATTGCTCTAGACCACCAGGGACTTCACCATTTACCCCGTCATTGCTCTGGACCACCAGGGACTTCACCATTTACCCAGTCATTGCTCTAGACCACCAGGAACTTTACCATTTACCCCGCCATTGCTCTGGACCAACAGGGACTTTACCTTTAACCCTCCATTGCTCTAGACTACCAGAGACTTTATCATTTAACCCTTCAGTGCTCTAGACCACCAGGGACATCACCATTTAACGCTTCATTGCTCTAGACCACCAGGGATGTTACCACTTACTCTTTCATTATTCTAGACCACCAGGGTCTTTACTATTTACCCCTTCATTGTTCTTCTGGACCACCAGGAACATTACCATTTACCCCTTCATTTCTGTGGACCATCAGGGACTTTACCATTTAACGCTTTATTGCTCTATACCAGTGTTCCCCAACTCCAGTCCTCAAGGCCCACCAACAGATCATGTTTTCAGGATTTCCTTACTATTACACAGGTGATGGAATTATCTCCTATGCAATACTAAGGAAATCCTGAAAACAAGACCTGTTGGTGGGCCTTGACGACTGGAGTTGGGGAACCCTGCTCTAGAGCAGCAGAGATATTACCGCTTACTCTTTCATTGCTCTGGACCACCAGGGACATTACCATTTACCCCTTCATTGCCCTAAACTATCAGAGACTTTGCTATTTAACCCTTCATTGCTCTAGACCACCAGGGACTTTACCATTTACCTATTTGTTGGTCTCTAGCCATATGGGTCTCTGCTATTTACTCCTTCATTGTTCTAGATCACAAGAGACTTTATATTTTACCGTTGATTGCTCTCGAACATAAAGGACTTATTACTCTCTATACTTTTTATATTGCTCCAAACCACCAGGGACTTTACCTTTTACTCCATTGCTGTTTGGACATTGTTTTGCAGCATTACTTGGACACACTTTTTGGACCTTTTATGGTAGTAAAAAACAAGAGGCAGCCAACTACAACTAATTTGGCACTTTTTTTTCCACTTTCTGTGTAGGATGAGCCCACAAATACTGAGTTGAGCCTACTTCCAGCTGACGAGTGGGAGAGACCCCGGGAAGAATTCCAACTGGCACGGAAGCTGGGATCGGGGAACTTTTCTCAGGTCTTTGAGGGATGCTGGCTTGGAAGAGTCCAAGTGGCAATTAAGACAATTAATCAAGGTGAGAGATAGTCTTGGAAGATTTAAAGGGGACGTTTACTTTCAGGTGACTACTTGCTGAAATTTTCTTTCTACATATAACTCAAGCTATAGTTTGTTTGGAGTCAGTGTTTAATCTAGTTGCCTCCTACAGGTACAGGTCATTACTGTTCATCTCCCCTCTGCTGATCCAATTAATTTCAACAACTGACCACTAGGTGGCAGCATATACACAAATAACGTCTTAAGCTTGGCGTGTTGTCATGACCTTAGTATGTGGAGCACTGAGTGAATATTCAGGTTAAACCGCTCAACTGCCCAGACGACAATAAACCAAATGTAGCGTGAGCGGAATATATAAATAATGCATTGTAGCTCTTAAAGGAGACGTGTCACTATTTTATCTGCCTTATATAATGTTACTTGTGCAAAAATAATTGCACCCTCTGGTGTCAAAAACAATTTTAAAAAATTTCAGAAAATCATACTGCAATATTAAGGCTCATTCAGATGTCCTCGTAAATAGGACCGCTAATGCACGGACTGGCCACGAGTCTTCTGACTTGAGCGTGACAGCTTCATGTATTTCTAGGAGGGGGGCATGCTTGGGTCGGGAGAGCTGTCGGTCAGTCCGTGCATTGCAGTCCAAAATCGGACCGAGATCCATGAACGTCTGCCCGAGCCCTAACTGTGTAGAACGTAAAGGGGTTGTCCTATGATGACTGATCGGTGGTGGTCCAAGCGCCCTGACCCGCACTGATCGACAGACATGGGAATTTTTATCCTCAACAGGGCACTTTTACCCCCATTAAAAAAAATGGAGCGGCAGGATGGATGCCCGAACACAGCTCCATTCATTCTCAAAGAGTTCTATAAAGTCCATGGAATGGGAAAAAAGGAGAATAAATGCTAAACCCATCTGTGTTTGGTGACAAACCATGCACCATGACGGGCCCCCTTTCCTCCATGTGCGCCTCTGCACTTGCAGTACCCCTGTCCACCACTGTGATCACTATCAATGCAACAGCGCAAGTTATTTTTTATGTAATTCTTTTCCTTCTCATCAATATCTTCAGATGTGACCACTCAGGAAACCTTCATCAGGGAAACGTCGTTTCTGAAGACCCTCCGGCATCGTAACCTGTTATCCCTCTATGCCGTATGCTCAGTAGGAAACCCCTTTTATATAATCACTGAGCTTCTGACCAAGGGGGACCTGCTTAACTTTCTGAGAGGTGAGTGTTGCCAATTATGGATATTATTATGCGTCCTTGTTTACCAGGAGGCAGAATAGCCAAAGTAAATGAATGTATAAATTAGCATTTCAAGCTCCTTGGGTGTCTGTGGGTTGTCATTTGGGTGCTTATACTTCAATGTTGGAGTATCTATACCCATGTACTCAATCAGAGAAAGTAGGGATGAAACTTGTAAGGAGGGAAACGTATGCTTGTGGTGACCAAAGAAAAGGCTCATAGGTGCATGCACATGCCATGGCTGCTCCCTGCTATTTATTGTTCAATTTTTCAGCTTTTACAATGCTGCTCTGAAGTATAAAGTGCAGCTCTATCACTAAGATGCATGAAACGCTGATTGACATATAGTGATGAGGTGGAAATTCCCTTTAAGGAGAATCTGTCACTTGCCATAAATATGTCATTTTTTAAACTGGTGTAAACGCCGCTGTTCTCCTGAATCCGGCGTTGTTTTTCTTTTGTCCCTGGGCCTCTCTATTCCTGAGATATGGCCTCTTCTTCTCAGTATACAAGTGTAGTCTTTTTAGCCAACTGGATATGGTCACACATAGGGATACACCCACTTGTTTAAAAGGTTTAGATCTACCAATAGGGAAGAAGGGACCATATCTCAGCAAAGGAATGGCCTAGGGACAAAAGAAAAACAACGCCGGATTCGGGAGAACAGCGGCAATTGCACCAAGTAGGAAAAAAAATACATATTTCTGGCATCTAAGATGAACTCTTTAGGAGGATCCCTTTTTTTGCATCTTACCATTATTTCTTGAATGTTTTTGCAGGTAATGAAGGCAACCAGTTAAATATTGACGGGCTACTGGATATAGTGGGGCAGATAGTGGACGGAATGCATTACCTGGAGACCAAAAATTGTGTCCATCGTGATTTAGCCGCCAGAAATATCCTCATTGGACAAAATAACATTTGCAAGATCGCAGACTTTGGCTTGGCAAGATTTATTAAGGTAAGAAACGATGAACACTAAAAGCTGGCCTCATTTTTCAGTGGCCAATAAAGGAATAACTAAAAAATATGTTTACCTGTAGCTGCCAATAGGGGGAGCTCACTACACTACAGCTCGCTACATGCAGCTTTATACAGATATCAAAGAGTTAAATGGAAGGAGTATAAACCTAAATGCAGTGAGCGCCACCTAGTGATGGCCACGGGCACATTTAATTATCATTATATGAAAGAAAACAGGAGATTTGGAGTGATATAGTTGTAATTAGTAATTGTTTCTTCTCAGGATGAAATGTACGTATCCCACTCTAAGGAAGTACCTTATAGATGGACAGCACCAGAGGCATTGGCCTACGGCCGGTACACCCTCAAGTCAGATGTTTGGTCCTATGGAGTTTTATTATATGAAATCATGTCCAAGGGAGTAATCCCATATATAGGTAATTGGGGCATTGATATGTTTCTGATATCCTATCTTCATGTATGTTGTAATAAGGACCATGCCGGTATAACCTGGGTATCTTCTGTATATAATTATATATGTACAGCTGGTATAAGTTATACATCTTCTGTATATAATGATATGGAGCATGCTGGTATAACCTGGGTATATTCTGTATATAATTATATATGTACAGCTGGTATAAATTATACATATTCTGTATATAGTGATATGATGCATGCTGATATAACCTGGGCATCTCCTGTGTGTAATTATATATGTACAGCTGGTATAAGTTGTATATCTTCTGTATATACTGATATGGAGCATGCTGGTATAACTTGGGTATATTCTGTATATAATTCTATATGTACAGCTGGTATAAGTTATACATATTCTGTATATACTGATATGGAGCATGCTGGTATAACTTGGGTATATTCTGTATATAATTCTATATGTACAGCTGGTATACGTTATACATATTCCGTAAATAGTGATATGGAGCATGCTGGTATAACCTGGGTATATTCTGTCTATAATTATATATGTACAGCTGGTATAAGTTATATATCTTCTGTATACAGTGATATGGAGCATGCTGATATAACCTGGGCATCTCCTGTATATAATTATATATGTACAGCTGGTATAAGTTATGCATATTCTGTATAGAGCATGCTGGTATAACCTGGGCATCCTCTGTATATAATTATATATGTACACCTTGTATAAGTTATACATCTTATTGTATATAGTGATATGGAGCATGCTAGTATAACCTGGGTGTATTCTGTATATAATTATATATGTACAGCTGGTATAAGTTATACATACAGTTATATGAAAAAGTTTGGGCACCCCTATTAATCTTAAGCTTAATGTTTTTTAAAAGTTGGTGTTTTTGCAACAGCTATTTCAGTTTGATATATGTAATAACTGTTGGACACAGTAATGTTTCTGCCTTGAAATGAGGTTTATTGTACTAACAGAAAATGTGCAATCTGCATTCAAACAAAATTTGACAGGTGCATAAGTATGGGCACCCTTATCATTTTCTTGTTTTAAATACTCCTACTTTTTACTGACGTACTAAAGCACTTTTTTTGGTTTTGTAACCTCATTGAGCTTTGAACTTCATAGCCAGGTGTATGCAATCATGAGAAAAGCTACTTAAAGTGGCCACTTGCAAGTTGTTCTCCTGTTTGAATCTCCTCTGAAGAGTGGCATCATGGGCTCCTCAAAACAACTGTCAAATGATCTGAAAACAAAGATTATTCAACATAGTTGTTCAGGGGAAGGATACAAAAAGCTGTCTCAGAGATTTAACCTGTCAGTTTCCACTGTGAGGAACATAGTAAGGAAATGGAAGAACACAGGGACAGTTCTTGTTAAGGCCAGAAGTGGCAGGCCAAGAAAAACATCAGAAAGGCAGAGAAGAATGGTGAGATCAGTCAATGACAATCCTCAGACCACCTCCAGAGAGCTGCAGCATCAACTTGCTGCAGATGGTGTCACTGTGCATCGGTCAACTATACAACGCACTTTGCACAAGGAGAAGCTGTATGGGAGAGTGATGCGAAAGAAGCCGTTTCTGCAAGCAAGCCACAAACAGAGTCGGCTGAGGTATGCAAAAGCACATTTGGAGAAGCCAATTTCTTTTTGGAAGAAGGTCCTGTGGACTGTGGACTGATGAAACCAAGATTGAGTTGTTTGGTCATACAAAAAGGCATTATGCATGGCGGCAAAAAAACACAGCATTCCAAGAAAAACACTTGCTACCCACAGTAAAATTTGGTGGAGGTTCCATCATGCTTTGGGGCTGTGTGGCCAATGCCGGCACCGAGAATCTTGTTAAAGTTGAGGGACGCATGGATTCCACTCAGTATCAGCAGATTCTTGACAATAATGTTCAAGAATCAGTGATAAAGTTGAAGTTACGCAGGGGATGGATCTTTCAGCAAGGCAATGATCCAAAACACCGCTCCAAATCTACTCAGGCATTCATGCAGAGGAACAATTACAATGTTCTGGAATGGCCATTCCAGTCCCCAGACCTGAATATCATTGAACATCTGTGGGATCATTTGAAGAGGGCTGTCCATGCTCGGCGACCATCAAACTTAACTGAACTGGATTGTTTTGTAAAGAGGAATGGTCAAAAATACCTTCATCCAGGATCCAGGAACTCATTAAAAGCTACAGGAAGAGACTAGAGGCTGTTATTTTTGCAAAAGGAAGATCTACTAAATATTAATGTCACTTTTCTGGTGAGGTGCCCATACTTATGCACCTGTCAAATTTTGTTTGAATGCAGATTGCACATTTTCTGTTAGTACAATAAACCTTATTTCAAGGCAGAAACATTACTGTGTCCAACAGTCATTACATATATCAAACTGAAATAGCTGTTGCAAAAACACCAATTTTTAAAAAACATTAAGCTTAAGATTAATAGGGGTGCCCAAACTTTTTCATATAACTGTATTCTGTATATAGTGATATGGTGCATGCTGGTATAACCTGGGTGTATTCTGTATATAATTATATATGTACAGCTGGTATAAGTTATACATCTTCTGTATACAGTGATATGGAGCATGCTGGTATAACATGGGTATCTTCTGTGTATAATTATATATGTACAGCTGGTATAAGTTATATATCTTATTGTATATAGTGATATGGAGCATGCTGGTATAACCTGGGTATATTCTGTATATAAATATATATGTACAGCTGGTATAAGTTATATATATTCTGTATATAGTGATATGGAGCATGCTGGTATAACCTGGGTATATTTTGTATATAATTATATATGTACAGCTGGTATAAGTTATATATCTTATTGTATATAGTGATATGGAGCATGCTGGTATAACCTGGGCATCTTCTGTATATAATTGTACATGTACAGCTGATTCCTCATTAGTAGCAATGCTAATGTTATTTTTTTTCTGTAGGTATCAACAACTCAGAATTGCTTAGATACCTCAAACAAGGGAACCGCTTGGGAGCTCCACAAAACTGCTCCGATAAAATTTACAAAGTTATGTTGGATTGTTGGCAAGAAAATCCACATAAAAGGCCGACGTTTAGTGACCTGAAGATCTCTATAGACAACCTGGTACACTATGAGCCCTCCGAGGATGCAATCAAGCCTCCTTCTAAAGCTAAGGGATGGATCTCCAAGCTGAAAAAGCCGATTAAGTAATGAGCCTTGTGCCTACAACAATGCAGCGGTAGGAGACATCAGGCCTTGAACGATGCAGACTATAACTTATAACCAACGTGCAGCAAACTTTTACATTCCTGATGTCAGCAGTCGCACTATTGTATCTCATAGCACAAGGCCACGGTAGAAGGAAAGTCTATTGACATTGACATGTTCTTGAGGAGATCGACCTCGACAATGGGCTTCCTCTATTCTATTCCAGTCCATGGAGTAAAGCAAACTCCTAGATGAACTGTGGAATGAATCTAGTCGTTCTCTGGACTGTATCTTTTATTGTTTATCTCAGTTTTCACTTGTCCTATGTTACAAAGATCCACTAAGGTCCATCTTTTGTCACCAAGTTTGTGGCCAGAAGTTGGGTTTTAGCAGTGCGGAATGAATGGAGCTCATCCAAAACTATCAAAGATGGATACACATTAGATTGTGGGTACAAGGAGTCTTGGCAGCACTTAGGACATCAATTTCACTTATTTTTGACTCTATTAAAGAATCCTGACTAAATATATAGGGTGCTGAAGCACTTCTTCCCACTCCCAATATTTCGGATATTTAGCATGACCTTGTCCGCTTCTGTTACTTCTGTTTGTGCTCAGTATTTACGGCTGTAGAGCTAAATCTGTGTATATACATTTTTTATGTAGTTTGTCATTTGCCAATAAAGCTTCTGTATTGAAAAATAATTGTACTTGAGATGGTTTAGTTTTATAGCAAAAATCTTCGTTATGTATGGATGACAAGTTATGTGTTCACTGTATGGCAGTATTATCTATGGAGTGTATGGCACTGTTATTTGTTCATTGTACCGGAATGTTATGTGTTTCCTGTATGACCATAGTATGTGTCCACCGTATGTCACTATTATCTATGCACTGTATGGCCATATCATGTGTCCACTGAATGTCACTATTATCTATGCACTGTATGGCCATAACATGTGTCCACCGTATGTCACTATTATCTATGCACTGTATGGCCATATCATGTGTCAACTGTATGTCACTATTATCTATGCACTGTATGGCACTATTATATGTTCATTGTACCGTCATGTTATGTATTTTCTGTATGACCATAGTATGTGTCCACTTTATGTCACTATTATCTATGCACTGTATGGCCATATCATGTGCCACTGTATGTCACTATTATCTATGGAGTGTATGGCACTGTTATTTGTTCATTGTACCGGAATGTTATGTGTTTCCTGTATGACCATAGTATGTGTCCACTGTATGTCACTATTATCTATGCACTGTATGGCCATATCATGTGTCCACTGAATGTCACTATTATCTATTGACTGTATGCCCATATCATGTGTCAACTGTATGTCACTATTATCTATGCACTGTATGGCACTATTATATGTTCATTGTACCGTCATGTTATGTATTTTCTGTATGACCATAGTATGTGTCCACTTTATGTCACTATTATCTATACACTGTATGGCCATATCATGTGCCACTGTATGTCACTATTATCTATGGAGTGTATGGCACTGTTATGTGTTCATTGTACCGTCATGTTATGTATTTTCTGTATGACCATAGTATGTGTCCACTGTATGTCACTATTATCTATACACTGTATGGCCATATCATGTGCCACTGTATGTCACTATTATCTATTGACTGTATGGCCATATCATGTGTCCACTGTATGTCACTATTATCTATGGAGTGTATGGCACTGTTATTTGTTCATTGTACCGGAATGTTATGTGTTTCCTGTATGACCATAGTATGTGTCCACTGTATGTCACTATTATCTATTCACTGTATGGCCATATCATGTGTCCACTGAATGTCACTATTATCTATTGACTGTATGCCCATATCATGTGTCAACTGTATGTCACTATTATCTATGCACTGTATGGCACTATTATATGTTCATTGTACCGTCATGTTATGTATTTTCTGTATGACCATAGTATATGTCCACTTTATGTCACTATTATCTATACACTGTATGGCCATATCATGTGCCACTGTATGTCACTATTATCTATTGACTGTATGGCCATATCATGTGTCCACTGTATGTCACTATTATCTATGGAGTGTATGGCACTGTTATGTGTTCATTGTACTGTCATGCTATGAGTTTCTTGTATGACCATGGTAAGTGTTGGTTGTATGTCACTATTACCTATTCACTTTATGGCCATGGTCATGTCATGTGTCCACTGTATCTCACTATTATTTATGCACTGTTTGGCACTGTTTTATAGGCATCCTATGGTAGAATTATGTGGATATTATATGGCAATTTGATGATCTATGGGGAGTTTCTTAGGCACAATAGGGCACTATTATTTGAAAAGTATTATGGCGGTATTACTCTCAGTTTGCCTGTTTCCCTAATCGTCATTCTCCCAGGAGTGTTTACAGATCTTGATCCATCCCAAGTTATTATTATGATACCAATCTGTGAACGATCCATTGATCATAGATTTCAGTCACTTGCTAGGAATGCAG
This sequence comes from Phyllobates terribilis, assembly GCF_046119375.1. Classification (NCBI taxonomy): domain Eukaryota; kingdom Metazoa; phylum Chordata; class Amphibia; order Anura; family Dendrobatidae; genus Phyllobates; species Phyllobates terribilis. The sequence continues at coordinate 124,465,891 of NW_027362765.1, forward strand.
TCACTTAGATCATCATTTCTTACATAGGACTGGCTGGTATAACTTTTTTTACTGGGTTTTCCCAGAGATGTGTGGAATGATGGAATTGAAATATTGTGAGGATTTTAACTATTGGACCATTCACAGAAAAGAGAATATAGGACAACGAGTTACTTTCTTAGTTCATGGATGGTCAAATACTTGAAGATGGAGCAGAAATATAATCTCCTCACAAACCCATTCGATGGGCACCATCATGGCCCTATAACATGTTTTATGCTCAATCATTGGACCTAAAAGTCTATAGATCCCATAATAGGAGAAAACTCCGACGCCTCTATGGGGCGTAGAGTGTAGACCCAGATGTCTACAGAACCCTCCATAGCAGCAGATTATATTATTGCTCTAGACACAGGATTCGAACATTGGACCTAAAGGTCTATTGAACTCACTAAAGAAGTTGACCACTGCTATTGGGCCTAGCCTGTTTATCTAAGATTCATAGATTGCTCCTGAAGGTCCGAAGACATATTGAGACCCCCTGGAGACAGCATCGTAGAATACGTTACTGCTATATCAGCATAGTAATAAGTAAAATCTAGAAGCTGCGATCTTTGGTACCTTAAGACTGTCCACTCACACGGCATTATGACACAGAAGTTCTCCTTGTATGCCTAGAGTTCTACATGGATATAATATGTAGTTCAATACACAGAGTCTGACGATATCATATAGAAAAGTAGTGTACATCACAACCAAACGTATAAATAACCAATCTTTATTGAAAAAATATTCATATTAAAAAACACACGACATAAAAAAATGGGAAAAGCCACCAGGTGGCACCATTACCCACAACAGTAGTTAGTCAGCCCAGGTGTAACCTGTAGACACCACACCACTATGTAACCTATTGCTGTGTATGCGCATAACCCGAGTAGTGTGGTGTGTACATACTCACAACTCTATTGCTCACCACGCCAATCTACGTATTGCTTATAACGACAAATTACCTGCTTTGGGTTAGAGGGCGTCACATACCCTACGCACGTTTCGGCTCACTTAGCCTTCTCCCGGGGTACTGCCACACTCAGACTGGGTCTCATTAAATAATTCTCTTCAGCCAATCAGCTCAGATGCACACACCAGACACATACCATACTCACTCATACCGGAGGGTTGGAAGGCGTAACCATGTATGTTAAACATCCCTCTATGTACAGCCATACTTATAGATTTCCCCACAGTGTTTCTCTACTAGGGGGCGTCGTCATACCTAGTACCTACCCCCATATAGCCATACCCCATGGCCCCCTCACGTTATATTCCCACTGGGTGGCATCACCATTCAAATTACGCATCCCTATGTGAACATGTCCCTAAAATATCGCCCAGGTACATTCCTGCCTGCGCCCAGAGAGGCGCGCGTCCACCCGCCTGCCCAGAGGGGCGCATCCAAGGGTCGCGTCAAGGGAGGCAATCTGATGAAGCGGCCCGACCACAGCGTCCAATTGGGTAGGGATCGGATCGCGTCACCAGAGCGCCGTCCAAAGAGACACCCCCCAGATGCGCGCATCGGAGCGGCAGGGCAAGCGCGCACGCAGCACAAGCAGAACGGGGAAAGCAAGCACTCCAAAAGCCAAGGGTGCGTGCCCCCACCCCACTTCAACAGGACTGAACAAGCAGGTACCCTAGGGGCCTATATCACGTGCGCTCACAGCATTTACAAAAGAGAGGGGAGTAAAGGGGGGTGAGGAAGAAACGAGGGGGGGGGGTGGGAGGTGAGCAAACATATTAGATGCCAAGAGCATAGGAGGAGATGTATATGTCATTTACACAATGTGCACAGCTGGATACATAATGGTGCAGCTCTTATCTAGGGCAAGTAAATCAAAGGGAGGGAAAACAGAAGTAATGGTTATAACAAATACTATATCTCAGATGTCAGTTCAAAACACCATTTAGAGTGTACTCAGATGAGCCTATAAATGGAAGCCACATAAATTGGACCACACAGCAACCAATGGACAGCATATCCATATACACATAAAAGCTCCTACATATCGACATAGTGAATGTGGGTACCAAGCAGTTATGTAGTAAGAGTCCCATCCTAAATTCAGCATTGCATAGCAATCAGTTGCGGTGTGGGTATTAAGATCACATAAATATTCAGTGTGGAGAGCATATTATACATCATGTCTCATTCCAATAACACCAGTGGAATATTACACCCTCCACAGCCTTATATCCCCGTACACAGAGCCTCCCAATATAAATCTTTGGTACCTTGCAACTGGCCTTGTTTGATAAAAGCTGCCATTGAAGAAGCCACCAGAGATGGCCAATGTCAATTTATGGAGTGAGTTAAAGGGGATTTCCCCTACTGGTACCACTCTAGAGGGGAAGTGACATGACTGCTGCAGTCAATCAGGGACCGATGATTGGCTGCAGTCTTCACATTCTTTTTGAACAAAAAAAAAATTGGCTTAAAGTAAAAATAGGTTTAAAGGTTGTCAAAACAGAAAACCGGTGGATGGGTTGTGGTAAGAAGGAGAGAGGCAAAGTTGAAGTTCTGGATACTATGAAGGTGTGATTGACGGAGAAGAGAGTTGAGGGTCTTGGAGGTCACACTTGGGTTAGTATTTTCAGAGGGTGAACATATGTATAGAGGTTTTACAAAACTATTGAGATTATTACTATATTGTAGAATAATTGCTTGGTAGTAGATGACCAATGGAGGCACTGACACAAAAGCAGGGCCTACAGAAGAGGATCAGCTGGGCGTGGGTTGGAGTTGTCCAAAAAGGGAAAAAGCCAAATTCATGAGTGCTACGGCTTTTTTTTTTTCTTTTTGGTGAGTTGATTACTGTAAGTTGCGCACCACCATTAATAACTCCTGGAGGACTGTGCACACGTGACTCTTATTTGCTCATAATTAGTGCTGGTCATACAATATGGTTTGGAGTTGTGCTATTCACTTTGGTGGGAGACACCAGAGAAGAGAATTGCAGAAGCAAATGGGAACTGAGAAGTCAGGACTTTATCGCAGTGTCCAGGGGCAGACATATCATTAGTACAACCTGTACCGCCGCACAGAGGCCTAAGAGGTACAGGGGCCACTACCACCTTCAAAGCAGGTGGAATTGTGCATTATCATGAGCTATTGGGCTGTAAAAGGTCAATATATTCTTTTATACAGGGGCCATTTTCTGTCTGTGTCCGCCAGTGGCAGTATCCCAGGAAAGTAGGAAAAGATTGTAGGTTGAAGGTAAATCCAAAAAAAAAAAGAAAAGGGTGAAACATTTCCAAAGAAACCCAATAAGTGGATCTTCTGTTTGCTTTATAGAAACATCCATACAGAAATCCCAGCGATATCCCAGAATGGAAAATCTGTAATTAGATCCTTAAAGTTAAACTAGGAAAGGACTCTGGCCGGTATCCCAGGCTCTGCCGCTATGCAAAACTTATGTTCTAGATGTTCTTTCACTGCGTTACAGTCACCCTCTGTCATCCCGAAATATCACACAACCTCCGCCTGTCATGACTTCCCAGCCTCGCCCGGTTCTAACCTGCATATGGGGACTCAGAATAGGAACTAGGACAAAGTTCATCCGTTCTCAGTGCCAGCCAAGGACAGGCTGCACCTAGGGCCTGTGTCAACTAAGCATGCTGCCATTGTTTATCCAGGCCTAGTTACTTATTAACATCCAACAGGAGGTTCGGGAGGGAATTGTACATTTTGTTTTCAAACATTTCCAAGAAGCGCAAAACATCAGTGCAGACAGGGGGTGCAGGCGGGCGAATGCAGACTTATTACTGAGGATATCATCACGATGCCAAGAGTGGTGACACTTTATAATATACTGACGCTTAATATTGGGCCCTGTGCTTGGGGCCCCAGCAGTGACAAATAGGGGGGCGCAGAATGTCTGCATGGTTTCTGCACAGGGGCGTAATTATATTATATTTATAATATATATAATAATAATATATTTATTAGTATAATTATAGGTAGAGGGGCTGCAATCGCATTCGGGCACTGAAGACTAGGGGGCCCAAAAGGTCCATTTGGCCCGTAAGACTATTATTTATAAAGATCTGTGATAATTGGGGGTTTTGTATTGGGGCCCACGAGCTTAAAGTTGCTCATGTCTCATGATCTGAACTCAGCAGTCTCATGTACACCTATGGGACAATTGCCTTTAGGTCAGGAGGTCCCTACTACATACACAGATGTGGGAAATTGACTTTAGTTGCCCATTTGGACATTATACCTGTATATTGGTTTGATGCAATTTCGACTTTAAAATTTCTTTATTCACATAATTTTTGTTGCTGTGCTTAAAAGGTAACCAAACTTAATTTTCCTATGAATCGTTAGAAATGAAAATAAGAAACTTTGCAATTCATCTTCTTAAAGAAATGTACATCTTTCTCCACCAATCTGTCACTGCTTTCCTGCACTGATCATTCACTCTCAAAAGCTGCTCAAATCTGTCTACAGTTCTGCTGCCTCTAGAATTCTATGGAGGGGAGAAGACGCTGGAGGGAGACAGAAGCAGTGTTCACAAAGAGAACAGCTGAGGCTTCTAGTGACTGGAGACCGCAGAGGGGAAAACTGATAATTATAGCAGGATTCAAATAACATAATATATACAAACATGACAGGTAATAAAAAGTTACCTTATAGAGAATCGATCAGCAGGATTTCACCCCCCAAAGTATTTATATGAGCATGTAGCTTTTTCAAAGACAATTCCAGCAATACCTTTACATGGCCAGTCCGTTCTTCCATTACTGAGAAATCAGCGGTTGAATTGATATGCAAATGAGGCTAAAGAACTATGGAAGATCTGAAGCCTCTGTCACTCCAGCTCTATTCACCGCTCAGGGCCACCTCCTTCTGCTTGACTGACAGCTTCTTCACCAGAAGTCACACTGCATATAGGCTGCCAGTCAAGCAGGAGGAGGCGGCTCTGGGCGGGGTATAGAGCTGGAGTGACAGAGGCTTCAGATCTACAAAATAGCACTTCAGCCTCATTTGCATATCAGTTCAAATGATATAGTATTGCTTTGAAAGAGCTACATGTGGGGTGTGGTACCCTACTGACAGATTCGTTTTAAAGTGCAGTTACACTATGTGACATTACACGATCTGTGGCACTAAGCAATAACTGATCAACTACTTGTTTCGATTGTTTAATTGCCTGTTTGCCCAGGCAGAACTGACTTCAGATGCATATTGGTTCATCTATAATAGATCATTCTGTGAGCATAGTCTGACATTGCTTTCGACAGCACAGATCCTATTTATACAGGACTATGAGGTTAAGAAAGAAAAAGATCATTTCACCTTACGAACAAGAGTTATACTCATTCGTAGGATGATCGGCAGCCTGTTTGCAATGCATAGTTATGAGGAAATAAGCGTTAGCAGTAATTCACATTAATCGTGCATTAAAGAGCAAAGCTGATAAATACCCATCTCTTTCACACGGCCTATCAGAAGTGTTCGATATCTGTTGGCCGAACATCCAGTGTTCTCTATGAGAGCGCAGCTGATGGACTCCAATGGACAGGTCCTTCTCTCCTCCGGCATTATCTGTCAGGGGAGAGTGGAGATGCCCCCATACACATCAGACTGTTGGCCGACCCTATTTATATCAGGAACCTGCATCTGAGTATGGACCACAGGTCTCCTGACCCAAACTCAACAGCCTCAAAAGCATAGGAGACCTGCGGCCAGTCCTAACATGGCGGTCCGTACAAAGAATATGTGATTATATACTCCAATGTCAGGTTGTTCCTGGGGTCAATTCCTTGAAACCTATTGAAAAATGGGTATACCAGATTTCTAACCCCTGGTTCTAACCTCTTTTAATGACCCATACAGGTAATCATGTGAGGGTACCCACATCGGGATTCCTATGCAAAACTAGTCTTCTGCAAATTGTCTATTGCAAAATGACATCTCTTAGCATGCTGAGAGTTGTAGTTTTGTAGCACTGGGAAGGCCACAAGTTGGACACCGCTGGATTCCATAACTCAGGCTGGAGGCAGCATGTGGAGATGCGTGTACAACGCCTGGACCTGTTATATATATAGAGACAAGCAAGTCATAGCTGGAAGGGGAGAACACATTTGGGGATCTGCCAGGAAACAGCGGCAGCTGCAGGATCAGCTCCACAGAGGTCATTGAGTTTGACATGACGACATCGGGGTCTTCACTATTATATTAATATTGGATTTAGGCACAATGGAAACTGAGAAAAGATGAAATATTGGGTGAGAAGAGAAGAAAACCCAAATGGGAGCTGATCTCAAACACATTGGTTGTCACCCACCTTTTCCCATGTACTATCTACCATATTACTAGGCAGATTTTCTATTGAGGACACAGGGAAAGCTTGGTGTGGACACTTTGGAAGGTATTATGGTGGAGAAACATGCAAGGACAGCCGCAAACCGTGCCCACATGCGATGGTGGATAGCCATAGGAGTTTGCCAATAAAACTGACACGTTCCCTACCAAATCTTGTGGTTATTGGCTACTACATTAAGTTTGGTCGCATGTGGCAACCACCATGGGTCCGTACCCCTATATATATGTATGTAATATATACATAATGTCTGTGTGTCACCCAGGGGGATATAGGGGACTCAGTACCCGGGCCTTTTACCTTGCTTAGGATGTCACGGCAGTCGGCTCCCGGGCCCGTACTCTGGGGTCTCTCTTGAAAAAGGGGTTTTTAGTGTATAGTTTGTTTCGTGACGCCACGTGTGGTTTCCGGTAATGGTTACCGCCACTGCTGCAGACCTCCGGGGTTGATAAAATGGCAACTGGGATGTTTCTGCTCCCCACAGGTGGAGCGGACCCCCGGGGCAGAGTTGATGAAAGGATGCAGGTGAAAGATGGCCAGGTCAGGGGGAATGACGGACACTCACACAGGGGATTCGCTTCAGTATCTTTACTGGTGTAACGGCAGGTATGGTCCAGGGTACTTGCTAGGAAGGGTGCACTTCAGGACTTCTCCCCAGTGAGCGGGTATAAGGCCTCCTGATCCGTGTCTCCCTCTCTCTAAGCTTCTAGCCAGCCTGAAACTTAGCCTAGCTTCTGTGTTGTGTTGCTCTCTCACCTGACCGCTTGGTAGTAGGACCTTTCTTTGGCAACCACTATCCCTGGACGCCGGGGCCTTCGTCATTCCTAGTCCAGTTATTGCTGGTAGTTTCAGGTCGACCAGGGATCTGTAATCCTTCTGGTATGCTGGTAGTCCCTACTGGGTATAGAGGACCCTGTAGGCGCCGACCTAGTGTCCGGTTTGTGTCTTGGGACGAGCCTATGATGCTCCTCTGCCCCCTCAACTCCTCTCTCCTCTTCTTACTGCCTCCGGCCACACTCGGGGCCCTCAATTCAACAGCAGACGTGCTGCGTCTTCACTGCTCTCAGTGGCAGCACACTCTCTGAACTCTCTGACTGGCTCCACCCTCCCTATATATATCCCTAACAGGGCTCCCTCTGGTGGTATGAGGTGGAAGGTTGGAGGTGTCTGCATGTAATGAGGGCCTCTTGTGGAGAAGTCCATCCATGCACCCTTTTGGGTCCTGTGGTACCTGTGAACAGCAGGGTGCCACATCTGCATCAAGATTTTCATTCACTTTGATAAAATGTTGTATGTTTTGTGCTGTAGAGATTGGTAGAATCCCACTTTCGTGGGCACGCTTTGCTTTAGAAAGAGACATAGAACAGAGTCTGGGATCGGAGTCCCTAGTGTAGTGCCAGCCAAAATGTGTTAACCCTGCAGAACATTATAAAGGATCCTGAAATATAACGAGTATTGCCAAACGTCATAAGCACATAGCACAGTCCTGAATTGTGGGACCAAAAGGGCGACGGCTCCAGAGAAATTTGGCAGCAACCAGCACAAATCAGGGAAGGGGTTATCTCACTTTCTTCTAAAGGAGTTTGCCCTTTTAGGGCTCGTGCACACGACCCATGATATTCTATGGGGCTATGCACAAGTCCAAACTTTTCCTCTGATCAAACTCTGAACAGAATAATCTGACCATATTTTTCGGATAGAGAGAAAACGGTCATGTGACCCATATGGACATTATGTGGGTTTACTGAGTTCACTGGTGGGCTAGTGGCAAACAATCTAGAAAATCCTAATCTTTTATAAGGTTAGACCACTTGGGCTATCAAAACATAGTGAAGATTAAAGATGTTGTCTGGCGCCACATCTGGAAAACACCTACACAATCTGCAGGCATCGTGCATCTGACATATTTATTCGAATAGGACACATTCTCATCGTGCACATGGCCCACCAGGTATGTCGTTCATTGACGTCAGATGACTTCTTTAGAGAGAGGAATGGAGCAGAGCTGCAAATTTTGAATTATTATAGATTACTTAAATAGCCCTAACATATTCCGCAGCGCTTTACATAGATTATCATCACTGTCCCTTATGGGGCTCACAATCTTTGGAGTGTGGGAGGAAACTGGAGAACCCAGAGGAAACCCCTGCAAACACGAGGAGAACATACAAATTCCTTGCAGATGTCCTTGGTGGGATTTGAACCCATGACCCCAGCAACAGTGATAACCACTGAGCCACTGTGCTGCCCGCTGAGTAGTCATCGCAAAGGGTAAGCCCAACCTTGTGCTGGCTTCTACAGCAGACACTATGGAGGAATGCTGTCCACCAGTGCTATAGTGGTACATCTGGGGGTTCATTACAATGTCTCCAAGGTGGTACCCATACTAACTTCTTTAAGTAGATGGGTACTTGACTTAGGAATAAAGGAAAATCTCTGGCCTATTCCAGCAAACAGCCTTAAACATCTAATATCGCCACATCCATTATGCTTGGTCATGAGTATCAAAACGTGTCAGTACAGTAGTCATCTGGACAGGATCCACAGCAGACATATTGTCCGACTAATCCAATAATTGCCTCCAAAGAAAATTCCAATTGGAGCCAAACATTTCTGGAAGGCCTTTTTTTATGGGACAATCTACGCTAGGGCTACACAGTGACATTTGCCGAGACAGTCGTGACGCAACCAAAGTTAGCTGCATGCTATAGAAGGGAATGGGGTCCCGTTGTGACACCTACACAACCTCAACAAGCAAGTCTAAAAATTTAGACTTGGATTTTTTGCAACTTGATTTTCGTGGTCACACTTTTATAACTCCGCGATACCAAGCAACCTTCAGTCACGCGAGGGCTGTTGTGGACAAAGTTGTCATGTAACCCTAACTTAATACATACCGTAACCCATCAAGCCTTATGAAGATGCCATGTGGTAGGCCTAAGGACATCCAATGAAGTGTCTCTTGAAGGTCGAGCGCTTAGAGTTATCAGTAGCCGCCAAGGGCAACTTTTTCCCATATTCGTAAACATGATCCATTTTGAGATTAACTATGCAAATAAGGGAAAAAAATCAGCCAAAAGTCTATGAGTGTGAGGTGAGGTCAAGGGTATTAGGAAGTTAACATTTATTGGACAGGCAGGGTGCAGACTGCAGAGGCTCACACTATATTATAAGCTTGTGATAACTGTTCTATACCCACCTTCCTGCTTATTAGGTCACGTTCCCACCTTCAGCATTTGTAAATCAAAACCAGGAGTGGGTGATAAATCCAGAAGTGGTGACGTGTTTCTATTATACTTTTCCTCTGATTGTTCCACTCCTGGTTTTGGCTTACAAATACGGAGGTAAAATACTGATCAAATACTGAACATGTGAACTTGGCCTCATAAGGCTACATGCTCAGCTTGTTAAAGCAGGTTGGCTCTTCTCCCTGCCATCAGTGTAGTGTTGTGCAGCAGGGAACTTGTGCGCAGGCGCTGGGAAGGCAGAGTGACTCACCGACGCCTGCGCAGAAGTTCCCTGCTCCACAAGGCTATACAGACTGCAGGGAGAAGAGCGCCGTCCATACAGGGGAAACAGCGCAGGCGCGGGATCCGGCCGGGAACTGCACGTCTCAGGGCCCTGTGCAGGGGAGGTGGGGTGAGTATGGAAATAGGGCTAGTAGGCTAGCATTTCTTGGCGTCTGGAGGACGCGAAGCTTGGCAGAAATAATTTAATAAAAAGCTATTACACAGGAACCAGACCGCTAATATGGGCCATACAGGTAAGTATGGATTCACATTTCTATTACCTGTATGCCCATATTAGCAGTCTGACAATTCCCAGGGGGTGACAGATTTCCTTTAAGTGAATGGTGTCTAGAATTTTTTCCCTAGATACTTTATTCTGAAGTTGAGTTTCCAACCGACTCAACCAGACCATCATAGACCTAGCGGTGCAAGTTGCAGCAACAGCGGGTTTTATCCCCACCCTGCAGCTTCCCAGGATCCTTTTAGGAAAGTGTCAGCTTTTTTTTCTAAAGGGTCTTTTAGTACTCCCATATCTTCAAAGGGAAGGGCAAATTTTTTGGACGCTTTAGCAATGGCTACGTCTAGTTTCAGTTTTTTTTCCCAGAATGAACAGACTGGATCATTAAAAGGACACTATCTTTTTGGAACAGATATACTTTTCCTCTCAGGTCTTTTCCATTCCCTCTTAGAGATTGAATCTTGTCATTAAGCGGGAAAGACCTACGCTTTTTCAGATCCAGCCTCCCAAACATTATGTCCTGAACGTTTTTTTCTGGCCTAGGGTCAACTAACCCCATAGTGGATCTAACCGCCTTGACCAGGCTGTTTCCTCTATGGGGAAACAACTACGACCTCTGCCTTCCTTTGGGGATGAGGAGAGGAGGAGGAGGAATCTGCATCAGATTGTTCCCCCTCTGCAGTATCAGACCCAGATTCCAGGGAAAAATCTCTAGACCTCTTAGGTCTTTTATCCCTACTCCGCAAGGACTTAGGCTGTGTGCCCACTATGCTTTTATCAAGTGTTTTTTGATGCGGATTTTCCGCCCCGTAAACGCTTGCAAAATGCTTGGTAATCCATGCCCCATGATCCCCAATGAAAATTTGCATGTTCTGTGCCCATGTGGCGGAATTTTATGCAGCGGATTTTCCTTGTGGAAAAATCCACAGCATGTCCATTATTTGTGCGTTTCTGCATGCGGATTTGAGGTCCCAATGTATTTGAAAAACGCAAGTCAAATCTGCATGTAAAAACGCGTGTAAAATCCGCAAGCGTTTTTTACATGCATAAACGCTGCAGAAATTTTGCTTCATTTCTGCATCGTGGGCACATACCCTTAGTTACTCTCCACCTGTGATTTACGTATTGATTGCAGTTCAGAGGCAAATCTAGGGGTTTCTTCACAGACTGTCGGCTGTATGCATGAACTGCAGAGCCTCTTCACACATGTAACGGGTAAATCTTCACTGCAGAGCGCACAGATTGTATGCTTGGTCTTGCTAGCACTTTTTCCCATCTAAAAAAATGAGCGGGAAAGGGGCTAATTATAATCTGAACTTTCACAGAGATCACTTACCAATCCAACACGAACAGGGGTACCGGTACAGGAGAAGGGATCACATCCACCGTGAATTTCCCTTTGCTGGATGGGGACTTCACGGTGGAATCTTTGCTGTGCCTGGTGGATTTTGTAGAATGCCCACTTCCATGACCATGGTGCTGGGAAACCTCATGCTGCCGTGCGTCCTGTTGCCTCCTTTTCTGCCGCTGCAGTGGTGGATCTGGATCCGGGCTCTGCTCATCCAGTGGGCTCAGTTGTTCCTGGGACAGCTCTTCTCTGTTCAACCCGATTCTCATAGAGGACCGCCGGAGAACTGCTCAGGGCGTTATCCCTGGCGTCCTCCCAGCGTTTACCAGCCTCCTGCACCGGGTTACTTCCAATCATGTGCCCCTCCGTCCATGTCATTAGGAAGTACGTCCCCGCGCAGTTGGATGCCCAGCACTACAGCATGGTGCAGCAGCTGCGCTCCTACTCCCACTCTGAAGGCCCACCAGACCCAGCAGTGGGGCTTCAGTGCGCTGCACCAGCCGAGGCAGGGGGTCCCCGCTGCCTGGATCGGACTGGCCAGGCCTGGGACGTCTTGGAATCTTTTCTTCAGGTACCACTCTACACTGAAGGTTCCCAGTCAAGGACAGGAAATCAACTGATGCGGGAGAGATAAAACCTACAGATAAAAAAGGTGGTTTGTCCTTGAAGGGTGGATCCCCTCTCTCCATGGTGCTGTCATGGGGGAGGGAGAAATTTGGATGACCTGAAAAGCAGTGATCTCCAACCTATTGCTCTTGAGCTCCAGTAAAACTACAATTCCTAGTATACTCTGACTAGCGTAATGATAGTGGTCTCGGGGGATGTGACTGACCAAACATTGGGGCCCAGCACCATTTTCTAGATTTGCATCCTCAGATGTGCATACAGTGGAAAACCATTGCGGAGCAGAGAGCCACTGGCTCCCTGCCCTGCACTTACTGCCCTATAGGCATGTGGCTGTAGTGTATCTGCAGAGCACACTGGCTTCACATCGCAATTTTACTGCACCGTATGTACAACTACTACACAGTGTGAATATTACCAAAGTCAAGGGTGTGGTGGTATCATTTTTCTTTGTATACTGGACTTCTTGGCATGTTGCGTCAGATTTATATCTTGTATTACTTTGTTATGGGGCTAACAGACCACTAATGCCACTGGGGCCCAAACAGTGAGCAGTGGTGTGTGTAGGTGCTCTGGTCCATATAACTAATTACACCACTGCCCTGACCGCAGCATATACATATCAGGGCACACTAGGAATTTTATGTAATCCTGCCCTGCTCGCTTCTGTATTGAAGCAGAGGGGGCCATGACATCATGTCTACAGCCATCTGCCAGGCGACATGCCTCAGTGGCAGGCATTATCTGCCAGCTCCAGAAGTTCCTGGGCTGGGTTACCCCCTTAAGAGCACCAGTTTCTAGCTGTTGCTAAACTTTAGAGTAATAAAACCAAACCACCACACTTTGCTTCATAGGCCACCCATCTTTATTATTACACAAGTACAAATAAAAACCATGACATTATAAGGCAGGGAATCAAACAATTAAGAATGTTTCAGTGTTAACAAATGTAATAAAAAGTCATTAAAAAATGTTGACATTAAAAACCAAAAGGACTGGTGTCTAATACTATGGGAAGGGCAGCCTGTGGGGTGGGGGGGTCTGGGCTCCGCCACCCAGCGTCTTCCCGGTGAGGAGGGGAATGCATGGAGGGATCAGGCTTAGGCGCTGGAGTCAGTCTTGGACTCACTATCATTGTTCTTCCTCACCGGCTCCTGAGCCAGGCCGCAGGGGAAAAGGCCATTGGTCATGCGGAAGCTTCCTGAGCTATAAAAAAAAAAAAGGAGGAGAGAGAAAAGTGTTAGGGGGAATTTGGCAAATTAACAACTTGATACATTTCATTATGGAAAGATTCCCCGCCTGCTACCCACATCTGATTGGGAACTAGTCACAAGATTACTTAATTTGCAAACCAATTTTTGCGCTTATGAAGAGAGACCCAAGGCCACATTCAGCATTTGCAAGCCAAAATCAGGAGTGGATATATTAAAAAAACAGACAAAAAAAAAAAAAAAAAAAAAGGATGGTGCATGCGTTTCTATTATACTTTTCCTGTAAAACATTAACCAAATACTGAACGCATTAATGTGGCCTTATAATCCAAAATGAAGGCAATGGTACAAAGTCTGGATACTCTACCCAATCCTAGCAGACTAAGGTCTTCTCAATAACTCAACAAATGTGATCTGAATAATCAAATTACAGGGGTCAATGGTGTGGTCAAACCGCCTTTAGTCACAACACTGGATCACCACTTACTTCATTTTTGTATGTCAACCAACTTGGTAATCACCTTCAGTATTAGTTTAACTAGGGCCAACATACCTCAAACAATGTTGGGCTAAACCATAGTACACATTAGATGGTAGGACGATCGAGTCAAGATCTCTAGGTTTGGATGACATGAGGTTTAATGTATGTGGCCCCCTTTAAGGTTTCCTTTTAAGATGTCAGAAAGACAAGGGACATTCAAAACCCAAGATTGGCTAAGATTATTGGTCAGAACTCAAGACTATCTTCACATGTAACCCAAGTAACAGTCATCCTGATAGAAAGGATGGTACAGAGATCCCACATCTCTAACAAAATGGTGATATACTCCAGTATAGTCTTCTCTAGGCGTAAACCAGTTTTAATTTTTATTTTATATATCAAATTGCACATGTGAAAATAGGCACCTTAGTAATATATCTTATCAGAGAAATCTGCTTCTGTCTCCTCCTTGACTTGAGTCATCACTCCCAATTCATGGGTAAGATTTGTAAAGTTTGTATTCAGTGAAGACATTTGTTCCCCGTTACAGAGAGGAGCTATAGACAGATATTCAGCTGCACGTTCTCCATAAACAAGTTACAATTCTCCATAGAACTTTATAAACACCAACTCATCTCACAAATGGAGGACATCATTGACTGAAGACCAGTTTTACCCATGAATTGAGAATAAATCATCAATAGAGGAGGAGAGACGCACATTTCTGATATTACAAGGTTTCCTATTCTCACCATTGAGGAGGGGGAAGAAGTTAGACAGTCACTTAATCTTATTTGGATGGGTGAATGGACAATAAAGCCAGAATCCATTTACCTATGAATTTATGGGTTAAGCTATAGAGTAGAAGAGTTTACAGTCATGTGCTCCAGAGCCAACATACAGCTGGCACTATTAAATATCTCACCGCACAAATTGGCCACAAGGAACCAGTTTGTACACAAGATTACTGACAGGTAATTTCCAACACTACATCACTAGTGACATGCAAGAGGCACTGTCACCCAATTATCATATAAAGATAATGCAGGAAACGTGAGTGGACCCGTCACACAACAGGAAGTCCACAGCGTCATAGATGTCATCAGCTTACATGTATGGAGATTACTAATACCTAGGAACAAGTTGTTACAAGATACTCACTTCTCGGGTGATTCCGAAACAGTGGTCATGACGGGATGAGCTGGTTTACCGAAGAAGAAGCTGGCCCACCAGTGACCAGGATCTGACTTCGGAAGACCTGTGGGACAAGCAGTACTTATTAAGACTTCTCATAAAAGCACAAAAAACATCGAACCTTCAGAATGATAGTTTAGTAAATGTTCATGAAGGACCTTGATAATAGACATCATGGCCACTGTACAAGTTTTGAGGGGAGGGGGCGATTGAAAGGTCAGTGTATGCCTCTAGTCATAATTAAAGGATGAGAGAAAGGAGGACTACCATAACAGATCAATATAGGGCATGTCCATACTTCCTACCCAAGGAGAAACCATGGATTCAAAAAGTTGGGGGGGGGGGGGGGGGGGATATAAAAGGGTCTATTTTGAGGAGGTCCATAGTGGTCCAGCAAGGGACAGTTACCCAAGACAACTTGCCAGAATATAGAATTGTTTTGCAAGATTGAAGCCTGAAGGTTCATGTTTTGCAGATGTAAATAAGTTAGATAACTGCACCTGGCCATAAAAGTAGTAAATGCTACTACCCAAAGCCCTATATCAGGTGAATGGTTACACAAAGACTTGTATAAGGCTCATGAGCAGAGGTCATCAGCAGGTAATGGAGCAGGTCAAGGAAACGTACCTGGGTGGTGAGGGATGACCTCTCCAGAGTAGTCCACACTCCCACATGAGCTGCTACTTGAGGTGGATCCCAGGCGTCCTGTTAGAAGCCAAAAAATCAGCTTCACAATAATATTTACCAACGACCTAGACCTCATAAGGCAACAGGTGATATTATACCCAGCCCTGGTTAATAAGTGACTGGGAATCAGTGAGCCAAGATGTGCAGGACATATATAAGTGGGGCTACAGATTCAAAGGTAAACCCAGTAGACATGTCAAATCCAGGCTCAAACTGGACTTTCATTAAAATCAGTGGGTCAGATTCATTAACTCTGTCGTTGTGCACAGTGTTCTTAAAGTGTTACCCAGGCTTGAGGTTAAAGTCTGAAGTCACTGACTGCTGAATCCTGTGAGGATTCAGAAGTCCACCGTCACACACAGACTTTAACCTCAAACCTGGACAACCCTTTTAATGAAGTGGGGGGTGCAGGAGCAAGATGCGGCACTTATCACTGGCGTGCACATCATCAGCAACTTTTCTCCAGTCAGGAACTGGAGCAACCTGCGCCACTGAAATAGCACAACTTTTGAAGATCATCAAGTGGAACTGGTTTGAAAAACAACAAAAGTAGCGAAGTTTTTGCAACTTTTCAAAGTGTTCTTGTCAGATTCCTGGCACATCGGGGTCATTGTATCCACTGCCTTTTAAGCATAGCCTGACTTCTATCATTAATCCAGATTATTCTCTACAGAAAACATTAACAATGAGTCTTACTCCAGTCTCATCCAAAGCTGTGCCTATATAAATAGTCTGGTTAGGACAAGAACCGCTGAGAGTGGTGGCCAACGGCCGCATGGTTTTGGGAGTGGGTCTCATCCTTAATCTATATTTTTTTGTAACACGTGACCCAAAAACAAAGATAGGAAACTGGTTGTAGACCCTCACCACATTATTACTAAGATACTAACCTAAGCTTTGGATGGAACTGGAGCATAGAACACCTCAATAGCTGTAGGATTCCGGCTCATAAACACCCTTTGCAGAGACTCCAGTTATAAAGCTTCATGGGAGGATACTTACTGCGATAATAATCATGGGTTGCGACCAATGAACCGCTGGATGGAATGGCTGCCATGTTTCAAACCTTGCTTGACTTAAGATGATGTAAACCCTGCAAAACAATGAGAAGAGCGATTAAGATTAAAGTGATAGACAAACCACTGCTCAGACTTACGGCCATGAAAGAAAAAGAAAAAAAAAAAAAAAAAGTTTATGGTCTCCAAAACTCTACATCCCATTTGTGGAAACACCATGGTTTTTAGTAGGTGCCCTTGGTGGAGCCCATGGCTCAGGGGTGAGTACCACCACTACAGCTTCAGCCACCCAATATAGCTCATACAAGATCGTAGATCAGGCTCATAGCTAGTATTGCAGCTCACATGGAGGGTCTATTTTTACCAGCCCCAAGTTCACGCACCAAAGACAAATCCTCGCAAGAAAGTCCTGTCTGTTCCCTAATGTTTCTCATAGAGGAATCAGTGCTGACTGAGAACACATGTGCATTAATATGGTGAGGACAGGGTTAACCCTCAAGTGCCAAAATAAGCATTGGAACTACAAAAAAAAAAAAAGTAGGTCCTTGGGTTCATAGTCAAGGGAGAGGTGGGGGTTGTGGAGGAAAAATGCAGCCTGGGAGGTGGAGAGGAACAAATCACATAACACATGTCAGAATGGAAGAGACTGCCAATCTGTACAGGAGGGTCCACTCTTCCTCCACCGCTAACTACAGAGATGGGGGGCTGTGTATTCACAAACCCAGGCCTCCTGATCAAGCTGGTCAGTGTGGGCTGACACCAGAGAGCAAAAGCATGCATTGAACTCTACTGAAAGTAGAACATGATGTAATCGGGGCCTAAGCAGTTCTTTAAATGTACTATTCCTTTAACGTGGGTGTAAGTCAAAGTGTTATGTATGGAAAACCTACAAAGGTCTTTCTGGCTGCAGTGGCAAAAAACTCAAAAACAGAGGGTTTACTGTGAGTTGTCACGAGTTGTGATGCATTTTCTACTGCAGTTTTGATCATGGTCAAAAAAAAAAAAGTTAAGAAATACATTGCTGCTTTCAGAAAACAGCGCCACCTCTGGTCATGGGTTGAACATTGTATTGCAGCTCAGTTCCATTTACATCAATAGTGGACAGTTACAAGACTAGAACCAACCCCTGGTCAGGAGTGGTGCGGTTTATGAAAGTAAAGCAGCAATGTTTCTCCTCATGGAAACCCCCTCTATTGTAAGCATCGTAGGATTCATTCAAATGACGCGGTAACGTCATGGTCTTCCCATGATTTTTCAGACACCTCAAAAATTTGAAAGGATTATAGCAAAAAAATAAACAAGCCGTTATCAGGACATATGAAAAAGCTCTTAAAAGGGACTTCAGAATTAGAAAAACAGCACCACCCTTGTCTACAGGTTATGAGTGGTATTACAGATCAGCACTATTCACCTACAACTAAGCTGCAATGCCAGAGATTTCCATTTTCAGTCATTTCTCCAAGACCAAGTGAACAATCTGGAATGGTTTCCATCTCATAGTTACGTTGCTCTGACAAACACAACCGATTTTGCCCAGTTTCACCCCAAATATCTTGCTCATCTCTGGTTCAGTTATGTTAGGGTCGCCAGTTGCACATTTTTCTGGAGGTGATGTGACGCCGTAATGTTGTCTGTTGACTTGAACAACATGGCAGTGTCACATCTGCATCCTTGGACTCAATGGTCCTTCTTCCCTACATTGAAGCCCAATTAATTCAGGTCAGAAGAACATTTCCTTAAATGACGTAACGACAACATAAGATGACCAGTCCTGGTCTGAGGTTCAGGCCACGGCCCCACGATCAGGATTCGGTCAGTATTTTTTCTTAGGAGTCGGAGTCAAAACCAGGAGTGGGTGATAAATGCAGAATTGGTGACTCGTTTCGATTATACCTTTTTTCTGATTGTTCCTCATTGTTGGGACCATATCGCTTCCATGTACATCAATCATGCCATAGTGAGATTTTTTATTCTGTCCCCATGCTTCTCCTCTACCCATTGACTATGGACAGCAGATTCATGGATTTCCAATCACGGTCTCATGTTTCTAGTCTGTTCTGGGCCATACAATGAGCAGATAAGAGACCTCTGATCAGAGTAAATTTTCTCACCATAGTTGCAAAAGAGGAGTGTCGCACAACCAGGAAACAGGGCACCAGACGTCCTCCTTTTGGTAACTTTATTGGTACAGAAAAATCACAATGTTTTGGCCACGGAGGGCCTTTATCAAGCCATAAAAAAAGTCCCCGTACGTCCGAAACTTTCTGATTTTTCTGTACCAATAAGGTTACCTAAAAGGAGGACATCTGGTGCCCTGGTTCTTAGATGTCTCCAAATTTTCTCACCATGAAGGATCATCTTATGTTTGAGATTCAAGGACTTTTTGGTGAGGTCTTGTTTGCCCTAGCCCAAGGCAGATTGCCATAGGAGTTCTCATTAGATGTCACCTACCTTAGACCATTGTTTTGTGGCTTAGAAAGACTTAAACTCACACTGCGATTACAATGAGTGGACATATGGGCAGCGGGATGAGCAGTCACCTGGCTGCCTAATACCTGCACACAATGCCCAGTCACAATGTCCAGTTACATAACAGGTCACCTATTACTCCTGATATACATAAGGGGATTATATGATAAGACGTCCACTGCAGCCACAGGTGGTTGTATGGGAAGTTCTAGCAGCCTTGGTCTTAACGCACTATATGAGTATATGCTAGACCTGAATTATCACAGCCTGTACGGCAGAGCTTGCAATCTATTTGCATGTTCCATATCTTAGATGACATTTGACAAAGATCAGATGCAGACAAAACCTTAGCTGACCCTAGGTGAGGTTTTAATATTAGAGGATAGGACCATCCGGGTTGGGTACACCTTGGCGCTGGTGGGATGGCTTTTATGATCAAAAACATATGCTATATTGCTTTTTACTTACAGCAGGGTATATGCTCATTTTTCTTCTATCTTAGGGTTTGTCTGTTAAATGAACAGTGTGATCATGCTCTTATACTTTTCATGCATACCACATTATAAAGTCCAGTTTGTCAGGTATAGTAGATTAAGTAGTTTTGCATAGGACTGCAGATTAATCTACTATATTATCTGCAAATTGACATAATGAATTCAGCTCTACTACATCTATGCACTTAAATTAGGAGACGGTTTCTGGCAGGAAAGGGTTAGGGGATGATTAAGTCTCTCTACTGTTAAGAAACTGGTCTGAACTGGCTAAACCACATCCACCTCCTCTCCCCCCACCCCTGCGCCTTCCTCCTCCCCCATAAGAACAGTTCTCTGCTGTGGGGATGGGAAAAACAAACTGCATGAAGACAGAACAAAGGCTCAGCTGCTGAAACTCATCCTCACAAGTCAACAGAGCTACTCCATTTGTCTCAAGAGCTGACAATCTAAGACAAGAAGAAAGGTCGTTGTGCACCATTATTCAATGATTACTGATACCTGAGCATATGAGAACGTATCTTAGCCCGTATAATAAGGGGGCTAGGATAGAGACAAGTGATTGTGGGGGCAAATTTAAACAATACGACTGATAATTGTATGTATAACCGGCATATCCCCGGCCAATGATGTTGTGGTTGGACCATTTATCCTCCATGGTTTTTTGGGCTGATAAAGTAACCATTGTTTTATTATTTTTGCTACAATTTCCCCATGAAATCAAATCCAATCATGTCATCAATACAATCACTACCATCATCATCACCACCCCTATCATCAGTGAAGGTATCCATTTGTGATGTTCTCCTTCCTCCCTAGTTGGTGAGGAAGGAAAACATTGCCCATTTCCTTACTACAGGACATAAACAAGACTGTCACAACAATGTATCAGCCAGATTAACCCTCGAGGCTCCTGTCTGCCCCCTCCTTTACTTGCTGCTCCTCCACAATGTATCCAAAATCTTTCATATAGAAACTCTTGTTATCAATTCAACCATAAATACAGAAAAAAAAAGTCAAAACTCCAACAGCTTACGCTCTGATTTGTGTCTGACGGCTGCTTCTTGACTATCAATAAGTTATAATTATTGTTTTATATGGCACCAGCATATTCTATAGCGGTGTACAATAGCAGGTTAGACGGTTTAGTACAGAACCTAAAAGAATATACGACAAGAAACATATACCTTTTGTACCGTGTTAACAAGAAGATAGAAAAATGCTGAATATTACAGTGTATATGTGGACAATATTAATATACATAGAAGACAAAAAAGAACAAAGACCCTGTACACACGCCGCCATGTTCCCCCATCCACAACTACCTGTATTCCGACTGGATATGTCCTCAGGAGCCTGGCTCTAGGGGTTAGACGCTAGGCGACGGGGCCCATTTGAGAAGGAGCAGCTGGGACTTGTCTCCACGACCAGAGATTTGATCACTGAAGTTATGCTGCCAAAGCAGACATGGAGCCGGGTTATATAGGGCGGTGGGAGGGCACAGCAGCCCAGGGGCGGAGAAGGGCATGGACAATGGGGCTCTGTGACTGGCAGAAGGGGCTGATTATGTGCGATACAGCTGCTGAGCACATGTATCTAAGCCATGCACCATTAAATGGCCATAGATCTTGTGCTGAGCCAAAATATCTGCACCTATCATGTATCATATTGTCCACCAAACCCGTCTGTTGTGCACGGCACTGTCTACTGGGCCCAGGTATCTAAGCCTATCATGTGCGATACGTATACGGACACATAGACTCCGATTCATTAGTGTATTTGCGACTGCTTTTTTTTGGCAAGTTTTTAGTGTTCTGCTTTTCTTTGCCTTTTTTTGTGTCTATTTTATATGTGTTCGCCTGTGGGGTTTTTTGGGCATGTATGTCATTTTGGGTAGAGTTTAAGGTTTCCAGATGTTTTCTTGTATTTGTCTGATTCATTCATTGCAATTTTTTAAGAAGTCACAATATTTTTGTACAAGTGCACTTTAGTCTCCCCGCCTTGGAGGGATTTTATATTTTACCACCACTTACTTTGGCACAATTTCTGCACCATTTGGCACTATGCAAAATTGATGAGCTGTGTTCACCATGTTGAAGATTTTAGCACAAAAATATGGCAACAAAAACCACAAGACAAAAAAAGAAAGGTGACTAAAAAAAAACCCAGAAAAGATTAATTAGAGCCTTAGAGTTTTGTGCCTTGTTTGTTTGCGCCAACAGCGGGAAGACTTTATGGTTTCCAGAAGTTATCCTTGTCTTTATGTTGTTTTTATATGTAGTTTATGTACCTAATAAAGTGATTATTTTATATATATATATATATATATATATATATATATATATATATATTTGTTTTCCCTTTTTTTGAATACTTCTTTTGGGTTTCTCTTTCCAGATGTTTTTGCCGGATTCATGATTTGCGACTTCTTGAAAAGTTGCAAAATTTGTCGCAAATCTTCTCCGGTCTTCCTTAGAGTGATTTTATGTATGGCAAGTATTTTGGAGTAAATTTTTGCTCTATTTTGCAAAAAGTGCATCATTTTTCACCAAAAAAAGTCACACAAAAAAGGTCAAAAACTAAAAAAATGAAAGACCATTGTTGAATCTATGCAAAATTCATGAACCGTCTCTACAAATACTATAAATAAAAAAAAAAGAAAAGTGACTGAAAAAAACCCACAAATGGTGAATCTTGGTCATAAATGATGTCTGAAAAGCGCTGTGGAAATTGATAAGCGAGTAAAAGAAATGTCCAGAAATCTAGTGCCCCCAACCTGTCAAATCATTGCACTCAAGAAAGTTCTCCAAGAGTGACATCCGTGCTGTAGACAGACACCGGGAGCAGCAGAAGGGACTCAGCGCTGGACCTGGGGAGGGTGAGTAAGCAATAGGTTGTTTGTTTTTTCATACTGTGCCTGAGGACAGCTGTTTTATAAAACTGGAAGGAAACCTGTCTTCTTGTGCATTGGTGCCAAATACTGCACACAATATACCGTGTTGTCTGACTTGTGATTAGTGGGTTGTATGGTGGATTTTACAGAAGACAATCACAGACCAATTTAATTTTAAAAAGTTACACTTTTGCTTCATATAAAGGGACAAAAAGTAAATGAATAAAATCTAGATCTGAACATTTGTGTGACCTTCCACCCCAGGTCTTCTACACCCCAGGACCGTGTTACTTCACACAGTTCTCAAGTGCCAATTCCCCTTCTCTCGAATCCCAGGTGGATACTTCTCGTAGACCAAATCCCCAAGTCCCATCCTTCAGAACATTGTTTCTGCCAATCCTGTCTCTACTCCCAAGACCATTGGGATTACTTCCGAGAGATCCAGTCAACCCATCCCTTAAAGGGGCAATTTCATTAAGTCCAAAACACCTCACAACTGAGGATACCTTGGGCTTCCAGGTATCCATGCCTCCATTACAGCCCTTCACTAGTCCCCACTGAGCTGTCTTCTGTTTCAACCCTGAATGAACCCAGCAGACCCTTCCCATGGTTTGAGCTTAGCTCTGCTCATCCTTATTGGTTCTCTCTTGGCTGATATTATCTCCACAGACACAGCAGATTCCCCAGAGCTGACCCCACCCTGGCTGACACCACACTCAGACACCCTGTTCTATGGACCCCCTCCCTAGCTATAAACTAACATGTAGTAACTGTTAGCTTGTCCACTCCAGTAAAAACCAGTCATTGCTTAGAAAAGCAAACTGCTCCCTCCAGCAACTCCCCTGAGTGCACATGGTGACCCTCCTCAGACCCGTGTCATATCTTCAATGTTCCTTTTCACTGGTATTTATCTGAATGGGCAAGTTGCTGCCAGTCTCCAGTCCTCCATCGAACCCAATGTTCCAGCCTCCTGGCAATCAGCCCAGTACAATCCTCCCAGGTGGACGATCTTCAGTCCTGTTTGTCTCCCCGGCCAACTGTAACTCCAACAAGCACCATACATGGACCATTGGCCACATGCTCTACTGGAGCCAAACCTGTTTTTATCTCCGTCCTCACAGGATGGTGGCTCAATGCTCCGTGTTACCACAATCAGCACCAGGCTCCTACTCAGACTATACTGAGCCCGGTGGCCTGTGAAAAAAACACTGTATCTAAGTCTATTATGTGTGAAAAAACACTGTATCTAAGTCTATTATGTGATACTGTCTACTGAGCCAATGTATCTACATCTGTCATGTGTGAGACTCTGCTGCTAAACTAATGTATCTGAGCCCCTCATTTGTGATACACCTTCAGTGATGCACAGATGACTGCAGCCCCCATCATGGAAAGGTGCTTTCACACTGCGTTTAGGCACCCGTTCAGTGGCCCCGTCCACACTTAAGTCCGAACCCCCCGAAAAATGGGATTTGGACGTATGCGCTGACAAGGCCATAAACTATATTGGTGCCGACAGAGCAAACATGCACTCTGCCATGCATCATTTTCAGGCATGTTTACCTACTGCAGGTGGACACTCAGACGTAGTAGACTGCATCTGTCTCCAGGAGGCGTATACTCCCGAAAATGATGCACGGCAGAGCGCACATTCAGTGCATACATCCGAATCCTGTTTTGCAGGGAGTTCGGACATAAGCCACGACCTGAGCCACTGAACGGGTGCCTGAAAGCAGAGTGAAAGCACCCTAAGACCCCAACATGTACTACACCCCCATCATGTAAAATTATATCCCATATACTACATTCCCCATCATGTAAGATTACACCCCCTTGTACTACACCCCCAACAAGTAAGATTACACCTCATGTACTACACCCCCAACATGTAAGATTACACCCCATGTACTACACCCCCAACATGTAAGATTACACCCCATGTACTACACCCCCAACATGTAAGATTACACCCCATGTACTACACCCTTCATCATGTAAGATTACACCTCCTTGTACTACACCCCCAACAAGTAAGATTACACCCCCTTGTACTACACCACCAAAATGCAAGATTACACCCCCATGTACTACACGCCAAACAAGTAAGATAACACCCCCTAGTACTACACCCCCAACATGTAAGATTACACCCCATGTACTACACCCTCCATCATGTTAGAATCCACCCCCATGTACTACACCCCCAACAAGTAAGATTACACCCCCTTGTACTACACCCCCAACAATATTACACCCCAAGTACTACACCCCCAGCATGTAAGATTTACACCCCATGTACTACACCCTCCATCATGTAAGATTACACCTCCTTGTACTACACCCCCAACATGTAAGATTACACCCCCTTGTACCACACCCCCAACATGTAAGATTACACCCCCATGTACTACACGCCAAACAAGTAAGATAACACCCCCTTGTACTACACCCCCAACAATATTACACCCCAAGTACTACATCCCCAGCATGTAAGATTACACCCCCATGTACTTCACCATCAATGATGTAAGATTACACCCCCATGTAAGTACTACACCCCCCATCATGTAAGATTACACCCCCATGTACTACACCACCAATAATGTAAGATTACACCCCCATGTACTACACCCCCCATCATGTAAGATTACTCGATTAATTTTCAGAAACACTTTATGAATAATGTCACAGGGCCACGTTCTGATAAGACCCAGTTTACACAGGTAGATGATGCGCAAAAAAATGATCTATAATAAATCGTCCAGTGCGCATAGGCTGCCATGGTTCTCGGCAGCGTGAGTTCGGTACGACGTGCTGATGAGAATGATGATTTTTAACATTTGTCCTAAACAGCTTGCATTTTGCTTGTTTGTGGCGTGATCGGCAGCCTGATTACACAGCAGCACAATTATAGTGGAGCCAGCCTTCTTAGGAACACACAATAACCTTTCAGTGTAAATGCAGCTTTATCAATGTTAAACCTCACAGCTGTGATGACCCAGTGCAAATCCTCCTAGTATCACAGCCCTACCTGTAGCATTTATTTTACTCCCTTATATCTAAGCCTTTCTATGTTAGTGCCAAAAACTGATGAAAACGACATTACAAATTCTTTTATTTAATCATTGTCAGAGTTTTTGCTAGTCCTACATTCACACCTTAGGAAGGAGAAGTGACAACATTACCACTCAGAAAGCAGATGTAACCTTTCACCTACTTTCAGCCATTGTAATTAATTCTGACTATTGTTACATGCAGACTTCTAAAAACAAACTGTTCTGTTCCATATAATGACATTGTCTATCAAATACTGTTTACACAATACAATCATTGTGACTGTCAGACAGCAGAGCACATTCATGGCACATGAGACAGACAAATGGCTCCTTATAATACATTCTGAGGAGTACAAAAAATAGCTACTATATTACTGCCCCTGTGTACAAGTATATAGCGACTATAATACTGCCCCCTATGTACAAGAATATAACTACTATAATACTGCCCCCTATGTACAAGAATATAACTACTATAATACTGCCTCTATGTACAAGAATATAATGACTATAATACTGCCCCCTATGTATAAGAATATAAATACTATGATACTGCCTCCTATGTACAAGAATATAACTACTATATTACTGCCCCCTATGTACAAGAATATAACTACCCCAATACTGCCTCCTATGTACAAGAATATAACTACTATAATACTGCCCCTGTGTACAAGTATATAGCGACTATAATACTGCCCCCTATGTATAAGAATATAACTACTATGATACTGCCTCCTATGTACAAGAATATAACTACTATAATACTGCCCCCTATGTACAAGAATATAACTACTATAATACTGCCCTCTATGTACAAGAATATAACGACTATAATACTGCCCCCTATGTACAAGAATATAACTACTATATTACTGCCCCCTATGTACAAGAATATAACTACTATAACACTGCCCTCTTTGTACAAGAATATAACGACTATAATACTGCCCCCTATGTACAAGAATATAACTACTATATTACTGCCCCCTATGTACAAGAATATAACTACTATAACACTACCCCCTATATACAAGAATATAACTACTATAATACTGTCCCCTATATACAAGAATATAGCTACTATAATACTGCCCCCTATATACAAGAATATAACTACTATAATACTGTCCCCTATATAGAAGAATATAACTATTATAATACTGCCTCTGTGTACAGGAATATAACTACTGTAATACTGCCCCCTATGTACAAGAATGTAACTACTATAATACTGCCCTCTATGTACAAGAATATAACGACTATAATACTGCCCCCTATGTACAAGAATATAACTACTATATTACTGCCCCCTATATACAAGAATATAACTACTATAATACTGTCCCCTATATACAAGAATATAGCTACTATAATACTGCCCCTATGTACAGGAATATAACTACTGTAATACTGCCCCCTATGTACAAGAATGTAACTACTATAATACTGCCCTCTATGTACAAGAATATAACAACTATAATACTGCTCCCTATGTACAAGAATATAACTACTATATTACTGCCCCCTATGTACAAGAATATAACTACTATAATACTGCCCTCTATGTACAAGAATATAACGACTATAATACTGCCCCCTATGTACAAGAATATAACTACTATATTACTGCCCCCTATGTACAAGAATATAACTACTATAACACTACCCCCTATATACAAGAATATAACTACTATAACACTGCCCCCTATATACAAGAATATAACTACTATAATACTGTCCCATATATACAAGAATATAGCTACTATAATACTGTCCCCTATATAGAAGAATATAACTATTATAATACTGCCTCTGTGTACAGGAAAAAAACAACTGTAATACTGCCCCCTATGTACAAGAATGTAACTACTATAATACTGCCCTCTATGTACAAGAATATAACGACTATAATACTGCCCCCTATGTACAAGAATATAACTACTATATTACTGACCCCTATATACAAGAATATAACTACTATAATACTACCCCCTATATACAAGAATATACCTACTATAATACTGTCCCCTATATACAAGAATATAGCTACTATAATACTGCCCCCTATATACAAGAATATAACTACTATAATACTGTCCCCTATATAGAAGAATATAACTATTATAATACTGCCTCTGTGTACAGGAATATAACTACTGTAATACTGCCCCCTATGTACAAGAATGTAACTACTATAATACTGCCCTCTATGTACAAGAATATAACGACTATAATACTGCCCCCTATGTACAAGAATATAACTACTATATTACTGCCCCCTATGTACAAGAATATAACTACTATAACACTGCCCTCTTTGTACAAGAATATAACGACTATAATACTGCCCCCTATGTACAAGAATATAACTACTATATTACTGCCCCCTATGTACAAGAATATAACTACTATAACACTACCCCCTATATACAAGAATATAACTACTATAATACTGTCCCCTATATACAAGAATATAGCTACTATAATACTGCCCCCTATATACAAGAATATAACTACTATAATACTGTCCCCTATATAGAAGAATATAACTATTATAATACTGCCTCTGTGTACAGGAATATAACTACTGTAATACTGCCCCCTATGTACAAGAATGTAACTACTATAATACTGCCCTCTATGTACAAGAATATAACGACTATAATACTGCCCCCTATGTACAAGAATATAACTACTATATTACTGCCCCCTATATACAAGAATATAACTACTATAATACTGTCCCCTATATACAAGAATATAGCTACTATAATACTGCCCCTATGTACAGGAATATAACTACTGTAATACTGCCCCCTATGTACAAGAATGTAACTACTATAATACTGCCCTCTATGTACAAGAATATAACAACTATAATACTGCTCCCTATGTACAAGAATATAACTACTATATTACTGCCCCCTATGCACAAGAATATAACTACTATAATACTGCCCTCTATGTACAAGAATATAACGACTATAATACTGCCCCCTATGTACAAGAATATAACTACTATATTACTGCCCCCTATGTACAAGAATATAACTACTATAACACTACCCCCTATATACAAGAATATAACTACTATAACACTGCCCCCTATATACAAGAATATAACTACTATAATACTGTCCCATATATACAAGAATATAGCTACTATAATACTGTCCCCTATATAGAAGAATATAACTATTATAATACTGCCTCTGTGTACAGGAAAAAAACAACTGTAATACTGCCCCCTATGTACAAGAATGTAACTACTATAATACTGCCCTCTATGTACAAGAATATAACGACTATAATACTGCCCCCTATGTACAAGAATATAACTACTATATTACTGACCCCTATATACAAGAATATAACTACTATAATACTACCCCCTATATACAAGAATATACCTACTATAATACTGTCCCCTATATACAAGAATATAGCTACTATAATACTGCCCCCTATATACAAGAATATAACTACTATAATACTGTCCCCTATATAGAAGAATATAACTATTATAATACTGCCTCTGTGTACAGGAATATAACTACTGTAATACTGCCCCCTATGTACAAGAATGTAACTACTATAATACTGCCCTCTATGTACAAGAATATAACGACTATAATACTGCCCCCTATGTACAAGAATATAACTACTATATTACTGCCCCCTATATACAAGAATATAACTACTATAATACTGTCCCCTATATACAAGAATATAGCTACTATAATACTGCCCCTATGTACAGGAATATAACTACTGTAATACTGCCCCCTATGTACAAGAATGTAACTACTATAATACTGCCCTCTATGTACAAGAATATAACAACTATAATACTGCTCCCTATGTACAAGAATATAACTACTATATTACTGCCCCCTATGTACAAGAATATAACTACTATGATACTGCCCTCTATGTACAAGAATATAACGACTATAATACTGCCCCCTATGTACAAGAATATAACTACTATATTACTGCCCCCTATGTACAAGAATATAACTACTATAACACTACCCCCTATATACAAGAATATAACTACTATAACACTGCCCCCTATATACAAGAATATAACTACTATAATACTGCCTCTATGTAGAATATAACTACTATATTACTGCCTCCTATGTACAAGAATATAACTACTATAATACTGCCCCTGTGTACAAGTATATAGCGACTATAATACTGCCCCCTATGTATAAGAATATAACTACTATGATACTGCCTCCTATGTACAAGAATATAACTACTATAATACTGCCCCCTATGTACAAGAATATAACTACTATAATACTGCCCTCTATGTACAAGAATATAACGACTATAATACTGCCCCCTATGTACAAGAATATAACTACTATATTACTGCCCCCTATGTACAAGAATATAACTACTATAACACTACCCCCTATATACAAGAATATAACTACTATAATACTGTCCCCTATATACAAGAATATAGCTACTATAATACTGCCCCCTATATACAAGAATATAACTACTATAATACTGTCCCCTATATAGAAGAATATAACTATTATAATACTGCCTCTGTGTACAGGAATATAACTACTGTAATACTGCCCCCTATGTACAAGAATGTAACTACTATAATACTGCCCTCTATGTACAAGAATATAACGACTATAATACTGCCCCCTATGTACAAGAATATAACTACTATATTACTGCCCCCTATATACAAGAATATAACTACTATAATACTGTCCCCTATATACAAGAATATAGCTACTATAATACTGCCCCTATGTACAGGAATATAACTACTGTAATACTGCCCCCTATGTACAAGAATGTAACTACTATAATACTGCCCTCTATGTACAAGAATATAACAACTATAATACTGCTCCCTATGTACAAGAATATAACTACTATATTACTGCCCCCTATGTACAAGAATATAACTACTATAATACTGCCCTCTATGTACAAGAATATAATGACTATAATACTGCCCCCTATGTACAAGAATATAACTACTATATTACTGCCCCCTATGTACAAGAATATAACTACTATAACACTACCCCCTATATACAAGAATATAACTACTATAACACTGCCCCCTATATACAAGAATATAACTACTATAATACTGTCCCGTATATACAAGAATATAGCTACTATAATACTGCCCCCTATATACAAGAATATAACTACTATAATACTGTCCCCTATATAGAAGAATATAACTATTATAATACTGCCTCTGTGTACAGGAAAAAAACAACTGTAATACTGCCCCCTATGTACAAGAATGTAACTACTATAATACTGCCCTCTATGTACAAGAATATAACGACTATAATACTGCCCCCTATGTACAAGAATATAACTACTATATTACTGACCCCTATATACAAGAATATAACTACTATAATACTACCCCCTATATACAAGAATATACCTACTATAATACTGTCCCCTATATACAAGAATATAGCTACTATAATACTGCCCCCTATATACAAGAATATAACTACTATAATACTGTCCCCTATATAGAAGAATATAACTATTATAATACTGCCTCTGTGTACAGGAATATAACTACTGTAATACTGCCCCCTATGTACAAGAATGTAACTACTATAATACTGCCCTCTATGTACAAGAATATAACGACTATAATACTGCCCCCTATGTACAAGAATATAACTACTATATTACTGCCCCCTATATACAAGAATATAACTACTATAATACTGTCCCCTATATACAAGAATATAGCTACTATAATACTGCCCCTATGTACAGGAATATAACTACTGTAATACTGCCCCCTATGTACAAGAATGTAACTACTATAATACTGCCCTCTATGTACAAGAATATAACAACTATAATACTGCTCCCTATGTACAAGAATATAACTACTATATTACTGCCCCCTATGTACAAGAATATAACTACTATAATACTGCCCTCTATGTACAAGAATATAACGACTATAATACTGCCCCCTATGTACAAGAATATAACTACTATATTACTGCCCCCTATGTACAAGAATATAACTACTATAACACTACCCCCTATATACAAGAATATAACTACTATAACACTGCCCCCTATATACAAGAATATAACTACTATAATACTGTCCCATATATACAAGAATATAGCTACTATAATACTGCCCCCTATATAAAAGAATATAACTACTATAATACTGTCCCCTATATAGAAGAATATAACTATTATAATACTGCCTCTGTGTACAGGAAAAAAACAACTGTAATACTGCCCCCTATGTACAAGAATGTAACTACTATAATACTGCCCTCTATGTACAAGAATATAACGACTATAATACTGCCCCCTATGTACAAGAATATAACTACTATATTGCTGACCCCTATATACAAGAATATAACTACTATAATACTGTCCCCTATATACAAGAATATAGCTACTATAATACTGCCCCTATGTACAGGAATATAACTACTGTAATACTGCCCCCTATGTACAAGAATGTAACTACTATAATACTGCCCCCTATGTACAAGAATATAATTACTATAATACTGCCCTCTATGTACAAGAATATAACTACTATAATACTGCCCCTATGTACAAGAATATAACTACTATAATACTGCCCCCTATGTACAAAAATATAACTACTATATTACTGAACCTATGTACAAGAATATAGCTACTATAATACTGCCCCCTATGTACAAGAATATAACTACTATAATACTGCTCCTATGTACAAGAATATAACTACTGTAATACTGCCCCTATGTACAGGAATATAACTAATGTAATACTGCCCTCTGTGTAAAAAACTATAACTACTATAATACTGCCCCTATGTACAAGAATATAACTACTATAATGCTGCCCGCTATGTACAAGAATATAACTACTATAATACTGCCCCCTATATACAAGAATATAACAACTATAATAATGCCCCCTATGTACAAGAATATAACTACAATAATACTGCCCCTATGTACAAGAATATAACTTCTATAATGCTGCCCGCTATGTCTAAGAATATAACTACTATAATACTGCCCCCTATATACAAGAATATAACGACTATAATACTGCCCCTATGTACAAGAATATAACTACTATAATACCCGCCTCTATGTACAATATAACAATATATAACTAATATAATACTGTCCGCTATGTACAAGAATATAACCGCTATACTATTACCCCTATGTACAAGAATATAACTACTATAATACTGTCCCCTTTGTATAAGACTATAACCGCTATACTTTTACCCCTATGTACAAAAATATAACTACTATAATACTGACACCTATGTACAAAAATATAACTACTATATTACTGCTAGTATATACAAGAATATAACTACTATAATACTGTCCCCTATATACTGGAATTTAACTACTATAATACTACCCCTATGTACAAGAATATAACTACTATAATACTGCCCCCTATGTATAATAATATAACTACTATGATACTACCCCCTATGTACACGAATATAACTACTATAATACTGCCCCCTATGTACAAGAATGTAACTACTATAATACTTCCCCTATGTACAGGAATATATCTACTATAATACTGTCCCCTATGTACACGAATATAACTACTATAATACTGACCCCTATGTACATGAATATAACTACTATAATACTGCCCCCTATGTACAAGAATGTAACTACTTGTACATGTGGATATCATAACTTGTGTTAGCTGATACTGTTACATAACGAGACATGAGCATTTTGCTGCCTCTTACAATCACTAGATCCTATTAGTGGCAGTAGTAAGCGTGCACCTGCTCCCTATATATAGTCTCCTGGCTGGGAATCTGGAACTCTCATTCGGAGTTACATTGGAGCTGCATAGTTCGTATTTGATGTTCTGCACCAGGAACGTCCCATATCCCTGTGCCAAGTGCAAAGCTCTACTCCTTACATGATAACCAAGCTCAGACTGTATGTGCTGATAGGTGGCACTTTTGTTTTCCCATAGTGGAAAATTGAAGTGCAGTAAGCAGAGGCATGTGAGTGTAGAAATAATGGGGCACCATATTAAATGTATGCAGTCCCTTCTCCAATCAGAAAAAACCTAGCAGTTACCCATTACGTAAAACCTGCTCCATATATGATCACATCAGGAGACTTGGCTGGCTAATGAGCAGAGCTTCTGGCAATTTGTTTGTGGGTTACTATTTTATGTCACTAGTGCCCTAAACCCTAGCTTTAGTTTGAGTTAGAAAAATACCATAAAAACATAACGTAATTTATTAGGTGTTTTTTGGTGTTTTTTTGATTATAGGAGACGCTTTTGTATACTTTGCACAGCTCTCTCTGTCTGAAACTGGAGGAGAGCACAGTCGGACTCCTACATGTCAGGCAGCTTTACCCCTGAAGTACTGGTTGGTTATAGATGCATACCTAATATTGTTTAACCCCCTAGTGACCACCAATACGTCTTTATGCTGACCTGAGATATACGTGAATGGCATCATCCGACTGGTGAAGATGCAGTACATTACAGCTGACACTCTACAGCATCAGTCATGATCAGTGTCGGCACTGACCATGGCAGTTTAACCTCTCATATGCTGTTGTCAAGATGCAGCATCCAGATGGCTAACAGAGTGTGGGAGCTACCCCTTTAATCCCGTTGGCACCCTGAGACAGGGGCGAACATAGAAATCATGGGGCCCCGTAGCAGGAGTTCAAATTGGGCTCCCCCACCCCCTCCCCCAAAAAATTGTCGGGGTCACAGAAGAGCAGATCTCACAACTTTGCAGCCTTTACAAAGTAATTTTCCCCCAACTGAAGCCCTAGATTCCTCTTTCATTGCCCCCATAAGGTATGATGCCAACAAAAGTGCCCCCACAGTATGATACCCCCACAGTGATTTATTCCACATTAGCCTCCACACGCACAGTATGATGATGACCCTACAGTACCCCACCTCAACTCCCCAAATTATGGTGACCACCAACACAGTATGATCCACCAACTGTGACCTTCACGCAGCCCTCCAAGCCGTATAATGGGCCTACATACAGTATAATGGCCCCACACCTCACCACACTGTATAATGGCTCCCACTAGCCCTCCAAACAGTATAATGGGCCAAGCACAAACTTTCACACTGTGTAATTGCTTGCATACAGTATAATGGCCCCCACATATCCCTTCATAAAGTATAAATGTTCCCACATAGCCCTCCAAATATTATAATGACCCCCACATAGCCCTTCAAATAGTATAATGACCCCCACATAGGCTTCCAAATAGTATAGTGGCCCCCACATAGCCCTCCAAATATTATAATGCCCTCCAAACGCAAAACATATTGACCTAAATTTACTGTTAACATAAAGTATAATATGTCACAAAAACAGTCTCAAAATCACTGGGATATGATGAAACATTCCAGATTTGTTACCAAATAAAGTGACATGTCAGATTTGAAAAATTTGGCCTCCTCAGGTTAGCCTTCATAACCATTGCTATCCGCTCCATCTACAGTTGGTGACTGGTACTGCATCAGTTCAAAAGAGAGTTCTGGACACTTTTCAGAGGCAATTTTTTTAATGCATATATTTTGGGGTAAAATTAATTTTGTAGTTGAGTTTCATTAAAAATTTGTCCTTGTTTGCTTTTACATGCTCTTTGCTTCTCTACACTGGTTGCAGAAATCCAGTCAGTCAGTCCACTTGCACTGATAGGAGCTTCTAACTCTTTTATCTGTCTTATATGAGCTCCCCTCTGCTGCTTTACAACCACATTGAAGTTTAGCTCAACTTTGATGTAATCATAAATTTGCACAGAGAAGTACAGAAAAATTAGAAATAAAAGAGTTGCAAATTTTCAGTTAGAACAAGTTCACTGATGAATTCTCAGTTAACTCATTCTGCAGCAAGGGCAGGGAAAGCCAAGTGCTGTAATATTTGTAATGGAATCCAACTGAAAACATATTTTTAATCCAAAATACATGCATTTAAGAAAAATAAATTCTTCCAGATGGAGTCCATATTCTTTAAAAAGTACTTTTCACTACAATTTCGATGCTAAACTGGCCACAGCATGATGAAGTGGCTGAACATCTGAATAAACTGCATGTTTTATTTTTTTTTATTTCTCATCTCCATTGCAGAGATACCAGCTAGTAAAGTTTAAGTTCTAAGAGGGCGTTTGCATAGCTTCTCCTCTGAGGACCTTTACTTTTTCATCTGCATGACATTGACCAATCATAAGCGGGCTGCGTCATGCAGGGGGAAAAATAAAACTCCCCCAGAGAAGCTTATCATCTTTCTCTGTGTGATATGGTAAAGCCAATAGTGTAGCTACCAGGGATTGAAGGAAGCAGAGAGCGAGCTTGCCCCAGGCCCCTTACTTGAAGGGGCCCATCTGGAGCAACCGTAACTCATAACTATACCAGTGTGTACAGCTTGCCGATAGAGCTAAATTCTATGCTAGAGCATAGAGACATGGTCTACTACCTCTCTCCATTCTATAGACCCCAGGTTGCTATAGGGCTTCGGTCTACAGAATGGCAGGATGTCTTACTGGATAAGGGGTGAAGTGGGGGTAAAGTGATGTGATGGTGTAATCACACCTGTCACCTGGATTCTGACCTCCTGTGTGTTCCCCGGTGAGATGACATCAACATGTTGGACACGCCCGAATTTGGGTTTAGGTGAGCATATAATGTTTATTTTTCTGATGAAAGTCTGAAGTCAATCTATGTGACTGCAGACTTCTGAATCCTTACAGCTCGCGCACTGCACACTGTCAGGATTTTACAGCTCTGCCAGTGAGAGCAGACAGTCACGTGACTGCAAGTATGTGATCTGCATAAATGTGTTCACATGCCAAATAGATGTGCTTGTCCTAGCTCAATACCAGTGAATGGAGCAAGGCCGAGCACAACTATTTGGAATGTGGCGGAAGTGTGCAAATTGCATACTAGCAGTCACGTGACCACCTACCACTCTCGCAAGCAACACCGGAGAATCTCATAGCCTGTGGCGTGAGTGCTGTGAGGATTCAGAAGTCTCAGTCACATAGAATGACCGCAGACTTTCTCAACTAGACTAGACAACCCATATAATAGTGCTTGTAGGGGGACTGTGGTGGTATCATACTGTGTATAGGGGGCTATGGGACATTATACTGTGTGAGAACTATTGTTGGGGCCACTATACAGTGTGAGGGGCAATATGCTATATGTACAGTGGCATTTGGTTATTATAATGTTTATAGGGGGGCTTTGGGGGCATTATACTGTGTGAGGATTACTGTTGAAGGCATTATACTGTGTATAGGGGGAAGTTGGAGTATTATATTGTGTATAAGGAGCGTGGGGCATTATACTGTATGAAGACTACTGTTGGGGCCATCATACAGTAGTGAGGGGAATTTACTGTTTGTAGGTGGGCTTTGAGGGCTATCATATTATATATAGGGAACTGTGGGGGCATTATATTGTGTATAGGGAGTTGTATAGGGAGGACTTGAGACATTATTATTGTACGTGGGTGATGTATAACTGTTTATGTGGGGACTCAGGGGATATTATTAAATGTTAAGTGGACAATTAAAGGGGTATTCCCATCTCCAAGATCCTATCCCAATATGTAGTAGGTGTAATAATAATAATAGTAGCAAATACCTCCAATTAGAAATGTATAGTTTTTCTGATTCGCTATCTCTCTTACCTCATGTGCAGGCATCGCAGGACCTTAGGTATCCATGGTTACGATATAGTGACATTTAGGCCACGGCCCCACTATCAGTGTTATATCTCAGGAGTGGGAGCCAAAACCAGGTGAGGAACAATCAGAGAAAAGGTATAATAGAAACAAGTCACCAATTCTGCATTTATCTCCCACTCCTGAGAAAAAATACTGACCGAATACTGACCAAATAGTGGGGCCGTGGCCTTAGTTAGCTAGTTGCTAGTGGTCGTAAAAATGGATACCTAAGGTTCTGCAATGCCTGCATATGAGGAAATAGACATAGCAATTCAGAAAAACTATACTACATTTCTAATTGGAGGTCTTTGTTAATATTAGTACTATTATTATTACTACTACACCTCCTACATATTGGGATAGGATCTTGGAGATGGGAATACCCCTTTAAGAGGCATTTCTGTTATAGGGACCCTAAGGCCACATCCCCACTATCAGTATTTGGTCAGTATTTTTTCACAGGAGTGAGAGCCAAAACCAGGAGTGGGTGATACAGTGGGTGATACAGTGAGTGGGTGATACACCAATACAGAATTGGTGACATGTTTCTATTATACCTTTTCTCTGATTGTTCCTTACCTGGTTTTGTCTCCCACTCCTGAGAAAAAATACTGACCGAATACTGACCAAATACTGACTAAATGCTGATCCATGTAATGTATGACCATGTCTGTCAGACTGTGAGCAGCTAACTCTCAGTCAGTGACTAAGTGACTCTTCAGTATAAATTCTGAAACAGCACCACTTACAGGTTATAAGTAGAATTACAACTAATTGAACTAGCGCAAAGGATGAATGGAAAAAAGTAATGGAACCTAAATATTGTAAATGTAACATAAAATTGATACATTCATTTGTACAATAGGACACACAATAAATAAGTACATGCTGGATAAAGTAAGTTTGTAATGCGCTATATAGGTATTTTTTATACCATTTTCAAGATTTCTACTTGTGGTTAGTGAATAGAAACATCTGAAGGCTGAAAATCCCTCCCGACCTGATTCTACATTCCCACAGCTGTATGCTGTTACAGTGTATCAGGCTGGAATGTGGACACATACGTAGGACCCAGGCCCCCTTACACCAAAACATTTTGAGAAACCTTGGTCCCTCTTTTTCCCCATCATTTATGAAAGGCTTCAACCCCCCCCCCATCTCCTAGAAAGTCTGGGTCATTTTGCTGGATTATCAGGGTATGTCCTGACTTGTCCTGTCCTGGCTCAGTCTATGATGGAGGTAACTGGAGGAGGATATTAACCTCCTCCTCCCTCTGGTTGAACTAGATTGCTGGCTGCCGCACTCACTGAACATCTGCTCCGGCTTTTCCTGTTAACGGTCAGCAGAAAATGGAGCCCTGTGCACATATGTCACCGAAAAGGTCTGAAAAAGGCTTTATGGGGTGATCCTCTGAAATATAACCTTTATTTATTATTTTTATGTAAAACAGAGGGGATTCAACCTCTAACAACAACAACCAATAAAATATAGGGACTAACAGGAATGGATAGTACACCATCCAGGAAAGATTAAGAACTATTTCTGTCCCTAATATATCCCTGAATTCTCTTCCTTCCTGGCAGCGGAGGTTGGCACCCTAATTTTTGCTCCGTAGCGCCCCCGCTCAACATCGGTGTCCCTGATGTCCCTAGTATGTCACTCTCCTCTTTGTTAAAAAAAAACACAATTGTGAGAAAGGTAGGAAAAGAGTGAACACACAGATAGAGAACAACAGTTTAATCGTAGCTATTCACAAAATCCACCAAGTCTGTGTATTATGGCTGAAAAAATACAACACTGGGGAATGTTAGTAACAACCTTTGTCTCCGGATAACTAGATTAGTGTACTCATTGAAAAGATGAAGTACTAAATTTTCAGCATATAGTTAACAACAATGATCCATCCAACTGGCCATGTTAGATATCAAAAAAACTCTCAGAAAAAATGCCCACAGATGGGTATCATTTGGATGATATTTTTGTAAAACAATCTGAGTCATCAGAGAAAGAATGTAGCAAGGACTGTTGCATAAATATATTCCACTACACTTATCAAAAATATATCCCAAATGAATCAAACAAACTGACTTAGTGTAGAGAGTTGGGGAGTAGCACTTCTCATTGGTGGTCCCTTATAAATACTGTATATCTCAGGGATTTACCACTTAACATAGATACTCATATCGTAGATAAATCAACAGCCTAATATTATATGAAAGAAATAGGGAGTAGCACTTATCCATTAGTGGTCCCATAGATCATGTCCCAATGTGTGTCTTCATGGGGTTAACCAAGGTTCATCAGGGGACCTGGGGAGAGCATTAATCTCTGTCTCCAGATGCTCAGTCAGCTGCATATGAGGGGGTTGAAACGATAACCCATGTATATATAGCCACATACCGCCCTCA
Source organism: Phyllobates terribilis (assembly GCF_046119375.1). Lineage (NCBI taxonomy): Eukaryota > Metazoa > Chordata > Amphibia > Anura > Dendrobatidae > Phyllobates > Phyllobates terribilis. The sequence goes on from NW_027362765.1 coordinate 124,505,654, forward strand.
GGTGTGTACCATACCTTTGATTAGGCGCCCATTTTCAAATATGTCACTCTAAGTCCGGCGTGCATGCAGTACACAGCATGGAGCGCACCCAGCACACATGAGACGGACGTCCACATGTCCTCACCGGTCAATCACAGTCTATGCCGGACATGAGGTCACTGGAGAGCACGCCAAGACGATGGAGCACAAACCGGAAGTGACGCCAATATGCCTGTGCCAGTCCCCAATAGCACATACAGGAAGTGCGGTCACCGGAACGCAGGCTGAAAGCCGGTGAACCGCACACCCTGTGGGCGCACAGGATTGGTCATAGCGGTAACACATAAGACCGCCCACAGTTGCCAAGCTACACAGTTAAATCACAACACTGGCACAGTTGCCAGAAAATGGTTCATAATCTTTCCTGGATGGTGTACTATCCATTCCTGTTAGTCCCTATATTTTATTGTTTTTTGTGTTTAAAGGTTGAATCCCCTCTGTTTTATATAAAACATTAAATAAAGGTTATATTTTAGGGGTCTAATTTCTTTTTGGTTTATCTTGTATAATTAGGCCCTGTTGATCAATTTTGTTTTGGTGTTCAATGGATCCTCTGACCATACAGCAGATTCCGAAAAAACGCTGATAAGTTATGGCTTGTTTTAGGAGGAAGGAGGCAAAAATGGCAATTTCTTAGAAGACCCCTGACGACTGGACACCCCAGGAGCAATATGAATTTATTATTGTTCGGTTTACCACTCTAGACCACCAAGAAATTTACAACAAAGTCCTTCATCACCCTAGGCCACCAGGGAACATACAGTTATATGAAAAAGTTTGGGCACCCCTATTAATCTTAAGCTTAATGTTTTATAAAAATTGGTGTTTTTGCAACAGCTATTTCAGTTTGATATATGTAATAACTGTTGGACACAGTAATGTTTCTGCCTTGAAATGAGGTTTATTGTACTAACAGAAAATGTGCAATCTGCATTCAGACAAAATTTGACAGGTGCATAAGTATGGGCACCCTTATCATTTTCTTGTTTTAAATACTCCTACCTACTTTTTACTGACTTACTAAAGCACTTTTTTTGGTTTTGTAACCTCATTGAGCTTTGAACTTCATAGCCAGGTGTATGCAATCATGAGAAAAGCTACTTAAAGTGGCCACTTCCAAGTTGTTCTCCTGTTTGAATCTTCTCTGAAGAGTGGCATCATGGGCTCCTCAAAACAACTGTCAAATGATCTGAAAACAAAGATTATTCAACATAGTTGTTCAGGGGAAGGATACAAAAAGCTGTCTCAGAGATTTAACCTGTCAGTTTCCACTGTGAGGAACATAGTAAGGAAATGGAAGAACACAGGGACAGTTCTTGTTAAGGCCAGAAGTGGCAGGCCAAGAAAAACATCAGAAAGGCAGAGAAGAAGAATGGTGAGATCAGTCAAGGACAATCCTCAGACCACCTCCAGAGAGCTGCAGCATCAGCTTGCTGCAGATGGTGTCACTGTGCATCGGTCAACTATACAACGCACTTTGCACAAGGAGAAGCTGTATGGGAGAGTGATGCGAAAGAAGCCATTTCTGCAAGCACGCCACAAACAGAGTCGGCTGAGGTATGCAAAAGCACATTTGGAGAAGCCAATTTCTTTTTGGAAGAAGGTCCTGTGGACTGATGAAACCAAGATTGAGTTGTTTGGTCATGCAAAAAGGCGTTATGCATGGCAGCAAAAAAACACAGCATTCCAAGAAAAACACTTGCTACCCACAGTAAAATTTGGTGAAGGTTCCATCATGCTTTGGGGCTGTGTGGCCAATGCCGGCACCGGGAATCTTGTTAAAGTTGAGTGACACATGGATTCCACTCAGTATCAGCAGATTCTGGACAATAATGTTCAAGAATCAGTGACAAAGTTGAAGTTACGCAGGGGATGGATCTTTCAGCAAGACAATGATCCAAAACATCGCTCCAAATCTACTCAGGCATTCATGCAGAGGAACAATTACAATGTTCTGGAATGGCCATCCCAGTCCCCAGACCTGAATATCATTGAACATCTGTGGGATCATTTGAAGATGGCTGTCCATGCTCGGCGACCATCAAACTTAACTGAACTGGAATTGTTTTGTAAAGAGGAATGGTCAAAAATACCTTCATCCAGGATCCAGGAACTCATTAAAAGCTACAGGAAGCAACTAGAGGCTGTTATTTTTGCAAAAGGAGGATCTACTAAATATTAATGTCACTTTTCTGGTGAGGTGCCCATACTTATGCACCTGTCAAATTTTGTTTGAATGCAGATTGCACATTTTCTGTTAGTACAATAAACCTCATTTCAAGGCAGAAACATTACTGTGTCCAACAGTTATTACATATATCAAACTGAAATAGCTGTTGCAAAAACACCAATTTTTATAAAACATTAAGCTTAAGATTAATAGGGGTGCCCAAACTTTTTCATATAACTGTACAATTTACCTTTTACTACTGCAGACTGAATGTACAATTAACCCCCCTTTCACTACCCTAGACCACCAGACAGTTTAATTAAGCCATTTTCCCTACCCCAGACCATCAGGGAATGGGAATGTACAATTTCACAACCCTAGACCACCAGGGAACCTACAATTAACCCCTAATTCACTATTCCAGACCATCAGGCGATTAACATTTTTACTACTATATAGAACCAGAGTATTTACAACAACCCCTTTCACTATTCTAGACAGCTAGAGAATGTGCTATTAAACCTTTCACTCCCTTAGACCACTAGGAAGCGTACAATTAACCCCCATTTTACTATTCTAGATCACCAGGCAATTAACATTTTTACAGTTATATAGAACCAGGGAATTTACAACAACCCCTTTTATTATTAAGGACAAATAGAGAATGTGCTAGTAAAACTTTCACTCCCCTAGACCACCAGGAAACGTATAATTAACTCCCATTTTACTATTCCAGACCATCAGGCGATTAACATTTTTACTACCTTATGGAACCAGGGTATTTACAACAACCCCTTTCACTATTCTGGACAACTAGAGAATGTACTATTAAACCTTTCACTCCCCTAGACCACCAGGGAATGTACATTTAACCCTCCCTTTTACTATTCCAGACTACCAGGCGATTAACATTTTTACCACTATATAGAACCAGGGAATTTACAACAACCCCTTTCACTATTCCGGACTAGAGAATGTGCTATTAGGCTATGTGCCCACGTTGCGGACCTGAAGCATATTTTTTACGCTTCTCCCTGGCGGGAAAATCGCATGCGGATATTACATGCGGTTTTCCCGCCAGGTAGAAGCGTTTGTGAGGCGTCTTTGCATGCATTTCCGCATGCGGGTTATCAAGCATTTCTCCAAGCATCACTTGGAAAAGTGCTTGACAACTTGTTCAGAATGGTAAAAAATAAAAAAATAAACTTTATACTCACCTTCTGATGCATTCTCTGCCCCGTCCGGAGTCTTGAGCGGCTCACGCTGTTGTGTGCAGGACCTGCGGTGACGTCATTGAGTCATGTGGTGGGTCACATGACTTAATGACGTGGCAGGTCCTTCAGACAACAGCGCGACGGAGGGAAAACATCAGAAGATAAGTATAAACTTTATTTTTTTCTTTTTTTTACAGGTTCTTTGGTACCCAGGTCTGGATGAGAGTCTCCTCTCCTCCAGACTTGGGTACCATCCGCACATTGATTCCGCTGCGCTTCCGCAAAATTAATGAACATGCTGCGGATTTTTGACCGCAGCATATACGCTGCGGAAAAATCCGCAGCATGGGCATTGACATTGCGGAATGCCATTGGGGACCATGGGGTGCAGATATACATGCGTTTTTCAAGCGTTTACGCTGCGGAAATTCCGCAGCATATACGCTTGAAAAACGCTACGTGGGCACACAGCCTTAAACCTTTCACTCCCCTAGACCACCAGGGAGTGAACAATCAACCTTGTCACTACCCTTGAGCACCAGGGAGTGCAATAATAAGGCTGTGTGCCCACGTAGCGTTTTTCAAGCGTATATGCTGCGGAATTTCCGCAGCGTAAACGCTTGAAAAACGCATGTATATCCGCACCCCATGGTCCCCAATGGCATTCCGCAATGTCAATGCCCATGCTGCGGATTTTTCCGCAGCGTATATGCTGCGGTCAAAAATCCGCAGCATGTTCATTAATTTTGCGGAAGCGCAGCGGAATCAATGTGCGGATGGTACCCAAGTCTGGAGGAGAGGAGACTCATCCAGACCTGGGTACCAAAGAACCTGTAAAAAAAAGAAAAAAATAAAGTTTATACTTATCTTCTGATGTTTTCCCTCCGTCGCGCTGTTGTCTGAAGGACCTGCCACGTCATTGAGTCATGTGACCCACCACATGACTCAATGACGTCACCGCAGGTCCTGCACACAACAGTGTGAGCCGCTCAAGACTCCGGATGGGGCAGAGAATGCATCAGAAGGTGAGTATAAAGTTTATTTTTTTATTTTTTACCATTCTGAACAAGTTGTCAAGCACTTTTCCAAGTGATGCTTGGAGAAGTGCTTGATAACCCGCATGCGGAAATGCATGCAAAGACGCCTCACAAACGCTTCTACCTGGCGGGAAAACCGCATGTAATATCCGCATGCGATTTTCCCGCCAGGGAGAAGCGTAAAAAATATGCTTCAGGTCCGCAACGTGGGCACATAGCCTCACACTTTTACTACCTTAGACCACCAGGAAATGTACAATTCATTCCCTGTATTATATTTATAAAGCCTAAACATAGTCTGTAGCTCAGTACAGAGATTGCCCAGTTCACATTAATCCCGGTTCCCAATGGGGCTCACAATCTAGATTAGATACGCGCATACGCACGCGCACACACTCTCCAGGGTCATTTAGCTTCTTAGTATATTTTTGGAATGTGGGAAGACAGTGGAGGACCCAGAGGAAAACCAGCCCAAACCCATGGAGAACACAAAATGTCAATGCAGATGTTGTTCTTGGTTGGATTTGGACTACCAGGTTTCCTAGTTGCCCTTTATCCCTACAATTCATGGACACTCACTGATGAGTCCAATGCTTTATTGTGGGAATGACCTGAAAATCAGAAGTGGAATTGTTGAAAGTTTGACAACCCCTATAAAATTCGGACAACCCCTTATCAGATCAAGGGGCAAGGAGCACATGACCTGTGTGTAGTAATAGTAAAGAGCAAAGAAAAAACCGGCTCCTGTGATCCAGTGAACTGTAAAAGGCTTTATTAAAAAATTCCATGGAAAGAGACCAACACAAGAACAGAATATGAAACGCATTTCGAATCACTTATGATCCTTCGTTATGCCATGAAGAAGGATCATAAGTGAACTGAAACGCGTTGGATTCCGCAGAATTAAAGAAAAAGCCTTTTACAGCTCACTGTGTAGCATCGGCGTCCCTGCCTCCTGCTAGGCAGGGACGCTGTTCCCCTCACCTCTCCGCTCCGTGCCCGGCGTCTTCCTCCCGCTCTGCTGGCAGCGCGCGCTGCTTCCCGGCCACTGTGCTTAGGGCGCGAGCGTGCGCGCTCCCCCTCTCTTAAAGGGGCCGCGCGCGCCGTCCTAAGGAGTCCCCGGCCAATGGCCGGAGGACCTCACCATATATAAGGCACCTCCTCCAAAATGGAGGTGCCCGAGCAATGTTGTTGCATAGCCTATCACTCTGCTTCAGCCCTCAGGTCCCGTTACCAGATACCTGCCAGTTGCCTGCCAGTTACCTGCCAGATTCCTGCTTGATACCTGCCTGATACTTGTCTATCTACTTGCATTCCTGCGGTCCGACAGTCTGCCTACCAGCCCTGCCAGTCTGTCTATGGATCTGATTGCCCGCTCACCTGGGAGCGCTCATCTGCTACCTGCCTGCTAGCCTATCTGGAGGCTTAGCCGTCACTTGCCGTGACCACCCGCCTGTCAAGAGACTGTTCCCGTCACTTGCCGTGACCTCCTGCCCTTCTACCCAGAGACTGTCCCCGTCACTTGCCGTGACCTCCTGCCCTTCTACCCAGAGACTGTCCCCGTCACTTGCCGTGACCTCCTGCCCTTCTACCCAGAGACTGTCCCCGTCACTTGCCGTGACCTCCTGCCCTTCTACCCAGAGACTGTCCCCGTCACTTGCCGTGACTACCTGCCCGCCTACCCTGGGAGCCACCCGCTTCCTTACAAGGACTGCCCCTTTGTATCGTTGCTCAGAGGTTCCACCTCCCAGACCCGTTACAGTTTGCTCGGGCCATGGAACCCGGTGGCACCCAAGCTCCCTCGCTCTCGGACTTGTGTCATGAACTTTCCCTGTCAGAGGTCCCAACAGGAGTCCATCCTGAGTCATCTGCGTAGTGTTAACTCCCGCCTGGACACATTGTCTACCTCTTCGGGAGCAGCCTCCACACGCACACTTACTACCCTGGCACCGCCGCAGCCCATCAACACCATGGCATCTCTTCCCGGTCCCCGCCTCTCCGCTCCTCCTCGTTTTGGCGGAGATCCCAGCCAGGCACGGGGCTTCATTAACCAGTGCACTCTGCACTTCGAACTGTTGGCACACCAGTTTTCCACCGACCGAGCCAAAGTAGCCTTCATCATGTCCCATCTCACGGGAGAGGCACTGGCTTGGCTAAATCCTCCATGGGAGAGAGGAGACCCCCTAGTGTCCAACCTGCCAGCCTTTCTCACGGTCTTCCGGAAAGTCTTCGACGAACCAGGACGGAAGACCTCATCTGCATCATCTCTGCTACGCCTCCGTCAAGGAAATCTCACCGTGGGCCAATATGCCATACGGTTCCGTACCCTTGCTTCGGAGCTGGCCTGGGATAACGACGCCCTGGTGTCTGTCTTTTGGGAGGGTCTGTCCGGCCGTATTAAAGATGAACTCGCCGGTCGGGACATTGCTACCACTCTCGACGACTTAATAACTCTTGCCACCCGGATAGACATCCGGTTCCAGGAGCGCGCCAAAGAGGTCACCCATGAGAGGAGGTTTCCACGTCTAGCCCCTACCTTCCAGAAACCCGTCACTTCTCCCGTTACTCCCCAGGCGCACTCACCCAAGCCTATGCAGGTCGACCAGACCAAGATGGTCAAGACCCGTCAAGAGTTACGCCGAGCCGAGGGAAGCTGCTTCTACTGTGGCAGTAAGGAGCACCGGATCCGTTCCTGCCCGGAGAGGTCGGGAAACGCCTGTGTCTAGGATCGCTCAGAGAGGTCGTCCTAGAAAAGAGTAAACCCTCTCCATCTCTGTTGCTGTCGGTCTCTATCATCTGCGGGGAGAACCGTTATTTTGAACTAGCCCAACTTGACTCTGGAGCTGCCGGAAATCTCATTTCTCAGTCCCTGGTAGAGAAATACCGCATTCCCACCAAACCTCTAGCTGTACCCTTGCCTGTCGCTGCCGTAGATGGGGGCCTCTTACCACATCCCATCCAACTCATCACCGAATCCATAACCCTGCAGGTGGGAATGCTGCACTCAGAGAGCATCTTCTTTCATGTTCTGCCTGGACTCTCTCACGCCCTCTTGCTAGGCCTACCTTGGCTTCAGAAACATGCACCCGTGCTTGATTGGCAGACCGGAGAAGTCCTTCGCTGGGGACAGGACTGCCATAAGACTTGTTTAGTTCCCGTCCATCCTGTCCGTCCTTCTCCTACCCCAGCCAATCTACCTGGTCTTCCGGTTCCCTATTGGTCTTATGCGGACGTCTTTAATAAAAAGGAGGCAGAGACATTACCCCCTCATAGACCATACGACTGCCCAATCGACCTGATGCCCGGCGCTACTCCTCCCCATGGGCGTATTTACCCTTTGTCCGCTGCTGAGACCCGGTCCATGTCTGAATATATTGAGGAGAATCTGGCCCGGGGATTTATCCGGAAATCGACCTCCCCGGCGGGAGCAGGCTTCTTCTTCGTCAAAAAGAAGGACGGCTCACTCCGTCCCTGTATAGACTATAGAGGCCTTAACCAGATCACGGTGAAGAATAAATACCCCCTTCCGCTCATTCCGGAATTATTTGACCGTCTGAGGGGGGCTAGAATCTTCACCAAGCTGGACCTCCGTGGGGCGTATAACCTGGTCCGTATCCGTCAGGAGGATGAATGGAAGACGGCATTCAACACCCGGGACGGCCACTATGAATACCTGGTAATGCCCTTCGGTCTCTGTAACGCTCCCGCCGTCTTTCAAGAGTTGGTCAATGACATCTTCCGGGACCTTCTCTACTCCTGCATAGTGGTGTACCTGGACGACATCTTGGTCTTCTCTCCGGATCTTCTCACTCACCGGAGGGATGTTCGTCAGGTCCTGCTCAGGCTTAGGCAGAACCACCTCTACGCTAAATATGAGAAGTGCCTCTTTGAGCAGACCTCGCTTCCGTTCTTGGGCTACATAATCTCTCAGACCGGCCTACGAATGGATCCTGAGAAACTGTCTGCCATCCAGAAGTGGCCCCGACCAGAGGGGTTGAAGGCTATTCAGCGGTTCCTGGGCTTCGCCAACTACTACCGCCTCTTCATACCGCACTTCTCTTCCCGGACTGCCCCAATCTCTGCGCTCACCCGTCAGGGCACTAATCCCAGAGAATGGCCGCCCGAAGCAGAGGAAGCCTTTCTTAACTTAAAACAGGCTTTCTCTTCCGCCCCGGTGCTGCATCGTCCGGACGGCAACAAACAATTCTTCCTGGAAGTGGACGCCTCCTTCTCTGGAGCCGGAGCGGTACTTACCCAAAAGTCGTCTTCCGGAAGAATGGTAACTTGCGGCTTCTTCTCCAAACTCTTCTCCCCTTTTGAGCGCAATTATTCTATAGGAGACCGAGAGTTATTGGCCATTAAGCTGGCACTGGAGGAGTGGCGTTACCTGCTCGAGGGGCTCTTCACCCAGTAATTATTTACACGGACCACAAGAACTTGGCTTACCTCCAGAGCGCCCAGAGACTTAACCCGCGCCAAGCCCGGTGGTCCTTGTTTTTTGCCCGCTTTGATTTCGTTCTTCATTTTCGCCCGGCAGACAAAAACATCAAAGCTGACGCCTTGTCCCGATCCTTCCTGGTGTCTGATCTAGAGGAGGAGCCTAAGCACATCATTGATCCCGCCAGAGTAATGCAGGTGGCCCCCGTGAATCTAAATCGTCTCCCTCCCGGTAAGATGTTCGTAACAGTACCTGATCGGAAGAAGATCCTACACTGGGGTCACTCGTCTAAGCTAGCTGGCCACGCCGGTCAGAAAAAGACCCTCCAGCTTATTACCCGGCATTACTGGTGGCCTACCCTGCACAAGGACGTAATAGACTTTGTTTCAGCCTGTGTGTCCTGCGCCCGCAACAAGGTTCCGAGACATCTGCCAGCCGGTCGCCTCCATCCTCTTCCAGTACCTGCTGCCTCGTGGCAGCATATAGCTATGGACTTTATAACGGATCTCCCTGTCTCTGCCGGTTGTACGGTCATTTGGGTGGTCGCTGACCGCTTTTCCAAGATGGCTCACTTCATTCCCCTGCCGGGCCTCCCGTCTGCACCCGAGCTGGCTAAAGACTTTATCCGCCACATCTTCCGTCTCCATGGCCTGCCCCTCCACATCGTGTCGGATCGTCGGGTTCAGTTCACCTCACGCTTCTGGAGAGCCACATGTAAGCTGCTGGACGTCACCCTGGACTTCTCCTCCGCCTACCACCCACAGTCCAATGGTCAAGTGGAGCGGATCAATCAGATCCTGACCAGTTACCTCCGGCACTTCGTTAATGCCCACCATTCGGACTGGGTGGATCTCCTACCATGGGCCGAGTTCTCTTACAATAATCACGAGAGCGAATCTTCCTCCAAATCCCCGTTTTTTGTAGTCTTCGGTCAGCATCCTCGGATCCCATTTCCCGTCTCCACCTCGGTGGACAATCCGGCTGCGGAATCTCTCGTTAGCGAATTCTCCTCCATTTGGGAGAGTACCCGATCCGCACTCCTTCAGTCGTCCGAGCGGATGAAAAGACACGCTGACAAAAAACGCCTGGATCCTCCACAATTCCGTCCTGGAGATAAAGTCTGGCTCTCGTCCAAGTATGTCCGGCTCAAGATTCCTTCCTACAAGTTAGGGCCTCGGTTCATCGGTCCACTGGAAGTTATCAAACAAATCAACCGAGTGGCCTATAAATTGAAACTCCCGGCCAACTTGCGGATCCCTAACTCCTTCCATGTATCTCTCCTCAAACCCGTGGTACTTAACTCTTTTTCCAAGTCTACAGGTATGCCTCCTGCTCCGGTTTCCGCTGAAAACGAGTTTGAGGTAGAGAACATTCTGGCCACCAAAAGGGTAATAGGAAAGACCTTTTTTCTAGTGGATTGGAAGGGGTTTGGTCCTGAGGAGAGAACGTGGGAGCCCCGGGAGAACATCCATGCCCCTCTCATCCTTGATAAATTTCTGTCTGGCCTAAAAAAGGGGGGGCCTAAAGGGGGGGGTACTGTAGCGTCGGCGTCCCTGCCTCCTGCTAGGCAGGGACGCTGTTCCCCTCACCTCTCCGCTCCGTGCCCGGCGTCTTCCTCCCGCTCTGCTGGCAGCGCGCGCTGCTTCCCGGCCACTGTGCTTAGGGCGCGCGCGCTCCCCCTCTCTTAAAGGGGCCGCGCGCGCCGTCCTAAGGAGTCCCCGGCCAATGGCCGGAGGACCTCACCATATATAAGGCACCTCCTCCAAAATGGAGGTGCCCGAGCAATGTTGTTGCATAGCCTATCACTCTGCTTCAGCCCTCAGGTCCCGTTACCAGATACCTGCCAGTTGCCTGCCAGTTACCTGCCAGATTCCTGCTTGATACCTGCCTGATACTTGTCTATCTACTTGCATTCCTGCGGTCCGACAGTCTGCCTACCAGCCCTGCCAGTCTGTCTATGGATCTGATTGCCCGCTCACCTGGGAGCGCTCATCTGCTACCTGCCTGCTAGCCTACCTGGAGGCTCTGCCGTCACGTGCTGTGACCACCTGCCTGTCCAGAGACTCTTACCTGCTCACCTGGGAGCGCTCATCTGCTACCTGCCTGCTAGCCTACCTGGAGGCTCTGCCGTCACGTGCTGTGACCACCTGCCTGTCCAGAGACTCTTACCCGCTCACCTGGGAGCGTCCGCCTGCTACCTGCCTGCTAGCCTACCTGGAGGCTCTGCCGTCACGTGCTGTGACCACCTGCCTGTCCAGAGACTCTTACCCGCTCACCTGGGAGCGTCCGCCTGCTACCTGCCTGCTAGCCTACCTGGAGGCTCTGCCGTCACCTGCTGTGACCACCTGCCTGTCCAGAGACTCTTGCCCGCTCACCTGGGAGCGTCCACCTGCTACCTGCCTGCTAGTCTACCTGGAGGCTTAGCCGTCACTTGCCGTGACCACCTGCCTGTCAAGAGACTGTTCCCGTCACTTGCCGTGACCTCCTGCCCTTCTACCCAGAGACTGTCCCCGTCACTTGCCGTGACCTCCTGCCCTTCTACCCAGAGACTGTCCCCGTCACTTGCCGTGACTACCTGCCCGCCTTCCCTGGGTGTCAACCGCTATCTTACAAGGACTGCCCCTTTGTATCGTTGCTCAGAGTTTCCACCTCCCAGACCCGTTACACACTGGATTCTGGGAGTTGGATTTTTGCTCTTTATTAACCCCTCTTTTGATTCCATATTCCAGCGGACCTCCAAAGCAGAGGGCCAATCATGACAGGGGGAAATTGAGTGAGGTAAGTAGTGACCATGATGGGAGGGGAGTTTCCTGGACCACCTGTCACTCATCCCTACTGCAGACCACTACTGCCACAGAGTATTCTCAGCTAGGAATGGCTGATAACAGGGAGCAATAGATTGTATGAGATCAAATTTAGAAAAAAATATAGATAGAGGATTTCTGTACCAACTCCCAATAATGTGAAGGCAATGCAGCTAGGGAGACAAGATCACATCTTGTGAGGTCTGGTGAGGCAGTGCTTCACCCAGGGGTGCTGACTCAAGGTGGTCTACTTACCCAGAAGTATACTTGCATATTTTAACCCTTCTATGTGCAGGTAATGGAATCCTATGAGAGATCCTAGGCCTTTATGGCTGCCAGTATAGCTCCCATAGATGTCATCCAGCTTTTCTAGGATCCTGATGGGCATCTGCAGATCTCACCCACTCCTCACATATTGTTATATAGTTCATCTATTTCTGTATATGATGAGGATGATGATTCAGTAGTGGAGGGAGGCAGCGAGTCTGCAGCTGTGGCTGCTATTACTGCTGCGGTTACTTTTCCCATCTCTTTCATCATTACCTGGAGCATTACAGCAGGTTACATCATCTCCTCCTGGGCTCCTTGTCACGTCTCTACCTGCTGCACACACGTGGTGAACGCCCTGAGTTCTCCAGGTCTGACTCAACACTTAAAGGGGTTTTCCCACGAACGAATGAAAGTTCATTTTAATCAATAGATCTTGGAATAATAATAAATTCCACAATTGGATGTGTTTAAATAAAATGTCCCTGTACTGAGATAATCTTATAAATGTGCCCCTGCTGTGTACTGTGTAATGGCTGTGTCTGACCGTACAGGAACATGGTCTGATCATACCACAGCTCCTGGGCAGGGGAGGAAGCAAAAGAGTATACAGACATTACAGCACAAGATCACAGCTGTATCACACATAACATGATTAGATACATGGCTCTGCGAACTGTATCACACATAACAGGATTAGATACATGGCTATGTGGAATGTATCACACATAACAGGATTGGATACATGGCTCTGCGAACTGTATCACACATAACAAGATTAGATACATGGCTATGTGAACTGTATCACACATATGATTAGATACATGGCTATGTGGACTGTATCACATATGATAGGATTAGATACACAGCTCAGCTGATGCTATCACATGATAAGATTAGATACATGACCTTGCAGACTGTATAACACATGATAGGATTAGACACACAACTCAGATGTCTGTATCACACATAATAGGAATAGATACAAGGTTCAGCAGACTATCACGCATGATAGGATTAGATACATGGTTTTGCAGACTGTATCACATATGATAGGATTAGATATACAGCTCTGCGGACTGTATAACAGAAGACAGCATTAGATGAATGGCTTAGAGAACAATTGCTATGATCTGGACGGTACCGTCATGTGATTGCGGTGTACAGATCACAGTAATGAGCGGAGAGTGGTCGCCAGGTCTGCGGCGGTGATTTCATTCAGTGACATGTACTCACTGCTGGAAAGGATCAGCGCCGCAGTACTGGTGCACGGACCTGTGCTCTCTAATCACTACTGTGATCTAAGCGCCGCAATGACATGACAGCTCTGCTCAGATCACAGCAATTACAGACGACAGGGAAACGGTAAACCAGTGCAGAGCTGGGCTATAATAAAATGGCGCCGGGCTCCACCTACAGCTATGAATTGGACACGTCCTCAGTTCACGCATTTGTGGTTTGTGTCATGCTCTGAGACTTATTCACCAGCAAATAAAACTGCATTCCCCAGATACTAAGTGAAAAAGTTATTAAAACATTACACCATATAATATTATACATTTATAAATTAACTTTTTAACATAAAGTCCAAGCATTTAAAATAAATTGTTACACATTCCACTTTAGTAGCTTTTCCGTATAGCACACTCATTCAGCATTCAAATGCTATCTATTTATCTACAAAAAAAAACTGACCAGGACCTCCAAACAGAATAAAGCAAGTGTGAACAAGTGCAAGCTGCGATGACGGCATACTATCAAAAGGATACAGCAGCAACGTGTAAGTCCTAAGATGTATGCAAACGTTGATTATATGACAAGACAAGCCGCAATACTGCTATATAGAATATACTTATAAAATTAAGGTACTCAGCGCATAAATTGGTCAATTCATAGGAGCCCACCAGCTGCGACAAGGTGACCTTCCTTTGATGGGACCCTAAACCTAACATCATTTTATAAGTAAATTCTTATAGCAGTAATACAGTTCAAATTTCATATATTTAAAGGGAACCTAACAAGTGATACTTGCTGCCCAAACCGTGGGCAGCATGTTCAGCCAGTGGCTGTACGATCACAGCCATATATGTTTGACCAGCTGCCGGTGACCGACCTGCACTGTGCACTAGTCGTAAAGGACAGAAAGAAAAAAAAAGAATTAAAATAAAGTGGTTGCATAAATAGGTGCATCCTTAAACTGTGTTGAAGCACCCTTTGAACTTATGACAGCATTCAGTCTTTTTGGGTAGGAGTCTATCAGCATGGCATATCTAGAATTGTCAATCTTTGCTCATGCTCCTTTGCACTAGAGTTCCAAATCTGTCAGATTGCAAAGTATACAGTGCCCTCTTCAAGTCAATTTACAGATTTTCAACTGGATTCACATCTGGACTCTGCCTGGGACATTCCAAAACTTTTATCTTCTTCTGGCGAATTCATTATTTTGTAGATTTGGAACCGCTAATGGTGGCAGACCACGCAGCCGCTATGGAGCTCCATGAGTCGGGGGCCCGGTGCCATCGCCTACACCTCACCCCTCCCCTGCCCAACCTGGATGCAGATACAGTTGAAAACAATGATGGAGCAGAGCTCCTCCATCACTCTTCCTGTGTGTCTGAGCTCTAACGTCTCACCACAATGGGCATGATGACATCATTACTACATCATGCCCGCTGTGCAAAGCTTTGGAGAGACCGGATCAGAGGGGGAACGAAGAGAGTTTTTTTTTCTTTTTAAATCAATGAGTACATTGTGGCGGCCATTATACTGTTTAGATGGCTATGTTGGGATCCATTATACTATTTGGAGGGCTTTGAAAATTGTATTTATTTTTACGGACATGTCAAAAAAAAGTACCCTATTTTTACGGACTGTCCCTGGGATTTCTGGACAGTTGGCAACCCTGGTTGGGGGCCATTATACTATTTGCAGGGCTATGTGCGGGCCATTTTATACTATTTGGATTGCTATGTTGGTGGCCAGTATACTGTTTAGAGGGCTATATGAGGGGTGATTATACTGTGTGTGAGCCATTATACACTGTGAAGGGTTGTGTGGGGTCCATTATACTGTATGGAGGGTTGTGTGTGGGGCCATCATACTATGTGAAGAGATATAAGGGCCATTATACTTATTTGACAGCCATTATATTGTATGGAGGTCTGTGTCGGTGCTATCATATTGTGTGTGGAGGGGACTGTGGGGGGCATTATGTTGTGTTGGGGTCACTGAGGAGTGAAGATATTGTGTTGAATTCATTGTGGTGGTATCATAATTTGTGGGGGGATACTGTCTGGTCATACAGCGCATGTGGAGAGTCCAGTGGTGAAATTCACTGTGGGGGTATCATACTGTGTTTGTAGGGCATTTTTGTTTGACCATACTTTATGGGGGCTATAAAGGGGGTTTATTTGTGTGTGGTAACACTAAAGGCCTTCAGCAGGAGAAAAATTACTATGTAAGGGCTGCAAAGATGTGAGATATGCTCTTCTGTTACCCCGCTGAATATTATTTTTTTTAAGGAGGCCAAATTAGGACTTCTGCTATAGGGCCCCATGATTTCTATGTATGTCCCTGATTTGGAGGTATGCTTAAACTCGTTAAGCTGAAAGATGAAATTCCTCTTTTTCAGCTTTTTAGCTAAGGCCTGGATGTGTTGTTGCAAAACTGACTGATATTTGTAACTTTTCATAATTCTCTCCACCTTTAATAAAGCGCCAGTTCCAGCTGCGGAAAATAAGCACCGAAACATAATGTGGCTTTCACCATGCTTCACGGTGGGTATCGTGTTCTTTTAATGATGTCAATATTGGCTTTGCACCAAACATAATTTTTGGCATTATGTTCAAAAAGTTCAATCTTGGTCTCATCAGATCATAACATGCTTTCCCACATGCTTTTGACAGACTTGACGTAGGTTTTGGTAAAACATAGCCATGTTTGGATATTTTTATTTGTAAGAAAACGCTTTCATTTTGCCACCCTACCAAACAGGCCACACATATGAAGAATACGGGAGATTGTTGTTACATAACCACTACTTGAAAGAAATTCCTGCAGCTCCTTTAATATTGTTGTTGGCCTCTTGGCAGCCTCCAGGAACAATTTTCTTACTGTTTTTTTAACCATTGTCACTGTATGTAAATTAAGCCATTTCTTGATGACCATCTTCACCGTGTCCCAGGGGCATTGCTAGGGTCCTAAAAGATCAGGTGCACAAGCCCCAAAGTGCATGTCTCCCCATACGACCCCTTTCAGTCATTTAAAAGAGGATATAAACATATACGAGGCCAAAACAATACGACTACACAATGCCCACTACCATTACCACTGCACAGCGAATGCATAATGTGAAGATACGGGGTCTTTTGTGGGCATAATACTACTCAAACAACACAGGGTGAGGGTTAAACAGTGTGACAATACTTTATGGAAACACCAAACAGACAATAACATATAGAACAGTCCCAACAAATACCCAAAGTTACACAGTCACACCCTTTCACTGGCCCGCCGGGAATAGAGCAAGTGCGACTTTGGGACTTCCAGGGCCAACTACCTCAAGCCCCCCCCCCCCCCCCCCGCTTTTGGTGGGCACCCACAGAGAGGAGGTAGTGGCAAGCTTAGGAAGCTGACAGTTCATTGAGGCACGTGACCAGGAGACCCGAAGATCCCACCCCGGCTTTCTCCGAACTTATCCATGGATCCAAGTGACCAGAGGGTCACAATCCTGGTTTCCCTAAATGTCTCCATAGGGTCAGTGATGGTCAATGGAGCAGATCTGTATCCCTCCAGCCAGGGCAGTGTTCCCTTAGGCTGGCATCCTGTAGAATCCAAAATCTGTGTCCCTCGGGATGGAGCTATGCTACCAAGCTGCTGTCCTGAAGAGTCTCTCTGAGTCTGTCTTTGTGAGGTCTCCCTGCTACAGAGGCATATGTCCCTTAAATAGTTCACAACTGTCCTTTCACGCACACATCCTCAGGTCAAGGAGGGAAGGTGCAGGGTTCATGTCACATTGTTTGAGCATTTAATCAATTTGCATAGTTGGTATCTCCCTGCTCTGTAAATCAACAACTAGCTGGCTTAGTAAAATATGTAATTAGCATATTAACAAGCATTGTTGTTCCCAAACACTGAGTCGCTGTCCTTCATACAATGAGTTGCAGTAAATATCAACTTAAATGTCAACATTCAGCTTTATACAAATACTAGTCTGTCGTTCTTGACCCACCAAAGAAACATACATAACTTCAAAAGTCAACATAAAGATAGTAGTGTATTTCTCCTGGCCTAACGAATTTAGATGCCTGGCTAATTAAGATTAGAAGCTGTGTCCTCACACATATTATAATATCACCATAACCTCTACATAACAAAACACTCTATACAAAGACCAATGATACCACCATACACCTTGTACTACATAATGACTGAAATACATTAAACTGTTACTAAAGAAAAAAAAAGGAAAAAAACTCTACTAAAAAGAGCAATATTACCACCTTACAGTAACCGTATATTGGTAGATACCGGTCCAGCAGAACATACACGTGATTACAGTTCAGTTATAGATGGTGACTTACAGCTGACGTTCTTTTTGATGGAATCATTAATTTTTCCTGACTTTTCCATCTGGTCCAGACCTCTATGACCACTTCTTACAGCCACAACTCAGCTGCAGAGATTACAACAAATACACATTTGACTTCTCACATTTCCAGCGTTATCTCCATATCCACGCTGCCCACTTCCCAATATCACCACTATCTGCATGCTTAAAATGCAGACATGCAGACAGCAGTGAATACATTGGTTGAGGACAGTGCTGGCGGCTCCTTCTTCCACCAATCAGCATGTGCGACTGAGACAACAGAGGCGATGACATCACTACACCGTGTCTGCTGTGTGGAGAGTCAGTGCACTGGATACCGGGACAAAGCGCCAGGGGAACGGGAGCGAGGTGAGTGTGTATTAGTATATATATAGAATTAGTATATGTGTATATATATATATATATATATATATATATATATATAATGTGATGTGTGCCTGTATATAGGAGGGGGCTCATACTGTATATAGGGGGCTATGTGCGTGCTCACATTGTATACAGAGAGGCTATGTGGGGGCTCATACTGTATATAGGGGGTTATGTGGGGGCTCATACTGTATATAGGGGGCTATGTGGGGGCTCATGCTGTATATATAGTGTATATGTCACGCAAAGTGTTGGAAAGACTAAGTACAACACGAAGGGATGAGGGGAGGGTAGCCCAAACGCTAGGGAAAGGGGGAGTGGAGACCCCTAGGTAGATCTAATATCACCCTTCCTGTCCTACCTTCCCTATATAGGTTCCGCACCTATCGCCGAACAGGAAACCTAATCCCTGTATATCCCTAGAGCTAGGTCCTAGATGCGGGGGAGGGGGGGGGGTGGTGAGCACTGGCCAGTCCCCAGAATAAACTAAAGACAAAAAGGGAGACAAACAAAGGGGGGAAAACTTAGCTTGCACAAACACCAGAGAGATAACACTAAACGTCCTCCAAGGGCACCAGAGAGGAATTTTATCCGACTGCAGTTGCTCCAAGCCTTCACAAGGGAAAATGAGAATATCACCGGCGATTCCCTGAAGCTGAGAGTTTATAAACACCCAAACTAGGGTGTGTCAATTAGAGCAGGAGGGAGGTTGCCGCTGGGTCCAAAAGTCAGAAGGATTAAGAGGGTGTCTGCAATGCCAAACGCACTGACTTTCTGCAGCCAGATCCAGAGTGACTGTCTGTTACATCTGACACACCCGTGATAGTACTCCCCCTTCTACGAGTGGCCTCCGGACACTCAGGACCAGGTTTTTCAGGATAATAGGTGGCGCCAGATGTCGCGGGATGCGCACACGTTGACTCCAGTGCCATTTTTTTTTAAAATTCTACTACAACATCAACATAGCAGAGCGTATGCATCAGCTATAGATAATGGCGAAGTCTGGTGCATGTGCACTGCTATGTTGACGTTATAGTACATTACTTCAATAAAATTGCGTCGGAGTCAGCACATGCGCATACCGCGATATCCAGCGCCATTTTATTGAAGACACTGTATATGCAAATTCGCAGACACAGTGTCTTAAAAAAATTACAGCAGATAGCACGGGTATGTGTTCTCACTAACTCCAGTACCATTTTTAGCTAATAGAGTTTGTCCACTACAATGTGTAGTGAGCAGATCGATTTAAACCTTGGTAATAAGGCTTTCTTCAAATACCTTGGTGGCAGCAGCTAGGGGTCACGTGGTAGGGATGAGCGGACAGCGATAGCGCCGCTCACAGGTACATTTGGAAAAGCAATGTATTTGAATTCTTTAATAAAATGGCACCAGAGTCAACGCGTGCACATCCCGCGATGTCCGATGCCATTTTCTTGAAGACAGTGCGTCTGCGAATTCGCGCACACAGAGTCTTCAATAAAATAGCACTATAGTGGGGTGTGTGCATGCGCTGACTCCGGCGCCACACTGCGAAGGCACCGGAGGCTTCAGGCAGAAAAACACATCTCCAGTTATATGGTGGAGTATAGTTTTGTGCTATGTTCACCTATTGTTGTGTCCTTCATTCTCTTCTATCATGTTTTCTTCTCTCCAGCCGTGGTGCCTGCATTGCTTTTCTTTTATTGGAAATATGGAGCATGTGAGGTGGAGGAGAATAACATCGGAGAGGAGAAGGAGTTGGAGGAATCAGAGAAGGAAAACATCGAGGAGGAGGTGGAGGAGAAAGCGGAAGATAACATCAAGGAAAAGGTGGCGGACATAGAGGAAGATAACATTGAGGAGGACGCAGAGAATATAGAGGAGTACAACATCAAGTAGCAGAAGCAGGTGGAGGAAAAAGAGGAAGATAACATCGAGGAGGAGAAGGAGGTGGAGGACAAAGAGGAGGATAACATTGAGGAGGAGGTGGAGAATATAGAAGAGTATAACATCAAGGAGCAGAAGGAGATGGAGGAAAAAGAGGAGGATAACATCAAAGAGGAGGTGGAGGACAAAGAGGAGGATAACATTGAGGAGGAGAAGGTGGTGAAGGACAAAGAGGATGATAACATCAAGGCGGAAAAGGATGTGGAAGAGAAAGAGGAGGAGAACATTGAGGAGGAGAAGGAGGAAAAAGAGGAGGATAACATCGAAGAGGAGAAGGAGGTGGAGGAGAAAGAGGAGGATAACAATGAGACAGAAAGGGATGTGGAAGAGAAAGAGGAGCATAACATTGAAGTGGAGCCTGTGGAGAAAGAGCCAGATAACACTGAGGAGGAGAAGGAGGTGAAGGACAAAGAGGAGGATAACATTGGGGCGGAGAAGGAGGCTGAGGAGAAAGATGAGGATAACACTGACGAGGAGAACGTGGAGGAAAAAGAGGGGGATAACATTGAGGTGGAGGAGGTAGAGAAAGAGATGGATGACTTTGAGGAGGAGGTGGAGCACAAAGAGGAGGATAACAACGAGGAAGAGAAGGAGGTGGTGGAGAAAGAGATGGATAACATCGAGGAAGACAAGGAGGTGGTGGAGAAAGATGGATAACATCAAGGAAGAGAAGGAGGTGGTGGAGAAAGAGATGGATAACATTGAGGAAGAGAAGGAGGTGGTGGAGAAAGAGATGGATATCACTGAGAATTTGTATACATTAATTTGAACAATGTACAATGTTCCAATTGATTTTAGAATAATGAGAGCAGCGATCGTAGTGTTTGTTCTGCACTTTTGTCCCTGTCCCCCCATATTATATCTTATATAATGCTCTAATAATCTCCCTGTGATTAGGAGCAATACTGATTATGGAGATGTCTCTGACCCTCTACTCTGCCTCCTTGCACCTTTATATCATTACTGGGCCACACACTTAAACAATCCCATTAATAAACCCAGAAGTCTGATTGGCCGTTACCATGAATACATGGAGCGATGTCAGATTATATCATGTATATGATGAGAATATTCCTGACCTGCTGATGGAACGTTTCTCATTGTATCTAACATTTGCTACATCGGGATAAAAAGTGATAGGATCACCGTCCACGCAGTGATGTCAGAGCTTAGACGTTGGGACATGAGGTCAAATGTCTATTACACTGCTGGAGTCCCGGGGGTCACATACTTTCCTTTTGCACCAATCATTGGCCACTGAACATGACACGATCCCAGAGTATTGTAAGGACTGATCCTGGGGAATGTCCTCCGCTCATCACTAATCTCATCTACCTGAATTTCTCTCTTAGGAAAAGACGCAGGTGGTGGACACCAAAGTGTCTGAGACACAAGGAGCAGTACATGTGACGGCTTATCTGCCACTAGAGGATGCTCACTGCAGAGGGATATGTACAGCTCCCATTGCACTGTATAGTAAATCAGTTTGCAGTGAGCGCCCTCTAGTGGCGACAGAAAGAAGGATCCTAATTATCTGTGTTATCCTAAAGTGCTCCAAGTGTGAAGGAGGATGGGGGGAGTTGTTGTCTAGAATTGCCTCTACTTTTTCTCACATAGTGAATTTATTAATAAGTCTTTCTCCCGGAGCAGAAGCAGCAGAGGAGGCATAAAACCACCAAGGTAAAAACAAAGCTTTGCATGATCCCTTTTATTCCTGCTGTATTAGCACAAATAGAGGTAACAGCAGGGGTCTCCCATCAGGAACCCCCTCTATTACTGACAGCTGTAGAAGGTCATTCACACTCCTGCAGTTATCACTTACATTTCCCTCCTGTAACACTGACGAATTGTGGGAGGACTCGTGTGCAGGACTGTTGTGCTGCTTCCGCCCTGAGATCACTGAGTAAGACTGGGCTAAATGGCAACCTATACCCACGATGGACCGCATCCGGAACAGACCCCACGCTGATCGACAACGAGCCTGTTTACCCTTCTCATCTACTGTACAATACCAAGAAGAAGACCGAATATCCAAGAATCCAAGAAGGCCCTGCAGAAAGACTGGGACCCAAACGTTGACTCATTCATCCCTAACTCCTTAATGAGGCTTTCAGGAGAGCCATAAACTTGAATCTAGGCAAGGACAACCCAGATGTGTAAGTAAAAGGGCCCCTTTCTCCTCTCACCGTACAATATCCCTCACTAGACGTACCCGGCACCACTGCTACTCCAGAGATTGTGCCCACAACCCCGTACCACTGCCGAATATGCTCGAATCTGACTTACACTTTTTTTTTTTTGCAGATCTTTACTAAATTCTCCAAACCGACCACATCCCTTAACATCAATCCCCCACTGCCTGGTGCCACCACTTCACCAATGTCGTAACATTGAAAGCAACTGAAAAAGCCGCTCTGAGGAACCTGACTTCCTAAGAATCCGCACAATCCACCACCAGTTTATCAGACGTAACCGCGATAGGAAGGATATAGGACAGGGGTCCTCAAACTTTTTAAACAGGGGGCCAGTTCACTGTCCCTCAGACCATTAGAGGGCCGGAATATAATTTTTTTTTAAAAACTATGAACAAATTCCTATGCACACTGCACATATCTTATTTTGAGGTAAAAAAACAATACAGGAACAAATACAATATTTAAAATGAAGAACAAGTAAAGTTAAATCAACCGGTATTTCAATAGGTAGGTAATTGTACCCAATAGGCAACAAAGGTCCCCAATAGGCAGGTAAATATCCCCAATAGGCAGCATCGGTCCTCAATAGGCAGGTAAATGTCCCCAATAGGCAGCATCGGTCCTCAATAGGCAGGTAAATGTCCCCAATAGGCAGCATCGGTCCTCAATAGGCAGGTAAATGTCCCCAATAGGCAGCATCGGTCCTCAATAGGCAAGTAAATATCCCCAATAGGCAGGTAAATGTCCCCAATAGGCAGCATCGGTCCTCAATAGGCAGGTAAATATCCCCAATAGGCAGGTAAATGTCCCCAATAGGCAGGTAAATATCCCCTATAGGCAGCATAGGTCCCCAATAGGCAGGTAAACGTCCCCAATAGGCAGCATAGGTTCCCAATAGGCAGATAAATGTCCCCAATAGGCAGCATAGGTCCCCAATAGGCAGGTAAATGTCCCCAATAGGCAGGTAAATGTCCCCAATAGGCAGCATAGGTCCTCAATGGGGAGGTAAATGTCCCCAATAGGCAGCATAGGTCCTCAATGGGCAGGTAAATGTCCCCAATAGGCATCATAGGTCCTCAATAGGCAGGCTGTTTCCCCCTTATAATGCCCTATGCAGGCTGTTCCCCCCTTATAATGCCCCATGCAGGATGTCACCACCCATATAATGCCCCATGCAGGATGTCCTTTCTCCCACCATATAATGCCCCATGCAAGATATCACTCCCCTGTTTTTATAATGCCCCGTGCAGGATGTCACCCCCCCCCATATAATGCCCCATGAGGGAGTGTCACCCCCCATATAATGCCCCATGCAGGATGTCACCCCCTCATATAATGCCCCATGCAGGATATCACTCCCCTGTCTTTATAATGCCCCATTCAGGATGTCACCCCCCCCCCATATAATGCCCCATGCTGGATGTCACCCCCCCATATAATCCCCCATGCAGGATATCACTCCCCTGTCTTTATAATGCCCCATTCAGGATGTCACCCTCCCCCCATATAATGCCCCATGCTGGATGTCACCCCCCATATAATGCCCCATGCAGCATGTCATCCCCCCATATAATGCCCCATTCAGGATGTCACCCCCCCATATAATGCCCCATGCAGGATATCACTCCCCTGTCGTTATAATGCCTCATTCAGGATGTCACCCCCCCATATAATGCCCCATGCAGGATATCACTCCCCTGTCATTATAATGCACCATGCAGGATATCACCCCCCTCTCTTTATAATGCCCCATGCAGCATGTCACTCCCCCATATAATGCCCCATGCAGCATGTCACTCCCCCATATAATGCCCAATGCAGGATGTCACCGCCCCATATTATGCCCCATGCAGGATATCACCCCTAATATTATGCCTCCATACATTAAAAAAAAATAAATACTCACCTCACTCCTCCTCAAATGCTGCCGCTGCTCGGGTCCGCACTCCAGCGTCGCCGGAGTCTTCCCGCTCTGCGCTGCCTGTGACGGCTCAGGGGAGCGCGCGGTGGAAAGACGTCACCGCACCCTCTGACCTGAGACTTCACAGGGAGCGCACAGCAGGAAGACAGCGGATCTGCAGAGGCACGGGGAGAGGTAAGTATCCGGCAGCCGAGGCCCTGAGCAAGCGGGAGGGAGCGGGCGCTGAGACCGCTCTCCTCCGCCCACAGCCCGGCGGGCCGGATAAAAATCCTCCGCGGGCCGCATGTGGCCCGCGGGCCGTAGTTTGAGGACCCCTGGTGTAGGACGTCTGGAGTCTAACACGGCTCTCTCCTTCCATCAACCTTTTAGTGTCTGTCTTACCACAAAATGTTTAGTAAGGTCCCCTGTAACAAAAAAATATGAAGCAGACAAGGATTTGTGAACCGTACTTGCCGAGTCACCGAGAGGAACATAACCAAACTAGGAAATCAGAAGTGCCCTTTAAAAATATCCCTTCATTGCTGCTAACTCTCCCCCCGGCACCAACTAACCACTCAGCCTGACCATTACCATGGCACCTCCATGTGCTACCAGCCGCCGAATTCTGAATCCACCGCACAAGAGCTTCCCCACCAGATCCCATAAGATCACCAGGCTTCCTCTACATCTGCTGATGGATAAAGCTTACAGAAGTGCTGAAAGTGTGAACATGACAGAAGATGAGCTGCTAGGTTCTGGCTACCTTTGAGGATGTCCGCTACATTTCAATTCAAGCTGCCTGAAGGTGAGTGTCTTGTGTCTTCTGACAGGTGATACATACTATGCTGCGGCACTTCAGAGAAGAATATGCTTTAAAGGCTGCAGGGTACCGAGCCACCCAGGAGACTAGTTGGAAAGGCGGATCCCCTGCGACTTCTCACTGCCAGTGACTGACAGGTCTCTCCCTATTCACACATGCAGGGAGAGACCCGTCAGTCAAGGGGTGGAGGCGGGGTGAAGCAGACACCTGTTAAAGTATGTCTTTCTCTGAAACGCTGCAGCGTTTAAGAGTCAAATAGACATGGCAGAAATCATACCACCAGTATCTGATACATGTCTATGGCACGGCAGCATGTATCTGTCAGGTTCTCTTAAAAACCCTATACCCTTCCAACCCATTTCTTCTCCCTTTTTTTAAAGCGAACCTATCCATGTTTAACTCTCTCCTTCTTTGAAACCTCCCCCTCAGTCCGCAGCTCCTTCCTTAATCTGTACGAGGATACACAGGAGGACAAGAAAAGATATAAAGGAAAAAAGGAAGGAAGAAGAACAAAGGCGCCACATGTTTTTCCTCGCTGCTCACCTTGATCGTTTTTGCTGCGGATGGCACAACACTATTAAATAAGGTCTAAGAGGATAATGCTGCCTGTACTCTGATCCCTTTAGACTTGACCTTGCTAGGGACGGAATGCAGAGAAGACGGTCACCGAGTTTGGAGACCCCCAATAAAGAAGACCCTCAGTGGCACAGTAATCCAAAAATAACAGAAATCCTCTTGTCTTGTACAGTTTTAAAACTTAATAAACCAATGCATTTCTGAGCATAAAAGTCCTTTTTGTCAAGTTAACATTCACATGCTCACAACTGACATTTAAAGGGGTTGTCACCTTTGAGAACAATTTTCCTTTTTTTTCTTAAATGAGTTTTCTCAAGTTATTACATTGCTTTGATTAGTTAGACAGCATGAAAATAAGCAAGTTATGAATTTACTAGCTTTTTCTAGCTGCTGACATTCACCTGCTGTGACAGCTTTTATCTTTCATAGTGTACAGTTGGTTTCCATGGAACTTGATTACCAGTGCATGCCCAGTAGTTACATTCCTAGAGAGGAATTAACTCCTAACATTCAAGTCAGCTCTTTTCAACCAGCCCACTGATTTCTATACAGCAGTTAGCTGCTCCCCTTCCTCTCAGCTCTTGAAAAATCCTGTAGAATCACAATCCCTGGCACCCAGCATTATGGTTCTCACTATCCCCTGCCGTGTGCTTGTTCAAATGCTCTGTTATCTCTATATGCAAGGACAGTGATAAGAGGGTAGAATGAGAACAAACCACTGAATGTTTTACAGCAGAACTTTTGCTGAGCTAATCACCAGAACTGTCACTCAAGGAGGAGAGCCAATCCCAGAAACCAGGAAGTAAGGAGACTGCAGAGCCATGAGCTGCTCAAGAGACAACTTGAGAACAACACTTTAAATTCACGTATTTTGGGCTAAAAATTATTGTTGCAACTGGGTGTCATTCAACATTTTGCCTCCTATAGTCGCTTTGTTGCATTATCTATTGCTGGCCAATGAATGAGTTAAAGAAGCAGTCCTCCTCCCATCAAAGCTTTTATCCTCTTAATATATTGCAGTCATTATATTATTAAGCAATGCGTACTTACAATTGCTCATTTTGCCTTTCTACCCAGATAATTCTTCTCTTTTCTCTGCTCTATGTAGAAACAGGATGTCTCTTGTCCCTACATTTGTCATTCCATTCAACTCCTTACCCAGCTTCTCCCCTCCCCCGCCAGGGACTTTTGCAGTGACTCATAAGTCATACAGGGAAAACTGACCTTCTGTTTCTACATAGAGCTTAGAACTAGCAATGGGCGAACCCGAACGGTAAAGTTCAGGGTCCGTACCGAACACCTAGTGTCCGTTCAGGTAACCTGAACGAGGACTTCTCCCGGAAGTCCGTGTTACTGTTTTGGTTCGGCAGCACAAGCAAAACTTGTTGAAAGGTTGCAGCGCAGCCAATCAACACGCTTTTCTGGTGTGGACACTTCCGGCCCCACCACAGCCATGTTAAGTATTGGCATGGCTGTGATTGGGTAATTGGCCGGCGCAATATGTAAAAAAAAAAAAAAAAGACGTGCGGTCTCCTAGTTTTGATAACAAGCGCAGGTAAAGCTGACAGCTGTCTGGTTTATATTGGCTGGTTATCAAAGATAGATGGGTCCCTTTGCTGTTTTTTTTTAAATTATTGAAATTAATAATTTAAAAAAACGTAGTGGGGTCTCCCTACCATAAATCTACACACTTACACATAGAAACACACGCATACACAGAAAAACACACTCAAAGTTACACAAACTCTCACCTCCTAAATCAGACCTGTCACACTGGTCAGATCACAGCCTCCTGTGTCATCCTGCAGTATTCCCTCTGCTCTCCCCTGTCCTGTGACTTCCACCCTCCTCCTACTGAGCCAACACTAGAGGCTGCTGTGATCACTGACACAGGAGGCTGCAATGCACACAAGGCATCCTCCTCTCTTCAGAGTAGCCAGGCACCTCTCCCCCACAGCGAGATAAGGTAAACCACAGGCCTGAGAGGTAGGGATCATGACAGTGGGGCGGAAGCGGTCAGTGTACAGACAAAATAACTTTCACCTGACTGGCTGTCTCCCCCACTGCCGTCTGGCAGGAGATCCGGGGCTCTGGCTGATGTTCGGGGCCAGAACCCCAGATCTTTGACCACCAGCGACACCCCAGCCATGTCCCATAATGCGTTAGAAGTTTTTTTTGTACCCTTTTCCTGACTGATAACTTTCAGCAAGGAGATCCCTTTGCTGGGTTGTAAGCTGTTTACGGAACATGGCTTTTGCTGTTGAATGCAACTAAGAAAATGTCAGGAAAATCCTACTAGAAACAGCTAAACTTTATATGGGGTTAGTCCGAATCACCGTAAATGATTGCAGCTGTGTTCTGACTACTATATAACATGAGTTTAAATGTGATTGGATAATTCTGACCACAACCACATGCCCAATGATAAGCGGGTGTTCAACCTTATGCAACCACAATATTTTAGCGTTGCTATTTTTATTTCCCCACCTCAAATGATTTCAGTTTGTTTCTCAATGGATTTGTGCAGATTATGGGTGACATTAAAGGTGGAAAAAGTTCTGAAATTATTCTTTTTGGCATGATTTTTTTACATGACAAAAACATGGCTTTTTAAGGGGGGTGTAGACTTCTCTCTCTCTATCTCGTGGTGTAATGAACACAGTTTCAGAAGATGCGACTACGACTCGGAAGAAAAGGGGGCTTGCCCAGATTTTCAGGCAGGCCCTGCCCTCAACATGTATATGCGTACAAAGGACACCATTATCTCCCTCTCCTGTCACTTACTCAAGAAAGTCACAAACTGATTTAGGCTTGTGGGCTACTAAAGGTCAGGTGTTCGTGGAGGCACAGCAGGGTCATTATTAACATATAGAGGCATAAAAGGAGAACATTATTAAAATATGGAGGCACAGATGGGGCGCATTATTAATACATGAAGGCACAGATGGGGGCCATTATTAATATGTGCAGGCACAGAATTGGGCTCTATTAATATATGGAAGTACAAAGGGGGCATTATTATCATATGGAGCCAGGCAGAGATTTATGCTTATAGGGAGGCACCGTAAGGAACAATATTACATTGAGACACCGACTGGATTATTATTACATGGAGACACAGAAGGGGTTATTATTATTAATACATGGAGGCTTAAAGGGGGCTGCATAGCTCTGGTATCTGAGCACAAGTTGGTGAGGTGTAGGGAGTCCCCAGGTCCAAAAGTTGCCAATGGGGTGATTGTGTATTTGGTCCTGCCAATAAAGCTCATTTGAATTTTGCAATTTACTGCTTGATAAAAATGTTCAGCCGTTTTTAGGATATTAACACTTCTTCCATGGGTATCCCCTAAGAATAAAAACTCCATAAAGTACAAGAAGATGCTGCCACCTTGTGGTAAGATTTAGGAAGTGCAGTCAGACATATGGCATCATGTAGGTGTAATAATAAGCCTTGACCAGCAGATGGAGCTCTGTTGTAAAATGAATAAATCTTTCTAGAAGTTTACATTTTAAGACATTTTTTATGTGTCATAATATAATATAGTCCATATTGTATAAATAAAGGCAATAAATATAATATACTTTGTGTTTTGCTTGTTTATATTCTTGAAGATCTCTGCATTCTGTGAGTACATGGTAACATTTTATTTTAATAAAGAGGATGAACACTTTCCATATAGACCTAATACTTCTTACATCTGAGAGTTTGCTACAATTGTTTCCAGACTGTGAAACATTTCATATTTCCCCTGCACTGATCCAATGTGGGAAATAATCAGGACAGGAGAGATATTGGGCTACTGATGTGGTTAGGGGAGAAAGAATTGAAAAGACTGGATACAATTACAGCAACAAATAAATACAATAAAAGCGCCATTGCCATATCAAGTTCACCATAAAGATATAGAGCTAGATATTTTGCTTCCTCCTTTGGGACATTATACATTCTATATTAAGTGCTTTCGATCCAAAACAACATTAATTGGAAATATTGGGGGAAACAAAGTAGGATCCCCCCACCACAGCACTGAGGGAAATTAGGGAAATGCAACATCTGGGGAAATTAGCATTAGTTAGAAAGATGAACAAATTACTCGGTAATTAGCTTTTGGAGAACCCAACTTATGACTGTGGAAATGGCACTTCCCTTTAAATAAGAAAATTTACATAATCAGGAGAAATTTACTTAGATGAAGAGTGGTCACTGTCCAAGGTACTGAAAGCCAGAAAGAAAAGTTATATATAGTGGGTACAGAAAGTATTCAGACCCCTTTAAATATTTCACTCTTTGTTTCATTGCAGCCATTTGGTAAATTCTAAAAAGTTCATTTTTTTCTCATTAAAGTGCACTCTGCACCCCATGTTGACTGAAAAAAACAGGAATGTAGAAATTTTTGCAAATTTTTTAAAACTGAAATATCACATGGTCATAAGTATTCAGACCCTCTGCTCAGTATTGAGTAGAAGCCCCCTTTTGAGCTAGTAGAGCCATGAGTCTTCTTGGGAATGATGCAACAAGTTTTTCACACCTGGATTTGGGGATCCGCTGCCATTCTTCCTTGCAGATCCTCTCCAGTTCCGTCAGGTTGGATGGTGAACGTTGGTGGACAGCCATTTTCAGGTCTCTCCAGAGATGCTCAATAGTGTTTAGGTCAGGGCTCTGCCTGGGCCAGTCAACAGAGTTATTCTGAAGCCACTCCTTTGTTATTTTAGCTGTGTGCTTAGGATCATTGTCTTGTTGGAAGGTGAACCTTCAGCCAAGTCTGAGGTCCAGAGAACTCTGGAACAGGTTTTCATCCAGGATATCTCTGTACTTGGCCACATTCATGTTTCCTTCAATTGCAACCAGTCGTCCTGTCCCTACAGCTGAAAAACACCCCCATAGCATGATGCTGCCACCACCATGTTTCACTGTTGGGATTGTATTGGGCAGGTGATGAGCAGTGCCTGGTTTTCTCCACACATACCGTTTAGAATTATCACCAAAAAGTTCTATCTTCGTCTCATCAGAGAATCTTATTTCTCATAGTCTGGGAGTCCTTCATGTGTTTTTGAGCAAACTCTATGTGGGCTTTCATATGTCTTGCACTGAGGAGAGGCTTCCGTCGGGCTACTCTGCCATAAAGGCCCGACTGGTGGAGGGCTGCAGTGATAGTTGACTTTGTGGAACTTTCTCCCATCTCACTACTGCATCTCTGGAGCTCAGCCACAGTGATCTTGGGGTTCTTCTTTACCTCTCTCACCAAGGCTCTTCTCCCACGATTGCTCAGTTTGGCTGGACGGTCAGGTCTAGGAAGACTTCTGGTGGTCCCAAACTTCTTCCATGTAAGGATTATGGAGGCCACTGTGCTCTTAGGAACCTTGAGTAATGCAGAAATTCTTTTGTAACCTTGGCCAGATCTGTGCCTTGCCACAATTATGTCTCTGAGCTTCTTGGGCAGTTCCTTTGAGCTCATGATTCTCATTTGGTCTGACATGCACTGTGAGCTGTGTGGTCTTATATAGACAGGTGTGTGCCTTTCCAAATCAAGTCCTATCAGTTTAATTAAACACAGCTGGACTCCAATGAAGGAGTAGAACCATCTCAAGGAGGATCACAAGGAAATGGACAGCATGTGACTTAAATATGAGTGTCTGAGCAAAGGGTCGGAATACTTATGACCATGTGATATTTCAGTTTTTCTTTTTTAATAAATTTGCAAAAATTTCTACATTTCTGTTTTTTTTTTCTATCAAGATGGGGTGCAGAGTGTACTTTAATGAGAAAAAAAATGAACTTTTTAGAATTTACCAAATGGCTGCAATGAAACAAAGAGTGAAAAATGTAAAGGGGTCTGAATACTTTCTGTACCCACTGTAGTAGTTATATTCCTGTATATAGGGAACAGTATTATAGTAGTTATATTCCTGTATATAGGGGGCAGTATTATAGTAGTTATATTCCAGTATATAGGGGGCAGTATTATGGTAGTTATATTCTTTTATAAAGGGAAGTATTATAGTAGTTATATTCTTATACATCGGAGGCAGTATTATAGTAGTTATATTCTTGTACATAGGGGGCAGTATTATAGTAGTTATATTCTTGTACATAGGAGGCAGTATTATAGTAGTTATATTCTTGTACATAGGAGCAGTATTATAGTAGTTATATTCTTGTACATAGAGGGCAGTATTATAGTAGTTATATTCTTGTACATAGGAGCAGTATTATAGTAGTTATATTCTTGTACATAGAGAGCAGTATTATAGTAGTTATATTCTTGTACATAGGAGACAGTATTATAGTAGTTATATTCTTGTACATATGGGCAGTATTATAGTAGTTATATTCTTGTACATAGGAGGCAGTATTATTGTAGTTATATTCTTATACATAGGGGGCAGTATTATAGTAGTTATATTCTTGTACATAGGAGGCAGCATTATAGCAGTTATATTCTTGCATATAGGGGCAGTATTATAGTAGTTATATTCCTGTATATAGGGGGCAGTATTATAGTAGTTATATTGCTGTACATAGGAGGCAGTATTATAGTAGTTATATTCTTGTACATTGGGGCAGTATTATAGTAGTTATATTCTTGTACATAGGGGCAGTATTATAGTAGTTATATTCTTGTGCATAGAGGGCAGTATTATAGTAGTTATATTCTTGTACATAGGGGCAGTATTATAGTAGTTATATTCTTGTACACAGGTGGCAGTATTATAGTAGTTATTTTCTTATACATAGGGAGCAGTATTATAGTAGTTATATTCTTGTACATAGGGGCAGTATTATAGTAGTTATATTCTTGTGCATAGAGGGCAGTATTATAATAGCTATATTCTTGTACATAAGTGCAGTATTATAGTAGTTATCAGGGCTGCCACCAGGAATTTTGGGTCCCCATACAGGAAAAATTTTAGGTCCCCCTTGAGACTCTTCCCAGGCTCCACCCCAGCTCCGCCTCCATCCCTCGTACCTTCCACAGTTCCACCGCCCACTCTTGGAAAAACTCTACTTTCTGCACCACGTCTTCATCAATCACACATTATCACATACATAGCCAGCAGCTTTTGTTTTGGCCAAAAGATTTTTTAAGCTGCCACCACCAACAAGGTAGACTCTTTTGGCCGAGCCCTACTCACACTAATCTATTAAACATTTTTTATAATACCCAATACCTTTTTATGTATATTTTTATTTATGAGAATGTGTCACATACATTTTTTAAAATGACCAATAATACCACATACAAGGGACAAATACCACCACACCATGACCAGATCACATAATACCACCACATAGTGACCGAATAATACCACATACAAGGGACAAATACCGCCACACCGTGACCAGATCACATATTACCACCACATAGTGACTGAATAATACCACATACAAGGGACAAATACTGCCACACCGTGACCAGATCACATATTACCACCACATAGTGACTGAATAATACCACATACAAGGGAAAAATACCGCCACACCGTAACCAGATCACACATTACCACCACATAGTGACCGAATACTACAATACTGATCAGTAATAAAAAACAGTACTAATATTACCATAAGCGCCATTATACACAGGATCTCTGTACATAGTATACAGTGTATAGTGTCAGTGTACAGGTAACACACTGACTCAACGATGACGTCTCTAGTTGAAATCCTGCATCTTCGCTTTTCTTCTTTATCCAGGGCAGACCGCCATCACTTCTTCCAGCCAGAACTCGTCCCTGCATAAAATAACTCAGTTATCTAGAGCTCCGCTTCCAGAGCACATTCTCAAATTTTTCCCCAACTTCTACACTACACCAGATGAATAAAAAAGAGCGACATAGTGCCGCCCTGCACAGTAACAGGACACCCATATCACTGAAAACAGTATCCTCAAAAATAAAATACATCACAGGAGTAATTATATCCTTTAATTAGCTCCTACAGTAATAATGTCCCACATCCTGCCCCCATTCTGCTCCAATGTCTCCATTCTGCCCCCAAAGTCTCCATTCTGCCCCTAATATCTCCAATCTGCCTCAATTTGGCTCCATTCTTCCCCCATGTCTCCATTTGTCTCCAGCCTGCCCCCATTTGCCTCTATCCTGCCCCATGTCTCCATTTATCTCCATTCTGCCCCCAATGTCTCAATTTGTCTCCATTCTGCCCCAATATCTCCATTCTGCCCCCAATGTCTCCATTCTGCTCCCAATGTCTCCATCCTGCCCCCTATGTCTCTCCATCCTGCCCCCATGTTTCCATTCTGCCCCTAATGTCTCCTATTCTGCCTCCATGTTTCCATTCTGCCCCCAATGTCTCCCATTCTGCCCCCAATGTCTCCATTCTGTCTCCATTCTGCCCCCATGTCTCCAATTGTCTTCATCCTGCCCCAATTTGCCTCCTTTCAGCCCCATGTCTCCATTTGTCTCCATTCTGCACCAATGTCTCAATTTGTCTCCATTCTGCCCCCAATGTCTCCACCCTGCCCCCAATGTCTCCATTCTGCTCCGGAACCCTATGTCTCTCCATCCGGCCCCCATGTCTCCATTCTGCCTCCATGTTTCCATTCTACTCCCAATATCTCTATATCCTGCTCCCAATGTCTCTCCATCCTGCCCCCATGTTTCCATTCTGCCCCCAATGTCTCCAATTCTGCCTCCATGTTTTTCTCTGCCCCCCAATGTCTCTCCATCTTTCCCCCCATGTCTCTCTATCCTGCCCCCCATGTCTCTCCATCCTGCCCCCCATATCGCTCCATCCTGTCCCCATGTCTCCCATTCTGCCTCCATATTTCCATTCTGCCACTAATGTCTCCCATTCTGCCCCAATGTCTCCATTCTGCCACCAATGTCTCCCATTCTGCCTCTATGTTTCCATTCTGCCCCAATGTCTCTCCATCCTGCCCCCCATGTCTCTCTATCCTGCACCGCATGTCTCTCCATACTGCCCCCTTGTCTCTCCATCCTGCCCCCATGTCTCTCCATCCTGCCCCCATGTTTTCTCTGCCCCCAATGTCTCTCCATCCTGCCCCTCATGTCTCTCTATCCTGCCCCCCATGTCTCTCCATCCTGCCCCATGTCTCTCCATCCTGCCCCCCATGTCTCTCCATCCTGCCCCCATGTCTCCCATTCTGCCTCCATGTTTCCATTCTGCCCCAATGTTTCCCATTCTGCCCCCAATGTCTCCATTCTGCCCTCAATGTCTCCCCTTCTGCCTCTATGTTTCTATTCTGCCCACAATGTCTCTCCATCCTGCCCCCATGTCTCTCTATCTTGCCCCCATGTTTGCATTCTGCCCCCAATGTCTTTCCATCCTGCCCCCAATGTCTCTCCATCCTGCTCCCCATGTCTCTTCATCTTGCCCCCTATGTCTCTCCATCCTGCCTCCCTGTTTCCATTCTGCCCCCAATGTCTCCCATTCTGCCTCTATGTTTCCATTCTGCCCCCAAAGTCTCTCCATCCTGCCCCCCATGTCTCTCTATCTTGCCCCTATGTTTCCATCCTGCTCCCGATGTCTCTCCATCTTGCCCACTATGTCTCTCCATCCTGCCTCCATGTTTCCATTCTGCCCCTATGTTTCCCATTCTGCCCCCAATGTCTCCCATTCTGCCCCCATGTTTCCACTCTGCCTCCAATGTCTCCCATTCTGCCCCCAATGTCTCTCCATTCTGCCCCCACATCTCCCCATCTTGCCCCCATAATGTGGCTTTAAAAAAAAAAAGTTTCTCCTTACCTTGTAGCGCTCCAGCGGCGCCGGGCTGTCCCATCACTGGTCGCTGGCGCATGACAGTGATGACATACGCCAGGAAAGTCCGCGCTGACGTCAGCTGCTGGCCTGTGATCGGCTGGCAGCTGTTAACTATTGCCCTGAGTAAAGCTTCCCGCGTGGCAATAGATTTCCAAGTGAGCGTGTGTTCATAGATAACTAAACCGGCAGAATCCTGCCGCTGAGGTCCCTCTGCTCACCGGGCCCCGTACACCAGTAAGGGCAGTAATGCCCTGATGGCGGCCCTGGTAGTTATATTCTTGCATTTAGGGGGCAGTATTATAATAGTTATATTCTTGTACTTAGGGACAGTATTATAATAATTATATTTTTGTACATAGGAGGCATTATTCTAGTAGTTATATTCTTGTACATTGGGGTAGTATTATAATAGTTATATTCTTGTACATGGGGGCAGTATTATAGTAGTTATATTCTTGTACTTAGGGGGCAGTGTTATACTAGTTATATTCTTGTACTTAGGGACAGTATTATAGTAGTTATATTCTTGTAAATAGGGCAATATTATAGTAGTTATATTTTTGTACATAGAGGTTGCATTATAGTAGTTATATTCTTGTACATAGTGGGTAGTATAGTATATTCTTGTTCATAGAGGGCAGTATTATAATAGTTATTTTCTTGTACATTGGGGGAAGTATTATAGTAGTTATATTATTATACATAGGGGATGCATTATAGTAGTTATATTCTTGTACATAGAGGGAGCATTATAGTAGTTATATTCTTGTGCATAGAGGGCAGTATTATAATAGTTATATTCTTGTACATAAGTGCAGTATTATAGTAGTTATCAGGGCTGCCACCAGGAATTTCGGGTCCCCATACTGGACCCCCTTAACACTCCACCTAGGCTCCACCCCAGCTCCGCCTCCATCGCTCTCAAACCTTTCACTGTCCCACTGCCCACTCTTGGAAAAACTTTCTGCACCACGTCTTCACCAATCACACTCCCATCGAACACCATATCACATACACAGCCAGCAGCTTTTGTCTTGGCCAAAAGATTTTTTAAGCCGCCACCACAACAAGGTAGACTCTTTTGGCCGGACCCTACTCTACTCTAACCTATTAAACATTTCTTATAATACCCAATACTCTTTTTAGGGATATTTTTATTTGTGGGAATGTGTCACATACATTTTTTAAAATAAACAATAATATCACATATAAGGAACAAATAGCACCACACCGTGACCAGATCACATATTACCACCACATAGTGACTGAATAATACCACATACAGGGCAAATACCACCACACCGTGACCAGATCACATATTACCACCACATAGTGACCGAATAATACCACATACAAGGGACAAATACCGCCACACCGTGACCAGATCACATATTACCACCACATAGTGTCCGAATACTTCGATACTGATAATAAAAAAAGAATACCAATATAACCATAAGTGCCATTATACACAGGATCTCTGTACATAGTATACAGTGTATAGTGTCAGTGTACAGGTAACACACTGACTCACCGGTGACGTCTCTAGTTGAAGTCCTGCATCTTCGCTTTTCTTGTTCATCCAGCACAGACCGCCATCACTTCTTCCAGCCAGGACTTGTCTCTGCATAAAATAACACAGTTATCTAGAGCTCCGCTTCCAGAGCACATTCCCCAATTTTTCCCTAACTTCTACACTACACTAGATGAAGAAAAATGAGCAGCATAGTGCCGCCCTGCACAGTAACAGACCCCCCTCACTGAAAACAGTATCCTCAAAAATAAAATACATAACAGCAGTTATAATATCCTTTAGTAAGCCCATACACTAATAATGTCCCACACCCTGCCCCCATGTCTCCATCCTGCCCCCATTCTGTCCCGATGTGTCTATTCTGCCCCAATGTCTCCATTCTGCCCCCAATGTCTCTATTCTGCCTCCATTTGTCTCCGACCTGCCCCATGTCTCCATTCTGCCCCAATGTCTCAATTTGTCTCCCTTCTGCCCCCAATGTCTCCATCCTGCCCCCAATGTCTCCCATTCTGCCTCTATGTTTACATTCTGCCCCCAGTGTCTCTCCATCCTGCCCCTATGTCTCTCTATCATGCCCCCATGTTTCCATTCTGCCCGCAATGTCTCCCATTCTCCCGCTAATGTCTCCCATTCTGCCCCAATGTCTCCCATTTTGCCTCTATGTTTCCATTCTGCCCCCAATGTCTCTCCATCCTGCCCCCCATGTCTCTCTATCATGCCCCCATGTTTCCATTCTGCTCCCAATGTCTCCCATTCTGCCCCCATGTTTCCATTCTGCCCCCAATGTCTCCCATTCTGCCCCCAATGTCTCTCCATTCTGCCCCCATGTTTCCATTCTTCCCCCCACGTCTCCCCATCTTGCCCCAATAGTGCGGCCTTAAAAAAAAAAAAATCTTCTTACCTTGCAGCACCCCAGTAGCGCCGGGCTGTCCCATCACCGGCAGCACTGGCGCATGACAGTGATGACACACACCAGCAACGTGCGTGCTGCCGTCAGCTGCCGGCCTGTGATTGGCTGGCGGCTGTTAGCTATTGCCATGTGTGAAGCTTCCCATGTGGCAATAGATTTTAAGCGAGCGTGTGTTCACAGATAACTGAACCGGCAGAATCCTGCCACTGGAGCCCCACTGCTCACCGGGCCCCGAATGCCAGTAAGGGCAGTAATGCCCTGATGGCGGCCCTGGTAGTTATATTCTTGTATATAGGGGGCAGTATTATAATAGTTATATTCTTGTAAATAGGGGGTAGTATTATAGTAGTTATATTCTTGTATACATGGGACAGTATTATAGTACTTATATTCTTGTACATAGGGGCAGCATTATAATAGTTATATTTTTATACATAGGAGGCAGTATTCTAGTAGCTATATTCTTGTACATTGGGGTAGTATTATAATAGTTATATTCTTGTACTTAGGGACAGTATTATAGTAGTTATATTCTTGTACATTGGGGCAGTATTATAGTAGTTATATTTTTGTACATAGAGGCAGTATTATAGTAGTTATATTCTTGTACATAGGGGGCAGTATTATAGTATATTCTTGTTCATAGGGGCAGTATTATAGTAGTTATATTATTGAACATAGAGGCAGTATTATAGTAGTTATATTCTTGTACATAGGGGGCAGTATTATAGCAGTTATATTTTTGTACATAGGGGCAGTATTATAGCAGTTATATTTTTGTACATAGGGGCAATATTATAGTAGTTATATTCTTGTACATTGGGGGCAGCATTTTAGTAGTTATATTATTATACATGGGGGCAGTAGTATAGTATTTATATTCTTGTACATAGGGGGCAGTATTATAGCAGTTATATTCTTGTACAATTGGGGGCAGCATTTTAGTAGTTATATTATACATAGGGGAAGTATTATAGTAGTTATATTCTTATACATTGGGGGAAGTATTATAGTAGTTATATTCTTGTACATAGGGGGCAGTATTAGAGTAGTTATATTCTTGTACATAGAGGCAGTATTATAGTAGTTATATTCTTGTACATAGGGGCAGTATTCTAGTAGTTATATTCTTGTACATAGGGGCAGTATTCTAGTAATTATATTCTTGTATATTGGGGGCAGTATTATAGTAGTTATATTTTTGTACATAGGGGCAGTATTATAGTAGTTATATTTTTGTACATAGGGGCAATATTATAGTAGTTATATTCTTGTACATTGGGGGCAGCATTTTAGTAGTTATATTATTATACATAGGGGGCAGTAGTATAGTAGTTATATTCTTGTACATAGCGGGCAGTATTATAGTAGTTATATTCTTATAAATTGGGGGCAGTATTATAGTACTTATATTTTTGTACATAGGGGCAGTATTATACTAGTTATATTATTGCTCATAGGGGTAGTATTAAAGTAGTTATATTCTTGTACATAGTGGGCAGTATTATAGTAGCTATATTCTTATACTTTGGGGGCAGTATTATAGTAGTATATTATTATACATAGGGGCAGTATTATAGTAGTTATATTCTTGTACATAGGGGACAGTATTATAGTAGTTATATTCTTGTACATAGGCGGCAGTATTATAGTAGTTATATTCTTGTACATAGGGGGCAGTATTATAGTAGTTATATTCTTGTACATAGGGGGCAGTATTATAGCAGCTATATTCTTATACTTTGGGGGCAGTATTATAGTAGTATATTATTATACATAGAGGCAGTATTATAGTAGTTATATTCTTGTACATAGGGGACAGTATTATAGTAGTTATATTCTTGTACATAGGAGACAGTATTATAGTAGTTATATTCTTGTACATAGGGGCAGTGTTATAGTAGTTATATTCTTGTACATAGGCGGCAGTATTATAGTAGTTATATTCTTGTACATAGGGGGCAGTATTATAGTAGTTATATTCTTGTACATAGGGGGCAGTATTATAGCAGCTATATTCTTATACTTTGGGGGCAGTATTATAGTAGTATATTATTATACATAGGGGCAGTATTATAGTAGTTATATTCTTGTACATAGGGGACAGTATTATAGTAGTTATATTCTTGTACATAGGAGACAGTATTATAGTAGTTATATTCTTGTACATAGGGGCAGTGTTATAGTAGTTATATTCTTGTACATAGGCGGCAGTATTATAGTAGTTATATTCTTGTACATAGGGGGCAGTATTATAGTAGTTATATTCTTGTACATAGGGGGCAGTATTATAGCAGCTATATTCTTATACTTTGGGGGCAGTATTATAGTAGTATATTATTATACATAGGGGCAGTATTATAGTAGTTATATTCTTGTACATAGGGGACAGTATTATAGTAGTTATATTCTTGTACATAGGGAGCAGTATTATAGTAGTTATATTCTTGTACATAGAGGCAGTATTATAGTAGTTATATTCTTGTACATAGAGGCAGTATTATAGTAGTTATATTCTTGTACATAGGAGACAGTATTATAGTAGTTATATTCTTGTACATAGGGGCAGTGTTATAGTAGTTATATTCTTGTACATAGGGGGCAGTATTATAGTAGTTATATTCTTGTACATAGAGGCAGTATTATAGTAGTTATATTCTTGTACATAGAGGCAGTATTATAGTAGTTATATTCTTGTACATAGGAGACAGTATTATAGTAGTTATATTCTTGTACATAGGGGCAGTATTATAGTAGTTATATTCTTGTACATAGGGGGCAGTATTATAGTAGTTATATTCTTGTACATAGGGGGCAGTATTATAGTAGTTATATTCTTGTACATAGGAGGCAGTATTATAGCAGTTACATTCTTGTACATAGAGGCAGTATTATAATAGTTATATTCTTGTACATAAGGGAAGTATTATACAGTAGTAGTTATTCCTGACCATGAGGAGCTGTTGGCTCTCAACTACACTAAGTAATAATGATTTATTACAAATCATTAAACTGTGTGTTAATTTTTTACTAATTTGTTGTAGACTCAACTTGCACCTTTCCAAATGATGACAATACTGTCACATCAGGGAAGGTTACAGATTGTGTTACCTTATGTCTTCAGCCTCTTATGACCAGAACTTTTACAATTTCCACCACATAAAGTCACATCCTTCTTTACTGGATTGGTTTGATACAATGTTGATCATACACTATACATTATAGACCCCTGGATACTGATACTTCTACATACTTATCCCCTGTTTACTGATCTCCTGTATACTAATCCCCTGTATACTGATCTCATGTATACTAATCCCCTGTATACTGATTGCCTGTATACTGATCCCCTGTATACTGACCCCTTGTATAATGACCCCTTGTA
The DNA here is from genome assembly GCF_046119375.1 of Phyllobates terribilis. Taxonomy (NCBI): domain Eukaryota; kingdom Metazoa; phylum Chordata; class Amphibia; order Anura; family Dendrobatidae; genus Phyllobates; species Phyllobates terribilis. The sequence continues at coordinate 124,546,591 of NW_027362765.1, forward strand.
TACTGACCCTTGTATACTGATTTGCTGGCTTCTGACCCTCTGTATACCGATCCCTTGTATACTAATTTGCTGTATACTGATCTCCTGTATACTGCTTTCCTGTATACTGATCCTCTGTATACTGATCTCCTGTATACTTATCTCCTATATAATGACCCCCTGGATACTGACCCTCTGTATACTGATCCCCTGTATACTGATCCCCTGTATACTGATCTCCTGTATACTGATCTCCTATATACTGATCCCCTGTATACTGGTCTCCTGTATACTCATCCCCTGTATACTAATCCTGTGTATACTGATCTCCTGTATACTGATCCCCTGTATACTGGTCTCCTGTATACTGATCTCCTGTATACTGATCCCTGTATACTGGTCTCCTGTATACTGATCCCCTGTATACTCATCTCCTGTATACTGATCCCTTGTATACTAACCTCTGTATACTGATCCCCTGTATACTGATCCCTTGTATACTGACCCCCTGTATACTGATCCTGTGTATACTGATCTCCTGTATACTGATCTCCTGTATACTTATCTCCTGTATACTGATCCGGTGTATACTGATTTTCTGTATACTGATCTCCTGTATACTGGTCTCCTGTATACGGATCTCCTGTATGCTGATCCCCTGTATACTGAGCCCCTGTATACTGATCCCCTGTATACTGATCCTGTGTATACTGACCCCCTGTATACTGATCCTGTGTATACTGATCCCCTGTTTACTGATCTCCTGTATACTTATCTCCTATATAATGACCCCCTGTATACTGCTTTCCTGTAGACTGATCTCCTGTATACTGATCCTGTGTATATTGATCTCCTGTATACTGGTCTCTTGTATACTGTTCTCCTGTATGCTGATCCCCTGTATACTGATCTCCTGTATACTGATCCCCTGTATACTGAGCCCCTGTATACTGATCCCCTGTATACTGACCTCCTGTATAATGACCTCATGTATACTGATCTCCACTATACTGATCCCCTGTATACTGATCTCTGTATACTGAGCCCCTGTATACGGAGCCCATGTATACTGATCACCTGTATACTGACCCCCTGTATACTGATCTCCTGTATACTGACCTCCTGTATAATGTCCCCCTGTATACTGGTGCCCTGTATACTGATGCCCTGTATACTGACCTCCTGTATAATGACCCCCTGTATACTGATCTCCTGTATACTGATCCTCTGTATACTGACCTCCTGTATAATGACCCCCTGTATACTGATCTCCTGTATACTGATCCCCTGTATACTGACCTCCTGTATAATGACCCCCTGTATACTGATCTCCTGTATACTGATCCTCTGTATACTGACCTCCTGTATAATGTCCCCCTGTATACTTGTGCCCTGTATACTGATGCCCTGTATACCGATCTTCTGTATACTGACCTCCTGTATAATGACCCCCTGTATACTGATCTCCTGTATACTGACCTCCTGTATAATGTCCCCCTGTATACTGATCTCCTGTATACTGATCCCCTGTATACTGATCTCTGTATACTGAGCCCCTGTATACTGATCCCCTGTATACTGACCTCCTGTATACTGACCCCCTGTATACTGATCTCCTGTATACTGATCTCCTGTATACTGACCTCCTGTATAATGTCCCCTGTATACTTGTGCCCTGTATACTGATGCCCTGTATACTGATCTTCTGTATACTGACCTCCTGTATAATGACCCCCTGTATACTGATCTCCTGTATACTGACCTCCTGTATAATGTCCCCCTGTATACTGATCTCCTGTATACTGATCCCCTGTATACTGATCTCAGTATACTGAGCCCCTGTATACTGATCCCCTGTATACTGACCCCCTGTATACTGATCTCCTGTATACTGATCCCCTGTATACTGATCTCTGTATACTGACCTCCTGTATAATGACCCCCTGTATACTGCTTTCTGTATACTGATCTCCTGTATATTGGTCTCCTGTATACTGATCCCCTGTATACTGACCCCCTGTATACTGGTGCCCTGTATACTGATCCCCTGTATACTGATCTCTGTATACTGACCTCCTGTATACTGACCCCCTGTATATTGATCTCCTGTATACCTATCCCCTGTATACTGACCTCCTGTATAATGACCCCCTGTATACTGACCTCCTGTATACTGACCCCCTGTATACTGATCTCCTGTAAACTGATCCCCTGTATACTGATCTCTGTATACTGACCTCCTGTATACTGACCCCCTGTATACTGATCTCCTGTATACTGATCCCCTGTATACTGACCTCCTGTATAATGACCCCCTGTATACTGCTTTCCTGTATACTGATCTCCTGTATATTGGTCTTCTGTATACTGATCTCCTGTATACTGATCCCCTGTATACTGACCCCCTGTATACTGGTGCCCTGTATACTGATCCCCTGTATACTGATCTCCTGTATCTCCCAGATCCTGGTGCCATCCTCCTGACCTCAGTCTGTTCCCTGCCATCCCTCTTCACTATACATTATGTCTGCATGTGACTCAGCCCGTGGGATGCCCCAGACTGGCAGCAGCTGGCATTGCAGCCAGTGTCGATGCTGTTTATAACACAGAGGCAGCAATGTCATATGATTGCAGCTGCCCTAGAAACAGCAGAGCAGCCAACCAAGAGGCTGGTCACACTGGGCATCCGCAGCCGCACTCTGTCCCCTTCATTCACTAACATAACATTAAGGAGGACCCCCATCCACCCTGTCATGTCCCCCATTATGTCATCCTCCTCCTGTGCTCCCCTCCTCCCAGGCTTCTCGCTGTGCCCTCTCCTCTCCTGATCACTCCTTCCCCCCTCCCTCTCCAAACCCTCACTCCTCCTCTCCCCATCATCCCCGGTACCGCATTGCTGTGGTGCAGGGGTAACTGCATTGCGCTGGGGCCGTCAATAGGTGGACCCCCTCCCGGAGAAATAAAACTGGCTGATCTGGAGCCGGCAGCCCCTGCTGTCTGAGAGCTCAGCCACAGGTAAGAGCTCCCCACCTGCAGCCCCCCATCACTCCTTCCTGTGTGCTGCCCCTTATCCTATGCTGTACCCCTCATTTGCCACCTCATATAAGTTAGGAGCCCCCTTTATTGCCTCCCTGCTTGTAAGTTCTGTCTCTTACCTAGAAGCCCCCCACTCATTAAGGCTTTAATAACTTTAAGTCCACCCATTCTGTGACCCCCCCCCCCTCCACACACACACACTTATCAGCCCCATCACAAGTTCCTGTAGCCCCCTTCTATTGCCCACACCTTATCACAACGTCCCCTATTCTCAGTGCCACCCCCATCTGCTTTGTTGTTTTTTTTTACTTTGGAGCCCCCCTTTAATTTGTGGGTATATGGGAGAGGTGGGGGCAGATTTCTATGGGGGCAGTAGATGTTTTCTACCTGGATGGAGGATGTGGGATTTCTGAGAAAGAGACATTTTATCTGTGGCGTAATGTAAAATCCATCAGAGGCTGGAAGAGAAGAGGGAGGGGGCGCCAGCGAATGCAGGACAGAGGGCTACAGCATCTGCACACACAGATGGAGCAGACCTGAGTGCCGCGGAAAATTGCATGGAGCGTATCAGATGTTTTGTCATAACTGCCCGATGACAAACTCAGCTCCGCTATATCCATATTATTAAATCGGCATCTGTACAGCTGAGCCATCACCGGGACATTGAGTGTATGATATCAGTTTAATGCACAGCAGATGCAGCAGAGCTGAGCTTGTCGTGTAGCACAAAGCATGGTCAGATCAATATCTATGGATTTACATAGGACTGCAGGTCATTCTACTGCATTGTCTCTTATCCCAGGGAGATACCACAATGCAAAAAAATGATTAAGGTCAGTGTTATATTAACCATTAAATTGCTGAGCGGATGTTCGATAAACTGAATCTGAGCACATATACGTGTTTCAGCTTATTACAAATTAGAGGTGTAGTAGTGCTGAGTTTGTCGGCAGAACTTCTAGAACTTTATTGTTTTGCATGACAAACCAGGCTCGGCTATGCACAGGCGCAGGAGGGCAGATTAAATACACGTCTTGTCTCCCTTTGGATATAAAAGTCCTTCACTACCGTCCCCTGATGATCCTCTCTGATGTAACCTATCCCCTCTCCTCCTCCTCCGCCTCCTCCTACCTGGCACCCATCTGCTTCCAGGCTGTCCTTGGTATTGTGTTTTGGATCTGGGTGAGGGCACTGACAGTTATGGAGTGAATGGTCCGGAAGACAGGAATCAATTGATGCCCCATTAGATGCCAGGGCACAGCGGAGAGGCAATGATGATGCCAGTAAATATCTAAATACTAGTTCCCTTAAGGACAAAAATCCCAGTAATTCTCTGCTCTCCGGTCATCCACTTCTCTTACGTTTTTGATTTAATTATTACTTATCTGAGTCTGGGAAAGCTGAGTGATGGCCACCAATTATGGGAATTGTTTAGGGCTCATTATTGTCACAGCTTTCCCAGAAACATTCCCAGAGAGCCTGTCACCAGGCCAAAAGTGGCAGCCAGTTTATAGTGTCATAGTTTTTAAAGTTGACATAAAGGGGCATTCCCATGTCCTAGAGCCTATCCCAACATGTAGTATGGGTAATAGTAATAAAATTGGCAAAAACCTCCAATTAGAAATGTATAGTTCTTCTGATAAGCTACGTTGCTTACCCCATATGCAGGGCATTGCAGTAACTTAGATATCCATGGTTACAACTACTAACAACTAACTGTCACTACATGAGTGGTTGTAACTATGGATACCTAAGCTAATGCAATGCCCTTCACATGAGGTAAGCGACAGCGAATCAGAAGAACTCTACTACATTTCTAATTGGAGGTATTTGCTAATATTATTATTAGTACACCTAGTACAATTTGGGATAGGATGTTGGAGATGGGAATACCACTTTACGTCCATCAAGTTCAACCTATAGTCTAACATGTTGATCCAGAGGAAGGCAAAAACCCCATAGGGCAGACGCTAAAGCTCCATGTTAGGGGAAAAACTCCTTCCTGACTCCACATATGGCGATCAGACTAGTTCCCTGGATCAACGCCCCATCACAGAATCTAGTGCCCATAACTTGTAATATTATATTTTTCAAGACAAGCATCCAGGCCCTCCTTGAATTTTAGTAGTGAATTACTCATTACAACATCATGTGGCAGAGAGTTCCATAGTCTCACTGCTCTAACAGAGCGGAATCCATAGTCTCACTGCTCTAACAGAGAGGAATCCATAGTCTCACTGCTCTTACAGTGAGGAATCTATAGTCTCACTGCTCTTACAGAGAAGAATCTATAGTCTCACTGCTCTTACAGTGAGGAATCTATAGTCTCACTGCTCTTACAGAGAGGAATCCATAGTCTCACTGCTCTTACAGTGAGGAATCCATAGTCTCACTGCTCTTACAGAGAGGAATCTATAGTCTCACTGCTCTTACAGAGAAGAATCTATAGTCTCACTGCTCTTACAGTGAGGAATCTATAGTCTCACTGCTCTTACAGAGAGGAATCTATAGCCTCACTGCTCTTACAGAGAGGAATCTATAGTCTCACTGCTCTTACAGAGAAGAATCTATAGCCTCACTGCTCTTACAGAGAGGAATCTATAGCCTCACTGAACTTACAGGAAAGAATCTGCATCTGTGATTATGGTGAAACCTTCTCTCCTCTGGACGTAGAGGATGCCCCCTTGTCTCCATCGCTGGTCCAGGTGTAAAAATATCGTTATACAGATCTCTGTACTGTCGCCCCTAAGTCTAAGTTATTGCTCTTGTTTTATTCTTGCCGCTCCTCTGAGTATTCTGTTTTTTTATATTTGTTTTTTTGTAATAAACCTGCCATACAGTTTGAGAGATGTGGGCCATTTTCTATAGTGCTAAATATTATGGTCTTTACCAAGGGGGCGTGGCTCACAGGATTCTCTGGTGCATGTATTGAGGCTCCTCATAATTACCCTGTGAGCCACTCCCGCTTGGTAAAGACCCTAAAAAAAAAGCGCCCATATCTCTGGAACCAAATCACGAGTTTAAAAAAAATAATCATGAACAGCGGGAATAAAATATCAGTAACACGTGGCCCGGCCACTTTTGTCCTAGTGAGGGGTCTTTAAATAAAAATGTATTTTTTATTTTTAGAGCTGTGTAGATTTTTCATAGAGGAGGATTTCTAGGTACATGTCTCAGTTATGTGGAAGTTGTGCCTCATGCCTCGGTCACTCCACAGCTGGTATGGCTGGTGCGGTATGAATCGGAGGTATGATAACGTAAAGTCTATGTTTCCTTCAGACACCCTCACCCGCTACTGAGCATAACCCCCAAGAGGATGGGGAAGGAGAAGACTCACATCAATATCGTGGTCATTGGCCATGTGGATTCCGGCAAATCCACCACCACTGGCCACCTGATTTATAAATGTGGCGGCATTGACAAGAGGACAATTGAGAAGTTCGAGAAGGAGGCAGCTGAGGTGAGTGAAAATGATAAACTGGGTTTAGAGATTGTCATTGATCCTCTATGATGCTGGCCCTTGGCTACTTAGACATTGACCATGGTCCCAGGAAGGGTTGTAAGAGGGAAGTAGGTGGGTTTCTCTGGAAGATAGAGGGTGTTCAAGAGTGGATATTATGTTGTGTAGTTCACAGTGATGACATTATATCTGGTCTGGGTCCTCATGGTGAAGAACCGAAATTATGGAAAACATGGAACCATTGTCTCTGGTATCCTACACGAGACATAATTCTCCTCATTTATATGGCATCCTGTTAAACTATTGAAAGGGCTGTCACCTATAGGATAGATGATATATGTATTATCATTGGGGGTCTTACCACTGAAAGCCCCACAAAGCACGAGAATGAGGGACCCAAAGTGCCCTGTGTGAATAGAGCGGTAGTGAGTATGTGCGACCGCTGCTCCGTTAACTGTGGTGGTCGCACATACTCACTACCAGTCCATTCACATAGGGGACATTGAGCCCTCAATTCACAGGATTTCTGGGGGTGCTAACAGCCGGAGCCTCAGTAATCATTCATTTATCCAGGGGTGGACGCAGTCAGATGAGGGCTCCTACACAAGAATAGTATATGGATACTTTGCAGTTCAATAGCTTATCATTATGCACAATTACACCTGATTTGGGGGTGATAGTGGGCCTCTTACATCTCGGGCCCCTGTTGCACCAATGGTAAGTCTGAATTTATCATCTATCTTGAGGATAGGTGATAAATGTTGTTTATGAGACAACTTCTTTAAGGGCAGAAAAGTTTTTTTGAACGATGTCATGTAGTGATTGAATTATCTATGAAGGCCATTAAGGCCATCAGACAGAGGCTGGAGGGTATCTGGTAAGGGGCTCCCAGCTGATACTTATATCAGCCTGTGATTTCATAGTTGAGATGAAATAGAGGCCTTTATCTACAAGTCCCTTTAAGGAGACCATTCAAGATGTGCCTGGATAAGCATTGGGTCGGACCCCACACCCATTTCACTGCACCATTAGACTAATTTGTGGATCAGGCGTCAGCATCTAGTAGACAGAAGTAAGAGAAGAGGATGACTCAGTGATTTCTATTCTCTCCCCATATCACTCTGCCAGCAGAGAAAGACGCAAGATTGCAATAGGGGGCATTATAATCCGGCTCAGAGCAGCAGCGGGCATCCAGAGGAGGCAAAATGTTCTCATTCTCCGTTTTGTATGGAGCTGACTCAGCCATCGGCCCTTCGGGAGTCTCCATTGAGACGCAGATGGTGACAGCTCGTTGGGAGCATTGTGCGGTAGAGATGGAGCCCCGAGATGATGATCAGGAGCAGCTGAGGAGTGGAGGCCGCAGAGAACGCCACCTCTGCCAGAGTTTAATTATAGCTGATCTGAGCTGGCAGGCTCCATTTTCTGTGTTCATGCAGAGGGCATGCTGTCCTATCAGCAACACACAGCTGGGAAATGGAGACGCTCTATCAGAGCAGGCATGGGGCCATCGCTGACCTTAACTCGCTGCCACCCATGGACAATGAACAGTCAGTAGAAAGAGTCTCATCAGATCCGGGGTCAGCTTAATTAAGCATCGTATTCCCGGACATTCTGCGGAAAGTTTACAGGAAAACTAAACCTAATGGCAAGGCCGTAATGCCCTCACTGTAACCATCATGCCTTCACTATAACCTCCATGTCCTTACTATCCACCATGCCCTCATTATAACCTCCTTGTCCTCACTGTTCATCATGCCCTCACTATAATCTCCCTTTCCTCGTTGTCCATAATGCCCTCACTAGAACATACATGTCTTCACTATCCATCATGCCCTCACTATAACCTCCCTGTCCTCACTGTCCATCATGCCCTCACTATAATCTCACTGTCCATCATGCCCTCACTATAACCTCCCTGTCCTCACTGTCCATGCCCTCACTATCACCTCCCTGTCCTCACTGTCCATCATGCCCTCACTGTAACCTCCCTGTCCTCACTGTCCATCATGCCCTCACTATAACCTCCCTGTCCTCACTGTCCATCATGCCCTCACTATAATCTCACTGTCCGTCATGCCCTCACTATAACCTCACTGTCCATTATGCCCTCACTATAACCTCCCTGTCCTCACTGTCCATCATGCCCTCACTATAATCTCACTGTCCATCATGCCCTCACTATAACCTCCCTGTCCTCACTGTCCATTATGCCCTCACTATAACCTCCCTGTCCTCACTGTCCATCATGCCCTCACTATAATCTCACTGTCCATCATGCCCTCACTATAACCTCCCTGTTCTCACTGTTCATCGTGCCCTCATTATAACCTCCCTGTCCATCATGCGCTCACTATAACCTCCCTGTTCTCAATGTCCATCATGCCCTCACTATAACCTCCCTGTGCTCAATGTCCATCATGCCCTCACTATAACCTCCCTGTCCTCACTGTCCCTCATGCCCTCACTATAATCTCACTGTCCATCATGCCCTCACTATAACCTCCCTGTCCTCACTGTCCCTCATGCCCTCATTATAACCTCCCTGTCCATCATGCCCTCACTATCACCTCCCTGTCCTCACTGTCCATCATGCCCTCACTATAACCTCCCGGTTCTCAATGTCCATCATGCCCTCACTATAATCTCACTGTCCATCATGCCCTCACTATAACCTCCCTGTCCTCACTGTTCATCGTGCCCTCATTATAGCCTCCCTGTCCATCATGCCCTCACTATCACCTCCCTGTCCTCACTGTCCATCATGCCCTCACTATAACCTCACTGTCCATCATGCCCTCACTATAACCTCCCTGTTCTCAATGTCCATCATGCCCTCACTATAACCTCCCTGCCCTCACTGTCCATCATGCCCTCACTATAATCTCCCTGTCCTCACTGTCCATCATGCCCTCACTATAACCCCCCTGTCCATCATGCCCTCACTATAACCTCCCTGCCCTCACTGTCCATCATGCGCTCACTATAACCTCCCTGTCCTCACTGTCCATCATGCCCTCACTATAACCTCCCTGTTCTCAATGTCCATGATGCCCTCACTATAACCCCCTGTCCTCACGCCCTCATTATAACCTCCCTGTCCTCACTGTCCATCATGCGCTCACTATAACCTCCCTGTCCTCACTGTCCATCATGCGCTCACTATAACCTCTCTGTCCTCACTGTCCATCATGCCCTCACTATAACCTCCCTGTTCTCAATGTCCATGATGCCCTCACTATAACCCTCTGTCCTCACGCCCTCATTATAACCTCCCTGTCCTCACTGTCCATCATGCCCTCACTATAATCTCATTATTCTCTATGTCCATCATGCCCTCACTATAACCTCCCTGTCCATGAGCTGATGGTAACATCAAGGTCTAACTGTAACCAATAAAGACTTACTGTATCTATCATGTCTTCAAATTGTCTCCACTGTCCTCTGTGCTGTGACTGTCACCATCATGTCCTACTGTAACCATTATCCCTAATTGTAGCCAGCCAAGTCAGACTGTAATAATCACACCATCACTATTGCCGTCATGCTCTGATTGTAGTGATCGTACCCTGACTGTAACATCAGGTCTTGACTGTTGCCATCACCAGGCCCTCACTGTAACTATGATGCTCTGACTGTAACATTGTGTTGTGAATGTAACCATCGTGCCCTGACTGTAACCATCATGACCTCAGTATCCATCATACTATAATTGTAACTATCATGCCCAGACTGTGACATCACTCTGTCGTGCCTGACTGGAACTACCTTTCTTTCATAGTAACTGTCATACCTCCACTTTAGCCATGGTGCCCTCACTGTATCAATTATTCCCTGTCTTTAATCCCCATGCCCTCACTGTAACCATCATATCATCACTGTAACCATAATGCCCCCACAGTACATGATGCTCTGACTATAACATCATACTTTCTATGTAACCCTCATGTTTTCACTTTAACCATATTGCCCTCACTGGTTACCCTGTGGTGTAACTGGAAGCTCATGGGCCTCAATGTAAAATCTTCAACAGGGCCTCAACTATCATGGGTCTGTATTAGTATTGTTCTTTTAATATGGGTCAGAGGGACCATTTGGACCCCTTAGGCTTCAAGGCCTGGGTGCAACTGCAACCCTTGCACCTATTATAGTTACGTCCCTCATCATACCCTCACTGTAGCCATGATGCCCTCACTACCTATTATACCCTGTCTTTAATCACCATGCCCTCTTGTATTTATCATGTCTTGAGTCTTGACTATATTTATCATGCCCTCACTGTAGTCATCATACCCTCACTGTAGACATGGTGCCCTCACTGTAGTAATCATACCCATGATTTCCTCATTGTAGCCATGATGTCCTCACTGTAGCCATGATGCCTTCACTGTAGCCGTGATGCCCTCACTGTAACTATCATGCCCTCACTGTAGCCATGATGTCCTCACTACCTATTATACCCTGTCTGTAATCACTATGCCTTCTTGTATTTATCTTGTTTTGACTGTATTTATCATGCCCTCACTATAGTCATCATACCCTCACTGTAGTCATCATACCCTCACTGTAGACATGATGCCCTCACTGCTGTAGTCAAGATGCCTTAATTGTAGCCATGATGCCCTCATTGTAGCCATGATCCCCTTACTGTAGCCATCATGCCCTCCCTGTAGCCATCATGCCCTCATTGTAGCCACGATGCTCTCACTGTAACCATGATGTCCTCACTGTAGCCATGATGCCTTCACTGTAGCTGTGATGCCCTCACTGTAGCTATCGTGCCCTCACTGTAGCCATGATGTCCTCACTACCTATTATACCCTGTCTGTAATCGCTATGCCCTCTTGTATTTATCTTGTCTTGACTGTATTTATCATGCCCTCACTGTAGTCATCATACCCTCACTGTAGTCATCATACCCTCACTGTAGTCATCATACCCTCACTGTAGACATGATGCCCTCACTGTAGTCATCATACCCTCACTGTAGCCATGATGCCCTCACTACCTATTATACCCTGTCTTTAATCACCATGCCCTCTTGTATTTATCATGTCTTGAGTCTTGACTATATTTATCATGCCCTCACTGTAGTCATCATACCCTCACTGTAGACATGATGCCCTCACTGTAGTCATCATACCCTCACTGTAGCCATGATGCCCTCACTACCTATTATACCCTGTCTTTAATCACCATGCCCTCTTGTATTTATCATGTCTTGAGTCTTGACTATATTTATCATGCCCTCACTGTAGTCATCATACCCTCACTGTAGACATGGTGCCCTCACTGTAGTAATCATACCCATGATTTCCTCATTGTAGCCATGATGTCCTCACTGTAGCCATGATGCCTTCACTGTAGCCGTGATGCCCTCACTGTAGCTATCATGCCCTCACTGTAGCCATGATGTCCTCACTACCTATTATACCCTGTCTGTAATCACTATGCCCTCTTGTATTTATCTTGTCTTGACTGTATTTATCATGCCCTCACTATAGTCATCATACCCTCACTGTAGTCATCATACCCTCACTGTAGACATGATGCCCTCACTGCTGTAGTCAAGATGCCTTAATTGTAGCCATGATGCCCTCATTGTAGCCATGATCCCCTTACTGTAGCCATCATGCCCTCCCTGTAGCCATCATGCCCTCATTGTAGCCACGATGCTCTCACTGTAACCATGATGTCCTCACTGTAGCCATGATGCCTTCACTGTAGCTGTGATGCCCTCACTGTAGCTATCGTGCCCTCACTGTAGCCATGATGTCCTCACTACCTATTATACCCTGTCTGTAATCACTATGCCCTCTTGTATTTATCTTGTCTTGACTGTATTTATCATGCCCTCACTGTAGTCATCATACCCTCACTGTAGTCATCATACCCTCACTGTAGACATGATGCTCTCACTGTAGACATGATGCTCTCACTGTAGCCATGATGCCCTCATTGTAGCCATGATCCCCTTACTGTAGCCATCCTGCCCTCATTGTAGCCACGATGCTCTCACTGTAACCATGATGTCCTTATTGTATTTATCATGCCCTCACTGTAACCACCAGACCTGGATTTTATCCATCCTTCCCTCTCCACAACCCTCAGGCTATTTAACTATTAAATGGCTATTCAATTTTAAAGTGACAATGATAAATGCTATCGTATCTCCATTTGATTTCAGTCTGTTGTTCTCTGTTAGCAGTTATTTAAGGCAGAGCTGTCTGTAGTGTAGTTCAGTGGGATATCTGACAGCGACTTGCTACCACCATAACTACTTTATGTCACATATATCCAGTGCTGACAGCCTTAACCTGCTACTATGTGGCTCATGTTAGAAGCTGTTTGTATATAAGTCACTGATTTTAGGGGATAGTGGAGTCACAACTTAGTGTTGTTCCAAAAACATGTCTACAGGTTTTCCTATATCACTCAAAAAAACAAAAATCATCAGTAGATGTGAGACTTGGAGTCCTTTCTTCTATCAAACTGTTAAAGATTTGTAAGGTATTCTACTTCACAAAATGTAAAATGACAGTCAGTGTGACCCAAGGACTTGTCTCACTGCTTCACTACTTAGTGAACTTCACAGCATCCCTCGTATACAGCACAGTAATGTCACTGTAACGTATCTTCACATCTGTACTTTTCCTAGATGGGTAAAGGCTCCTTCAAGTATGCTTGGGTTCTAGATAAACTGAAGGCAGAAAGGGAGCGAGGTATCACCATTGACATCTCCTTGTGGAAGTTTGAGACCACCAAGTATTACATCACTATTATTGATGCCCCTGGACATCGTGATTTCATCAAGAACATGATCACTGGAACATCCCAGGTGAGTGGAGACCTCGATTGTCCAGGATTAGGCACAGACATAGACAACACAGGGCTCCCGAACAAGGACCTTATGTGGGCCATATGTTCTCTACTCTTGCAGACTGTTTTCCCAGAGCTTTGTGTTCATTAAAGAATATATCCCTCATGGTCCTCAGAAAGAAATTAGTATATGCAAATTGAGACTATGTCCTCTTCCATGACCAGTGGGTCAAGCCTAGGGCTAGTCCGTCACACTAGCCTTTTTCCCTTAGGGTCCCATATGAATGTAAAAGTCTTCATAGACCATGGGGCATATTTACAATACTATGTAACTCTTAATTCAAACTTAGACAAGAAAGTCTTAAAATGTGCTACATTTATTATAATGATTTGTACTGTTTGATAAATATGCCACTCTATAAAGGGAACTTGTCAAGTGATTAATGCTGCCCAAACCGTGGGCAGCATAAATTGTAGCCAGGTATATTTTTCTCTAAAATGCTCCAGCATGTCAGAGAAAGAAAAACTTTAAAGCTTAGCCAAGATGCCACTGGCCAACTCTTCCCAGCGCTTCAAAAGGTGATTGACAGGTCTCACCCTATGTACACACAAGGGAGAGACCTGTCAATCACCATCAGAGATGCTTGGAAAAGTTGACCACGGGCGGCACTGGACTAGTCTTGTCTCTGAATTGGGCTGCATGAATCACCTGACAGGTTTCCTTTAAATTGTCTAGTCTACATTTTTCACAAAGCCATCTTGAGACAATGCACAGAAATTATCTAAAACACTCAATAAATATGGGACAAGTAATAAATGAAAGTTTTTTATTGCAAATTGCATCATTATTTTTGTGAATTTAGCTTGAAAATTTCCCCCAATATATCCCCACGATCAATATAAAATAAAGTCTTAGGGCTATACAATCATTGATCTTTATGCTATATTTGTACTACAAGTACTTTTACCATAGATAAGACCTCTCAATAAGTTGTTCCACACTGTTATTGCAAATTCCAATAGACTGCTGACATCATATTATACCAGATAACAAACAAGAAACCGTGGATATCACACACTTATCCAAAACAAGGTCTTCAAACTCATGGAGACTTCTAAACTATCACCTGATAGATTTCACCTGAAAATGTTCTCCACCTTCAGAGAATATATTACATTATTTGAAGATGTCCTCCCACTTTCAGAAGACATCTTCCCTCGTACTTTATTTGAAGAGATGTACCACTTTTGAAGAACACCCTACCTTATTTGAAGATGTCCTACATCCCTAAGAGAGAACATCTTATACTACTTAAAGATGTCTTCCACCTTCTGAGAAAATATACCCTATTTGAAAATGTCCTTCATCAAATATCTCAACTTATTAAAAGATGTCCTCTATGTTATATATTAGAAGATGTCAACCCATATGGAAATGTTCTCCACCTTTAGGGAACATCTAATCCTACTAAAACATGACCTCTACATTTCACGGTCCATGAGAAATCTCATGGATCACTGACCTTTCATGCATGTGTTCTAGGGCACCACAGGTACAACTTTACCCCCAGACATTTTACCTGACTCATGAATGTTTTCAAGCCATAACATTGCGTTCTCGTAGATCATTTTGTCCACTTCTGTAGAAAACCCACCTTACAGTGCTGTACACAATTGCCTTGTTCACCTTCTATAATGGCAGTAAATGTTCTCTTACCAGGCAGACTGTGCGGTCTTGATAGTGGCAGCCGGTGTTGGTGAATTTGAAGCTGGAATCTCAAAGAATGGCCAAACGAGAGAGCACGCCCTGCTAGCTTACACACTTGGAGTAAAACAACTCATTGTAGGCATCAACAAAATGGACTCCACTGAGCCACAGTACAGTGAGAAACGTTACGATGAGATTGTAAAAGAGGTCAGCGCTTACATCAAGAAGATTGGGTACAATCCATCCACTGTACCTTTTGTGCCCATCTCCGGCTGGCATGGGGACAATATGCTGGAGCCATCTCCTAATGTAAGTGAGGAAACGTTGTATCCCTGGTCTATTTCTATGTAGGGTTGGTGCTTAAATCTTGTATATACAGTCAAAGCAGAGTAAAATAGTTGAATTACCCCAAATTTGACCAATGAGCTAAGCTGGTTGGATGCATGTGGCAAAATGTTAACAGTTGATTCAATAATAATGTCTTTATTTGTGGTCAGATGATTATTTTAGCTATTTTGGGTTTCTAATAGGAGCCACATTGCCTCTCAAAAGCTCCCATCCTCCATCGTTATCTCCATTTTCAAATATGTTCCTGACTCATCATCACGTTGGATCTGGCAGGTCCAGAACATTCCCTCGGTCATCAGATCCGATAAACCCAGTTATAAAAAGACAGGTGCTTAATGCCAGTAGAGATGACACAGAACTTGTATAACCCAAACAAGGTCTTCAGCTCATACTCCAATGTGGAGGGCTTTAATAGATTTTTAATATGTTACTAAAACTGGTTGGACGTAGCCTGGTCACTTCTTGAGATGGATAACTGTGGGATGGATGCAACTGAGATGTAACGCATGGGCAAATGCGAAACTCACCATATAAGTTAGGGTAATATGCCCTGATGTAAAATTCTAGCTCATGTGTTGGGTGGCACGACCATAACATGGTGTGGCTGTAATTGCTTATTAGACCCCTGTTTTACTTCACCCCCATATCACAAATATGTCCAGAACAAATAGGAAGTTAGAAAATAATATTGTCACCTATAGGAACTAGTCATATTGTTCCTGTGGGGTCAAGGTACTTTGGACAATAGTCCTTGACAATCATACCCAACATATACAACTAAAAATCCATCATTAGCATTTTGTTTTCCATCTTATTGGAGATTTAGTTTCAAGTGTTTTTTCTTGACTCAGAAATATTAAAAAAAAAGGCTTAAAGGGGTGGACCAGCTGGAAAAAAATATGAATCAACAAAGGTGCCTTAATTTCAAGATATCAGTGCTGGTCCCGACAACTCCACTTCTGGTTTGGGTTAGATAAAGGAGACTGCCTCTTTAATATACATAACTATCAATGTTCCAACAAAAACTATCCTGTGTCAGACTCAAACTAGAAGCAGAGCTGCCGTAACCCAACTCTGATCATGTTTTGATTGGAGAACCTTTCTGAATAAAATAAAAAAAAACAAATTAATTGATTTTTTTGCTGTAAAACCTCTTTAATAATACACTCCAGGCATAAGTTCAGCCTCTATACAGTTTTCACAATAAGTGGTCTAGGGCTTTTGGGTCTACAAATTGAGCTTGGCATCCATCTGAAAAAGACCTTTAGAAGGACATATGAGTAAATCTGTACCAGTCAGAAGCTCTTAGCCAATAACACTACTCAGAACGTGCCCCAAAATGCTGATTGGCTGAAAGCAAGCAGCAGACCGCCAGCAGCTCACAATGCTCCTACCAAAGGTTGTTTTCAGCTGGATGCCTGACAGCACCACCATGTTTGGTATTTAAATCCCTAGGAGACAATATTCAGGTGAAGGAAGGAGGGTCAGGTGGGTGATCACATTGCATAGAGTGATAAGGAACTTGCAGCTGTGATTCACTTTGCAAAGTCTTTGAGCATTGACATCACAGACTCCCAGTGAATTCCTAATCTGAATGAATGAATGCTCACTTTCACTGCTTAAAACATCCAATACACCATGATCTCTATTTGTTTCTTGTCCCTGACCTTCCCTACTCTACTGTGCCCTCTGCTGTCTGGTCTTCTGTCCTATAGATGCCTTGGTTTAAGGGATGGAAGGTAGAGAGAAAAGAAGGAAATGCAAGTGGTGTTTCACTTCTTGAAGCTTTGGACACAATTCTTCCACCAACTCGTCCAACAGATAAACCTCTGCGCCTCCCACTTCAAGATGTGTACAAAATTGGAGGTAAGCTGTTCATGTGATAGATACAGTGAATATAAAAAGTCTACACGCCATTTTTAAAATGCAAAGTTTTTGTCATGTAAGAAAATCCTATCAAGAAGGATCATTTCAGACCTTTTTCCACCCATGATTTGTACAAATCCATTGAGAAATAAACTGAAATCATTTTGACAGGGAAAATAACAAAGCTAAAATAATGTGGTTGCATAAGTGTGAACACCTCTTAACATTGGCAATGTGGTTGTGTTCAGATTTAACCAATCACATTGAAACTCGTGTTAGATAGTAGTCAGTGCACAGCTGCTATTAGTTATAGTGATTAACCCCATATAAAGTTTAGCTGTTTCTAGTAGGATTTTCCTGACGTTTTCTTAGTTGCATTTTACTGTGAAAGCCATAGTCAATATGGTCAATAAACAGCTTACAACACAGCAAAGGAATCTCGTTGTTGCAAGTTATCAGTCAGGAGAAAAGTATTAAAAAATTCCAAGGCATTAGATATACCATGAAACACTGTGAATATGATCATCAAGAAGTGACTTAAATTTGGCACAACATTGATATTACCTAGAACTGGGTGCCCTTCAATAGTTGAAAAAAAAAGTGGTCTGTGAGGCTGCCAAGAGGTCTACTGCAACATAAAAGGAGCTGCAGGAATTTCTGCTAAGTACTGGTTGTGTACAACATGTGACTACAATCTCCGTATTTTGTAGGGTGGCAAGAAGGAAGCTTTTTCTTACAAAGAAAAACATACAAGCCAACTATGTTTTTCTAAAACCTACACCAAGTCTGCCAAAAGCATGTCATAAATTATGTTATACAGTAGGGAAATAAGTACCGTACTTTTTGGACTATAAGACGCACTTTTTTCCTCCAAAATGGAGGAAAGTGGGGGGTGCATCTTATAGTCCGATATACATAAATACTGTTGCTGTGGGTGGTGGGGGATGCCTACACTGTGCCAGCTACTAAAGAAAATGAATATTCACTGCTCCCCACGCCCATGCAACACAGTGCTGGAGGAGAGAGGAGGTGAGTATGATTGTTTTTTTTTTTTTTTCTGTGCAGCGTGATGGGGATCAGGGGATGGCAAGCATACCAGGATGAGGGGGCCATACATACAGCGATGAAGGGGGCCATGCATACAATGATGAGGGGAGCCATACATACCGGGATGAGAGGAGCCATGCATGCAAGGATGAGGGGGGCCATACATACAGGGATGAGGCATGAGGGGGGCCATACATACAGGGATGAGGCATGAGGGGGTCCATACATACAGGCATGAAGGGGGCCATACATACCAGGATGAGGGGGGGCATACATACAGGGATGAAGGATAAGGGGGGCTATACATACAGGGATGAAGGGGGCAATACATACCAGGATGAGGGGGACCATACATACCGGGATGAAGAGTGCCATACATACCAGGAAAAGGAATGAAGGTACCATACATACCAGGAAGAGGGATGAAGGTGCCATACATACCAGAATGGGTGTGAGGGGGGCCATACATAACAGGATGAAGGGTGCCATACATATCAGGAAGAGAGATGAGGGGGCCGTGCATACCAGGATGTGGGATTTGGGTGCCATGCATGCCAGGATGGTGGATTGGGGTGCCATGCATATCAGGATGGGGATGAGGGCCACGTATAACAGGAAGGAGGGGGCCATATATACCAGGATGGGGGATATTAACAGAATTGGGGGACATTACCCCTATAACAGTGTAAGCAGCAGAGGCCCACCCCCTTAACAGGGCATCATGACCACATTTTTTGCTTAATTTTTTTTTTCTATTGTCCTCCTCTAAAACCAAGGTGCGTCTTATAGTCCGAAAAATATTGATACACTGCTAATTTTGCAAGTTTTCCCACCTACAAAGAATGGAGAGGTCTGTAATTTTTATCGTAGGTATACTCATACTGTGAAAGACAGAATGTAAAAATTAAAACCAGAAAATCACATTGCATGATTTTTAAATAATTAAATTGCATTTTATTCCATGAAATAAGTATTTGATCACCTACCAAACAGCAAGAATTCTGGCTCTCACAGACCTGTTAGTTTTGTTTTAAGGAGCCCTCCTACTCTGCACTCATTACCTGTATTAATTGCACCTGTTTGAACTCGTTACCTGTATAAAAGACACCTGTCCACAAAATCAATTACACTCCAACCTCTCCACCATGTCCAAGACCAAAGAGCTGTCTAAGGACACCAGGGACAAAATTGTAGACCTGTACAACGCTGGGATGGGCTACAGTATAATATGCAAGCAGCTTGGTGAGAAGGCAACAACTGTTGGCACAATTATTAGAAAATGGAAGAAAATGACTTTCAATCTTACTTCATCTGGGGCTTCATGCAAGATCTCACCTCGTGGGGGAAGGATGATTCTGCGAAAGGTCAGGAATCAGCCCAGAACTACACAGGAGGACCTGGTCAATGACTTGAAGAGAGCTGGGACCACAGTCTCAAACATTACCGTAAGTAACACGCTACGCCGTCATGGATTAAAATCCTGTAGGGCACGCAAAGTCCCCCTGCTCACGACAGCACATGTTCAGGTCCGTGTGAAGTTCACAATGACCATCTGGATGATCCAGAGGAGGTATGGGAGAAGGTCATGTGATCAGATGAGACCAAAATAGAACTTTTTGGTATCAACTCCACTCGTCATGTTTGGAGGAAGAAGAAGAGTGAGTACAACCCAAGAACACCATCCCAACCATGAAGCATTGTGGGGGAAACATCATTCTTTGGGTGTGCTTTTCTGCAAAGGGGACAGGACGACTGCATATTGAAGGGAAGATGGATGGGTCGTGTATGTCATGATTTTGGCCAACAACCTCCTTCCCTCAGTAAGAGCATTGAAGATGGGTCGTGGCTGGGTCTTCCAGCATGACAATGACCCGAAACACACAGCTAGGGCAACTAATGAGTTGCTCCGTAAGAAACATTTCAAGGTCCTGGAGTGGCCTAGCCAGTCTCCAGACCTGAACCCAATAGAACATCTTTGGAGGGAGCTGAAACTCAATATTTCCCAGCGACAGCCCCGAAACCTGAAAGATCTGGAGAAGATCTGTATGGAGGAGTGGGATAAAATCCCTGCTGCAGTGTGTGTTAACTACAAAAATAGTCAAAAACTACAGGAAACGTCTGACCTCTGTAATTGCAAACAAAGGTTTCTGTACCAAATATTACGTTCTGTTTCTCTATTGTATCAAATATTTATTTTATGCAATAAAATGCAAATGAATTATATAAAAATCTTACAATGTGATTTTCTGGATTTTATTTAAGATTCTGTCTCTCACAGTTGAAGTGTACCTACGATAAAAATTACAGACCTCTCTATTCGTTGTAAGTGGCAAAACTTGCAAAATCGTCAGTGTATCAAATACTTATTTTCCCCACTGTTTATTATATAACCAAGGTTGACTTTTTTGGCAATAATTCCAAAAGGCTTGTTTGGTGCAAAGCAAACATTGCATATCACCAAAAGAACACCATACCCATTGTGAAGCATGGTGCTTTGGGGCTATTTTTCAGCAGCTGGAACTGGGGCTTTAATCAAGGTGGATGAAATTATGAACAGCTCTAAATATTAGTCAATTTTGCATCAAAACTTTCAGGATTCTGCTAAAAAAATAAAGATGAATTTCACCTTGCAGCACAACAAAACTCTTAAGTATACTTCTGTGACGATACAGCCTATAATCTTAATAAGCCAGATGATTAGATTTGTTAAGTCAATAGAAATACACTATTATCTTTGCATTTCTGTTGTATTGTATTTCAAGAAGGACATACGATTATTTGTATAACCCTGATTGATGTCTCCTCTTGGGTTTGGAAACAATGATGTTTGCTACTATGCTATCTAAGTCAGCTGAATGTTGATTTAAAGAGCCCCTGCTATACCAGCTATGTAAATTGATTAGCTCAAACAATGAGACCTGGTGAGCCCTGCACCTTTACCTCTAACCCCAACCTGTGACTGATGACCTTTATATGTAAATAGAAAAAGGGTTTATCTATCCTGATGAAAAGAGACTTGGGACAGAAATTAACAAAAGACTCTCTGAGACCATCAGCTTGGAAGGATGACTTTACCCAAAGAGACACAGATTTGGATTCTACATGATTAGGGTATATAGCCCTGGCTGGAAAGATACGGATCTGCTCCATTAACCATCAGAGAGCCCATGGATACATTTGGGGAGACCAGGTTGGGACGATGAAGTCACCTGGCCCCATGGATATGTTGTTTGGGGTTGCCAGGAGTGACCGTCTGGTCAACTGGAACCCATGGAGACATTCGGAGAAGCCAGCCGGTCATCTCGCACCATGGATATTCTCGGAGAGGCAAGGGTGGGACCCTCAGGTCTCCTGGCCTTGTAACTCGATGGACTGCTAGCTTCCTAAGCTTGCCACTACCTTCCCTCTGTGGGGGCCCACCAGAAGCGGGGGGCCACTGGTTGAGATTGTTGGCCCTGGAAGTCCCAAAGTCACAGCTGTTCTATCCCAGGCGGGCGGAGCGGAAGGGTGAGCCTGTGTAATGTACCATCTTGAGTATTTGCCGGGACTGTTCTGTGTGTTTGTTGTCCGTTTTGTGGTTCAATAAACTATTGCCACACTGTTTTACCCTCGCCCTGTGTTGTCTCAGTAGCGTTACGCCCACGGAAGACCCCGGGTCTTCACAACTTACAAATCAACAAAAGAATGACTTTGCCAGAAGAATCAAAGTTTTTGAATGGCCCAGCCAGAGCTGAGGCCTGAATTCAATTGATAATGTGTGGGTTGACTCGAAGAGGGCGCTGTATACAGGAAATGTCCGCGCAATCTCACAGATTTGGAGCGCTACTGCAGGAAAGAGTAGGCAAAGACTGACAATTCTAGATGTGCCATGCTGATAGACTCCTACCCAAAAACACTGAAAAATGTGGTAAATTCAAAGTATTAATTTAAGGGTGTACATATTTATGCAACCATATTATTTTAGTTTTTAATTTTTCTTTTTCCACCCAAAAAAGATTTCAGTTTATTATTCAATTGTATTGTCGAGATTATGGGCGACATTAAGGGCAGGTACAGACAACCATATTTTCGGTCCAAGTGCGATCCGACAAAACATCGAATCTCACTCAGACCAATGTTATTCTATGGGGCCGTGCACATGTCAGATTTTTTCCTTGAAGTGAGCTGGTCCGAGGAAAAAATGTGTGCCGAGTTTGATCCAATATTTAGATCGCAGTCGGCCATGCAAGTCAATGTGTGCGTGGAAACCATCAGACTGCACGCAGATGACATCTGAGTGCAGTCCCATTTCCACGGACTGACAAAATAGAGAAATTGTCCATATTCGAGAAAATCGGATCACACTATGCTCACCATGAGTCTAATCAGAATGTGATTAGCATAATTGATCCGATTTTTTCGGATGACGAAAAATACACTCATCTGCACCTGCCCTAAAGGTGGGAAATGTTCTGAAATGATTCTTCTTGGTATAATTTTTTTACATGATACACACCTGGCAGGCATTTTAATTGTGGTATCTGGACTTCATGTATACACTGTGTGTGTGTATGTATGTGTATATATATATATATACATATCATCAAATTGCTGCCTAACTGAAAGAATGGCCACTAGGAGAAAATGAATGTCTTCCCTGTAGCTGCTCGCTTTCAGTTGGGGGAGGAGGGGCAGTTGGGTTATCTAAAGGGAAAAAGCATTTTTAACATGACAAGTTCCCTTTAATAGTTTTTTTTTATCAATTGACAAAATTAAAAAGTGTATAGACAAAAGAGAAATCTAAATCAAAATTTCATGTGACCGCCCTTTGCCTTCAAAACAGCATCATGTCTTCTAGGTACACTTACACATAGTTTTTGAGCTAACTCAGAAAGGAGGAGAGGTAACCACAGATCTTCTGTGGATGTCACTTGCACAAAACCTTCAGTCTCTTCATGTAATCCCAGACAGACTGATGATGTTGAGATTATGGCTCTGTGGGACTTTATCACCATTTCCAGGACTCATTGTTCTTCTTTACACTGAAGATAGTTCTTAATGACATTGGCTGTATATTTGGGGTAGTTGTTCAGCTGCAGAATAAATTTGGAGCCAATCAGACACCTCCCTGATGGTATTACATCATGGATAAGTATCTACCTGCATTTCTCAGGACTGAGGACACCATTTCCTGAAATGCAGCCTAAAACTTACAAGGAGCCCCCACCATGCTTCACTGTTCTGGCAGACACTCATTATTGTACCGCTCTGCAGCCCTTTCAGCTAACAAACTTCCTTCTGTTTGAGCCAAATATTTCACATTTTGACTCATCAGCCCAGAGCACCTGCTGCCATTTTTCTGCCCTCCGGTCCCTGTGTTTTAGTATATTGTTGCCCTTGTTTACATGTCGAAGGTATGGTTTTAGCCACAATTCTTCTGTCCCGTTGCTGTTGTCTGACATCCCGGGGCCAGGGGCTCCTACCCTGTCCCTAACACTAGAGGCGCCTATTTATCCCTGTTCCCCAGGTTACTTCAGATGGAAAAGATGCTGGGGCCACGTACCTTGCTGTTGTCCTGAATCAGCCCTTATCTGTCCCCTCCACCACCCAAGGAAGTTGGGAGGAATAGAATATGTATATACACAAACCAGACAAACAAGGAAGGCCATACAGGGACAAATGTAAATATCAAACACACAAAATATGCACTCACAGACAACGGTGGGAAACACCGAAGGGATAAGGAAGGTAAACAAAAATAGAAGAGGATGGGACTATGCACACAACCAAAACACCAAGCAGCAGTCACAGAACAACTCTCCTTAAACATCTCTACCGAACACCAAACACCTCCACTCCACTCCTCACTAGGCTGTATAAGACATAAAACTGGCAATCCCAGATTGCCAGAGCAGAGACTATATAGGAGAGGTGAGTGGCTGATGCTGCTCAGCTGAGAAATTCCAAATAGAAGCTACAGAGACTCAAAGCTGAGCAAATTAACTCCTGCACTGCTGAAAGAAACTAGCACCATTTAATATGAGGGAGATGTGCTTCTATTCAATGCAGCAGTATGTGAACTCAGACGCTGCAGACGTCTGACTCCGGTCTGTCGCAGTAAATAAACCCGTTACATCTTCGATGAAGAAAACTTCTGGCCAGACTTCTCTGAACAGTAGATGTGTATAGCAGGGTCCCACTGGTTGCTGCTAGTTCTGAGCTGATACCACTGCTGGATATTTTCCAATTTCAAAGGGAAGTAAGCATGATGTGTCTTTCATCTGCTGCACTAAGTTTTCTTGTCCGACCACAGCGAATACGGTCTTCAATGTTGCCCGTTTTTTGGTGCTTCTTCAAAAGAGCTTGAAAGGCACATCTTCAAACCCAAGTCTGCTACAAAATCTTTGCCTGGCGGAGACCTTGCTGATGTAGCATAACTACCTTGTGTCCTGTTGTGCTCAGTCTTGCCATGGTATATGACCTGTGTCATGAAACAATCTACCACAACCTCACCTTTGTAGCAGTGTTTTGTTATTCCTCAGTCAGTTGTGAACCCCCTACACAGCTGTTTCTGTATCAGTTAATGACTATGTTTCAACTTACATATGAAAATGACGATCATTATCACCTGTTTGGTATCTTATTTCCCTTGACTATAATCCTATAGAATCCCTGACTATGTACAAGCGTACCTCGAAGAATTGATGCTGTTTTTGAAGATAAAGGATGGTCATACCAAATATTGATGTGATTTAGATTTTGTTCATTCACTTTGCATTTTGTCAATTGATAAAAATAAACTATTAACACTTCTATTTTTTAGGTATTTTTACTTTGCAGCATTTTCTCATCACCTGCCTAAAGCTTTTGCACAATACTTTACGTATTTATACCCACATATGTTTTATCTCAAAAAAAATAATCCCATGCTGTAATGTCTGAATACTCTATTTTCCTTCCGGTGCAAGATTTGAAAACTGCCCCCCCTCCTGGTATATATATATATATATATATATATATATATATATATATATATATATATATATATATATATATTTATTTATATGAATATATATATGTATATATATATATATATATATATATATACATATATATGTCCTCCATCCTGGTATATATATCCCCCATCCTGATATATATGTCCCTTATCTTGGGCCCCATCCTGGTATATACAGTACAGACCAAAAGTTTGGACACACCCTCTCATTTAAAGATTTTTCTGTATTTTCTTAACTATGAAAATTGTACATTCACACTGAAGGCATCAAAACTATGAATTAACACATGTGGAATTATATACTTAACAAAAAAGTGTGAAACAACTGAAAATATGTCTTATATTCTAGGTTCTTCAAAGTAGCCACCTTTTGCTTTGATGACTGCTTTGCACACTCTTGGCATTCTCTTGATGATCTTCAAGAGGTAGTCACCGGAAATGGTCTTTCAACAATCTTGAAGGAGTTCCCAGAGATGCTTAGCACTTGTTGGCCCTTTTGCCTTCACTCTGCGGTCCAGCTCACCCCAAACCATCTCGATTGGGTTCAGGTCTGGTGACTGTGGAGGCCAGGTCATCTGGCGTAGCACCCCATCACTCTCCTTCTTGGTCAAATAGCCCTCACACAGCCTGGAGGTGTGTTTGGGGTCATTGTCCTGTTGAAAAATAAATGATGGTCCAACTAAACGCAAACCGAATGGAATAGCATGCCGCTGCAAGATGCTGTGGTAGCCATGCTGGTTCAGTATGCCTTCAATTTTGAATAAATCCCCAACAGTGTCACCAGCAAAGCACCCCCACAC
The DNA here is from genome assembly GCF_046119375.1 of Phyllobates terribilis. Lineage (NCBI taxonomy): Eukaryota > Metazoa > Chordata > Amphibia > Anura > Dendrobatidae > Phyllobates > Phyllobates terribilis. Next base: position 124,572,645 of record NW_027362765.1, read on the forward strand.
CATCACACCTCCTCCTCCATGCTTCACGGTGGGAACCAGGCATGTAGAGTCCATCCGTTCACCTTTTCTGCGTCACACAAAGACACGGTGGTTGGAACCAAAGATCTCAAATTTGGACTCATCAGACCAAAGCACAGATTTTCACTGGTCTAATGTCCATTCCTTGTGTTCTTTAGCCCAAACAAGTCTCTTCTGCTTGTTGCCTGTCTTTAGCAGTGGTTTCCTAGCAGCTATTTTACCATGAAGGCCTGCTGCACAAAGTCTCCTCTTAACAGTTGTTGAAGAGATGTGTCTGCTGCTAGAACTCTGTGTGACATTGACCTGGTCTCTAATCTGAGCTGCTGTTAACCTGCGATTTCTGAGGCTGGTAACTCAGATAAACTTATCCTCAGAAGCAGAGGTGACTCTTGGTCTTCCTTTCCTGGGGCTGTCCTCATGTGAGCCAGTTTCTTTGCAGCGCTTGATGGATTTTGCAACTGCACTTGGGGACACTTTCAAAGTTTTCCCAATTTTTCGGACTGACTGACCTTCATTTCTTAAAGTAATGATGGCCACTCGTTTTTCTTTACTTAGCTGCTTTTTTCTTGCCATAATACAAATTCTAACAGTCTATTCAGTAGGACTATCAGCTGTGTATCCACCAGACTTCTGCACAACACAACTGATGGTCCCAACCCCATTTATAAGGCAAGAAATCCCACTTATTAAACCTGACAGGGCACACCAGTGAAGTGAAAACCATTTCCGGTGACTACCTCTTGAAGCTCATCAAGAGAATGCCAAGAGTGTGCAAAGCAGTCATCAAAGCAAAAGGTGGCTACTTTGAAGAACCTAGAATATAAGACATATTTTCAGTTGTTTCACACTTTTTTGTTAAGTATATAATTCCACATGTGTTAATTCATAGTTTTGATGCCTTCAGTGTGAATTACAATTTTCATAGTCATGAAAATACAGAAAAATCTTTAAATGAGAAGGTGTGTCCAAACTTTTGGTCTGTACTGTATATCCCATCCTAGTATATGTCCTTTATCCTGAGCCCCATCTTGGTATATAGATCCCCCATCCTGGTATATGTCCCTTATCCTGGACCCAATCCTGGTATATATGTTCCCCATACTGGTATATATACATATCCCATTGGTATATATGTCCCCCTTCCTGGTATATATATATATACAGTGCTGGCCAAAAGTATTGGCACCCCTGCAATTCTGTCAGATAATACTCAGTTTCTTCCTGAAAATGATTGCAATCACAAATTCTTTGGTCTTATTATCTTCATTTAATTTGCTTGCAAGGAAAAAACACAAAAGAGAATGAAGCAAAAATCAAATCATTGATCATTTCACACAAAACTCCAAAAATGGGCCAGACAAAAGTATTGGCACCCTCAGCCTAATACTTGGTTGCACAACCTTTAGCCAAAAGAACTGCGAAAAACTGCTTCCGGTAACCATCAATGAGTTTCTTACAATGCTCTGCTGGAATTGTAGACCATTCTTCTTTGGCAAACTGCTCCAGGTCCCTGATATTTGAAGGGTGCCTTCTCAAAACTGCCATTTTGAGATCTCTCCATAGGTGTTCTATGGGATTCAGGTCTGGACTCATTGCTGGCCACCTTAGAAGTCTCCAGTGCTTTCTCTAAAACCATTTTATAGTGCTTTTGGAAGTGTGTTTTGGGTCATTGTACTGCTGGAAGACCCATGATCTCTGAGGGAGACCCAGTTTTCTCACACTGGGCCCTACATTATGCTGCAAAATTTGTTGGTAGTCTTCAGACTTCATAATGCCATGCACACGGTCAAGAGGCAGCAAAGCAACCCCAAAACATCAGGGAACTTCCGCCATGTTTGACTGTAGGGACCGTGTTCTTTTCTTTGAATGCCTCTTTTTTTTCCTGTACACTCTATGTTGATGCTTTTTTCCCAAAAAGCTCTACTTTTGTCTCATCTGACCAGAGAACATTCTTCCAAAACGTTTTAGGCTTTCTCAGGTAAGTTTTGGCAAACTCCAGCCTGGCTTTTTTATGTCTCGGGGTAAGAAGTGGGGTCTTCCTGGGTATCCTACCATACATTCCCTTTTCATTCAGACGCCGACGGATAGTACGGGTTGACACTGTTGTACCCTCGGACTGTAGGGCAGCTTGAACTTGTTGGGATGTTAGTCGAGATTCTTTATCCACCATCCGCACAATCTTGCGTTGAAATCTCTTGTCAATTTTTCTTTTCCGTCCACATCTAGGGAGGTTAGCCACAGTGCCATGGGCTTTAAACTTCTTGATGACACTGCGCACGGAAGACACAGGAACATTCAGGTCTTTGGAGATGGACTTGTAGCCTTGAGATTGCTCATGCTTCCTCACAATTTGGTTTCTCAAGTCCTCCGACAGTTCTTTGGTCTTCTTTCTTTTCTCCATGCTCAATGGGGTACACACAAGGACACAGGACAGAGGTTGAGTCAACTTTAATCCATGTTAACTGGCTGCAAGTGTGATTTAGTTATTGCCAACATGTGAATTAGAGAAGCATCACATGATTTTTCAAACAGTGCCAATACTTTTGTCCACCCCCTTTTTTAGGTTTGGTGTGGAATTATATTCAATTTGGCTTTAGGACAATTCTTTTTGTGTTTTTTCATTGAAGACAAATTAAATGAAGATAATAATACCAAAGAATTTGTGATTGCAATCATTTTCAGGAAGAAACTGAGTATTATCTGACAGAATTGCAGGGGTGCCAATACTTTTGACCACCACTGTATATCCCATACTGGTATATATGTCCCTTATCCTGGGCCCCATCCTGGTATATATGTTCCCCATACTGGTATATATGTCCCCCATCCTGGTATATATATCCCATCCTGGTATATGTCCCTTATCCTGAGCCCCATCTTGGTATATATATCCCCCATCCTGGTATATGTCCCTTATTCTGGGCCCAATCCTGGTATATATGTTCCCCATACTGGTATATATGTCCCCACATCCTGGTATATATATATCCCATCATGGTATATATGTACCTTCTCCTGGGCCCCATCCTGGTATATATGTTCCCCATCCTGGTATATATGTCCCCCATCCTGGTATATATATTCCCCATCCTGCTATATGTCCCTTATCCTGAGTTCTATCCTGATATATATATATATATATATATATATATATATATATATATTTATATATATACCCCAACCTGGTACATATGTCCCTTATCTTGGGCCCCATCCTGGGATATATACAGTTAGGTTCATATATATTTGGACAGAGACATTTTTCTAATTTTGGTTCTAGACATTACCACAATGAATTTTAAACAAAACAATTCAGATGCAGTTGAAGTTCAGGCTTTCAGCTTTCATTTGAGGGTATCCACATTAAAATTGGATGAAGGGTTTAGGAGTTTCAGCTCCTTAACATGTGCCACCCTGTTTTTTGTGGTAATGTCTAGAACCAAAATTAGAAAAATGTTGTCTCTGTCCAAATATATATGGACCTAACTGTATATCCCATCTTGGTATATGTCCCTTATCCTGAGCCCCATCTTGGTATATATATCCAGTATCCTGGTATATGTCCCTTATCCTGGGCCCCATCCTGGTATATATATCCCCCATCCTGGTACATATGTCTCTTATCCTGATATATCCCCTATCCTGTTATATATGTCCCTTATCCTGGGCTCCATCGTGGTATATATATCCCCCATCTTGGTACATATGTCCCTTATCCTGATATATATCCCCCATCCTGTTATATATGTCCCTTATCCTGAGCCCCATCTTGGTATATACCGTATTTTGCGGATTATAAGATGCACTGGTTTATAAGACGCACCACAAATTTTGGGGAGGAAAATAGGAAAAAAATGTTTTTTAATAAACCGGTGCGTATTATAATCTGCTTACCAGTGGGGTTGGCATTGGTAGAGCGGGGTCTGAGGGTTGCTGCTGGATGAGGCAGGAGATGCTGTGAAGGCAGGAGATACTGCGGGGTCCCAGAGATGCTGCGGAGGCAGGAGATGCTGCAGGGTCCCAGAGATGCTGCGGAGGCAGGAGATGCTATCCTATGCGTGTACAGTATGGAAGGTGCCGGGCTCCGGCTTCCAGAAAATGTCGGAGGAGCCCCCACACCACCGAACACCTCCAGCAGACAGCATGGGGCCCGCATCTGCCTCCGAACACCCTGTCCTGCCTCCGTAGCATCTCCGGGACCCCACTCCACCTCAGCCGGTAAGGTGATTTCGCTTTGTAAGACGCACCCCTGTTTTCCTCCTAAATCTGGGGGAAAAACGTGCGTCTTATAAAGCGAAAAATACAATATATCCCCTATCCTGGTATATATCCCTTATCCTTGGCCCCATCCTGGTATATATGTTCCCCATATTGGTATATATGTCCCTTATCCTGGTATATATATCTCCCATCCTGGTATAGGTCCCTTATACTGGGCCCCATTCTTGTATATATGTCTCCCATCCTGGTATATATACACTGTGTTCCAAATTATTATGCAAATAATATTTTCTCAGATTTTCCCAAATTACCTATATGAATTGCAGTCATTGTAATTTTCCAGTCAAATAACTATTAGACTACAATTGAAAGGTTTTTGTACAAACTGCCTATGATAACAGTATATTTTTAAAAAAATAAAAAACTCAAACTGCACTCAAAATGCATGTTCCAAATTATTATGCACAGCAGAGTTTTCAACATTTTCATTTTAATTACGAACAAAAAAATGGTCATTTTTGAAACTATAAGCATTAGCAGGTTATTACAAACTGAAATCAAACAGTTTTCAACTCAAAACTTTATTCTAGGTGATGTTACATTTGCACATAGGACCCCTTGTTCGAAAGGAGCTTCTGAACTCTCTCGTCCATTGAATTTGTCAGGTTTTGGATGGTTTCTGCTTCAATTGTTTTGCATGAGGACAGAATACCCTCCCAGAGCTGTTGCTTAGATGTGAACTGCCTCCCGCCATCATAGACACTCCTTTTGATGATGCTCCAGAGGTTCTCTGTAACATACCTGGCGGCGTCTTTGCATAGTGGTCCATCTCCCACTGTGCAAGAGCGCGCACTTGAGAATGTCTCTCTGGCTTCCCTCCATGCTGTCTGTTTGTGTCTGTTTCTGCTGCTTAAGGGCGGCGCCCGATCACTTCCTGCTTTTTGTACCTGCTGTGGGACACACCCCTTGTGCGTCCTCAGCCTATTGCTGTCTGTCACCTGGTATTTAACCCAGCTGCTCCAATCAATCCCTGCCTGAGCATCTTGCCCTGTCAGTTGGCTTTTGTCTCTGACATGCCAGGTCCTGTCTATGTTACCTGTCTTGCAGTATCTGTTCCCATGTCTGTACTGTGTCCTATCTGTGTACCCTAACCTGCAGTGTGTACACGTTCCTTGCCTGTTTGTTCTGCCTTCCTGGAGGCTGTATTTCCAGGCCAGTCTGAACACGCTCCTTGCCTGTTTGTCCCGCCTCTCTGGGGGCCGTATTCCCAGACCTGCTCCTGTATCCCGCTGCAGTGTCGGTCTCCTCCGTACACTCAGTTCCAGTCTGAACTCTCTCCTATCTTTTACCTGTTTTGCCTCTATGTCCGTCCCTTCCCTTTTCCTGCATTGTCTGAACCTGTACCTAACTCCCTCTTGTTGTCGCTGTACTTCACTTGTGAGTTTTGTGCTCTCTCGTTACTTCTTTGTAAGTATCTAGTTTGTTTCTGGTTCCGCCTTTCCCTTCCTGCCTGTCCTGTGTGAACAGTGTCCTGTCTCCTCTGCCCAGCTCTGACCCTTTGCTTGCTGCTCCGGCAGTCTCGCTCTGCTCCCTCTTTCTCACTGCTCCCGCAGTCTCATTCTGCTCTCTTCCTTTACCTCACTGCTCCGGCAGTCTCGCTCAGCTCCCTCTTTCTCACTGCTCCGGCAGTCTCGTTCTGCTCTCTCCTTCTTTCTCACTGCTCCAGCAGTCTCGCTCTGCTCCTTCTTTCTCACTGCTCCGGCAGTCTCATTCTGCTCTCTCCCCTTTGCTCGCTGCTCTGGCAGTCTCGCTCTGCTCCCCCTCTTGCTCGCTGCTCCGGCAGTCTGCTCTTACCCTTTGCTCGCTGCTCCGGCAGTCTCGCTCTGCTCTGACCCTTTGCTCGCTGCTCCGGCAGTCTCGCTCTGCTCTGACCCTTTGCTCGCTGCTCCGGCAGTCCTACTCTGCTCTGACCCTTTGCTCGCTGCTCCGGCAGTCCTACTCTGCTCTGACCCTTTGCTCGCTGCTCCGGCAGTCTCGCCCTGCTCCCTCTTGCTCGCTGCTCCGGCAGTCTCGCCCTGCTCCCTCTAGATTGCTGCTCCGGTAGTTTGCTCTGACCCTTTGCTCGCTGCTCCGGCAGTCTCGCTCTGTTTCCTCTTGCTCACTGCTCCGGCAGTCCTACCCTGCTCTTACCCTTTGCTCGCTGCTCCGGCAGTCCTACTCTGCTCAGACCCTTTGCTCGCTGCTCCGGCAGTCCTACTCTGCTCTTACCCTTTGCTCGCTGCTCCGGCAGTCCTACTCTGCTCTTACCCTTTGCTCGCTGCTCCGGCAGTCCTACTCTGCTCTTACCCTTTGCTCGCTGCTCCGGCAGCCTCTGACTCTTTGCTCCGCTCCTGGCGGCCTCGTCTTGCTCTGCTCTTGCCCGCCGCTCCAGGCGGTCTCAGCCTGCTGTGTTTGTATACCTCTTCTGCGGTTCTGTTCCAGAAGTCCTAGTCTGTACTGGGTCCTATCCTCTCTGTGCTCCAACCTGTTGTACCTGCCAGTACCTCCCCGTCTGCATACCAGTGTGCCAGCCTAAACCTTCCAGTTCCTGTATTCCCCCGTGTGGGCCAACAGCCGTGTCCGAAGTCTGACCTGGAGTAGACCCTGGTCCCTCTGCTCGGTTCCTCCCTGGTGCACTGGCGTCGTATGCCGTCGTGCGATCTTGGTCGGATCGGGCAGACACTTAGTTACGCCCCTCCAGGCACTCTCCGGTACGTTACAGTGGAATCACTACAATCACACGCACACGCCGCTCAGCCCGGGCGTGTGCATTACATTCTCAATGGGGTTGAGGTCAGGGGAGCATGGGTGCCACACCATAAGTTTGTCCCCTTTTATGCCCATAGCAGCCAGAGATGCAGATGTGTTATGTGCAGCATGAGACGGGGCATTATGCATGAAAATGATCTTGCTGCGGAATGCACGGTTCTTCTTCTTGAACCATAGAAGGAAGTGCTGTTTGAGAAACTCAACATACATTATGGAGTTCATCTTTACCCCTTCAGGGATCCTAAAAGGGCCGACAATCTCTCTCCCCATGATTCCAGCCCAAAATATTACTCCACCTCCTCCTTGTTAGCGCCGTAGCCTTGTTTCCATGGGGTGTCCATCAAACAGCCTTCCTCAACTCCATCCATCTGGACCATCGACATCATTTCATGCATGATAATGCCCCGTCTCATGCTGCACATAACACATCTGCATCTCTGGCTGCTATGGGCATAAAAGGGGACAAACTTATGGTGTGGCACCCATGCTCCCCTGACCTCAACCCCATTGAGAACCTCTGGAGCATCATCAAAAGGAGTGTCTATGATGGCGGGAGGCAGTTCACATCTAAGCAACAGCTCTGGGGGGGTATTCTGTCCTCATGCAAAACAATTAAAGCAGAAACCATCCAAAACCTGACAAATTCAATGGACGAGAGAGTTCAGAAGCTCCTTTCGAACAAGGGGTCCTGTGTGCAAATGTAACATCACCTAGAATAAAGTTTTGAGTTGAAAACTGTTTGATTTCAGTTTGTAATAACCTGCTAATGCTTATAATTTCAAAAATGACCATTTTTTTGTTCTTTATTCAAATGAAAAGGTTGAAAACTCTGCTGTGCATAATAATTTGGAACATGCATTTTGAGTGCAGTTTGAGTTTTTTATTTTTTTAAAAATATACTGTTATCATAGGCAGTTTGTACAAAAACCTTTCAATTGTACTCTAATAGTTATTTGACTGGAAAATTACAATGACTGCAATTCATATAGGTAATTTGGGAAAATCTGAGAAAATATTATTTGCATAATAATTTGGAACGCAGTGTATATCCCTCATACTGGTGTATGTCCCTTATCCCGAGTCCTATCCTGATATATATATATATATATATATATATATATATATATACACCGCTCAAAAAAATAAAGGGAACACTCAAATAACACATCCTAGATCTGAATGAATGAAATATTCTCATTGAATACTTTGTTCTGTACAAAGTTGAATGTGCTGACAACAAAATCACACAAAAATCATCAATGGAAATCAAATTTATTAACCAATGGAGGCCTGGATTTGGAGTCACCCCCAAAATTAAAGTGGATAAACACACTACAGGCTGATCCAACTTTGATGTAATGTCCTTAAAACAAGTCAAAATGAGGCTTAGTATTGTGTGTGACCTCCACGGGCCTGTATGACCTCTCTACAACACCTGGGCATGCTCCTGATGAGGTTGCGGATGGTCTCCTGTGGGATCTCCTCCCAGACCTGGACTAAAGCATCCGCCAACTCCTGGACAGTCTGTGGTGCAACGTGGCGTTGGTGGATGGAGCAAGACATGATGTCCCAGATGTGCTCAATCGAATTCAGGTCTGGGGAATGGGCGGGCCAGTCCATAGCTTCAATGCCTTCATCTTGCAAGAACTGCTGACACACTCCAGCCACATAAGGTCTGGCATTGTCCTGCATTAGGAGGAACCCAGGGCCAACCACACCAGCATATGGTCTCACAAGGGGTCTGAGGATCTCATCTTGGTACCTAATGGCAGGCAGGCTACCTCTGGCGAGCCCATAGAGGGCTGTGCGGCCCTCCAAAGAAATGCCACCCCACACCATAACTGACCCACTGCCAAACCGGTCATGCTGAAGGATGTTGCAGGCAGCAGATCACTCTCCACGGCGTCTCCTGACTCTGTCACGTCTGTAACATGTGCTCAGTGTGACCCTGCCTTCATCTGTGAAGAGCACAGGGCGCCAGTGGCGACTTTGCCAATCCTGGTGTTCTGTGGCAAATGCCAAGTGTCCTGCACGGTGTTGGGCTGTGAGCACAACCCCCATCTGTGGATGTCGGGCCCTCATACCAGCCTCATGGAGTCGGTTTCTAACCGTTTGTGCAGACACATACACATTTGTGGCCTGCTGGAGGTCATTTTGCAGGGCTCTGGCAGTGCTCCTCCTGTTCTTCCTGTTCTTCCTTTAAGGACATTACATCAAATTGGATCAGCCTTTAGTGTGTTTTTCCACTTTAAATTTGGGGGTGACTCCAAATCCAGGCCTCCATTGGTTAATAAATTTGATTTCCATCGATGATTTTTGTGTGATTTTGTTGTCAGCACATTCAACTTTGTACAGAACAAAGTATTCAATGAAAATATTTCATTCATTCAGATCTAGGATGTGCTATTTGAGTGTTCCCTTTATTTTTTTGGTATATATATCCCCCATTCTGGTATATGTCTCTTATCCTGTGTGCCATCCTGGTATATATATCTCCCATCCTGGTATAGGGTCCTTAGACTGGGCCCCATCCTGGTATATATTATCCCCGATCCTGGTATATATGTCCCTTATCCTGGGCCCCATCCTGCTATATGTCCCCCGTTCTGCCGCTGTTCTTTAATGCACAGAAAAAAAATAAACAATTATACTCACCTCCCATCTGTTCCCCCACTGCGCGGTGTCCTCTTCTGAGGCCGGCAGCTGACTTCAGCGAGCAAGCTCCGGGAGTGCGTGATGTCACTGCCATGCACCCCCTGTCATGGACCGCTCACCTGCATGGGCTCCCACTCGCATGGGCATGGTCGCTTTCGTTACGCCTGTCTTTAAGATATCCTCTAGCACATACAGTGGTGTGAAAAAGTGTTTGTCCCCTTCCTGATTTCTTATTCTTTTGCATGTTTATCACACTTGACACGTTACAGATCACAAAACAAATTTAAATATTAGACAAAAGTAACACAGGTAAACACAAAATGCAGTTTTTAAATGAAGGTCTTTATTATTAAGGGGAAAAAAAATCCAAACCTACAGTGCCCTGTGTGAAAAAGCCCCCTAAACCTAATAACTGGTTGGGCCCCCCTTAGCAGCAACTACTGCAATCAAGCGTTTGCGATAACTGGCAATGAGTTTTTTACAATTCTCTGGAGGAATTTTGGCCCACTCATCTTTGCAAGATTGTTGTAATTCTGCCACATTGGAGGGTTTCAAAGCATGAACCGTCTTTTTAAGGTCATGTCACAGCATCTCAATCGGATTAAGGTCAGGACTTTGACAAGGCCACTCCAATGTCTTAATTTTGTTTTTCTTCAGCCATTCAGAGGTGGACTTACTGGTGTGTTTTGGATCATTGTCCTGCTGCATAACCCAAGTGTGCTTCAGCTTGAGGTCACAAAGAGATTGCTGGACATTCTCCTTCAGGATTTTTTGGTAGACCGCAGAATTCATGGTTCCGTTTACCACAGCAAGTCTTCCAGGTCCTGAAGCAGTAAAACAGCCCCAGACCATCACACTACCACCACTATATTTTACTGTTGGTATGATGTTCCTTTTCTGAAATGCTGTGTTATTTCTACACCAGATGTAATGGGACATACACCTTCCAAAAAGTTCAACTTTTGTCTCGTCAGTCCACAGAGTATTCTCCCAAAAGTCTTGGCTATCATCAAGATGTTTTCTGGCAAAACTGAGACAATCCTTTATGTTCTTTTTGCTCAGCAGTGGTTTTCGTCTTGGTACTCTGCCATGCATGCCATTTTTGCCCAGTCTCTTTCTTATGGTGGAGTCATGAACACTGACCTTAACTGAGGCAAGTGAGGCCTGCAGTTCTTTGGTTGTTGTTGTGGGGTCTTTTGTGACCTCTTGGATGAGTCATCGCTGTTCTCTTGGGGTAATTTTGGTCAGCCGGCCACTCCTGAGAAGGTTCACCACTGTTCCATGTTTTCACCATTTGTGGATAATGACTCTCACTGTGGTTTGCTGGAGTCCCAAAGCTTTAGAAATGGTTTTATAACCTTTTCCAGACTTATAGATCTCAGTGACTTTGTTTCTCATTTGTTCCTGAATTTCTTTGGATCTCAGCATGATGTCTAGCTTTTGGGGATCTTTTGGTCTACCTCACTTTGTCAAGCAGGTCCTATTTAAGTGTCTTCATCGAGAACAGGTGTGGCTGTAATCAGACCAATGTGTGCTAGGGAAATTGAACTCAGCTTCCCAAAGATGTGATCAACCACAGTTAATTTATTTTAAGGAGGTGGTGTAGGCAATCATCTTTTCACACAGGGCCCTGTAGGTTTGGATTTCTTTTTCCCTTAATAATAAAGATTTTCATTTAAAAACTGCATTTTGTGTTTACTTGTGTTATCTTTGTCTAATATTTAATTTTTTTGTGATCTGAAACATTTAAGTGTGAGAAACATGCAAAAGAATAAAAAATCAGGAAGGTGGCAAACACTTTTTCACATCACTGTATATATGTGCTGTTATTTTTTTTGTTTTCTGCTTCCGTAGAGAAACCATCAGCAAGTAGGCTAATTGCTGCTGATCTTATTGTTATATTTTTGTGCTTTTATGTCAGAGAGCCGCCTTAGATATTAGATTGTGAACCTTTCAAGAATGATCTAATATCAGTATGCAGTTTTAGGCTTCATTGTGCCTCCATTGTGACAGGTGACCTTTAAATCGTCCTTTTCCTTATCGCCTGCAGGAATCGGCACAGTCCCAGTAGGCCGTGTAGAAACTGGGATCTTAAAACCCGGCATGGTAGTGACCTTTGCTCCTGTAAATATCACCACTGAGGTGAAGTCTGTGGAGATGCACCATGAAGCCCTGAGCGAGGCTCTTCCTGGAGATAATGTTGGCTTTAACGTCAAGAACGTGTCCGTCAAAGACATTCGCCGCGGGAATGTGTGTGGTGACAGCAAAGCGGACCCACCCCAGGAAGCTGCGCAATTCACCTCTCAGGTCAGTCACAACACACATTCTAAGTTATATCTGTCTGTGGGAAAGTTGGGTTATATCCACAATGGGACCATTAGTTCCCGCAGATGTATTTCCTCCACTTTCCTGGACTTCAAAATAGAGATTGTTACAATTTTAACATATAATCATATCTAAAAAAAATTATATTCAACAGTGCCACCTAATGGCCACCTTGGAATATTACAATTTTCCAAAATTATAAAAGTTCCACTAAATACATGTCATATTGATTTGTTAGTCGCATTCCTTACTGCATTTTAACCCCTTCACCAATTTCCCTTTTTTCATCTTCGTTCTTTACTCCCCTTCCAAGAGCCATAATGTTTTTACTCTTCCGTCCACATAGCCATACGATGGCTTGTCTTTTGTGAGACGAGTTGTAGTTTTGAATGACACCATTCATTTTATCATGTGATAAGATTCTCCAGGTCAGTACAATTACACATATACCAAACATGTATATATATTTTTTAAATAAATAAATACAATTTTGCTTGTGTTGCCATTGTAGATACAATATTTTCATCGCCTGTTATTAAATTTTTTTTGTGTTGTTATGACGGCTGAATAATGCAGTTTTGGCGGTTTTATCCTTTTTCTCTTTACGCCATTTACAGATTGGATTAATTTATTTTATATTGCCAAAAATCTGCCTTTTTTTTACGAACACAGCAATATCAAATATGCATATTTTTTTTAATTGCTTTATTTTTAATGGGGAAAAAGGGGGTTTATTTGAACTTTTAGATTTTTTTAATTTTTTAAATATTTTTAAAAACTTTCACTTTTTACTGCATTTACTAGTCCTTTTCGGGAACTTGAAGCTGCGATCGTCAAATGGCTTGTGCGATACGTAGCAGTGCATCAACATGGCAGTATTTTCAGACCTGTGCATTTTCTTTTGATGGAAGCGCCATACTGGAATAAGGCAATAAAAAAAACTATATATACAGTGGCATGTAAACGTTTGGGCACCCCTTAGTCATAATTACTGTTATTGTGATCAGTTATAGTCCTGCTCATCATTCTTGGCACCCAGGTTATTATATGATTTGTATCCTGTATTTTCACCACTTTTCCCCTCTGCAGGTTCTATCTCTTAATTTTCAGTTGTACTATTGATTCATGCAAAGATTGTTGAAATGACAGTGACCATTTAAAGAGGACCTGTATAAATGGTAATATTTACGTAGATATCTTGGCACTTTTATCTTAGTACATGTATGATTGTGGCTCGCTTTACTTGGTAGGTGATCATACTAAACCATCCAGGTCAAATCAGTGCTGGCTACTCTCCAGTCATTGATTGCCACACTGCACATATTGCCTGCAAGTTTGCAGAGCTGAAAGAGAAGATTGATCGTCGCTCCGGCAAGAAACTTGAAGACAACCCAAAATCCCTGAAATCTGGAGATGCTGCAATCGTAGAGATGATTCCTGGAAAGCCCATGTGTGTGGAGAGCTTCTCCCAGTACCCACCTCTTGGTGAGAACATCATTTAATATCTGTTTTTTTTTCATAAACTTTCATTATAGAATTTAAGGACTCATATAATACTGCCTCTTAAGTACAAGAATATAACTACTATAATAATGCAAAGTATGTTCAAGAATAAAGCTACTATAATACTGCCCTGTATGTATAAGTATATACTATAATACTGCCCCTATGTATAATAATATATCTGTCACGTATTAACTAGGGACTATGGGCACCTACCCAATCCCTTGAACTTGGGGCGTCCTAGTCTATCCCTGTCCCCTGGATTACCCCGGATGGTGGAGATGTCGGGGTTACATACCTTGCTATGCTCCTATCTTAACCCTTATATGTTCCCTCCCCCACCCAGGGAGGTGTGAGGCCTAAGTGTATAGGATAACACTAACCTGACAGACGAGTGAAGATAGACAGGGATAAATGAAAACTACAATCATATAAAATACACTCAACAAACAACAGAGTGGAACACAGGGGCGGTATAGAAAGGATAAACCAAATAGGAGAGGAAGAGGATGAGCACACAAATGAACTCCACTGAAAAATTTCCAGAACAACTCTCCAACCGCCAGGTCCAAACATTGAACTTTACTTCCAACTCCTAACCAGGCAGTAAGAACTATCACTGGCAATTCCCAAGTGTCAGTGGCGAGCATATATACCAGAGGAGAGTGGCCAACGCTGAACAGCTGAGACAATCCAGGATGGAGAGCTCCAGGAGAATAACTGAACTGATTTACCTTTGCACTGGCAGCAAGGAAAAAACCTGCACTGTTTAACCCCTTAACGACCTTGGGTCTTTCTGTTTTTGTCTTTTCATTTTTTGCTCCCTTCTTCCCAGAGCCAGAACTTTTTTAATTTTCGTTCAATATGGCCGTGTGAGGGATTATTTTTTGCGGGACGAGTTGTACTTTTAAACGCCATCACTGGTTTTACCATATCGTGTGCTGGAAAACGGGAAAAAAATTCCAAGTGCGGTGAAACTGCAAAAAAAATGCAATTCCACAGTTGTTTTTTGGGTCCTTTTTTTACCACGTCCACTGATTGCTAAAACTGACCTGCCACCATTATTCTCTATGTCATTACGAGTTCATAGACACCAAACATGTGTTTTTATTTAAGTGGTGAAAAAAAAACCCAAAGTTTGCTAAAAAAAAAAAAAAAATGACATTATTTTCCGAGACCCGTAGCGTCTCCATTTTTCGGGATCTGGGGCTGGGTGAGGGCTTATTTTTTGCACGCCGGGCTGACGTTTTTATTGATACCATTTTGGGGTAGATCCGATGTTTTGATCGCCCGTTATTGCATTTTATTGCAATGTTGCAGCAACCAAAAAAACATAATTCTGGCGTTTAGAATTTTTTTATTGTTACGCCGTTTACTGATCGGATTAATTCTTTTTTTATATTGATAGATCGGGCGAATCTGAATGCGGCAATACCAAATATGTGCATGTGTTTTTTTTTTTTTTTTATATATATATATATATATATATATATATATATATTTTATGTTGAATGGGGCGAAAGGAGGGTGATTTAAATTTTTATATTTTTTTAATTTTTTTAATATTTTTAAACTTTTTTTTTACACTTTCTGCTTGCTTCTATAGTCCATAGGAGACTAGAAGCAGCAGTTGTCTAATTGCTTCTACTGCATACAGGCGTTGAGCAGATCGCTTGTAATCAGGAGAAATGCTCACTTGCTATGAGCGCTGACCACTAGGTGGCGGTCACAGCAATTGAGACATGACAACCACAGGCATCTGCTGCAGACCCTGGGTTGTCATGCCCACCCATTGGTGACCCGCGATCACGTGACGGGGTCACCGATGGGCGGGGCTTAGGACGCACTTCCCGGAAGCGAGATTAATGCCGCTGTCAGAGATTGCAAAGCAAAAGGTGACTACATTGAAGAACCTAAAATATAAGACATATTTTCAGTTGTTTCACACTTTTTTGTTAAGTATATAATTCCACATGTGTTAATTCATAGTTTTGATGCCTTCAGTGTGAATGTACAATTTTCATAGTCATGAAAATACAGAAAAATCTTAAAATGAGAAGGTGTGTCCAAACTTTTGGTCTGTACTGTATGTGCTATAATATACAGTAATTACTAAAATACTGGCCCTATGTACAAGAATATAACTACTATAATACTGGTCCAATGTCTAAAAATATAACTACTATAGTACTGCCCCCATGTTCAGAAATATAACTACAATAATACTTCCCCCTATGTACAAGAATATAACTACTATAATACTGCCCCCTATGTACAAGAATATAACTACTATAATATTGTTCCCTATGTACGAGAATATAACTACTATAATACTGCCCCATATGTACACGAATATAACTACTATAATACTGCCCCCTATGTACAAGAATATAACTACTATAATACTGCCCTCTATGTACAAGAATATAACTACTATAATACTGCCCCCTATGTACAAGAATATAACTACTATAATACTGTTCCCTGTGTACAAGATAAAAGGCATTATAGTTTCCCATGTTTAAGAATATAACTACTGTAATACTGTCACCTATGTAAAAGAATACAAGTGCCATAATACTGAACCTGGGTACAAAAACATAAATACTATAATGCTTCCACATGTGTTCAAGAATATAATTACTATAATATTGTCCCATATATACACAAATATAACTACGGTATATTATAGCACCCCATGTACATAGCTGCCTCTATACACAAATATATAACTACTGTAGTAAAATATTGCCTCTATACACAAAAATATAACAATTATAATATATACATAAACATAACTACTATAATATTTCACCGCATGCCCAAGAATATAGCAGATATACTATTCCCTATGTACAGGAACATGACTATTATAATACTTCTATCTAATTACAATAATATCATTAGTATGATACTGCCTCTATGGACAAAAAGATATCTAGTATAATTATACCTTTATGTACAAGGATTTTATTATTATAATACTGCCTCCTATGTTCAAGTTTTTATTTTGTATAATTCTGACCACTATATACTGTACAAGAAGGTAATTAATGTAATACTGCCCCATACTGTATGTACAAGACTATAGCTACTATAATACAGTGTCTATGTAGAAGAATATTACTACTAAAATACTGCCCTCTATGTACAATATAACTACTATAATACTGCCACTTATGTACAAGAATATAACTACTATAATACTGCTCACTATGTACAAGAATATAACTACTATAATACTGCCCTCTATGTACAATATAACTACTATAATACTGCCACTTATTTACAAGAATATAACTACTATAATACTGCCTCCTATGTACAATAATACAACTGCTATACTACTGCCCCCTATGTACAAGAATATAACTACTCTAATACTGCCCCTATGTACAAGAATATAACTACTATACAACTGCCCCCTACGTACAAGAATATAACTACTATAATGCTACCTCCTATGTACAAGAAAATAAGTACTCTAATACTGTCCCCTATGTACAAGAATATAAGTACTATAATACTGCCCCCTATGTACAAGAATATAACTACTATAATACTGCCCCTATGTACAAGAATATAACTACTATAATACCGCCCTTATGTACAAGAACATAACTACTATAATACTTCCCCTATGTACAAGAATATAACTACTATAATACTGCCTTTTATGTACAAGAATATAACTACTATAATACTGCTCCTATGTACAAGAAAATGACTACTCTAACACTGCCCCTATGTACAAGAATATAACTACTATAATGCTGCCTCCTATGTACAACAAAATAACTACTATACTATTGCCCCCTATGTGCAGGAATATAACTACTATAATACTGCCCCCTATGTACAAGAATATAACTACTATAATACTGCCTCCTATGTACAATAATATAACTACTATAATACTGCCCCTATGTACAGGAATATAACTACTATAATACTGGCCTCTATGTACAGGAATATAACTACTATAATACTTCTCCTATGTACAAGAATATAACTACTATAATACTGCCCCCTATGTACAAGAATATAACTACTTGAATACTGCCTCCTATGTACAAGAATATATCTACTGTAATACTGCCCCCTATGTACAAGAATATAACTACTTGAATACTGCCTCCTATGTACAAGAATATAACTACTATAATACTGCCCCCTATGTACAAGAATATAACTACTTGAATACTGCCTCCTATGTACAAGAATATAACTACTATAATACTGCCCCCTATGTACAAGAATATAACTACTTGAATACTGCCTCCTATGTACAAGAAAATAACTACTATACTATTGCACCCTATGTGTAGGAATATAACTACTATAATACTGCTCCTATGTACAAGAATATAACTACTTGAATACTGCCCCTATGTACAAGAATATAACTACTTGAATACTGCCTCCTATGTACAAGAATATAACTACTTGAATACTGCCTCCTATGTACAAGAAAATAACTACTATAATACTGCCTCCTATGTACAAGAATATAACTACTATAATACTGCCTCCTATGTACAAGAATATAACTACTATAATACTGCCTCCTATGTACAAGAATATAACTACTATAATACTGCCCCTATGTACAGGAATATAACTACTATAATACTGGCCTCTATGTACAGGAATATAACTACTATAATACTTCTCCTATGTACAAGAATATAACTACTATAATACTGCCCCCTATGTACAAGAATATAACTACTATAATACTGTCTCCTATGTACAAGAATATAACTACTATAATACTGCCCCTATGTGCAGGAATATAACTACTATAATACTGGCCTCTATGTACAGGAATATAACTACTATAATACTTCTCCTATGTACAAGAATATAACTACTATAATACTGCCCCCTATGTACAAGAATATAACTGCTTGAATACTGCCTCCTATGTACAAGAATATATCTACTATAATACTGCCCCCTATGTACAAGAATATAACTACTTGAATACTGCCTCCTATATACAAGAATATAACTACTATAATACTGCCCCCTATGTACAAGAATATAACTACTTGAATACTGCCTCCTATGTACAAGAATATAACTACTATAATACTGCCCCCTATGTACAAGAATATAACTACTTGAATACTGCCTCCTATGTACAAGAAAATAACTACTATACTATTGCACCCTATGTGTAGGAATATAACTACTATAATACTGCCCCTATGTACAAGAATATAACTACTATAATACTGCCCCCATGTACAAGAATATAACTACTTGAATACTGCCCCCTATGTACAAGAATATAACTACTTGAATACTGCTCCCTATGTACAAGAATATAACTACTATAATACTGCCTCCTATGTACAAGAATATAACTACTATAATACTGCTCCTATGTACAAGAATATACCTACTATAATACTGCTCCTATGTACAAGAATATAACTACTATAATACTGCTCCTATGTACAAGAATATACCTACTATAATATTGCCCCTTATGTACAAGAATATAACTACTTGAATACTGCCTCCTATGTACAAGAATATAACTACTTGAATACTGCCCCCTATGTACAGGAATATAACTACTATAATACTGCTCCTATGTACAAGAATATAACGACTATAATACTGCCCCCTATGTACAAGAATATAACTACTATAATACTGCCTCCTATGAAGCCGCCCAGATGCTCATTTGTTCCTCCTCCATTTCTGATTTCAGGGCGTTTTGCTGTACGGGACATGAGGCAGACTGTGGCTGTGGGGGTAATTAAGAATGTGGAGAAGAAGAGCGGAGGTGCTGGTAAAGTAACCAAGTCTGCACAGAAAGCCCAGAAAGCTAACAAATGAATCGTAGGCTCCCCGCGCCCGGCGTACAAGCCCTGTTCCTCTGAGAGGCTCCACACCCTTCCCTCCGAGGTGCACGTCAGCCCATCTGCTTGTAAAAGCCTACACGTTAACGACTGGATGCTCACCATTAAGGTCCAGTGGAAGTTCTTTAAGAGGAAAAGCATGCCCCACCATTGTGACCCCTAGTGCTCATTTTACCAATTAAACCGGTTCAACATCATGAAACATATCAGTGTGGTCTTCATTGCTTTATTAGATGAGACTGGTTAATTTATAATAAATATGTGACCCCCTGGTTTGCTTTTCAATGGCGGCTATTGCTTTTAATATGGCACTTTTATGTGGTCATATTCAGACTGTGATTGTAGCAATCCAGACTGCAGCCTGATCATGGCGGAGGCAGGAAATTGGGGAACTTAAGGGGTTTCAGCTTTAAATGATCTCTTTTATAATATCATGTTCAGGCATTATTATAAAACTGAAAGGGGTCACCCGACTAGCACCATCATTTAGTAGCTTTGAGAAGAGATCTACATGTAGGAAAATTATTAGAAAATTGCTACCGATGTCTAATGGTCTCCAATATAATCCACGGACACTCACTATTTATGATAGACCCTATATAAGGCTACATAATGGGTCATCCAGAGATTTTTACAGGGTTTGTGCAATCCTAAAATGGCAGCATGGTGGCTCAGTGCAGCACTGGGGTCCTGGGTTAAAATCCCACCAAGGACAACATCTGCAAGGAGTTTGTATGTTCTCCCTGTGTTTGCATGAGTTCCCCCGGGTTCTCCGGTTTCCTCCCACACTCCAAAGACATACTGATAGGGAACGTAGATTCCCTATGGGGCAGTGATGATGATGTCTGTGAAGTGCTGCAGAATATGATGGTACTATATAAGTGAAACAAATAAAGCCACCTGTAAGGGATGCAACTGAAAATTTGGGGAGCATATAGACACTTTGGGGGCCCATTCTGCTCAGGTTTCCACAATTTATGACGATCTACAAATAATGAGTGGACTCAGGAGCTGAGTCTACTCCGTCCAGCCCTGTTATTGGCTGTGTCATACAGGCGCCCAAGTCTAACTGTTGTACTCACATTGGTTTAACCTCTTAGATGCCGCTGTCAATCGTTACAGCGGCATTTAAAGGGAATCTGTCACCAGAATTTCCCAACCTAATCTGAGAGCAGCATAATGTAGGGCAGAGACCCTGATTCCATTGATGTATCATTTACTGGGATGCTTACTGCAGTTTTGATAAAATCACTGTTTTTGTTAGCAGGAGATTATCACTAGAGGACTAGTAAACCAGCTGCCATGTTAGCCTACATATTCATGAGCTCTGTGTAACCCCACCCCCACCACTGATTGGCCGCTTTCTGCCTATGCACAGTGTACACAGAAAGCTGCCAATGGTGGTGTGGGCGGGGTTATACATTAATCGGCATTCAGAGAACTGCTAGATCTACAGCAGATAAAACTATTTTTAATCAAAACTGCAGCAAGCAGCCCATTAAGTGATACATTGGTGGAATCAGGGTCTCTACCTCTACACCATGTTGCTCTCAGATAGGGTAGGAAAAACCTGGTGACAGATTCCTTTAAGAGGCTGGAAATGGGGGAAACTGTCCCTTCCAACACGCATCCATCCCCACCGCAATATGATTGCGGGGTACCGATGGCACTGTCATGTTAACCGGAGGCCTACCGAAGGTCCATGTTTCTGACATGCTTGCACTACTGTAAGGTATAGAAGATTGGTAAATTTACAATACACTGCAATATTACAGTATAGCGGTGTGCTGTACAAACGACCAAGTGATCGCAAGTTCATGTCCCCTAGGAAGACCAATAAAAAATTTAAAATAAAGAAAAAAATATGTATAAATTAATATCCTCCCTTCAACGTAAATAAAATCTAATCCCATATGGTAAATGCCAAAATCAAAAACAATGAAGTCGCAGAATCCCTGTTTTATGGTTACTTCACCTCCCAAAAAATGGAATAAAAAGAGATCAGAAAGTCATGTGGACACCATAATAGTAATGATAAAAAAACTGCAGCTCATACAGCAAATAATAAGCCCCCATATATCTCTATCTGTCCAAAAATGAAAAATAAATGATAGCTCTTGGAAAGCAAGGAGGAAGAATCGAATATGAAGAGGGTCCACTAGGCCTGTTTTGCCTCAGAACCCCCACATAAGCCTTGCGCTGGCCCTGACTTTGAATATACAGTGCAAACATACGGAAAGAGAAAAGTCACATAAAACAGAATACACATTTTATCCCTCGCAGAACTTGATGGACATTTGTCTATGTAACTATATGACTATGAGATACTTTCTCCATGGTTCATTGATGCCTTATGTTGGACAATTCACATTGTAGAAAAAAGTCAGAGTGTGGCTGAAAATGTAAAAGAAATATTGCATACACAGCTTGCTCAAATAAACAAACTTTTCCACTACTATAATACTGCCTCCTATGTACAAGAATATAACTACTATAATACTACCTTTATATACAAGAATATAACTACTATAATACTGCTCCCCATGTACAAGAATATAGCTACTATAATACTGCCCCCTATGTATAAGAATTTAACTACTATAATACTACCTTTATATACAAGAATATAGCTACTATAATACTGCCCCCTATGTACAAGAATATAGCTACTATAATACTGCTCCCTATGTACAAGAATATAACTACTATAATACTGCTCCCCATGCACAAGAATATAGCTACTATAATACTGCCCCCTATGTATAAGAATTTAACTACTATAATACTACCTTTATATACAAGAATATAGCTACTATAATACTGCCTCCTATGTACAAGAATATAACTACTATAATACTGTCCACTATGTACAAGAATATAACTGCTACAATACTGCCCCCTATGTACAAGAATATAACTACTATAATACTGCTCCCTATGTACAAGAATATAACTACTATAATACTGCTCCCCATGTACAAGAATATAGCTACTATAATACTGCCTCCTATGTATAAGAATATAACTACTATAATACTACCTTTATATACAAGAATATAACGACTATAATACTGCCCCCTATGTACAAGAATATAACTACTATAATACTACCTTTATATACAAGAATATAACTACTATAATACTGCCCCCTATGTACAAGAATATAACTACTATAATACTGCCCCCTATGTATAAGAATATAACTACTATAATACTGCCTCCTATGTATAAGAATATAACTACTATAATACTACCTTTATATACAAGAATATAACTACTATAATACTGCCCCCTATGTACAAGAATATACTATAATACTACCTTTATATACAAGAATATAACGACTATAATACTGCCCCATGTACAAGAATATAACTACTATAAGGCTGTGTGCCCACGATGCATTTTTTAAGCGTTTCCGCAGCGGCAGAAACGCTTAAAAAATGCTTGGTAGAAGGCCTGCCATGTTCCCCAATGATAATCCGCATGTGCTGTGCACATGCTGCGGAAATTTCCGCTGCGGATTATCATTGCGGAAAAAAACGCAGCACTACCAATTATTTTGCGGAAGTGCTGCTTTTTCGCCGCCATTGACTTGCGTTAGAACGCATGTATTCCGCTTCACTAGGTAAGCACGTACGGAATACATGCGTTCAATGTGCGGATTGTACTGAGATCTAGAGGAGAGGAGACTCTCCTCCGGACCCGGGTACCATAGAAACTGTGAAAAAAAAAAGAATAAAATAAAAAATAAATATAATACTTACCTTCTGGCGGCCTGCGGTGCGCTCCTCCTCTCATGCCGGCAGATCACAATGGACTGGAGGACCTGCGCTGACGTCACAGTCATGTGACAGGTCACGCGACGCTGACGTCAGCAGGTCCTTCAGTTTACCGCGATCTGCCGGCAGTCATCACCGAGCGAAGCAAGACTGCGGGGGCCATCGGAAGGTAAGTATAGATTTATTTTTTATTTTTTGACATTCTCTTGGGTCACACTATATAAATCCATGCCGTTTGCATGGATTTATATAGTGTGACCAAGTTGACAAGCACTTTCCAAGTGATGCTAAAATCACTTGGAAAGCGCTTGACAACCCGCATGCGGAAATGCATGTGAAGAACGCTTCACTTCCGCTTGTCTCTGGCAGGAAAAACGCATGTACAATCCGCATGTACAATCCGCATGCTTTTTTTTCTGCCAGGGAGATGCAGAAACGCTCAGGAAAAATCCGGAGCATTTCTGCATTGTGGGCACATAGCCTAATACTGCCCTCTATGTACAAGAATATAGCTACTATAATACTGCCCCATTTACAAGAATATAGCTACTACTATAATCCTGCTCCTATGTACAAGAATATAACTACTATAATACTGCTTCTATATACAAGAATATAACTACTATAATACTGCCCCTTATATGCAAGAATATAACTACTATAATACTGCTCCTATATACAAGAATATAACTACTATAATACTGCTTCTATATACAAGAATATAACTACTATAATACTGCTCCCTATGTACAAGAATATAACTACTATAATACTGCTCCTATGTACAAGAATATAACTACTATAATACTGCCCCCTATGTACAAGAATATAACTACTAGAATCCTGCTCCTATGTAAAAGAATATACGTAACTACTATAATACTGCTTCTATATACAAGAATATGACTACTATAATACTGCCCCTTATATACAAGAATATAACTACTATAATCCTGTTCCTATGTACAAGAATATAACTACTATAATACTGCTCCTATATTCAAGAATATAACTACTATAATCCTGCCCCTATGTACAAGAATATAACTACTATAATACTGTTCCTATATACAAGAATATAACTACTAGAATACTGCCCCCTATATGCAAGAATATAACTACTATAATACTGCCCCTTATATACAAGAATATAACTACTATAATCCTGTTCCTATGTACAAGAATATAACTACTATAATACTGCTTCTATATTCAAGAATATAACTACTATAATCCTGCCCCTATGTACAAGAATATAACTACTATAATACTGCTCCTATATACAAGAATATAACTACTAGAATACTGCCCCCTATATACAAGAATATAACTACTATAATACTGCTCCTTTGTACAAGAATATAACTACTATAATACTGCCTCCTATGTACAAGAATATAACTACTATAATACTGCCCCCTATGTACAAGAATATAACTACTATAATACTGCCCCCTATGTACAAGAATATAACTACTATAATACTATGAAAGTCATAGGAAACCTTGTGGGAACCTGGTATTCAGCTCACCCATGGACTGAAGATCTCCTCTGCACGGACGGTCTTGTAGTATAGCAAGAAACAATGAAAAGAAAAGGAAGGTACATCCAGCACTGGGTCCTCATAAAAAATGTTTCTTTTTTGCAAATCCATAAAAACTCCAGACAGAGTAATCGCATACGCTTTTCAGACGGTTACGTCCTTAGTCATTGCATACATGATGCAATTACTAAGGACTAGTGATGAGCGAGCATGCTTGCTACTGCTCGGTGCTCGCCCAAGCATCTCACTGCTCGTGATGCTCGACACTCGCCGAGTATTTCCAGGGTTGCTTGGCGGGAGCTCGGGTCCCCTCCCTACATGTGTGCTCTTTAGATAGCCAATGAACATGCAGGGATTGTCTGCCACTCACTGTAATGCCGTAGCCATGTTGGTTGTGACATTACAGTGATTGGCTGGCCGCACAGCGTCATCAGGTCTATATCAGACCTGGCTCCCCCATACTCGTCACAGTCACTCCGTAATCAGGCCGTGTAGGGAGAGGTGCTGCTGAGCTAGGGAGAGATTCGCTTGTTTATTAAGTAGTGTAGGTAGAACAGAAGCATATTACACATATCCATCTCAACAAACAGTCCTTCTAAGGACTAATCCATCTGCAGAGATATCAGGCAGGCAGTGTATATAGGCAGGCTGGCAGGGTTTATAGCAGACTGTAGTGCACATAGCACAAGAGGCTCCATTGCCGCGTTGTCTGCTGCTGCTGCTAGATATTTCTAGACATAGGCCCAAGTCTCAGGGGCCAGGAATAATTTTTTTGGGGATCTTAATCCTCATTATTTTCTTAAAAAGCAATCCAGAGAACACCGTTTTTCTGCGCCATTTGCTTGTTGGCAGTGCAGAATACACCTAGGTCCTTTCCATATTACTAAAAATCCAGCTATTTAAAACTGTGGTTTGTCCGTCACATGGATCACATATTATTGCGCTGAAAATATTGCCATTACTGGCCTCCATTGAAATTTTGTTTCAGTGTGTCAGTGAAGCTATTGAAACCAGTTTGCTGTTAAAAATAGTTACCTACAGGCCAGCTTTTAACACTGTGTTTTCTTCGTCACACGAATTCACATATACGTTTTCTGAAAATACTGCAATTTCTGTTCTCCATTAAAAATTTGTTTCAGTGTGTCAGCGAAGTTTTTGACACCAGTTTGCTATTCAAAATAGTTACCTACAGGCCAGCTAATTAAAACTGTGGTTTGTCCGTCACACGGATCACATATAAGTTCGCTCCAAATTCAGCCAGTTGTAGTGAGCGTAGAAGATATTATCCTCCATTTAAAATGGGCAAGGCACGTGGCAAGGGATGGGGAACTGGACGTGATGGCGATGGTGATGGTGCATGCAGAGGCCGAGGCTGTGGGCAAGCTGAAATTGTGCCACAATAAACACCCACATCTTCTTGCTCGACCTTCCTGTCCCAATTAATAGGGGACCGCAGAACACCACTATTGAACACAGAGCAGTGTGAAAAGGTTATTGGTTGGATAGCAGATAATGCTTCCAGTCACTTAGCCACCACCACCACCACCCTGTCTTCCACACGGTCAAGTTTCAGTAGTCGTGAGTCTGGACCGCATATTCTTCACCCTGAACTTCCTTCCTCCCACCATGCCGAGTGCCCAGAGACAACTGATCCCACACTTGGACACTCCAAAGAGCTGTTCACTTTTCCATTTATAGATTCGGGCCTCTCGCCCGGTCCACTTGAAGCGGGGCAAGAGGAGATCGCATGTAGCGATGCCTAAATATTTGAGCAGCCACGGTCACACGAAGGCGACCGTGGGAAAGTGTCACAAGAGGTGGACAATCATAGAATGGTAGAGTTGGAAGGGACCTCCTGGGTCATCTGGTCCAACCCCATGCTCAAAGCAGGATTCACTAAATCATCTCAGACAGATGTCTGTCCAGCCTCTGTTTGAAGACGTCCATTGAAGGGGAACTCACCACCTCTCGTGGCAGCCTGTTCCACTCATTGATCACCCTAACTGTCAAAAAGTTTTTTCTAATATCTAATCTGTGTCTCCTCCCATTTAGTTTCATCCCATTGCTTCTAGTCTTTCCTTGTGCAAATGAGAATAAAGATGATCCATCTACAATGTGACAGCCCTTGACATATTTGTAGACAGCTATTAAGTCTCCTCTCAGTCTTCTTTTTTGCAAGCTAAACATTCCCAAATCCTGCAACCGTTCCTCATAGGACATGGTTTGCAGACCAGTCACCATTCTGGTCGCTCTTCTCTGAACTTGCTCCAGTTTGTCAATGTCTTTTTTAAAATGTGGTGCCCAAAACTGGACACAGTATTCCAGATGAGGTCTGACCAAAGAGGAGTAAAGACCGATAATGACTTCACGTGATCTAGACTGTATGCTTCTGTTAATACATCCCAGAATTGTATTTGCCTTTTTTGCTGCTGCATCACATTGTTGACTCATGTTCAGTCTATGATCTATTAGTATACCTAAGTCTTTTTCACATGTACTGTTGCTTAGCTCTATTCCTCCAATTCTGTATATGCTTTTTTCATTTTTATTGCCCAGATGTAGTACTTTGCATTTTTCCCTGTTAAAAACCATTCTGTTGGTTGCTGCCCACTGCTCCAGTTTATTTTTGAATCCTCTCTCTCTCTTCTCTAGTATTAGCTATCCCTCCTAGCTTTGTGTCATCAGCAAATTTAATCAGTTTACCCTCAATTCCTTCATCTAAATCATTGCTAAAGATGTTGAACAATACAGGTCCCAGGACAGAGCCCTGTGGTACCCCACTTGAGACATTCATCCAGCTGGATGTGAAGCCATTTACAACCACCCTTTGAGTCCGATCACTAAGCCAGTTATGAATCCACCTAACAGTTGCCTGGTCCATTGCATACTTGGTCATTTTTTCAATAAGGATGGTGTGAGACACAATTGCCAGAAAGTCAGGAGGAGGATCAGGGTGCGGAAGTGGAAGACGAGGGGGTGGATGATACAGTAACTGACCCAACCTGGCAGGAGGACATGCAGAGCGAGGACAGCAGCAAACAGGGGGAGGGAGGCAGAGCACCCCAACAGACAGGAAGAAGCAGTGTGGTTATTATGAACTGCTACAAACACTAAGGAAAGATAGGAAAACTGTCCCTACAATAGGACTAAGCTGATTCCCTACGATGCAGCGGGGGACCTGTTCCTTGTGAACAGACCCGCCTAAGTCCTCAGCTAGTCTGAACGCCGACCTATAGATATAAGGGAGGGGTCCCTACAAGAACTAAGGACTGGGATATAGTTGGGCACCTCCTAGCAGAAATTGTAACAGAGCAAAGACAAACAAACAAACAGAAGTACTATTGGTCAAAAGACCAAGAAAACTACAGAGAAAGGTACAAGGCACCTGACTAGCTTAAGAGTAAATGTAACACTGAAGTCCAGCAAGGCCAGGAGGGCAGAGCTGGATTAAATAGGCAAAAAGTCATGTGACCAGCAAAATAGAAAAAACTAACAGGAGGGTTCTAACAGTACCCCCTCTTCTATGAGGATCCTCCAGGCCCAGGTCTATCAGGAAACCTCCTGTGATACGCTCCGACAAGTCTAGGAGCAGAGACATCATCCGCCCTTACCCAGGAGTTATCCTCAGGGCCGAAACCTTTCCAAGCGACGAGATACTGCAATCTCCCTCTATGCCATCTAGAATTAAGAATGCGAGAAATTTCATATTCACCGTCTTCCTCCACCGGAGGAACAGAGACAGTGGCGTCCCTATCAGAAACATCAGCTTTTTTCAATAAGGAAACATGAAACACCGGATTAATCTTCCAGGAGGTAGGAACCTCCAACCTAACAGCAGATTGGTTAACTACCTGAAGCACCTTAAACGGACCCACAAACTTCGGGCCCAATTTCTTAGAAGGAATCCTCAACCGCAGATTCCTAGAGGACAACCAAACCATGTCACCAACCGTAAACAAAACCTCTTTACGTTTCCTGTCAAAGTACCTCTTGGATTTTTTGGTAGCCTCTTGAAGGTTACAACGTACATCAGTCCAAACTCTCTCCAAATCACCGGAAAAATTCTCCTCCTCCGGCACAGCCGATACCAATTTGGAGAATGACCCAAACGACGGATGTCTCCTAGTACAACAAAAAAAAGGAGAACACCCAGCAGAAGAGGATGTATGGTTGTTAAGAGCAAATTCAGCCAGTGGCAGAAACTCAGACCACCCCTCTTGATTGTCAGCCACAAAACAACGCAAAAACTGTTCAACATCCTGGTTCTTTCTTTCTGTCTGTCCATTAGACTTAGGATGATAACCAGATGAAAATGACAAATGGACTCCCAACCTGTCACAAAAGGCACGCCAAAAACGAGCCACGAACTGAGGTCCCCTATCGGAAACAATGTCGGTAGGAACGCCATGGAGCCTGACAATTTCTTTAACAAAAGCCTTAGCGAGTGTCTTGGCGCAGGGCAGTTTGATGAAGAGAACCAAGTGGCACATCTTGCTAAAACGGTCCACGACCACCCAGATAACAGTGAAACCCTCAGAGGCAGGAAGGTCAGTAATAAAATCCATAGCAAGATGCGTCCAAGGAGCACTAGGAACCTCCAGAGGGCAAAGCAACCCCGCAGCAGGAGCATGTGAAGATTTAGATCTAGCACACACAGTACATTGACGCACCCACTTAATGACTTCCTTCTGCCACCCAGGCCACCAAAAACTTCGACCTACAAGTCTCTTAGTCTCCGAAATTCCTGGATGACCTGCCAACCGAGACTCATGACACTCCACAAACAAATCTCTCCTAAAGTTCCTAGGCACAAACAACCTCCCATGGGGAGTGTTAGATGGGGCATCCTCCTGGGCCTTCAGAATCCCATCTTCCAAAACGGAGTCCAATGCTGCTATCACAACACCTTCCTGTAAAATGCTCTCCTCCTCCTCGGTACCAACCATGGGAGAAAAACTGCGAGATAAAGCATCAGCTTTTGCATTCTTGGTACCCGGAATGTAAGTAACAGAAAAATTAAACCGCGAAAAAAAAAGTGCCCACCTAGCTTGACGGGCATTCAAGCGCTTGGCAGCATCAAGATAGATCAGATTCATATGATCAGTAAAAACCTGAATGGGAAATTTAGCACCTTCCAAGAGATGACGCCAATGTTCAAATGCGAGTTTAATCGCCAGCAATTCCCGATTACCGACATCGTAGTTAAGTTCGGTCTCAGAAAATTTTTTTGAAAAAAAAAGCACAGGGATGTACTCCAGCCTTGTTTTCCTGAGACAAAACAGCACCGACCCCCACCGAAGAAGCATTAACCTCGACCAAAAAAGGCTTGGTCTCATCAGACTGCATAAGGATGGGGGCAGAACTGAACCTCTCCTTGAGATACACAAAAGCTTCAATGGCCTCAGTAGTCCACTGGACCGTATTCGCACCTTTCCTGGTGAGATCGGTCAGCGGCTTAACAATTATAGAAAAATTCTTAATGAATTTTCAGTAATAATTGGCGAAACCCAAAAATCTCTGTATTGGTTTCAAACCAATAGGCCTAGGCCATTCCTGAACCACCTGAACCTTCACCGGGTCCATCTCAAAGCCCTCGCTGGAGATAATGTAGCCCAAAAAACTAATTCTCTGCACAGCGAACTCACATTTCTCCAGCTTAGCAAAAAGTGAATTGTCGCTTAACAACTGCAATACCTCACGTACGCTCTGCCAATGAGACTCCAGATCCGGTGCAAAAATCAAAATGTCATCCAAATACACCACCACATTCTTACCGATCAACGGTCTTAGGATGTCATTAATAAGGTTCTGAAAAAACGCTGGTGCGTTGGTAAGACCAAAGGGCATAACCAGATTCTCAAAATGACCCACTGGAGTGTTAAAAGCAGTTTTCCACTCATCACCTTCCTTCATACGTAACAAATTGTATGCCCCCCGGAGATCAATCTTAGAGAAGCACTTGGCCCCCACTAACTGGTTGAACAAGTCAGGAATTAATGGCAGTGGGTAGGAATTGCGTACTGTAATTTTATTAATTTCGCGAAAGTCCAGACATGGACGTAAACCGCCGTCCTTTTTTTACAAAAAAGAATCCAACAGCCACAGGTGACTTAGAAGGTCTAATGTGACCGGCGGCCAAGCTTGTCTGTATGTATTCCTCCAAGGCCTTTCTCTCAGGGATAGTAAGATTAAATAAGTGACTCTTGAGAAGAGTTGCTCCAGGGACAAACTCAATAGTACAATCATAGTCCCTATGAGGAGGCAAAACTTGCGACTCTTCCTCAGAAAAAACCTTCCAAAAATCCTGAATAGGTACAGGTAATTCCCCTCTTTCCACAGCAGCAATGCGACCGTTGCAAAATCTATCATAACACTTAGGACTCCAAGACTTAATTTCATTGGTAGACCAGTTCAGTACAGGATTGTGCAAGTTTAACCAAGGTAACCCCAAAACCACTGGAGCAGGCAAATTATTTAATACCGCCAAATCCAAATTCTCTTGGTGGATACCATTACTGGTGAGGGGAAATTCAAAAACCTTATGAGTAATACCTTTCAAGGGAGAGCCATCAACAGCAAAAAAAGAAATAGGAGATGACAAAAGTTTGGATTCTAATTAGTGTTGAGCGATACCTTCCGATATCAGGAAATATCGTATCGGATTGGATCGGACCGATACTCAAAAAGTATCGGATATCGCCGATTCCGATACCGGAAACCAATGCAAGTCAATGGGACAGAAATATCGGAATGAAAATAAACCCTTTCTTTCCTTGTAGGTTAATTCTACATGAAGTAAAACAACTAAGAATAATGTAGAATGTATTATGCGAAAAGCCGGCAATTCATCAGCGGCATACACCGGTACCCGACAATTTACAACAGAAAGAATAGAGCATCACACATAGATTAGATAGATAGAAACATGTCAGTCACATATATATGAAGTACAGTGACAGTGTTGCTTAATGTACTTGTCATTTAGTGCAAAGGATTTATTAAAAAAAATATTAGTGTTTTCATGCACCGTCTCTTTAAGAAAGCCGGCCGGCAATTCAGCATCTGTACCCGACAATTTAGAATAGAAGGAATAGAGAATCATACATAGATTAGATAGATAGAAACATGTCAGTCACATATATATGAAGTACAGTGACAGTGTTGCTTACTGTACTTGTCATTTAGTGTAAAGGATTTATTTAAAAAAATAATAGTGTTTTAATGCACCGTCTCTTTAAGAAAGCCGGCCGGCAATTCAGCATCTGTACCCGACAATTTAGAATAGAAGGAATAGAGAATCATACATAGATTAGATAGATAGAAACATGTCAGTCACATATATATGAAGTACAGTGACAGTGTTGCTTACTGTACTTGTCATTTAGTGTTAAAATAAAGGATTTATTTAAAAAAAAATTGGCGTGGGGTTCCCCTTAATTTTAGTCTCTAGCGGAGGTTAAGCAGACAGCTGGGGCAGATGTTTGAAGCCTGGGAAGGGGGTAATACCCACGGAGGTTCCCAGGCTGCTAATATCAGCCCCCAGCGGAATACTTAGCCTTTACTAGCTATTAAAATGGGGGACCCCCCAAAAAATGACGTGGGGTTCCCCCTAATTTAATAGCTAGCAAAGGCTAGGCAGACAGCTGGGGGCTGATATTAATAGCCCAGGAAGGGTGCCATGAATACTGGCCCCCTCCCAGGCTAGAAACACCAGCCGTCAGCCGCCCCAGAAATGGCGCATCCATAGGATGCACCAATTCTGGCACTTAGCCTCGCTCTTCCCACTGCCCTGTAGCGGTGGCAGTGGGGTAATAGGGCTGGGGTTGATGTCAGCTTATAACACCAGCTGACATCAAGCCCAGGTTAGTAATGGAGAGGCGTCTATAAGACACCCCCATTACTAACCCCATAGTCAACGTTAAAAAAAAAACACAAACACCCAGAATAAAGTCCTTTAATTGAAATAAACACACAATTCTTTATTGTTCTAAATTAAACTCTACTTACCATCACGCCCATTCCAGCTGAAGCCAACGATCTCCTGCAATAAAAGAAAAATAATAAAGCAATCTCATCCTTACCTTTCCATGGTTCCCACGATGGCTCCAGCTCTGCTACATCGAGATGACAGGCTGGACCGCAGGAGAAAGCTGCCATCCAGCCTGTCATCCCGCAGACACTGAGAAGCGCAGGCATGCTTGCGCTCCTCAGTGTCTCTCTGTGACGTCATCCAGATGAGCCGAGTTCATGTCCAATGAACTCAGCTCACCTCATGCACGTCACTGACAGCGTGGGAAAATTCTCACGCTGAAGCGCTGAGTGCAGGAGAATTTTCCCACGCTGTCAGTGACGTGCATGAGGTGAGGTCATGTCCATGTCATGAATTTCCTGAAATAATTAAAAAAAAATTGCCCTTGGGCTTCGCACTATATTTGTGTCCAGCCAGGTACAGCAGGCAGGAACGGGCTGCCCCCAACCACCAGCTGCCTATTTGTACCTGGCCGGACACAACAATATCGGGACCCCCCAAAAAAAATGACGTGGGGTCCCCCCTATTTTAATAGCTAGCAAAGGCTAGGCAGACAGCTGGGGGCTGATATTAATAGCCCAGGAAGGGTGCCATGAATATTGGCCCCCTCCCAGGCTAGAAACACCAGCCGTCAGCCGCCCCAGAAATGGCGCATCCATAGGATGCGCCAATTCTGGCACTTAGCCTCGCTCTTCCACGCTGCCCTGGTGCGGTGGCAGGGGGTAATGGGGCTGGGGTTCATGTCAGCGCCAGCTGCCATGAAGCCCAGGTTAGTAATGATGGGCGTCTATAAGACACCCCCATTACTAACCTACAAAGTGTTAAAAAGAAAACACACACTACACCCAGAAAAAAATAATTTATTTGAAATAAAACACACCATTTTATTTAATTCTTAGTTTACTAAAAAAAAATAGTTACCTATCCACATTCCTGCGCTGATCTCCCATGCACAGCTGTCACATCTGGAGATGGTGACAGCTGTGCATGGCTGCTGTAAGCTCACACTGCCGGGAACACGTCCGCTCCCGGCAGCGTGAGCCCTGACTGAGGTCACCGGAGTGCATTCAGGCAGCGCAGCTCCGGAGACCTCCTTTACGGCACTGCTGTACCGTGGGAATTTCTCACGATACAGCAGGGCCGTAAAGGAGCTGACCGGAGCAGCGCTGCCTGAACTCCGGCGAACCCGCTTATGCAATGACGGGGCTGCTTTACGGCCCCATCATTCTAGCGACGGCAGCGGTTCAGAGCGGTCACATTCTATGTGGCTGCTCTAAACTGGAGATCATCGTGGGACACTCGTGGACTACTACGGAGGGGTAAGGATAAGGTTGTGGTTTATTATTTTATATTTTATTACAGGAGATCGATGGCTTCGGGGAATTAGGTGTCTGGGTGAGTATAGGTGTAGTTTTTTATTTTTTACTTTATTTTAGGTGGCGATCGGCGGGGACAGGTAATGTATGAACTAATTTATTGTAGGTAACCACTGGCCACCAATGACATGTATTTAACATTTATTGGGGACACAGTAGGGCAATTTAAATAGCAGGATCAGGCTGATGGGAACTACTGCTCCCATCGAGCTGATCCTGCTGGCACGAGTGGACGGGGGACAGACATAGGCCGATGGGAGTAGTAGTGTCACATCGGCCTATGTCTGCCTGCACGCACACACCCCCAGACATCGCACAGACACCGCACACACCCGCCGACATCGCGCAGACACCGCACAGACACCGCACACACCCGCAGACACCGCACACACCCGCAGACACCGCACAGACACCCCACACACCGCGCACACCCGCACAGACACCCACACACACCAATCATGACCGGTCTGGGAGGTGAGGCTGACCTGTGCGGCCGTGGGAAAGTTCATGTGAGTTCATGCAATGCAGTGAAGCATGAACTCACATGAACCCTCTGAGGGCACCGCGGCGACTTCAAATGAACAGCTGATCGGCATCACCTGATACCTCAGCTGTTCATTTGAAATAACCAGCGGGAAAGCGCAGCACAGAACGGGAAAGCCGGCGGTGAAGTCTTTTCACTGCCGGCTTCCCCGCCCGGGTCCTTCGCTCCCCGCTCCTTTGTGCTGCACTCCCCGCCCGGTCCTAACTTACGATCGGGATGGGAGGTGGCGAGGGGAGCGGAGGATCGGGGTGGGAGGCTGCGGGGAAGCAGTATGGGGCTGTGTGATTGTTTAAAAGCCGGCGGCTTTTTACCGCCCGCCGGCTTTTAAACAATCAGGAGAATTCTCCCACGCTGGGATGGCATTCTGATGACAGGCTGGATCTCAGCTGAGCGCTGCCATCCAGCTTGTCATCCTTCAGAGACACTGCAGAGCGCAGGCATTATGGGAACTTCCGATTCCGGTATTCGATATTGTAAAAGTATCGGAATTAAGTATCGGAATTCCGATACCGCGAATATCGGCCGATACCCGATATTTCAGTATCGGAATGCTCAACACTAATTCTAATTTAAATTTTTCCAAAAAACCCTCATCAATCACATTGAGTGTAGAACCACAATCCACAAATACCCGAAATTCAATCAACTCCTCCTGGAATGAGGTGCTTCCAGAAAGAAATACTCCTTTTGAGTTTAAACAAGCTATGCGGGCGTAACTGACCTCTTTTTTTTTTCTTTGTTCAAATGAAGCACACAGTTCTTAATAAAGTGGTCAGATTTACCGCAATAAAACCACAATCCTTTAGCAAACCTGCGGTCTTTTTCCTGAGAGTGGGGTGACATCGCCCCAATCTCCATCGGTTCTCCACCCTCCGAACAGACCCTCTGAAAACTAGGAGCTGCCATAGCAGTAGATTTTTCTTCATTACTCCTAGCACGCA
Organism: Phyllobates terribilis; assembly: GCF_046119375.1. NCBI lineage: Eukaryota > Metazoa > Chordata > Amphibia > Anura > Dendrobatidae > Phyllobates > Phyllobates terribilis. The sequence goes on from NW_027362765.1 coordinate 124,608,266, forward strand.
GTCTCCTGTCCACACGTATGGCTAATTGCATTGCCTCCTGCAAGGTTCCAGGTTTTGGGAAGGCAATCAGCAGATCCTTAACCCTTTCACCTAGACCATCAAGAAACAAACATTTTAATGCTGAGTCATTCCATTCCACTTCAGCCGACCATCTTCTGAAGTATGTACAATAATTTTCCACATCACCTGATCCCTGCTTCAAACGTCTTAATTCAGTTTCAGCAGATGAGACTCGATCAGGATCATCATACAACAACCCCATAGCAGAAAAAAAATCTTCCACAGATCTAAAACACGGATCATTAGGTTGTAGAGAAAAGGCCCATCCCTGTGGTTCTTTGCGCAAAAGTGACATTATAAACCCAATGCGCTGTGATTCATTCCCCGAGGATCTGGGTCTTAAACGAAAATATAATAAACAAGCGTTTTTAAAGGAAAAAAAATCTTGCCGTTTACCATAAAAAAATCTGGCAGCCCTACCTTCGGTTCGACAAAATGCACTCCAGGACAGCTACTCACGTGTTGCTGGAGCTTCGCCACCTCCAAAGACAGTCCCTGCAGGCGTTGAGCCAACTCCTGAACCGACACCATGCTGAAATAAGGAATTCTTTCCTTAGAGTGTTTTATTTTTTGGCTGGACTTACTGTTATGAACTGCTACAAACACTAAGGAAAGATAGGAAAACTGTCCCTACAATAGGACTAAGCTGATTCCCTACGATGCAGCGGGGGACCTGTTCCTTGTGAACAGACCCGCCTAAGTCCTCAGCTAGTCTGAACACAGACCTATAGATATAAGGGAGGGGTCCCTACAAGAACTAAGGACTGGGATATAGTTGGACACCTCCTAGCAGAAATTGTTGCAGAGCAAAGACAAACAAACAAACAGAAGTACTAGTGGTCAAAAGACCAAGAAAACTACAGAGAAAGGAACAAGGCACCTGGCTAGCTTAAGAGTAAATGTAACACTGAAGTCCAGCAAGGCCAGGAGGTCGGAGCTGGATTAAATAGGCAAAAAGTCATGTGACCAGCAAAATAGAAAAAACTAACAGGAGGGTTCTAACAGTGGTGGCCCCAGACAGAAGGCAGGCAACCGTTCCCCGTAACACCAACACGAAGGGAGTTGCCAAGGCAGGCAACCACTCCCCGTAACACCAACACGAAGGAAGTTGCCAGTACAACCGTTAGGTCTTCCCGAGTCTGGTTGTTTTTTAAAGACTCTGCTGATAACCCCAAAAAGGCCATTTGCACCACCTGCCAGGCCAGCATCAGCAGGGGTGGCAAAACTACCAGCCTGACCACCACCAGCATGATCAGGCACATGGCAGCAAAGCACCCGACTTTGTGGGCCAAACCCCAGGGTCCAGGAACAGTGTCTGCGGGTGGCACCACTGCTTCTTACGCTGTTGTGCATGCAAGCTAATCCCCTGTCCAAGGTGCATACGAAGATGTCTCCTGCCCTGCACCTGTCGTTGCACACTCTCGAGTAGCAGCATCAGGAAGCACGTCCTTGTCCCAGCGCAGCGTTCAGTGTCCATACCCCAGTCCTTGGAACACAAGCGCAAATACGCAACCAACGCCCCACAGGCCACACTACTAAATTCCCACATTTCGCGACTGCTTGCACTAGAAATGTTGCCTTTTAGGCTCGTGGAGATGGAAGCATTCCACAACCTGATGGCGGCGGCCGTCCCTCGGTACTCGGTCCCCAGCCGCCACTATTTCTCCCGATGTGCCGTCCACGCATTACACAAGCACGTGTCCAAAAACATTAGCCCTCAACAACGCAGTTACCGGGAAAGCACCTAACCACGGACATGTGGACAAGTGATTGTGGGCAGGGACGGTACATCTCGCTGATGGCACACTGGGTTTACATAGTGGAGGCCGGGACATCAGGGTTGCCCCCACAGTCTACAGCTCCTGCATCTCATCCTCCTCAGCCTCCTCCTCCTCTTCAGCCTCCATCTCCGAAATGACCACATCAGTCACAAGCTGGAAGCACTGCAGCACTGCCTCGGCCAAGCAGCAACAGGCTGTACTGAAGCTAATATGCTTAGGTGACAAACCGCTGCACCTACAGCCAGGCATGGTCTTATGTGACAATGGCCGGAACCTGGTGGTGGCTCTAAGGCGAGGTGAGCTCACACACGTACCATGCCTGGCCCATGTGCTTAACCTCGTGGTTCAGTGGTTTCTCAAATCCTACCCGGAGCTGCCGGATCTGCTTGTTAAAGTACGCCGCCTGTGTGCCCATTTTAGAAAGTCACCTACAGCTTCCGCCGCCCTTGCCGTGTTTCAGCAGCGTTTGCAGCTTCCGGCTCACAGACTGGTGTGTGATGTCCCCACGCATTGGAACTCTACACTGTAGATGTTGGGAAGGATTTGTGAGAAGAAGAGGGCAGTTGTTGAATACCAGCATCAACAAGGCCGTCGGTATTCGGTTCAGACTCCACATATAAGACCTCAGGAGTGGACATGGATGTCAGACATATGTACCATCCTCCAAAACTTTGAGGACTCCACCAAGATGGTGAGCGGCGATGACGCCATAATTAGCGTCACCATCCCGCTTCTCTGTCTTCTGAAACGCTCTCTAGTCACAATCAAAGAGGATGCATTGCAGGTGGAGCACGATGAGATGGAGCAAGGAACCATACAGGGTGATTAAACAGAGCCCAGCCTCATCTCATCCCAATGTGGATTGGGTGACAATGAAGAAGAAGAGGAGTAAAAACAGGAGCTAGTTTCATGCGCTATAGACGGTACTACCTGCACAACTGTCATACCGTCTGTTCAGTGTGGATGGCCTGAGGACAGAGAGGAGGAGGTGGAGGAGAGCATGGTCACTCGTCGTCTTGGTGAGGACACAGAAGTCTTGCACGCATGAGTTTATGTTACGCTGCCTTTCCCATGACCCTCGCATTCTCAAAATTTTGGGTGACAGTCATTACTTTTTGGTGACACTTCTAGACCTGAGGTGGGAAGGTCTACAAAAATGGGGCAGTACCAGAAGGCCCTTGTTGTGGAACTATTAAAAAAAATCTCATCTGAAAACGCTGGCGGCAAAGGTCACAGTTCGTTGGACAACCGAGGACTACAGGCGAGAGAGACACAACTCCAATCCAGCAGAGGCAGGGGAACACTGTCAAACACTGGGAGAATTTTCTCAGCCCCTCCCGTGCACAGGCCCTGAGGCGCGGGGTACTCTCACAAAGAGTGCAAAGTTTGGGAAGATGCTGAGGGAGTATCTTGTCAACCATACCAACATCCTTTGTGATTCCTCTGTGCCTTATAATTATTGGGTATCCAAGCTTGATACGTGGAATGAACTGGCTTTCTACGCTTTGGAGGTCCTGGCCTGCCCTGCCGCTAGTGTTTTATCAGAACGGGTTTTTAGTGACGCTGGTGAAATTATAACTGATAAGCGCATCCGCCTGTCAACTGAAAATGCTGATAGGCTGACTCTTATAAAAATGAACAAGGGCTGGATTGGGCCAGACTTCTCAACACCACGGAATGATTGCAGCGTAACAAACTTAAATCCAGTGTCTTTTTTTGGGAGGTGTATTCCCATGCACCTTTTCACACCCACACATGGGTATATGCTTCCTGATTTTGGCTATTTGCTCTTGCCCTCCTCCTTCTCCTCATCCTCCACCGCCATATCACCAGGGTGACAGTGGACCGTGACGCAACGCCCCCAATAATGGGAAAAAATTTTCATGAGGCCCTCTACGTCTCTTCCAAGGGGCATTGGAGTGCCTGCCAATTTTTGGAAACCCTTGCATTCACTGCATAGGCAAACACAATGGGAAACCCACTTCCTAATAATGGGAACATTGTTTTCAGGAGGTCCTCTGACTTCCACGTTTCTTCCAAGGGGCATTGGCGTGCCTACAAATTTTTGGCAACCCTTGAATTCACTGCATAGGCAAAAAAAATGGGAGACCCACTTCCTAATAATGGGAACATTGTTTTCAGGAGGCCCTCCTCTAAGTCTCTTTAAAGGGGTATTGGGGTGCGTCCAAATTTTCAAAGGGGTATTGGGGTGCGTCCAAATTTTGGGTAGCCCTGCCACTCACTGCATATGCAATAACAGTATAGGAGACCCACTCTTTAGTAATGCGAACAACAAGGCCTAGCCGGCTGATGGCTCTCTAAGAATAGGGAGGGCCGACTGCTGGACCTTTAAGAATAGTAAAGGCCGCCTGATAAAAATAGGCTTTGTGACTTTCAGAGGCCCTCCTTCATAAATGAAACAGGATGTGTCTGATCATGTCTCACACACCAAATGGCTAAATAAGGTTGTAAAATGTTAAAATTTCCGGTGAATGCATTTGTTATTCCTTAACATATTTCCCAGGAAAATCCATTTTGGTTTTGTTTCAGTATGTTTTATTGTGAGTCTGTAAAAGTGGTGTAATACCTCTGACAACGTTGTTGACAGAAGTGACCTGGGAGCCAGAAATGCTTCCAGAGGTCTTCCCCATGCTGTTCCAATGTCATTTGAGCACTGTTCCCAATCGATTTGGGCAATTTTAGGCCCTCTGCAGACCGCCGGGGAGAGCCAGCTGAAAAATGCTCGAGTTTCCCATAGACTTACATTGGGCTCGTTACTCGGGTCAAGCACTCGAGTATTCCAATGTGCTCGATCCGAGCAACGAGCACCCGAGCATTTTAGTGCTCGCCCATCACTACTTAGGAAGTCTTTTCTACTCCTGTACTTGCATTATCATGTAGGAAACAGAGCAGATGAGCTTCATCTAATAATATATTGGGCAGATTCTTTGCTGTGCTGAGTTTGTACCAGCGGGTGATTTACTTGGTAAGGTAAATCTAGATCAGTGCTGGTGAACCTATGGCACACGTGCCACAGAGGGCACGCAGAGCCCTCCCTAGGGGCACGCACGCCATCGCCTCAGCACTAGCGCTCCTGGACCTGGACTGGGCCTGGCGGGTGAGTAGTCGGAGCCCGCCGACGCCAGCCCCTACTTCAGCTAGATGTGTGTTCTCGGACACACAGTGTATTGCAGCGCATGAACTTGCCAGGCCCGTGCACCGCAATACACGCTACCAGCAGCCGGTGTCAGAGTACATGCGACTGGGCACATGACAGTGACGTCATGGGCCCCTGACGCTAGGACACTGAAATCAGCTGCCAGCTACGAGAGATGAAGGAAGGTGAGAAGGAGCGTTATTTTTGTTTGTTTTTACTATGCGATGAACATTGACACATATACTGGTATGGGGAAGCATATACCAGGATTGGGGGGGGGGCATATTCATGGGTGGGGCATGTACCAGGATGAAGGGCATAGACAAGGATGGGGAGCAACATATATACAAGGATGGGGGGAGCAACATATATACAAGGATGGGGCAAACATATACACAAGGATGGGGGAGCAACATGTATACAAGGATGGGGGAGCAACGTATATACAAGGATGGGGGGAACAACATGTATACAAGGATGGGGGAGCAACATGTATACAAGGATGGGGGAGCAACATATATACAAGGATGGGGGAGCAACATATATACAAGGATGAGGGGCAACATATATACCAGGATGGGGGAGCAGCATATATACAAGGATGGGGGAGCAACATATATACAAGGATGGGGGAGCAAAGTATATACAAGGATGGGGGAGCAACATGTATACAAGGATGGGGGAGCAACATATATACAAGGATGGGGGAGCAACATGTACACAAGGATGGGGGGCAACATATACACAAGGTTGGGGGAGCAACATATATACAAGGATGGGGCAACATATATACAAGGATGGGGCAACATATACACAAAGATGGGGGGCAACATATATACAAGGATGGGGGCAACATATATACAAGGATGGGGAGCAACATATACACAAGGATGGGGGAGCAACATATATACAAGGATGGGGGCAGCATATATAAGGATGGGGGGCAACATATATACAAGGATGGGGGAGCAACATATATACAAGGATGGGCAGGCAACATGTATACAAGGATGGGGGAGCAACATATACACAAGGATGGGGGCAGCATATACAAGGATGGAGGGAGCATATACAAGGATGGGGGAGCATGTACAAGGATTGGGGGCAACATATACCAGGATGGGGGGGAGCATATTCTTTATATCTGCAGTCTCATACCCCTGCTCCTGTTTGTGGCTGCTCTCTGCCCCCTCTCCCCGCTCTCTGTATGAGTTGTTTTTCTAAATTAAAACCTCAGTATTCAGGTTAAATTGCCGTGTTGGCACTATGCGATAAATAAGTTGGTTTTTGGTTGCAGCTTGGGCACATGGTCTCTAAAAGGTTCGCCATCACTGATCTAGATTATCAAATCCCTCTGGCTCTTAGCCCCGTAGCTATGATTAACAGATTTGAGGCAACATGTATACAAGGATGGGGGAGCAACATATACACAAGGATGGGGGAGCAACATATATACAAGGATGGGGGAGCAACATATACAAGGATGGGGGCAACATATATACAAGGATGGGGGCAACATATATACAAGGATGGAGGAACAACATATACGTATACAAGGCTGGGGAGCAACATATATACAAGGATGGGGGAGCAATGTATATACAAGGATGGGGGAGCAACATAAACACAAGGATGGGGGCAACATATATACAGTACAAGGACGGGGGAGCAATGTATATACAAGGATGGGGAAGCAACATATATACAAGGATGGGGGAGCAACATATATACAAGGACGGGGGGGCAACATATATACAAGGATGGGGAGCAACATATATACAATCATTGGGGGCAACATATGTACAAGGATTGGGGGCAACATATGTACAAGGATGGAGGAGCAACATGTACAAGGATGGGGGAGCAACATATATACAAGGATGGGGGAGCAACATGTATACAAGGATGGGGGAGCATATACAATGATGGGGGCAGCATATACACGGATTGGGAGCAGCACATACAAGGATTGGGGGCATCACATATGACGCGCCCCCTGGGCCGTGGGGTACTCGGTGCCGGGCCGGTCTTTGCTAGGGGAGATGTCACAGTGGCGGTGACTCAGTCCGTGACCCAAGGCGGTCAATCAAAAGGAGTTATTTACAGGGTATTTATAGTTTTTATATACAGTTCATGATGCCACCTGTGGTATGCGGCAAAAGGGAGCCACCGCTGCGGTGCAGATCTTCTGGAGCTGGTGTGAATGCAGCAGAGTTTGTTTAGCTCTCCACAGAAATTAATGTACTTAGTGCAAAGAGTGTAACTAATAAAAATATATAATAAAAAACTAGCCCAACATAAAACTGGCAAAGTCATCATAGGAATGGAGCGAAACTAAGGTTTTCATTGAGACCGCGAGGACATATAGTATCGAGAGTCCAAATCCACTTGGCCTCAAGTCTTGCCAACCGATTACTGATGTTGCCACCACGTTCGGTTGGCAATATCATATCAATCCCTCGTACTTGTAGCTTTGTAGCATCACAATTATGAAAATTTCTAAAATGTCTAGGTATCGTTTTCAACAGTGAGACATCAACAACTTCCTTAGCGGCAATAATGCCATTCACGTGTTCCCTGATGCGGACTTTAAGTTGTCGCGTTGTCAATCCAATGTATACTAATGAACAGGGGCACGTGGCATGGTATACTACCGCTTTGGATGTACAAGTAATCGAATGTCTAATTTTAAATGTAGAGAGCTTAGCTCGAGGGCAGTGTAGATGTTGCTGTTATGGAAGTAGCACTCGTGGTGCCGTGTAGTGCAGGGGGTGATGGCGCAGCAGTAATAATTGACAGAGACAGTGGGGTGCAGTCTTCAGAGTTTACTCACAGTTGTTAAGTTCCTCAGGTTGCACTTTCCGGATTACGACCTTCCACGTCGCACTGCTTTCACCAGGCAGGGGTTCAGCAAACTCCCAAGTGTTTCAAGAGTACCTGACAGGACCCCGTTCTATATGCCCTTCTCAGCCGTCTTCCTGCGCTGGCCCTCACCCTTCTTGCCCTGCGCCTCGCCAAACAATGTCCCAAGCCGGTATCCTCGGATCTTTCTGGGCAACCTGGAGTTCCCTGGATCCTATGTGGTTACCTTTTTGGCGACTTGAGTGCGGATGTTGCAACTGCACCCTGAAAGTACAGAAGCCTCCGGTTTCTAGTTGAACTTTGTAATTCTCATTAGTTAGGGGCCGGTCCCCTCTGTGGCTCAATCCCTCCACTGCCTGGCAGATTCGGGCGTACGGGTGGCCTCCAGCACTGCCCGTACCCCTGGGATCCCTTCCACATTCCTGGAGCCTTTCTCCTGCTCCTCTCTCGCTCTCTTCAGTCCTGGGCCTTTCTGGCAAGGCCCTCCTCCTGATCAAAGCTCCTACAGAGCTCCTGCTCCCAACTCTTCCTCTCACTGAAGAACCCTTCTAGATTGTTCCACCCTCTTTTTATATCACTTCTTACTGAGCTCCCCTGATTTACTTCCTCCACCCACACCCACTACATGGTTCCCCCTACTTTGGTTCCCCCCACTCCAGCCAGGGACAGGGCTCAGCAGGGAAGCGACGCATCTTGCCACTCCTGCTGGTCTGGAGTAGTGTGGTGTTGGATGCGGGTGTTGGGGTTCCGGGCAGCACTCTATCCTTACCTAAGAGTGAGATACCACACCTCTGGGTGAGATGCAGTACCTCTGTAGCGACTGAACCCGCAGGGGCACCACAACATATAAGGATGGAAGGAGCACATACAAGGATGGAGGGAGCATATACAAGGATGGAGCGAGCATGGACCAGGATGGGGGCAGCATATACAAGGATGGGGGCAGCATATACAAGGATGGGGGCAGCACATATACAAGGATGGGGGCAGCATATACAAGGATGGATGGAGCATATATAAGGATTGGGGGCAACATTTATACAAGGATGGAGGGAGCATATACCAGGATGGAAGGGGGAGCATATTCTTTATATCTGCAGTCTCATACCCCTGCTCCTGTTTGTGGCTGCTATCAGTTCCCCCCTGCTCTCTGTATGAGTTGTTTCTCTAAATTAAAACCTCAGTATTCAGGTTAAATGGCCGTGTTGGCATTATGCGATAAATAAGTGTTTTTTGGGTTGCAGTTTGGGCACTCGGTCTCTAAAAGGTTCACCATCACTGATCTAGATTATCAAATTCCTCTGGCTCTTAGCCCTGTAGGTATGATTAACAGATTTGAGGCAACATGTCACTTGATGTTCTCCTCCAAAGAATAGCTGGGGGGTTGTGTTCGTCCCTCATGATCTCTAAACATGGGTGACAGTCACCCTCATGGCAGCCAGTCGTATGGCAGTGATGTGTTATATGGGTGTACTGGTGTAAGACATGTGAACATCGAGGACATTCTGGAGTGGGTCTGCAGTGTGGCAATCTTCACCTAATATGAATATAATAAGCAATCTAGATCCACATTGTAGAACACTCCCGATAAAACAGTCCAACACAAAGCTAAATCTTGACTGAGTTGGTCATCCTAGGATAATGTCAAATATAGTAGTATGGAAAGAAATGACAACATTGGGGCTTAGCGACCATGCTAGCAAAGGGTGCAACAGCAATCAGGAAGCACCCTTGTGTCCAGCCCTGCAGCCTTGGTCACTGCACAGGCTTCACTACAGATGTAAGAGCCTGGCTTCTGGCTGCGTTTTTACTAAGCCAAAAAAAATCTAATCAATCTAAAGGCTTTTAAATGCAACATTGGGAGATGGGGGTGCCACAGAAAAGCTAGCGGAGCTGCGGTGAGGAGGTACTGTAACATACATTGAGTACAGAGAGGTGTTGGGGTGGGATCAGACTCTAGTGTTTTAAATAAGTGATGAGGGGAGAAAGAGTGGGAGGATCAAAAGTTAGTTTACAATGATCGGGATAAGAAACTAGACTAGTGCCCTCAGCAAAACATGCTTGTTTCTGTTCTAATATTTCTCATCAGAGACAACAATATAAATATTAAAATACTGCCCCTTATGTACAAGAATATAACTACTAAAATACTGCCCCTTATATACAAGAATATAACTACTATAATACTGCTCCTATGTACAAGAATATAACTACTATAATACTGGCCCGTATGTACAAGAATATAACTACTATAATATTGCTCCTATATACAAGAATATAACTACTATAATACTGTCTCTATGCATAAGAATATAACTACTATAATACTGACCCCATTTACGAGAATATAACTACTAAAATACTGTCTCTATGTACAAGAATATAATTACTATAATACTGACCCCATATACAAGAATATAACTACTAAAAACTGCTCCTTTGTACAAGAATATAACTACTATAATACTGTTCCTATGTACAAGAATATAACTACTATAATACTGCGTCCTGTGTACAAGAATATAACTACTATAATACTGCTCCTATGTACAAGAATATAACTACTATAATACTGCCCTCTATGTACAAAAATATATCTACTATTATACAGCCCACTATGTACAAGAATATAACTACTAAAATACTGCCCTCTATGTACAAGAATATAACTACTAATGATGAGCGAGCACTAAAATGCTCGGGTGTTCGTTGCTCGGGTCCAGCAAATCGTAATGCTCAGGTGCTCGACCCGCGTAACGAGCCCAATGTAAGTCAATAGGAAACTCAAGCATTTTTCCGGCGGCCCTCCGCCCCCCACCCTGGAGGTCAGGAGAGGGCCTAAAAATTGTTAAAATCAATGGAAACAGTGCTCAAATGACATGGGAACAGCATGGGAAAGACCCCCGGGAGCATCTCCCACTCCCAGGTCACTGCTGTGAACAATGTTGACAGAGTATTATGCCACTTTTACGGACTGACAAAAAACATGCAAAAACGGATTTTCCTGAAAAATATGTTAAGAAAGATTCTTTCCAGGGTAATGATTTATATATAAGGCAAAATATATAACCAAAAACAAAAATGCTCCTCCACACCTTGAGCTATGTTCACACGTAGAGTTTTTGATGTGTTTTTGCACTTTTGCATTTCTTTCAACGGTGAAAAATACATTCCCCAGTAAGTGTAATTTTAACATTTTACATCTTATCTGGCCATGTGGTGTGTGAGACATGATCAGACACATCCAGAATGAACACTCATTTCCAGCTGATAATACAATCTAGCACCTGTCCCTATTTTAAAAGCAACTAACAGCGTTATCAATAGGGAATAGAAATTTTTTTTTCAGCACGGAGTATAATACAATAATCCCTGTAAAACGCTATCCCAACTGCTATAGGTCACCCGTACACTAATCTCAGATAAGAGAGGTAATATAGTACAATAGATAATAGAATTTAACTGGCTCCAAAGAGGTCTTTTTGGTATGTTGCACCACCAACCTGCAAAGGAACGCAAGCAACCCTGTCTGTTTTCTTCATTTTCTAACTGGCTCCAAAGAGTTTTTTTTGGTACGTTGCACCACCAAACTGTGAAGGAACTCAAGCAACCCTGTCTGTTTTCATCGTTTTCTAAATACAGATCACCGTTAAAAATTATGAATCTGTCAACGAGTACATGGAAAAAATCTATCAAGTTATGGATTGTTGTACGGATGTATGCGACCAGAATGAACACTCATTTCCAGTTGATAGTACTATCAGTCCAGCGTTATCAATAGGGAATTTGTTTTTTCAGCACTGAGTATAATACAATAATGCCTGTAAGACACTATCCCAACTGCTTTAGGTCACCCGTACACAAATCTCAGATAAGAGAGGTAATATAGCACAATAGAAAATAGAATTTAACTGGCTCCAAAGAGGTTATTTTGGTACGTTGCACCACCAAACTGTGAAGGAACTCAAGCAACCCTGTCAGCTTTCATCGTTTTCTAAATACAGATCACCGTTAAAAATTATGAATCGGTCAACGAGTGCATGGAAAATATCAAGTAATGCACTGTGGAAGAGATGTATTCGATGACAATGAACAATACTCATCTCCAGCTGATGATATCTTGCACCTGTCCCTATTGTAAATGCAGCTAACAGCGGTATCAATAGGGAATAGATTAGATTTTTTTTTTGCAGCAGCAGTACAAGGCAATAATACCTGGCTGGATTGGTGTAATATGCTATCCACACTGCGATAGCTCACCAGTAAATGAATTTCAGATAAGAGAGGTAATATTGTAGAATATAGAATCGATTTGAATTGGCCTTCCTATTATTAAGGAGTGGCTCTCCTATACTGTTATTGTGTATATGTTATAATACCCCCAGTGGCACTACTAACCATATCTGACAAAACGCTAGAGGCCAGGAGCTCCAAGGCGTAGAGAGACAGTTCATGTCAAGTGACCAGCTTGGATACCCAATAGTTGTAAGGCACAGAGGAATCACGGAGGACGCTGGTACGGTCGCCAAGGAAGTCCTTCAGCATCTTCCAAAACTTTTCCCTCTTTGTCAGAGTAACCTGAGCCTCGGGCCTGGGTGCTGGAAGGGGCTGAGAAAACTGTCCCAGACCTATGACAGCGTTCCCCTGCCTAGGCTGCATCTGCTTTGTTTCTCCCTCCCTTTGTACTCCTTGGTTGTCCAAGACACTGTGACCTCTGCCGCCAGCGTTGTCAGATGGGATTTTTTGAAAAAATTCTTCAACAAGGGCCATCTGGTACTGCAACAAACAACATAGGAGTGGGTCTCCTATACTGTTATTGCATATGCAGCAAGTTCAAGGACTGCTCAAAATTAGAACGCACTCCAATGCCACTTTGAACAGATGTAGTGAAGGGCTTCAGTACTTTTTTTTCCCCTTCTTAAGGAGTGGGTCTCCTATACTGTTATTGCATATGCAGCAAGGTCAATACCCCTTTGAAGAGACGAAGAGGTCAGCCTCATTAAAAAAATGTTCCCATTATAAAGGAGTGGGTCTCCTACAGTACTGTATATTGTTATTGCGTATGCAGGAAGTTCAAAAACTGCCAAAAATTAGGACGCACTCCAATACCTCTTTGAAGAGATGTGGAGGAGGGCCTCATTAAAAACAAATCTTCCCATTATAAAGGAGTGGGTCTCCTATACTGTTATTGCGTATGCAGTGATTGAAAGGGCTGCCAAAAATTAGGATGCACTCAAATACTCCTTTGAAGAGGCGTAAAAAAATTGTTCCCATTATTAAGGATGGGTCTCCTACTCTGGTAATGCCCATAAACTAAGTGAATATACTGTATGCATGAACATACTGTATAACATACATAATGTTAGAGGTAGGCCTCGAAAAATAGTTCCTACGGGCATCATAAACACCCTTAAAAAATACTGCTTCTATGTACAAGAATATAACTACTATAATACTGCCATTATGTACAAGAATATAACTAATATAATACTGCCCCTATGTACAAGAATATAACTACTATAATACTGCCATTATGTACAAGAATATACCTACTATAATACTGCCTCCTTTGTACAAGAATATAACTACTATAATACTGGCTCCTATGTACAAGAACATAACTACTATAATACTGCCAATATGTACAATAATATAACTACTATAATACTGCCCTCTATGTACAAGAATATAACTACTATAATACTGCCTACTGCCCCATGTCAAGAATATAACTACTATAATACTGCTCCCTATGTACAAGAATATACCTACTATAATACTGCCCCTATGTACAAGAATATACCTACTATAATACTGCCCCTAAATACATGAATATAATACTGCTCCTATATACAAGAATATACCTACTGTAACACTGTCCCCTATGTCTAAGAATATAACTGCTATAATACTGCCCCTATGTACAAGAATATAACTACTATATTCCTGAGGCCAGGTACCAGTGTAACTAATATAACATATAGACCAGAGGTCTCAAACACGTATGCAGCCCGCAGGCACCACAGACCCCTTGAAGATCCCAACCTGGTCCAGGAGGAGCCGCCAACAGCAGCGCTGCATGGCCGCGCAGAGACAGTCTTCCAGCATAGCATTACCAATGCCAGCTGCCGGCCAATCAGCAGCTGACTTCTGAGCATGGCAGTGACATCATACGCCGCTGCACCAGCACGCAAATGTCAGCAGCTGACCACTGATTGGCCGGTGGCTGGCATTGGTAATGCTATTCTGGGAAACTGTCTCGGCGCGGCAATGCAGTGCAGATCCCTGTGGTGGGGCCTGAGCTCAGCACTTACTGGCCGTTAAGTGATCACTGAAAAGGCTATCTGTTTTAGCTGGGAGACCATGGAGTGGATCTTGGGCTTGTCACCTAAAGCGCAGTTTTAGCCTGACAGGCTATCAGTGTTAGAACTCTCCTGTTAGGTTTTTTCTATTTTGCTGGTCACATGACCTTTTTTGCCTATTTAATCCTGCTCCGCCCTTCTGGCCATGCTGGACTTCATTGTAATTTCTACTCTTAAGCTAGCCAGGTGCTTTGTAACCTTTGTCAGTCAGTTTAGCTAGGTCTTTTGACCTCTATGTTCTATGTTGTTTGTTTGTCTTTTTACTGCTACAATTTCTGCTAGGAGGTGTCCATCTTTCTCCCAGTCCCTAGTTCTTGTAGGGATCCCTCCCTCACATCTATAGGTCTTCGTTCAGACTAGCTGAGGACTTTAGCGGGTCTGATCGCAGGATCAGGTTCCCCATTACATCGTAGGGATCTAGCTTAGTTCTATTGTAGGGACAGATCTCCTGTCTTTCCTTAGTGCTTGTAGCCAATCATAACAGTAAGTCCAGCCCAAAAATATCTCTAAGGAAAGACCTCCAGTTTCCATCATGGTGTCGGTTCAGGATTTGGCTCAACGCCTGCAGGGACTCTCTCTGGAGGTGGCCGAGCTCCAACAACACGTGAGTAGCTGTTCTGAAGCGCATTTTGTGGAGCCAAAGGTACTATTGCCTGATTTATTTTTGGTGAACAACAAGATTTTTTTTCCTTTAAAAATGCTTGTTTATTGTATTTTCGTTTGCGACCCAGATCCTCTGGTGATGAATCACAGCGCATAGGGTTCATAATGTCACTTTTGCACAAAGAACCTCAGGGATGGGCCTTTTCTCTCCAACCTAGTGATCCGTGCTTTAGATCAGTGGACAGTTTTTTTTCTGCTTTGGGGTTGTTATATGATAATCCTGATCGTGTCTCATCAGCTGAGACGGAATTGAGACTTTTGAGGCAGGGATCAGGTAATCTGGAAAATTATTGTACTCACTTCCGTCGGTGGTCTGCTCAGGTGAGGTGGAACGATTCAGCTCTGAAAAGTTTGTTTCTTGCTGGGCTAGGTGAAAGGGTTAAGGATCTGCTTATTGCTTATACTACACCTGGAAACTTGCAGGAGGCAATGCAATTAGCTATACGGGTGGACAGGAGACTGCGTGCAAGGGTTAATGAGAGTAAATCCTTTGCCATGTCAGCTCCTAGTCTTGAGAGGGTCTGTACTGACATTGGAGAGCCGATGGAGATTGGGGCGATGTCACACTGCTCTCAGGAAAAAGACCGAAGGTTTTCTGAAGGTTTGTGCTTTTATTGCGGAAAATCTGACCATTTCATTAAGAACTGTGTGCTTCGTATGAACAAATAAAAAAAAAAAAGGTCAGTTACGCCCGTATAGCTTGTTTAAACACTAACAGGGTATTTCTTTCTGCTACTACTGCAGCTCAGGAAGAATTAGTTGAATTTCGGGTATTTGTAGATTGTGGTTCTACTCTGAATGTGATTGATGGGGGATTCTTGGAAAAACTTAAATTAAAACCCAAACCTTTGTCATCCCCTATTGCCGTGGTTTCTGTCGATGGCTCTCCCTTGAAATGTGTTACTCACAAGGTTTATGAATTTCCCCTCACTATTAATGGTATTCACCAAGAAAATTTGGATTTGGTAGTATTGAATAATTTGCCTTCTCCAGTAGTTTTGGGGTTACCCTGGTTAAAATTGAACAATCCTGTACTGGATTGGTCTACTAATGAAATTAAGTCCTGGAGCCCTAAGTGTTATGACAAGTGTTGTAACGGGCTCATTGCTGCTGTGGATAAAGGGGAATTACCTGTACCTATTCAGGATTTTTGGAAAGTTTTTTCTGAGGAGGAGTCGCAAATTTTGCCTCCCCATAGAGACTATGATTGTACCATTGAATTTGTCCCTGGAGCGTCTCTTCCTAAAAGTCGTTTATTTAATCTTACTATTCCTGAGAGAAAGGCTTTGGAGGAATACATACAGACGAGCTTGGCCGCCGGTCATATCAGACCCTCTAAGTCACCTGTGGCTGTTGGATTTTTTTTTGTTAAAAAAAAGGACGGCGGTTTACGTCCTTGTCTGGACTTTCGCGAGATTAATAAAATTACTGTACGCAATCCCTACCCACTGCCATTGATTCCTGATTTGTTTAACCAGTTGGTGGGGGCCAAGTGGTTCTCTAAAATTGATCTCCGGGGGCATACAATTTGTTGCGCATGAAGGAGGGTGATGAATGGAAGACTGCTTTTAACACTCCTGTGGGTCATTTTGAGAATCTGGTTATGCCTTTTGATCTTACCAATGCACCAGCATTTTTTCAGAATCTCATTAATGACATCCTTAGACCTTTGATCGGCAAAAATGTGGTTGTGTATTTGGATGACATTTTGATTTATTCGCCTGATCTGGAGTCTCATTGGCGGAGCGTACGTGAGGTATTACAGTTATTAATTGACAATTCGCTTTTTGCTAAACTAGAGAAATGTGAGTTTGCTGTACAGAGAATTAGTTTTTTGGGCTACATTATCTCCAGCGAGGGCTTTGAGATGGACCCGGTGAAAGTTCAAGCTGTGCAGGAATGGCCTAGGCCTATTGGTTTGAAATCGATACAGAGGTTTTTGGGTTTCGCCAATTATTACAGAAAATTCATTAAAAAATTTTCTATTATTGTTAAACCGCTGACCGATCTCACCAGGAAAGGTGCTAATACGGTTCAGTGGACTACTGAGGCCATTGAAGCTTTTGTGTTTCTAAAGGAGAGGTTCAGCTCTGCCCCCATCCTTATGCAGCCTGATGTGACTAAGCCGTTTTTGGTTGAGGTTGATGCTTCTTCTGTGGGTGTCGGTGCGGTGTTGTCTCAGGAAAACAAGGATGGAGTATATCCCTGTGCTTTTTTTTCCAAAAATTTTTCTGAGACTGAACTTAATTACGATATTGGTAATCGGGAATTGCTGGCTATTAAACTCGCATTTGAACACTGGCGTCATCTCTTGGAAGGTGCTGAATTTCCCATTCAGGTTGTCACTGATCATAAAAATGTGATCTATCTTGATGCTGCCAAGCGCTTGAATGCCCGTCAGGCTAGGTGGGCACTTTTTTTTTCACGGTTTAATTTTTCCATTACTTGCATCCCGGGTACCAAGAATGTTAAAGCTGATGCTTTGTCTCGCAGCTTTTCTCCCATGGTCGGTGCTGAGGAGGAGGGGAGCATTTTACAAGAAGGTGTTGTGATTGCTGCATTGGACTCCATTTTGGAAGATGAGATTCTTAAAGCACAGGAGAATGCCCCATCTAACACTCCCCATGGGAGGTTGTTTGTGCCTAGGACCTTTAGGAGAGATTTGTTTGTTGAGTGTCATGAGTCTCGGTTGGCAGGTCATCCAGGAATTTCTGAGACCAAGAGACTTGTGGGTCGCAGTTTTTGGTGGCCTGGATGGCAGAAGGAAGTCATTAAGTGGGTGCCTCAATGTACTGTGTGTGCTAGATCTAAGTCTTCTCATACTCCTGCTGCGGGGTTGCTTTGCCCTCTGGAGGTTCCTAGTGCACCTTGGACACATCTGGCTATGGACTTTATTACTGACCTTCCCTCCTCTGAGGGTTTCACGGTCATCTGGGTGGTCGTGGACCGTTTTAGCTAGATGTGTCACTTGGTTCCCTTCATCAAACTGCCCTGCGCTAAGACACTCGCTATGGTCTTTGTCAAGGAAATTGTCAGACTCCATGGTGTTCCTACTGACATTGTTTCTGATAGGGGACCTCAGTTCGTGGCTCGTTTTTGGCGTGCCTTTTGTGACAGGTTGGGAGTTCATTTGTCGTTTTCATCTGGATATCATCCTGAGTCTAATGGCCAGACAGAAAGGAAGAATCAGGATGTTGAGCAGTTCTTGCGTTGTTTTGTGGCAGACAATCAAGAGGGGTGGTCTGAGTTTCTGCCGCTTGCTGAATTTGCTCTTAACAACCATACATCCTCTTCTGCTGGGTGTTCGCCTTTTTTTTGTTGTTCTGGGAGACATCCGTCTTTTGGGTCATTCTCCAAATTGGTATCGGCTGTGCCTGAGGAAGAGAGTTTTTCCGGTGATTTGGAGAGAGTTTGGACGGATGTGCGTGGTAATCTTCAGGAGGCTAACAAAAAATCTAAGAGGTACTTTGACAGGAAACGTCAAGAGGTTTTGTTTACGGTTGGTGACATGGTTTGGTTGTCCTCTAAGAATCTGCGGTTGAGGATTCCTTCTAAAAAATTGGGTCCCAAGTTTGTAGGGCCCTTTAAGGTGCTTCAGGTAGTTAACCAATCTGCTGTTAGGTTGGAGGTTCCTACCTCCTGGAAGATTAATCCGGTGTTTCATGTTTCTCTATTGAAAAAAGCTGATGTATCAGATAGAGACGCCACTGCCACTGTTCCTCCGGTGGTGGAGGACGGGGAATATGAAATTTCCCGCATCCTTAATTCTAGACGGTATAGGAGGAGTTTGCAGTATCTCGTCGCTTGGAAGGGTTTCGGTCCCAAGGATAACTCATGGGTGAGGGCGGATGATGTTTCTGCTTCCAGACTTGTCAGAGCGTTTCACAAGAGGTTTCCTGATAAGCCTGGGCCTAGGGGATCCGGAGGATCCTCATAGAAGAGGGGGTACTGTTAGAACTCTCCTGTTAGTTTTTTTCTATTTTGCTGGTCACATGACCTTTTTTGCCTATTTAATCCTGCTCCGCCCATCTGGCCATGCTGGACTTCATTGTAATTTCTACTCTTAAGCTAGCCAGGTGCTTTGTAACCTTTCTCAGTCAGTTTAGCTAGGTCTTTTGACCTCTATGTTCTATGTTGTTTGTTTGTCTTTTTACTGCTACAATTTCTGCTAGGAGGTGTCCATCTTTCTCCCAGTCCCTAGTTCTTGTAGGGATCCCTCCCTCACATCTATAGGTCTTCGTTCAGACTAGCTGAGGACTTTAGCGGGTCTGACCGCAGGATCAGGTTCCCCGTTACATCGTAGGGATCTAGCTTAGTTCTATTGTAGGGACTGATCTCCTGTCTTTCCTTAGTGCTTGTAGCCGATCATAACAATCAGAAGACCATTCATGTCACAGCCAATGCTTTTGGGGGGAATCCAACTCTGCATCCAACCGTAGTTGTCCCCCCAACGTGTTTCTTCTTCTCTGATAGGAATTACAGGGACAGTCTGTCTCTGACAGGAACCCTCTCACGTCTGTCTCTATTCACTGTCTTTACAACTGCGCTCTAAGATGGCCGCCTTCAACCCTCAGAAATCCTTCAGTTTTCAACTGACGCTTGGGGCGGCTCAAACCGGTTATTTTACTGTGTGCCAACTGACACACAGGTGACAGTAGTATGAATGTGCAAACCACTGCCATCTAATGGCCAAAACCCAAATAACATCTCTTATGTTTATACATGTAATACATATCTGCTAAAACAGCTTTAGATGGAAATGGAGTGGGAATCTTCAACCACCCCCTCACATGTGTGTGAAGAACAGCACAATATGGGGACATATCCACAGTATGGGGACATATCCACACTATGGGGACATATCCACAGTATGGGGACATATCCACACTATGGAGACATATCCATACTATGGGGACATATTCACACTATGGGGACATATCTACAATATGCGGACATATCTACAATATGGGGACCTGGATGGGGCATTACTACCGGATGGGTGACAATACTACAAGATTCCGGGGAGGACATTACTCCAAGATGGGGACCAGGATGGGGCTCGTTACTACAAGATTAGGACCAGGATGGGGCTCATTATTACAAAATTAGGACCTGGATGGGGCTCATTACTACAAGATTAAGACCAGTATGTGGCTCGTTACTACAAGATTAGGACCAGGATGGGGCTCGTTACTACAATATTAGGACCAGGATGGGGCACATTACTACAAGATGAGGAGCAGGATGGGGCACATTACTACAAGATTAGGACCCGGATGGGGGACATTACTACAAAATTAGGACCAGGATGGGGCATATTACTACAAGATTAGGACCAGGATGGGGCCCATTACTAGAAGATTACGCCCAGGATGGGGAACATTACTACAAAATGAGAACCAGGATGGGGAACATTACTACAAGAGAGGACCAGGATGGGGACATTACTTCAAGATGGGGACCAGGATGGGGACATTACTACAAGATGTTTGCCAGAATTACTATATGGTGCTAATTGTAAGGCAATATTACTGTATGTGGCCAATTGGGGGAAACAAAAATGTAAAAATTAAAAAACAAATGTAAAAATAAAGCATGAAAAAATATTTTGGCACTAAAAATGCTGTTTTATATATAAACTAAAGTAAACACAAAAAAGTGCACGTTTATTATTGCCACATCCATAACGACCCAAGCTATAAAAAAAATAAAATAAACACGGCAAAAATGTTCAAAAGGTGCATGCAAAAAAACAAATGGTATTACTAAAAATGTCACTTTGACCTGCAAAGAATGCGGCCCCCCAAATTCAAATTTTTTCCATGTGCAGCCCATATATCCAGCCGAGTTTGAGACCCCTGATATAGATGATATGCCAGTTACACTAGAGTGTTTTTTTGGGCGGATACATAGGGGACGATTCATCAAACAGTTTTTTGCAAGAATTCTGGTGCAAAACTATTTGAAGTGCTACAATTTTTTTGCGCAATTTACAGATGCACAAAAATTGTGAAACCTTTGCCGCTTTTATGCTAATTTTTGTACAAATTCACTTTTCTAGCAATAAATTCATGATTTCGTAAATTACGACAGGAATCTACAGGGGTATGTATTTTGCAGCCGCGCACGGCAGATGAAAGATGCTCTTTCTACTGAATTTAGCACATCTTCTTACCGTGCATTCTTCATCAAGACTGGAGAACAAAACACCAGTCTTGATGAATCGGGGCCTGTGTCTACATTTCAGAATATGCTTATGTCGTTTTCAGACATGAAGAAAATCAGATACTTAGATGAGAATTCTTAGATATATGGGATCTACACATCCCCCAGCTCTATCTACATGAAGGCTCGGCGTATGGTAATGGACGCTTAGAACAGAGCCATTCATCCTCCTCTGTCGCATTGCTCATTAACAGAAGTAGATTTCTATCTCAGTGACAGCACAATCCGATACTTGGAAGACGGCCGCCTGAGCCAAGTGCAGCGCCGTCTCGCTGTGGGAGTGACGGTGCTGGGTTTTGATTACTGCAGTGGCTGAGGAAATGTGATAGGTTTCTGTAAGAAAGTAGGACAGTGCATTAGGAGCAGGGAGCTGGGCGCTTTCTTGCAGGTAACATAAGTGGAGGAAATTCATCAATAATGCACCTACACACATGGGATGAACTCGGCGAGCAGGGCCGAAGCTATCGCTGCACTCTGGAAGTGGTGGAGATCGTCAATGAAAACCATCAGCATTCGGCCTCTTCCACGCGTCAGTTTTTGTTGTGTTTTGTCCATTTTTTTTTTTTAGGCCGCGTTCACACGTTGAGTATTTGGTGAGATTTTTACCTTAGTATTTGTAAGCTAAAACCAGGAGAGGAACAATCAGAGGAAAAGTATAATAGAAACAAGTCACCACTTCTGTATTTATCACCCACTCCTGGGCTTGGCTTACAAATACTGACGTAAAAAACTCACCAAATCCTCAACGTGTGAACATGCCCTAATTGGTATATTTATATAAGATGAGATTGTCAGCTCACCTCCTCCTTTGGTTATCGCGTCCTCCGGGCTGCACGGATCCACTGGGTGAAAGTCGATATGAACAAAATAATAAGCATCCAGGATTAAGACCTGTTTGGATCGAAACATGTTGGTTTCTATGTCTTGTTTGCAATCATGAGTGTATCCAAACTGCCTGACCTTCTTGTTACCTGTTTTTAATATGAAGAAATAAACGGATGTTTTAAAAAACCTTGGATTTCCTGGGATCATTCGTCCAAAAAGGCTCTGGATGCTTATTATTTTGTGCTAATTGGTATATTCACACGCCCATTTTTGCAACTTTGAGTCGCAAATTGGATCAAACTATAACATGTCTCCAATTTTAGAAAATAAATGGAGACGTCTTAGTTTGAACCAGTTTGGGGATCAAAGTCGCCATTCAAATAAATGGTTTCATGAAAAAAAAAAACCTAAGAAAAACGAATGGACCAAAAGTATTTTTTCATGTAGGAGAAAACATTTGACGTGTGAATAAGCCCCTGCTAAGAGAAGGGAAGTTAGCATTGTTTGCACTAAATGTGTAGTCACTTGTACTAATTTTTTTCCTGAATGGCCATAATGACCTGAAGGGTCAGGTGTGACATGGGCCGCACTTGAACCTATTCAGAAGACTAACATTGTCTAGCAGAAGGTTGGATGGACCTAAAGAAATTGCATGACCATAATATATGGTGAATCCTTGCAAAGACCATTTATGGGTCATTTCTGACATACCCAATGGGATCTATCTATAATAATTGGCATCTGGTTTGCCAATGCTGTCATGGTTTTATTAAGAGAGGAAGCCAAGCCAAAAAGGGTTCATGCAGATGCCCATGGATTTCGATCTGATGACCACAATGCATGGACTGGCCGTGGGTCTCTCGACCTAATAGAGACAGCCTCATCTATAATATAATGCTACAAAGCGTCCCTCTGTCTGAAGCCTTTATAGACTGCGCAAGCGCGACACGCCTGCTCTGTATGGCTCCAGACAGAAGAACTCACGGAGCCGTTACAGGTAAGAGGAGTGTATGGTGCCGGAGATCGCAGTATGCGTAGACACTGAACGCATACCGCAATCTCTGGCGCCATACTAACATACTTACCTGACCCGGAGGAGTGTTGCCGCGGTGCCTCTCTTCTCACCGTAGACTGGGGCAGGAGTGAGGCGTCGGAATCGGCGCATGTGCATAGCGCTATCCAGCGCCATTTTACTGAAGACCTATTTGCTGTGTGTCTTCAGCAAAATGGCGACGGACAGCGCGGTATGGGCAAGCGAGTACTCCGGCGCCGCACTCCTCCCCTGGCCTCCAGCAGAACCGGACACAGCGCTGGAGCACAGGCAAGAAAGGTGAGTATAAGTGTTTATTTTTTGTATGTGTGCAGCGTGATAGGGATGAGGGTCCATACATACCAGGATTGGGGTGGTGAGGGGTACTATGCATACCAGGATTGGGGAATGAGGGGGCCACAAATAACAGGATTGGGGAATGAGGGGGCCCTACATACCAGGATTGGGGGATGAGGGGTGCCATACATAACAGGATTCGGGGATGAGGGGTGCCATGCATACCAGGCTTGGGGGATGAGGTGTGCCATGCATACCAGGATTGGGGGATGAGGGGACCATGCATACCAGGATTGGGGGGTGAGGGGAGCCATACATACTAGGATTGGGGGTGAGGGGCCCATGCATACCAGGATTTGGGGGTGAGGGGTGCCATACATACCAGGATTTGGGGGTGAGGGGTGCCATGCATACTAGGATTGGGGGATGAGGGGACCATGCATACCAGGATTGGGGGGTGAGGGGAGCCATACATACCAGGATTGAGGGGGTGAGGGGCCCATGCATACCAGCATTAGGGATGAGGGGTACCATACATACCAGGAATTGGGGGTGAGGGGTGCCATGCATACTGAGATTGGTGGTGAGGGGGTACCATGCATACCAGGATTGGGTGGGTGAGGGGACCATGCATACCAGGATTGAGGGGTGAGGGGACCATGCATACCAGGACTGGGGGGTGAGGGGACCATGCATATCAGGATTGGGGGGTGAGGGGACCATGCATACCAGGATTGGAGGGTGAGGGGTGCTATGCATACCAACATTGGGGATGAGGGGCACCATACATACCAGAATAGGGATGAGGGGTACCATGTATACCAGGATAGGAATGTGGGGTACCATGCATACCAGGATGAGGTATGGGGTGCCATGCATACCAGGATGAGGGATACCATGCATACCAGAATAGGGATGAGGGGTAGCATGCATACCAGAATAGGGATGAGGGGTACCATGCATACCAGGATAAGGGATGGGGTGCCATGCATACCAGGATTGGGGGATGAGGAGTGCCATCCATACCAGGATGAGGGATGAGGGGGCAATACATGCCAGGATTGGGGATGAGTGAGTCATGCATACCAGGATGAGGGATTGGGTGCCATGCATACCAGGATTGGGGGATGAGGAGGCCATACATACCAGGATTGGGGGACGAGGGGACCATGCATACTAGTGCTGGAGCACAGGCAAGAAAGGTGAGTATAAGTGTTTATTTTTTTCTATGTGTGCAGCGTGATAGGGATGAGGGTCCATACATACCAGGATTGGGGGGGGTGAGGGGTGCCATGTATACCAGGATTGGGGAATGAGGGGGCCACACATAACAGGATTGGGGGATGAGGGGGCCATACATACCAGGATTGGGGGATGAGGGGTGCCATACATACCAGGATTGGGGGATGAGGGGTGCCATGCATACCAGGATTGGGGGATGAGGGGACCATGCATACCACGATTGGGGGATGAGGGGACCATGCATACCAGGATTGTGGGGTGAGGGGAGCCATACATACCAGGATTGAGGGAGTGAGGGGCCCATGCATACCAGGATTTGGGGGTGAGGGGTGCCATGCATACCAGCATTGGGGATGAGGGGTATCATACATACCAGGATTTGGGGGTGAGGGGTGCTATGCATACTAGGATTGGGG
Organism: Phyllobates terribilis; assembly: GCF_046119375.1. Classification (NCBI taxonomy): domain Eukaryota; kingdom Metazoa; phylum Chordata; class Amphibia; order Anura; family Dendrobatidae; genus Phyllobates; species Phyllobates terribilis. Next base: position 124,633,186 of record NW_027362765.1, read on the forward strand.
GTGAGGGGGTACCATGCATACCAAGATTGGGGGTTGAGGGGACCAAGCATACCAGGATTGGGGGGTGAGGGGACCATGCATACCAGGACTGGGGGGTGAGGGGACCATGCATACCAGGATTGAGGGGTGAGGGGACCATGCATACCAGGATTGGGGGGTGAGGGGACCATGCATACCAGGATTGGGGGGTGAGGGGACCATGCATACCAGGATTGGGGGGTGAGGGGTGCTATGCATACCAATATTGGGGATGAGGGCTACCATGCATACCAGAATAGGGATGAGGGGTGCCATGTATACCAGGATAGGAATGTGGGGTACCATGCATACCAGGATGAGGTATGGGGTGCCATGCATACAAGGATGAGGGATACCATGCATACCAGAATAGGGATGAGGGGTAGCATGCATACCAGAATAGGGATGAGGAGTACCATGCATACCAGGATAAGGGATGGGGTGCCATGCATACCAGGATTGGGGGATGAGGAGTGCCATCCATACCAGGATAGGGATGAGGGGGCAATACATGCCAGGTTTGGGGATGAGGGAGTCATGCATACCAGGATGAGGGATTGGGTGCCATGCATACCAGTATTGGGGGATGGGGAGGCCATACATACCAGGATTGGGGGATGAGGGGTGCCATGTATACCAGGATGAGGGGTACCATACATATCAGAATAGGGATGCGGGGTATCATGCATACAAAGATGAGGGGTACCATACATACCAGGATAGGGATGAGGGGTACCATACATACCAGAATAGGGATGAGGGGTACCATGCATGCCAGGATAGGAATGCGGGGTACCATGCATACCAAGATGAGGTATGGGGTGCCATGCATACCAGGATTGGGGGATGAGGAGGCAATACATACGAGGATTGGGCGATGAGGAGTGCCATACATCCCAGAATTGGGATGAGGGGTGCCATGTATACCAGGATGAGGGGTACAATACATACCAGAATAGGGATGCAGGGTACCATGCATACCAGGATGAGGGAAGGGGTGCCATGCATAGCAGGATGAGGGGCACCATACATACCAGGATAGGGATGAGGGGTACCATACATACCAGGATGAGGGATTGGGTGCCATGCATACCAGAATTGGGGGATGTGGAAGCCAAGCATGCCAGGATGAGGGATTGGGTACCATACATACCAGGATTGGGGGATAAGGGGTGCCATACATACCAGGATTGGGATGAGGGGTGCCATGTATACCAAATTTGGGATGAGGGTGCCATGCATACCAGGAGGAGAGATTGGGTGCCATGCATACCAGGATTGGGATGAGGGGTGCAATGTATACCAAATTTGGAATGAGGGGTGCCATGCATACCAGGATTGGGGATGAGGGGTGCCATGCATACCAGGATTGGGGATGAGGAGTGCCATGCATACCAGGATTGGGGGGATAAGGAGTGCCATGCATACCAGGATTGAGGATGAGGAGTACCATGCATACCAGGATAAAGGATGGGGGTACCATGCATACCAAGATGAGGTATGGGGTGCCATGCATACCAGGATTGGGGGATGAGGAGGCAATACATACGAGGATTGGGCGATGAGGAGTGCCATACATACCAGAATTGGGATGAGGGGTGCCATGTATACCAGGATTAGGGGTACAATACATACCAGAATAGGGATGCAGGGTACCATGCATACCAGGATGAGGGAAGGGGTGCCATGCATAGCAGGATGAGGGGCACCATACATACCAGGATAGGGATGAGGGGTACCATACATACCAGGATGAGGGATTGGGTGCCATGCATACCAGAATTGGGGGATGTGGAAGCCAAGCATGCCAGGATGAGAGATTGGGTACCATACATACCAGGATTGGGGGATAAGGGGTGCCATACATACCAGGATTGGGATGAGGGGTGCCATGTATACCAAATTTGGGATGAGGGGGCCATGCATACCAGGAGGAGAGATTGGGTGCCATGCATACCAGGATTGGGATGAGGGGTGCAATGTATACCAAATTTGGAATGAGGGGTGCCATGCATACCAGGATTGGGGATGAGGGGTGCCATGCATACCAGGATTGGGGATGAGGAGTGCCATGCATACCAGGATTGGGGGGATAAGGAGTGCCATGCATACCAGGATTGAGGATGAGGGGTACCATGCATACCAGGATAAAGGATGGGGGGGCCATGCATACCAGGATAAGGGATGGGATGCCATGCATACCATGATAAGGGATTGGGTGCCATGCATACCAGGATTGGGGATGAGGGGTACCATACATACCAGGATGGGGGGTGAGGGGTGCCATGCATACCAGGATTGGGGCGTGAGGGGGTACCATGCATACCAGGATTTGGGGGTGAGGGAGTACCATGCAAACCAGGATTGGGGTGTGAGGGGACCATGCATACCCAGATAGGGATGAGGGGGCACCATGCATACCAGGATTGGGGGTGAGGGGACCATGCATACCAGGATTGGGGGGGGAGGGGACCATGCATACCAGGATTGGGGGGTGAGGAGACCATGCATACCAAGATTGGTGGGTGAGAGTGACCATGCATACCAAGATTGGGGGGTGAGGGGTGCCATACATACCAGGATAGGGATGAGGGGGTACCATGCATACCAGGATAGGGGGGTGAGGGGACCATGCATACCAGGATAGGGATGAGGGGGTACCATGCATACCAGGATTGGGGGGTGAGGGGACTATGCATACCAGGATTGGGGGGAGAGGGGACCATACATACCAGGATTGGGGGGTGAGGGGTGCCATGCATACCAGCATTGGGGATTAGGGGGTACCATGCATACCAGAATAGGGATGATGGGTACCATGCATAACAGGATAGGAATGCGGGGTACCATGCATACCAGGATGAGGGGTACCATGCATACCAGAATAGGGATGAGGGGTAACATGCATACCAGAATAGGGATGAGGGGTACCATGCATACCAGGATAAGGGATGGGGGGGCCATGCATACCAGGATAAGGCATGGGGTGCCATGCATACCAGGATGAGGGATTGGGTGCCATGCATACCAGGATTGGGGGATGAGGAGGCCATACATACCAGGATTGGGGAATGAGGGGTGCCATGTATACCAGAATGAGGGGTACCATACATACCAGAATAGGGATGCGGGGTACCATGCATACCAGGATGAGGGGTACCATACATACCAGGATAGGGATGAGGGGTACCATACATACCAGAATAGGGATGAGGGGTACCATGCATGCCAGGATAGGAATGCGGGGTACCATGCATACCAAGATGAGGTATGGGGTGCCATGCATACCAGGATTGGGGGATGAGGAGGCCATACATACCAGGATTGGGGGATGAGGAGTGCCATACATACCAGAATTGGGATGAGGGGTGCCATGTATACCAGGATGAGGGGTACAATACATACCAGAATAAGAATGCAGGGTACCATGCATACCAGGATGAGGGATGGGGTGCCATGCATAGCAGGATGAGGGGTACCATACATACCAGGATAGGGATGAGGGGTACCATACATACCAGGATGAGGGATTAGGTGCCATGCATACCAGAATTGGGGGATGAGGAAGCCATGCATACCAGGATGAGGGATTGGGTACCATACATACCAGGATTGGGGGAGAGGGGGTGCCATACATACCAGGATTGGGATGAGGGTTGCCATGTAGACCAAATTTGGGATGAGGGGGCCATGCATACCAGGATTGGGGATGAGGAGTGCCATGCATACCAGGATTGGGGGGATAAGGAGTGCCATGCATACCAGGATTGAGGATGAGGGGTACCATGCATACCAGGATAAGGGATAAGGGGGCCATGCATACCAGGATAAGGGATGGGGTGCCATGCATACCAGGATGAGGGATTGGGTGCCATGCATACCAGGATTGGGGATGAGGAGTACCATACATACCAGGATTGGGGGGTGAGGGGTCTCATGCATACCAGGATTGGGGCGTGAGGGGGTACCATGCATACCAGGATTTTGGGGGTGAGGGGGTACCATGTAAACCAGGATTGGGGGGGTGAGGGGACCATGCATAGCTGGATAGGGATGAGGGGGTACCATGCATACCAGGATTGGGGGTGAGGGGACCATGCATACCAGGATTGGGGGGGAGGGGACCATGCATACCAGGATTGGGGGGTGAGGGGACCATGCATGCCAGGATTGGTGGGTGAGGGTGACCATGCATACCAAGATTGGGGTGTGAGGGGTGCCATACATACCAGGATAGGGATGAGGGGGTACCATGCATACCAGGACTGGGGGGTGAGGGGACCATGCATACCAGGATAGGGATGAGGGGATACCATGCATACCAGGATTGGGGGGGGTGAGGAGACTATGCATACCAGGATTGGGGGGAGAGAGGACCATACATACCAGGATTGGGGGGTGAGGGGTGCCATGCATACCAGCATTGGGGATGAGGGGTACCATGCATACCAGAATAGGGATGATGGGTACCATGCATACCAGGATAGGAAAGCGGGGTACCATGCATACCAGGATGAGGGATGGGGTGCCATGCATACCAGGATGAGGGATTGGGTGCCATGCATACCAGGATTGGGGATGAGGGGTACCATACATACCAGGATAAGGATGAGGGGTGCCATGCATACCAGGATTGGGGCGTGAGGGGGTACCATGCATACCAGAATTTTGGGGGTGAGGGGGTACCATGTAAACCAGGATTGGGGGGGTGAGGGGACCATGCATAGCCGGATAGGGATGAGGGGGTACCATGCATACCAGGATTGGGGGGTGAGGGGACCATGCATACCAGGATTGGGGGGGAGGGGACCATGCATACCAGGATTGGGGGGTGAGGGGACCATGCATACCAGGATTGGTGGGTGAGGGTGACCATGCATACCAAGATTGGGGTGTGAGGGGTGCCATACATACCAGGATAGGGATGAGGGGGTACCATGCATACCAGGACTGGGGGGTGAGGGGACCATGCATACCAGGATAGGGATGAGGGGATACCATGCATACCAGGATTGGGGGGGGTGAGGGGACTATGCATACCAGGATTGGGGGGAGAGGGGACCATACATACCAGGATTGAGGGGTGAGAGGTGCCATGCATACCAGCATTGGGGATGAGGGGTACCATGCATACCAGAATAGGGATGATGGGTACCATGCATACCAGGATAGGAAAGCGGGGTACCATGCATACCAGGATGAGGGATGGGGTGCCCTGCATACCAGGATGAGGCGTACCATGCATACCAGAATAGGGATGAGGGGTACCATGCATACCAGAATAGGGATGAGGGGTACCATGCATACCAGGATAAGGGATGGGGGAGCCATGCATACCAGGATAAGGCATGGGGTGCCATGCTTACCAGGATGAGGGATTGGGTGCCATGCATACCAGGATTGGGGGATGAGGAGGCCATACATACCAGGATTGGGGAATGAGGGGCGCCATGTATACCAGAATGAGGGGTACCATACATACCAGAATAGGGATGCGGGGTACCATGCATACCAGGATGAGGGGTACCATACATACCAGGATAGGGATGAGGGGTACCATGCATACCAGGATAGGAATGCGTGGTACCATGCATACCAGGATGAGGGATGGGGTGCCATGCATACCAGGATTGGGGGCTGAGGAGGCCAGGATGGGGGCAACACAAATACCAGGATGGGGGCAGCACAAATACCAGGATGGGGGCAGCACAAATACCAGGAGGAGGACAGCACATAACAGCATGGGAGACCATATACCAATAAAAATGCTCGCCACCCGGGAGTAGAACGGGTTCAATAGCTATTAAAAATATATGAAACTGTCACGCTCCTGTCCGGAGACCCGCGACCAGTCCGTGCATTGTGGTTCGTAATCAGACGGAAATCCATGGACGTGTGCATGAACCCTAATGAGAACAGAACTAAGGAAATACTCAGGCATGACATAATATTACATTCAGGAGATCTACTCTGATGTAAGTCTTTTTTTTCTATAGTAGGATGAGATCTCCTCTTCTTTCTAGCAAGATTTTATCCTTAATTCGATCAACAAAAACATGGATTTTTTGATCCAAATATACAAGGAGGACATTTCAGGAGAATAAAATGACTATAGATGAGCGGATCCATGGATGTTTGGGTTCGTCCGAACTTTAATCCAAAGTTCGGTTTGGGTACCAGAACTCTACCCAAACTTGAACCCAAACCCCATAGAAGACTTAAACTTTGGTGCTGTAAAGGGCTAAAGGTTAGGGAGCTGCCAAGGAGAAGCAGAGTTCCCCCACAGAATCTCTCTCTCCACTAAAACAGACTTCTGAGAGAAGTCTGTATTCGGAATTCTGCACCGGATACTGGGTGGTTGTGCCTAATATGGCGACTAGGTCCTGTTCACTGAATACGACTGAGTTGCATTGAGCAGCAATAACAGGTACAACCATTACCAAATTTATGGTGCTGTGTAGGATAAGTAAGCAAGGATAAGTAATCCATCAAACTCAATCTGACAGGTGCCCCGCCCCTATCAAAGTGTATCAAACGGTCTAACCCCTCCCCTTTTTGCAGAGCGTGACCCCGCTCCTATGCCCCAATGAAATTGATAGTGTTATATTAGTGTATCAATTAAAATTGATAGGGTGCATTATCAAATCATTTAATTTTGAATAATTGATTTGATTATGTTACTATCAATTAATTGCCCGATTATTATTAACATGTTGTTGTACTGCACAATAAATTTGATTTGATAGTGGCATATTATGTATGACCAATTTGATGTGTTACTATCACGATTAATTGATCCATATTATACGGCTGTGTGATTCACAATATTACATGGTAGTGTGATTCCCGATTATTATTAACATGTTGTTGTACTGCACAATAAATTTGATAGACACTTTATAAGTTTTAATGATTTTATTAAAAAATAGAATATATCAGACACAACACATTTCACCCAAATTACAGAATGATACAAAATCATTACAATAAAATAAGATGTTGGACTTAATAAAATATGTTTTACAAGTGTTCAGAATAATGTAGAAATAAAAAGTATTTCATAATATATAGTAATATCGGCATTGTACAAGTGTGTCTCAGACAGCTGACCTCTACACATTTAGGGTGAAGCAGGGCCAGCATCATTTTCAGCACAACCAGAGACTGTTTTAGAGTGATTACTGGCTACGTGCCCTGGCTACCAGATAAAGTGGCCACTAACCCAGCACCGTCTCATCCTGATCAGATAGTGTCCAGTGTTAGCAGCTGATAGAGTGATGGGGGCAGTGTAGTCAGCTAAAAGCAATCAAAGAATTCATTATTGCATCTGTAAATATAATGATAATTTTAGCTGTTATTACAAAGGGCCAAACAACGTTGCTTATAAAGGTAGCTTGTTCTATATGTTGAATGTGCAGGGCATAGATTATCCTTCAGAAACCGGCTCACTATCTCGCCATTTTGATTTAAATTCGCATTGAAGAAGCTCAATATCTTGGTATAGGTCAGGCCCCGGGCAAAATGATACAGAAAAAAAACACAGAAATGTCCACACACACTGCTAAATGTATCTTGCAACTGGCAATTTTGATAGGCAAATGTCGCACAGTTCCTATTCAAGAATGTCACAAAATCACGGGGAAATAAAATATTATTTGGCGTCAACCCGTAGCTATAGAAAAATATGGCGTTTTTATCATTGCAGAGCACTATCAATATCCAGTGTCGGCCGGGGCGCCCCGAGGGATCCGTGTTAATAATGAAGGCGGAGGGTCTCTTGAATATTCTCTCTGACGGCAGCAAGTCACACGGTAGCACACCTGCAAATATGCGCTGTGTATAGTGGTCAGACTTCAACAGGGCTGTGGGTTCTAGAGTATCCATCATCAGTTAAAGTCGTACAATATCTCTCTCCGATGGTTTATTTCCAAGATGGCAGTACTGGTCGAATACACGATCATGCTAACCGTGTGGGGCGTTGGTAGGGCAAAACGTACTTCAGCACGCAGTTTACCAGTTTTAATGAGGGAGAAATGACCTCCTGGTTCTTGATCAGGTGATAAATCAAACGCAAACAAGGTGAACCCATCCATAAATTCTTCACGGTCTATTGACAGCCCGCTATCAGACTTGTGCTTGCCAGATATGTGCGCAAGGGCCATATACTCCCAGATTGCTAAATCGACATTAAAATTAGGCTGAAAGGGCCTTGCAGTGAAATGTTGGCCGTCCAGGTACAGCGCTGCATGGTTCACATTATAATGATGGAACAGCAACGGATTATTATTAAGTGTGCCGCTAAATTCTTCATTATCGACGAAACCTAATATAACGGTTTTAGGCAGCTGACCGAGGAAGATATTTTAATGGTTGCTTACGCGCGTACCAGCCAGAATACTATAAACTTTTAAACAAGCACGATCAAGTGCATATTTGGCGGTGGTCGCTAGTAGTGCTTGACCTATACGGACAGCCGTTGAGACTTGCACCCTCTTTACGTAGAGAGCAGCCTGTAAGATTTGCACCTTGAATGGGACATGAGACAGAAAGCATCCTTACTTCTTGATAACTTGACCTTAAGGTCAAGTCCATTCAATATAAGCTTCGGTTGATTAAATATATTTCCAAAAATGGGTCCCAAGAGATCGACCGGTTTAGAGTGGGCCGTTGCCCTGGCTCTTTGATAAAACCGGCATTTGAGCCATCCAAGCTCCGATAATTATGGTGGCCAGCAGTGTCTTTATAGAACAATCCGGCAGTAAATTGCGTTGGCAGTGTAGATGAGCTATATTAAAATAGTCTCTATGTATGCTCTATAGCCATAGAGATTATCCGTTTGCGAGATAAGGCGATCCCCGAGAGTGATATCCTCCTGATTAAAAAGTGTCGCTATAGGGTAGTTTATAAGCGCCACCCGCGTGTCCTCAGGAATCGCCATATTATCGGGCTTGACAATGCGACAGTTTATATAAAGCAGGGTGTTTTTGAGTTCAAAATAAAATTCACTGCTCCCTGATATGTAGAATTCTATACGTGCATTGTCTGACAGGGCTGCAATAGGTTGAACCTCTACAAAGAAAGATTTCTCAATACTTGTTTGTGTCGGTGGGATGTCAAATATGTCCTATTCAGATTTTGCGCACTCTACAGATCCATCGTGTATGAAAGCCATGATTAGAAGATGTCTTCCACAGAGCGCCTTACTCTTTTCTGACGGGGTTGTCTCTTGGAAATGCTTTTATTCATGAGCATTGGGATCTGTGAATTGCGTCTTTTTCTTTTCTTTTGCTTTTTAGCTACATAAACTAGCCCAGAGCCATCCTGCGGTGGGGTATTTATTCTATTCATAATGGCTGTTGAGACGGTGGTGACAGCATCTTTAGCAATGTTTTTGACCGCTGTCTTCACATGTGGCTTGACTAATTCTAGGCCTTTTCTGAAAAGTGGTACAGCCCGGCGAAAAAGACCGCGAAAGATACCGGCAAGTCTGGCCCCATACATGAAAGGGGCCCCCTGGAAACCCTCTAAACCATGAACTGATTGCGCAATATAGTAGCGGGCATATGGTGGGGTTGCCGTACACTCGATGAGACACCATTTTTATTGTGTCAATGCCGTCGCGGTCTAAAATGCAATTGCACAATACTTTTCCTGTACTTGAATTTAACAGGAGTTCCCTGGTCTGATAAAATAGAGATTGTTATGGAGTCAAAATGTTGCTTGCATAAGGACACGTAATCGGGTCTTGCATACTGTAGGTTGATAATTTCACCGCTCTTACCGGCTACCTGCACCGTGCGCAGCAGCTGGACATAGCTGTCCCCAACAAGTTGGTGCTGTATGATATCTGAGTAAACAAATAGTGTATAAAACCCGGCTTTTATATCCGCATAAGTGTTCTTCCTCTCTTGCAAGCTGTTATCCACAAAACCCTCGCTATAGGGCTGGAGCCCTAAAATATCAGCCAATTTTTGTCCTGGTGCAAATTGGATCGTCTGGGAATTCGATATGGTGACTCCCCTTTTTATCTCGTCATAGCGGAGTTTAAAACCCTCGCTAGATATCTTGAGGTTCTCGATCCGCTCGTTAATCGCCCTTATCAGGTCGGGGATAGTTGAATAAAAAACAGACTTTACATAATACTATCGCATCACATCCCCTCACACTTACCAATAAAAAAAAATTCCATCATCCTGTTCAAAGGTGTTCCAAGTATGCGGATATTGGATTTCTGTGAGGGCCATCTCGAACAGCCCAGAGAGATGAACTGGTTTTGCTAATTTCGTAGTATATGATGAAATTGTATTCTCAGGGTAAATTTTAGAGGATGCATTATGTTACCGTATATAAAACGATTCGGCCTCCACGTTATGTATCTGTGAGCTGCGAGGCCTCAACCCAACTGTTGAATTTTGTTGGGTAGCCGCGCCATTTCACAAAATAAAATGCTTTACCCCTGACGCTTTTGGTTCTTAATATTTTTTCAATTCTGTAGATATGATTCTCGTCCATCGGTATTTTTTGAATTTCCTCATTATAAAATGACCCCTCAATAGCATCACCACTCAGATCAGCTATTTTATAGAGGGGCTTTTGAAATTTGTGGTTTATGTCAATAATGACAAAAATCTCATCAGCGAACGTTTGATCATAACCCTTGGCAAATGTCCCCTTATATCGTGAGATGCACGCATGATCACCGATTTTTAAAGAGGATTTAACCTGCTTATTAGCCATGGCGGCGCTGTAAATATTTCTCCAGACTTCCAGCGAGTTATGCTTTGTCACATCAACAGGACTGCAGCGAATTGTACTGTGAAAGCTATGATTGTAGCTATGCATCACATCATGTAAAATATCGATATACCTAAAGGTATTATGTTTGGTGAGATAGCGCCACATTCTTGTTTTTAGAGTGCGATTAAATCGCTCCACCACAGCTGATTTTACTTTGTTGTTAGTAAAAAAATTATGCATTTTATGTAACTTACAAACACGCTTCATGCTGCTATTCATAAATTCATGGCCACGATCTGTCTGTAATTTCTGTGGTATGCGCTGATCATTTTCAAATATTAATTCAAATGAGCGAGCTACATATGCAGCGCTCTTGTGCGCAGGCCCCCACCACGGACATTTGTGCTGAGGACCTGGCCTCCTACTTCACAGAGAAAATAGACACCATCCGTCAGGAAATCAGCTCCCAGCCACAAAGTGCCGTGACTCCCCCTCCCCACCCACATCCCCTCTGGATCCCTCTCCACATTTGACCCAGTCACAGAAGACGAAGTCTCCAGGCTCCTCTCTTCTTCTCATCCCACCACATGCACCACTGACCCCATCCCCTCATATCTACTCCAGTCTCTTTCTTCAGTCGTCACTACTCACCTAACTAAAATCTTCAACCTCTCCCTCTCTTCTGGTATCTTCCCCTCCTCCTTCAAACACTCCATCATCACTCCATTATTAAAAAAGCCCTGTCTTGACCCTTCCTACGCAAACAACTACAGACCAGTCTCCAATCTTCCCTTCATCTCTAAACTCTTTCAGCGCCTGGTCTACTCCCACCTTACCAGCTACCTCTCCACTCACTCTCTTCTAGACCCATCACAGTCCGGCTTCCGCCCTCTACATTCTACAGAAACTGCACTCATCAAAGTAACCAATGATCTTCTGACAGCAAAATGTAATGGTGACCACTCTTTGCTCATTCTTCTTGACCTCTCTGCAGCCTTTGACACCGTTGACCACCACCTCCTACTCTCTATGCTTCACTCAATCGGCATAAAGGACACTGCTCTCTCCTGGTTCTCCTCCTACCTATCTGACCGCTCTTTCAGTGTATCGTTCGCTGGCTCCACTTCTTCCCCTCTTCCTCTCACTATTGGGGTTCCTCAGGGTTCAGTCCTTGGCCCTCTTCTCTTTTCTCTCTACACAGCCCCAACTGGACAGACAATCAGCAAATCTGGTTTGCAGTATCATCTTTATGCTGATGACACAACTATACACCTCATCCCCTGACCTTACCCCCGCTGTACTACAGAACACCAGTGACTGTCTGGCCGCAGTTTCTAAAATCATGTCCGCTCTCTATCTGAAACTCAACCTTTCAAAAACTGAACTTCTTCTGTTCCCGCCGTCTACTCACCTCTCTAAATCTGACATCTCTCTCTCCGTGTGTGGCACCACAATAATGCCGAGCAAGCAGGCGCGTTGCCTGGGCGTTGTGTTTGACACCAATCTCTCCTTCACCTTCCACATACAATCTCTTGCCCGCTCTTGTCACTTGCACCTGAAGAACATCTCGAGAATCCGCCCCTTTCTCACCTTGGAAACAACAAAAACCCTCACTGTTGCCCTGATCCACTCCCGCCTTGACTACTGTAACTCTCTCTTAATTGGCCTCCCCCTCACTCGACTTTCCCCCCTCCAGTCCATCCTTAATGCTGCAGCCAGGGTTATCTATCTGGCTAATCGTTACTCAGACACTTCCGCTCTGTGCCAGTCATTGCACTGGCTGCCCATAAATTATAGGATCCGATTTAAATTGCTTGTTCTCACCCACAAAGCTCTCCACAGTGTGGCACCCCCCTACATCTCTTCCCTCATCTCTGTTTATCGGCCTACCCGTTTTCTACGCTCTGCAAGCGACTTTCGACTAACATCCGCACTAATCCGTACCTCCCACTCCCGGCTTCAAGACTTCTCCTGAGCTGCACCTATTCTTTGGAATGCTCTACCCCAAGAAATTAGGATGAACCACAACTTACACAGTTTTAGGCGCTCCCTAAAAACACATCTGTTTAGGGTGGCCTATCACGGTCCCTAATCAAAGTCCTTTTATATTCTTATAGCCCATTCCTTATTTCTCCAAACATAAGTCTCCACCTAACCAAAAAGCACTACAGATACTGGTTGGTGATAAGCTCATGCAGCCTTTATCTATCCCTCATCCCCTGAAGATGGCTGGACCATCCTTGTAAATAAGCCATTGTACTTTGTGTCACCCCCACCTCATTGTAGATTGTAAGCTCTTAGGAGCAGGGTTGTCATTATTTTTGCTGTAATTATTGTATTATCTTTAGTTATGTTACTTATGACTGTTGTACATGAACCTGTGAATTGTTAAGCGCTGCGGAATATGTTGGCGTTATATAAATAAAGATTATTATTATTATTATTTGTTAAGGCAACGCACCAAGCAAATTTTGATAACACGTCAATAACCGTTAAAATATATTTGATACCGTCATTTTCTCTTGAATAATCTATCAAGCTGATAAGATCTGCCTGCCACTAAAGCCCCCGTCTCACATAGCGTGATCGCTGCTGAGTCACGGTTTTGCAGACACAACAGCGACCTCACCAGCGATGTCGCTATGTGTGACACTTTGCAGCGATCAGGCCCCTGCTGTGAGGTCGCTGATCGCTGCAAAATGTCCTGGACCATTTTTTGGTCTTTGCCCTCCCGCTGGTCAGCACACATCGCTGTGTGTGACCAGGGGGACCAGCGATCAGGCTGGTAACCATGATAAACAGCGGGTTACTAGGGGCGCACGTGCACTTAGTAACCCACTGTTTATCATGGTTACCACTCTGCTACGGTGAGCGGTAACCTCCCGCTCACCGTAGCAGAGTGGTAACCATGATAAACAGCGGGTTACTAGGTGCGCGTGTGCCCCTAGTAACCCGCTGTTTATCATGGTTACCAGCCTGCTCCTGCTTCAGCAGGCTGGTAACCAGGAGCAGGACATCGTGGAAAGATTCTTTCCACGATGTCGCTGCTCCCCTGATCGCTGGTGAGCCTGCCTGTTTGACAGCTCACCAGCAACCACATAGCGACGCAGCAACGATCCCTGACAGGTCGTATCGTTGTCGGGATCGCTGTAGCGTCGCTATGTGTGACGGGGTCTTAACTATCAACATCAGCCACCATGACCTTGTTGGTGAAATGTATCCTGGCCGGTCTGGGCAAAGTGTACGTGACGCGCCCCTGGGCCTGTGTCGCGCTGCGTTGCGCACGCGGGAGCCTACCCGGAGCCGGATCAGTGGAGGGTTGTAGTCTCGTGGCGGTGACCCAGTCCGTGCCCAGGGAGTCAAACTAGACGGCAGTCTATTAGTAGTAAATAGTTATGACTACGCCACCCGTTGAGTGCAGCCAGGAAGCTGCTGCTGTAGGGCAGACCGCTGAGGCCGGTGGTAGGATTGTGCAGCGTGATAGTATAACCCCCAACGGGAGGGGTATGGCCTCAGGGCAGCCGACGTGGATGATGGGGGTAGCAGGAACCACTCAGAGACGGTACGGTGTAGTTCAGGGTCTTTACTGGTAACAACGACAGACCCTCCCGGAGTACTTGCTAGCAAACGGGGCCTGGTCAGTCTTTGAGCAGATGGGATCTCCCCTGGCCAGGCGTAGTTGTAGGCCTCCCAAACTGACTGTACTCTTCTGGCTACCTTGCTAGAAGCTGATGTAAGTAGCCCACGTCCCTGAGTGTACCGTGTGGTGCTCACCCGTATGGCCGGTGACTCGGGGCCTTCTAATGGCTTCCGCTCCACGATGGCGGTGCTGGTCCCACGCGTGTGACCGTGCCTTCGGGCTTCTGGGCCAGAAGACCTGAAATCCCCTGCCTGACGGATTCTGCTGATGGGTAGGAGTTAGTCCCCACAGCCTCGGACTCCGGGTCCGGTAAAGAATCTTCTTAGTCAGGGCGAGCTCTGCAGCTGCCAGCCCCTGACTCCTTGTAATTCTGCTGTTTCCTATGCTGCTTCTTGTCTCCACTCTCCTTGTCTGACTCACCCTGCCTCAGCCCCGGGTTTATACAGGGGAAGTTCTTCCCCTCCCAAGACTGGGCAGGAGGTGTGGCATGCACAGGATCCCTGACCAAAGGACCTCCCACCTGCTCTCAGACATAACATTACATTACTGTGGAAAACCAGACCCCTGGGGTGCCACATTCCCCCCTAGTGAAATTTAGTACTCCGGGACTAAACACATTTAGAAAAACATAACAAAGTATAACAATAACAATACTATAAGAAAAACACATAAGATGGTTACGGCGTGTCCGCAACCGGATGCAGTCTTTGAAGAAAAGCAAAGGTGTCCATTTCACCAACACAGGGAGACGTAACCAGGTAGGGGTCTGTCCTACCCCGAGTCCTTAACAGTCTCTAGTCCATCCTGGGTTACGCTCCAACTATATACAAGGATTCCCGGTAAATCCACCAAGGTTTCCTAAAAACAACTGGAAACACAAAATTATACACAAGCAACAATACACAGATAAACATAAATAAAACTATTTTTACACTTCAAATTCTCCAGCGTGCGGGTAACTGGCCTCTAGTGGCCCTAGTGGACCTACGGAGCTGACTGTCTGGCCCTGAACTACAGGGTGTAGGAGCTGTCAAGGGTAAACTGGGCAGCTGTCTACCGGCTCTTTGTCTCACTAGGGGTACGGCAGGCTCACTATAAGCAGAGGGTTGATTCTCCTGTTCTACTCGTGTGGAGTCTTCTGCCTCCTGGACCGGCTGTTCTTCCAGCTCTACCCGTTGCTCCGTAGGTTCTTGGGATGATGGTTGGAGGAAGGTGAGTACGGGTACCACAACTGCACCATTGACTTGAGTCCAAGACCGAGGGAAGTCCCCGAGCACGGTACTAACCATATCTTCCCTTTCCTCTACGGGTCGATGGTCTTCTTGTTCTTCTTCAGGGTTCCTCAGTTGTTCGGGACACTTCTTCAGGTGGTCCCGGGATACAATGGCTGTGGTTTCCCCTCCGTCTTTACTGATGGTACAGATCTTCGGGTTCTCGTGGCTTGAGGGCAGTACGGTGTACGGGTCCTTCTCCCACTGGTCATCCAACTTGTGGAGCCGTCTTTTCCTCTTCAAGACCTGCTCTCCGGGTACCAGGGGAACAGCGGGAGCATACTGGTTGTAAGTCTTCTCTTGTCTTTCCCTAGCCTGACAGAGACTTCGCTCCACGCTCTCTTGTACTCTCCGGTACTGCTGCTGCCTCTCTGTGTCCCAGTCTGTTTCTGGTGAAGTGTCCTCAGGTGCCAGGACTCCCATTTCCAGGTCAACAGGTAACTTACCAGGTCTCGCCCTCATTAGGTAAGCCGGGGTACAGTTGGTGGAACCTACCGGGATGTGGTTGTATAGGTCCACCAGATCGGGCAACTTCTCAGGCCACAGACTGCGTTCTTCCAGGGGCAATGTTTTTAGAAGATCCATTACCACCTGATTCATTTTTTCACAAAGTCCATTAGTTTGCGGATGATAGGGTGTCGTCCTTATCTTCCGGCAGCCATACAGATTGCAGAATTCCTGGAAGACCTCCGCTTCAAAGGCAGGTCCCTGGTCCGTCAGCACTTGGTCCGGGTACCCGTGTGGACGGCAGAAGTGCTGCTGGAAGGCTCTAGCTGCTGTTTGAGCCGTTAAGTCCTTGACGGGGACGACAACCAAGAACCGGGAGTAATGATCCATGATGGTTAACGCGTAGACGTAGCCACTTCTGCTTGGGGTCAGTTTTACATGATCCAAGGCTACCAGTTCCAACGGTTGCCGGGTGACGATGGACTGCAGGGGAGTCTTCTGGCTGGCCCGGTCCTTCCTTCTCAGATTGCACGGGCCACAGTCTCTGCACCACTTCTCGATGGTTCCCCTCATGCCTACCCAGTGGAACCGCTCGCGCAGCAGGAACTCCAGCTTTTTCCACCCGAAGTGTCCAGCTCCGTCGTGGTATGCCTCCATCACCATGGCTGCGTCTCTTCGTGGCACCACTACTTGCCAGAGTAGTTCATGCGTCCGGGAGTTGACCATTCTGCGGCACAACTTCCCCTTGTAAAGGAATAGTCGACTCTTCTCCGCCCATAGTTGTTTGGCTTCCTCCGGAGCGTCTGGTTCAAGGCGAGCCTCCGGCCGAGTCAGCATCTCCTTCACCAGTCGGACGGCAGGGTCGCTGTCTTGCGTTTCCGCCCAGTTGTAGTGGGGTAAGGGGTTTAACGTAGCAGCCTGCTTACCCCTTACCCGGTGGGAATACTGGATAGTCCCATGACGGTGGAACGCAGGGAGTTCAACTTCTTCCAGTCCCTCCGGATCTTCTCCTTCGTCCGGCAGGTTGGGCATCCTGGACAGGGCATCCGCGTTAGTATTGGAGCGTCCTGCCCGGTATTTGATTGTGAACTCGTAGTTGGACAGGCGGGCCATCCACCTCTGCTCCAGGGCACCGAGTCTTGCCGTGTCCAGGTGTGTCAACGGGTTGTTATCCGTGTATACGGTGAACCGGGAAGAAGCGAGGTAATGCCTAAAGCGCTCGGTGACTGCCCATACCACGGCCAGGAACTCTAGCTTAAATGAGCTGTAATTCTCGGGGTTCCTTTCGGTGGGTCGCAGTTTTCGGCTGGCATAGGAGATTACTCGTTCTCTCCCCTGCTGAATCTGGGACAGTACGGCTCCTAGCCCGATGTTACTGGCGTCGGTGTAGAGGATGAAGGGCTGGCTATAGTCCGGGTACGCCAAGATTTCATCCCCCGTGAGGGCCATCTTCAGCTGGC
Source organism: Phyllobates terribilis (assembly GCF_046119375.1). Taxonomy (NCBI): domain Eukaryota; kingdom Metazoa; phylum Chordata; class Amphibia; order Anura; family Dendrobatidae; genus Phyllobates; species Phyllobates terribilis. Next base: position 124,650,759 of record NW_027362765.1, read on the forward strand.
GGAAGGACTCTTCTTCTAGCTCTTCCCATTTGAAGGGCGGCTTCTGGTTCTTGGCCTTTCGGGACTGGCCTATCAGGAGGTCCTGCATAGGCGCTGCCTTTTTGGTGAAACCGGGAATAAACCTTCGGTAGTAGCCTACCAACCCTAGGAACTGCCGCACTTCTTTTACGCTGGAGGGGCTTGGCCATCCCTTAATTGCGGTGATCTTATCGGGGTCGGGAGCCACTCCGTCAGCGCTCACCACGTGTCCCAGGTATTGCACCTTTGGTTTCAGGAGGTGACACTTGGAGGGTTTCACCTTTAGGCCGTAACTCGCCAGAGCTTCGAACACCTCCGCCAGGTGTTTCAGGTGGTCCTCATAAGTTTTGGAGTATACGATGACATCGTCCAGGTACAACAGGACCGTCTCGAAGTTTCTGTGGCCCAGACAGCACTCCATTAATCGTTGGAAGGTTCCTGGGGCGTTGCAGAGTCCGAACGGCATGCAGGTGAACTCGCTAAGTCCCATCGGGGTGGTGAATGCAGTCTTCTCCCGGTCCGCCTCTGCTACAGGAACCTGCCAGTACCCGCTAGTGAGATCCAAGGTAGAGAAGAAGTTAGCAGATCTTAAAGCAGCCAATGACTCCTCTATCCTTGGTAAGGGGTACGCATCCTTGTGTGTGATACGGTTGATTTTCCGGTAATCTACACACATCCTCATGGTGTTGTCTTTCTTTTTGACTAAAACTAGTGGGGCTGCCCAGGGGCTACAGCTATCCCGGATTACCCCAGCCTCCTTCATGTCTCTAAGCATCCCCTTGGCGTGTTGGTAATGTGCAGGGGGTACGGGTCGATACCTCTCTTTTATGGGAGGATGATCTCCCGTGGGGATGCGGTGTTCTACCCCCTTGACTCGCCCGAAGTCTAACGGGTGTTTACTAAACACTCTCTCATACTCTTGAACCACCCGATAGACTCCTTGTTTCTGATGTGAGGGAGTGGAATCAGTACCCAAATGTAGTTGCTGACACCAGTCCTCCATGTCTTTCTTAGAGCCGTTACCTTCCTCCGGGTGAGATGGAGGCAAGGGTTCCACAGATTGTATAGAATTTTGATTAGTGGTATATAATTTGGCTAGCGTGGCATACCGGGGCAGGTACACTTCCCTCTCCCCAATATTTATTATGTGAATGGGCACCCTCCCATGGCGTACATTGACCACCCCCCGTGCTGTCAAAATGGTGGGCCTACTGTCTGAGTAAACTGGTTCTACCATTGCCTGGTAATCTCTACCTCTCAGACCAATAGCTGCCCGGCACCAAATCATCATTTCACTTTTTGGGGGCATGGCAATAGGAAAAGGGTCACACATTCTTACGCTACCAATCTCACCGCCGGAGAGTTCCACTTGTTGCCGTTGCATCAGTGCCCGGATCTCTTTCTGGAGCACCCGCTGCTCGCCGGAGCTGGCGTTCTTGGCAACCTGCTGTAAAAGGAAAATCACCTCTGCAAGACAATTTTCAATTACGTTAGTTCCTAGAGTTATTTTTGGGTGACTCTCATGTTTATCAATATCTACAATGATCAGTCCCTGTGCGGCCAGTTCGACTCTACCGATTTTGAGGGTCACCTCTTTAAATCCGATCTGTGGCACGGGCTGGCCATTGCTGGCGATGATACTCAAGTCGTCGTCAGGGTAGCGGGTAATATCCGAGTCATTCCAGTACTGCTTGAAGAGCACGTACGGGATGGTGGTGACCTGTGACCCGGTATCCAGTAGGGCACTCATGGGAATGCCATCCAGTACCACAGGCAAGACTGGACGTCCTCCCACATATCTGTCGCGCCAGTTCGATGGGCCTGGTGATCTTTTTCCTGGGGGTTGGCCCTCTACCCCAGGTTGTGCCCGTTTAAAGAACAGTACCTTTCCATATGTCCGGGTTGATTGCAGCGGCGGCAGATGGGTCGTCCGTCCTCGCTGTATCGGTCACTGGGTCTTCCTCTGGCCGGTGGGGTCCTCCTTGGTCGACGCCACGGGATGTCCTCCGGTCCGGATGCCAGCTGGATCTTCCCTGGGGTGGAAACCTGTAAAGACTGCACAGTTCGGGTTAGCGCAGCAACGCTCTTAGCTAGCTCTTGGACCTGATGGTGTAGGTCTGGAGCCGGGTCATTGTCCAAAGCCTGCGCATCAGCTCCCACAGGCCCTGCCGACAAGGGCGCCGCCTCCTGGTGGTAAGTGATAGCTGGGCGCCTGTGGGTAACAACGCCACCCGGTGCTGGTTCTCGGAGCACCCGGATAGCTCTATCCTTGAACTGTGCAAAGTCCAGATGGGGATCCTGTAAGGCCATTGCCCGCAACTGGGTTCGGTGGGCATTGCAATATAAACCCTCTATAAATTGTTCAGTCAATAGCCTGTCCTCGTTTCCCACCCCATCAGGGTCGGTCTGCTTTATGGCCCTCAGGGCCTCTTGTAGGTTTAGTGCATAGTCCCTTATACTCTCATGCGCTCGCTGCTTGCACCCGTAGAATCTAAGCTTAATCTCGGCTGAGGTGCGGGTATCAAAGGTGTCCTTCAGCCGGGTTAGTATCCCTGCGACAGTCTTCCTCCCAGGTGGCCAGGATTTTACTTCCCTTTTGGCTGCCCCGGTTAGTTGGGCCACCAGGATGCTCACTTTTTGCTCTTCTGTGAGGGGGTACACCTGGAAGAGGCTATCCAGCTTTTCTCTAAAGTCATGCAGGGTATGTGACTCCCCTGAGTACTGGGGTAGCCAAGCTGCTCCCGGGATATAGGGCATGGTGAAGGGCATAACTGCAGCAGCGGTAGCGCTGGCGGGGGTTGAGGCAGTGAAGCTCTCCTCCGTATCCGACATCTTCCTCCCCCCTAGTGGACCGTGGCCTACCTTGCGATGATCCTCTTCCGTAGGCCGCGGCTCCGCAGTGGATCGTCAGGGTTGAGGACCTTCCGTCGCGCTCCTGTGACGTCGGCGTCTGCTGGGCTCCTTCCAGGACCTTACGCAACGTCCGGACGTGAGGCGGGGCTTCAGTTCTCGCGCGCTTTCGGAGTCCACGCCCCTCTTCTTCCCGCGCGGCGTCCTCAAGATGGCGTCCAATGGCGGGAAAACTCCACGGATGGCGGGAAGAAGGTCGAAGATGGCGCCGGATGGCGGGAATAAGGTAGAAGATGGCGCCGGATGGCGGGAAACCTCCACGGATAGCGGGAATCTTCACCACTGGTAAGTTTGAACAGTCTTTGCTTTTCAGGCACGCAGTACCCGGTGGTTGCGGGCACGAAATCCTGCCGACTACGCCAAAGTTGACGCGCCCCTGGGCCTGTGTCGCGCTGCGTTGCGCACGCGGGAGCCTACCCGGAGCCGGATCAGTGGAGGGTTGTAGTCTCGTGGCGGTGACCCGGTCCGTGCCCAGGGAGTCAAACTAGACGGCAGTCTATTAGTAGTAAATAGTTATGACTACGCCACCCGTTGAGTGCAGCCAGGAAGCTGCTGCTGTAGGGCAGACCGCTGAGGCCGGTGGTAGGATTGTGCAGCGTGATAGTATAACCCCCAACGGGAGGGGTATGGCCTCAGGGCAGCCGACGTGGATGATGGGGGTAGCAGGAACCACTCAGAGACGGTACGGTGTAGTTCAGGGTCTTTACTGGTAACAACGACAGACCCTCCCGGAGTACTTGCTAGCAAACGGGGCCTGGTCAGTCTTTGAGCAGATGGGATCTCCCCTGGCCAGGCGTAGTTGTAGGCCTCCCAAACTGACTGTACTCTTCTGGCTACCTTGCTAGAAGCTGATGTAAGTAGCCCACGTCCCTGAGTGTACCGTGTGGTGCTCACCCGTATGGCCGGTGACTCGGGGCCTTCTAATGGCTTCCGCTCCACGATGGTGGTGCTGGTCCCACGCGTGTGACCGTGCCTTCGGGCTTCTGGGCCAGAAGACCTGAAATCCCCTGCCTGACGGATTCTGCTGATGGGTAGGAGTTAGTCCCCACAGCCTCGGACTCCGGGTCCGGTAAAGAATCTTCTTAGTCAGGGCGAGCTCTGCAGCTGCCAGCCCCTGACTCCTTGTAACTCTGCTGTTTCCTATGCTGCTTCTTGTCTCCACTCTCCTTGTCTGACTCACCCTGCCTCAGCCCCGGGTTTATACAGGGGAAGTTCTTCCCCTCCCAAGACTGGGCAGGAGGTGTGGCATGCACAGGATCCCTGACCAAAGGACCTCCCACCTGCTCTCAGACATAACATTACATTACTGTGGAAAACCAGACCCCTGGGGTGCCACATACGCATCTTGGTTAGAAAGCATTAATCCCACCTAGTGAGCCAGCAGAATGCGGGTTAAAATATTGATCCTGTAATGTTTTATCACAGTTTATCTGCGCCATGATTAAATAAAAAGAAATGACCAGAGTGTAGCGGCATTCGCCGTTTTTTACCAGAAATGTAGCTGTATAAAATGAAATTAAAATTGTAATTTGCTCGCCGCCAACAGAAGTGTTGCAGTATAAAATCTTTTAATAAAATATAATAATGCTGAGTTTAGCACATCAGCCACCACTGTGGAGGGGGCGTAACCGGGGGTGTTTGAGGGTGGGGACACTTGTAAAACGCCTTAAATATAGCAGCCAGGCAGCCCCACAGCACCACACAAGCTGGCAAGTCAGTAACAGATACCAAGACCCTACACCACAGACCTTCAAAACAAGACCCTGCTAAACAGTAAGTCTCTAAAATGCTTATTTCACATACATTGTTTAATAAAATATTTAATAATACTACTACTACTACTAATAATAATAATATATTTTAATGTCTAATAATCTTTAACAATATATATATATATAATTACGTTGTCTAAACATATTAATATTGTATTGTTTAATATAATATTGATTAATAATATATTTTAATGTTGAATAATATTTAATATATATATATATACTTATGGTGTACAAACATTAATATTTTATAGTTTAATATAATACTACTTAATAATAATATATTTTAATGTGCAATAATATTTTATAGTATATTTATATATATAATTATAAACGTATTAATATTAATATGTAGTATATGTATAAGTATGCTATGTAAACATATTAATATTTTATTTTTTAATATAATAATATTTAATAATAATAATATATTTTAATGTCTAATAATATTTTGTAATTATATATATATATAATTAAGGTATATAAACGTATTAATATTTCATATGGGGTATATGTATAATTATGGTGTGTAAACATATTCATATTTAATAATAATATGTAACAAAATATAATTGCAATCACTCATATTATACGTTTAGTAGGTCAGCGATTGATAAAATAAGGCTTTAGAGATAAAAAATTTTCATAACATTATTTTCATTTTAGATGGAAGCGCAAAATTCTGCGAACCAATTTTCAGCCACATTTACGGATTCTCAATTAGGTATGTATTATAGAGCATATAACTGATAGTATCCCACTTTGATTAAGGACTGCCAGGTATATTATTTTTATATTTATTCTTTCTTTAAGCGGAGTATATGAAATATGAAATCAATGACGAATTATTGGCTAATATGGATATTGCTGAATTTCAATGTGGGTTTTTGCCTGGAGTGGAGTCTACTAATGCTGTTGAAACGGTAGCCACGGAAATTACCATATTTTTCGGACTATAAGACGCACCGGACCATAAGACGCACCTAGGTTTTAGAGGAGGAAAATAAAAAAATAAAAATTTAAGCAAAAAATGTGGTCATGATGCACTTTTAAGAGGGAGGGGGTCTTCTGCTGACACTGGTATAAGGTAATGTCCCCCAATTCTGACAATATCCCCCATCCTGGTATATATGCCGCCCCCCTTCCTTTTATATGTGGTCCCCATCCCCATCCTGGTATGCCTGGCATCCCTCCATCCTGGTATGCATGGCACCCCTCATCCTTATCCTGGTATTCATGGCACCCCTCATACCTATCCTGATATGCATGGCACCCATCATTCCTGTCCTGGTATGCATGGCACCCCTATCTCTGTCCTGGTATGCATGGCACCCGTCATCCTTATCCTGGTATGCATGGCACCCCTCATACCTATCCTGATATGCATGGCACCCATCATCCCTGTCCTGGTATGCATGGCACCCCTCATCCCTGTCCTGGTATGCATGGCAAACCTAATCCCTGTCCTGGTATGCTTGGCACCCCTAATCCTTGTCCTGGTATGCTTGGCACCCCTAATCCCTGTCGTGGTATGCTTGGCACCCCTAATCCCTGTCCTGGTATGCATGGTACCCCTCATCCCTGTCCTGGTATGCATGGCACCCCTAATCCCTATCCTGGTATGCATGGCACCCCTAATCCCTGTCCTGGTATGCATGGCACCACTCATCCCTGTCCTGGTATGCATGGCACCCCTAATCCCTATCCTGGTATGCATGGCACCCCTAATCCCTGTCCTGGTATGCATGGCACCACTCATCCCTGTCCTGGTATGCAGGCACCCCTAATCCCTATCCTGGTATGCATGGCACCCCTCATCCCTATTCTGGTATGCATGGCACCCCTCATCCCTGTCCTGGTATGCATGGCACCCCTCATCCCTGTCCTAGTATGCTTGGCACCCCTAATCCCTGTCCTGGTATGCATGGCACCCCTAATCCCTGTCCTGGTATGCATGTCACCCCTAATCCCCATCAGGCTGCACATTAAGAAAAAATAAACACTCATACTCTCCTTTCTCCTCTCTCCTCCAGCGCTGCGTCCGGTCTGCCTGCACTGATCTCTCCATGTGAGCTGCGCATGACGTCACTGCCATGCGCGGCTCACAAGGAGAGATCAGCTGCCGGAAGTCACTGCTCCCCACGCTGGGTCTGTGTGCGCGGGGAGCAGTGACTTCACTCTCCTTCATAGCCGGCACACAGCGGAGCCGCGCTGCTGCTGCCGGCTATCTCCTGTGCCCGCTCATTAAAGGGCATGAATATTCACCCCCTCCCCATGCCCATGGGCGTGGAAAGAGGTTGAATATTCATGCCTTTAACAGTGGGCACAGGAGATAGCCGGCCACAGCCGCAGCGCAGCTACACTGTATACCGCTATTAAAGAGCATGAATATTCAGTGCTCCCCACGCCCCATGGGCGTGGGGAGCAGTGAATATTCATTTTCTTTAGCAGCGGGGACAGTGTAGGCTGCAGCGGGCGGCTGCTGCCTCCTGAGCCCCGCTCCTCCACCGATACCGCTCCCCCCACATCACACATAAATATACACCCCCCTCCAACATTCGGACCATAAGACGCACCCCCCATTTTCCTCCAAAATTTTGGAGGAAAAAAGTGCGTCTTATGGTCCAAAAAATACGGTAATTTAGCACAAGATATCATTGGTGCGTTGAAAATATATATATATATCTTTTAATCGCGTGTATTTAGATGTGAAACTAAATATTAATTCTTATACAGATGTCAAGCTGCTTCAAGATAAACCCTGTACGTCAGAAAACACACGGTTGGCTAGAAATCCGGGAAAGCCATTTCACATGATGGGGCAGCATAAAGGAGGTTACAACTCTTTGAAAAAACAGGTGTTGTTCATATGTGTTTAGAAACTAAACTAAATAATTATTTTACAGATGTTGAGATGCTTCAAGAACTCGAAACGGCTGAAAACACAACTGCGACTACAAACACAGCAAATCCATTTCCCGCGATGACCTGGAATGGAAAAGGTAACGTCTTATTGAAAAACAGCTGCAGCACGTGTGTACTAAGATGTGTAGCTAAATGCGTTTTTATTAAGATGTGAAACTACATTTTTTTTAATATATATACCGTATTTTTCGGACTATAAGACGCAGTTTTTTCCTCCAAAATTTCGTCTTATAGTCCGAATACTATCTCCGTGTATATACTGTGGCTCTGCGTGGTAGGAGGTCTGGGGCAGCAGCAGCGGAGGATCAGTGGGGCACAGGAGGCAGCAGGTGATTGCTGCAGCCTGCGTTGCGCCCTCTACTAAAGAAAATGAATATTCCCTGCTCCCCACGCCCATCGACGTGGGGAGCAGGGAATATTCATTTTCCTTAATAGCTGGCACACTGTGCCGCAGTGCAGCTCCTGCTGCGGTCTGTGTGCCCGCTATTAAAGCTCATGAATATTCACTGCAACCCACTCCCATGGGTTGTAGTGAATATCCATGGTCTTTAATAGCAGGTAAGCTGACCGCAGAGCGGCATCAGGAACGCGCGCTGCGGTACAGTGTGTGCGCTCTCACACTGTGTGAGGGCGCATGGCAGGGACGCCATGTGCGCCCTGCCATGCGCGGCTCACACAGTGAGAGTGTCAGCGGCAGAGCAGCAGAGCGGGACAGCGCTGGAGGAGAGAGGAGATGAGTATGATTGTTTTTTTTTTTGTGTGCAGCAGGATGGGGGCTCAAGGGGTGCCAAGCATACCAGGATGGGGGCTCAAGGGGTGCCAAGCATACCAGGATGGGGGCTCTAGGGGTGCCAAGCATACCAGGATGGGGGCTCAAGGGGTGCCAAGCATACCAGGATGGGGGCTCAAGGGGTGCCATGCATACCAGGATGGGGGCTCAAGAGGAGCCATACATACCAGGATGGGTGATCAAGGGGTGCCATGTATATCAGGATGGGAGCTCAAGGGGTGCCATACATACCAGGATGGGTGATCAAGGGGTGCCATACATGCCAGGATGGGGATCAGGGGGGTGCCATGTATACCATGATGGGGTATCAAGGGGTGCCATGCACACCAGGATGGGGGAATCAAGGGGTGCCATGCATACCAGGATGGGGATGAGGGGGGCCATACATACCAGGATGTGTGATCAAAGGGTGCCATGCATACCTGGATGGGGGCTCAAGGGGTGCCATACATACCAGAATGGGGGATCAAGGGGTGCCATGCATACCAGGATGGGTGATCAAGGGGTGCCATGCATACCAGGATGGGGGATCAGGGTGCCATGCATACCGGGATGGGGGATCAAGGGGTGCCATGAAAACTAGGATGGGGATCAGGGGGTGCCATGCATACCAGGATGGTAGATCAAAGGGGTGCCATGAATACCAGGATGGGGGATCAAGGGGTGCCATGCATTCCAGGATGGGGATGAGGGCCATGTATACCAAGATGGGATGGGGGCCACGTCTACAAGTAAGGAGGGGCCATACATACCAGGATGGAGGATATTAACAGAATTGGGGGACATTACCCCAATACCAGTGTCAGCAGCAGACTCCCTCCCCTATAACAGGGCATCATGACCACATTTTTTGCGTAAATATTTTTTTTCCTATTTTCCTCCTCTAAAACCTAGGTGCGTCTTATGGTCCAGTGTGTCTTATAGTCCGAAAAATACGGTATACAGAAGTCATATTTGTCCATGCCGATACACCGGGGAACAGTCCAATTTCTAAAGCGCCTACAAAATCGCTCCGGTCTGCGAGCAAGAAGGGAAAAGGTAGCTGGTGTATAAAAATCCAGTCTCGCCTAGTTAGGAGAAATTCCTAACCTCTTGCTTAATGAGAATATACCACTGGTATTAGAAGGCCTCATCGATACAGCCGACCTCAACACGGCAGTCGCCCAATTCACATCTCACACTTGTAAGCATATATTTTGATATCTCTGTATACACTGTGTGCAGAATTATTAGGCAAGTTGTATTTTAGAGGATTATTTTTATTATTGATCAACAACTATGTTCTCAATCAACCCAAAAGACTCATAAATATCCAAGCTTAATATTTTTGGAAGTTGGAGTGGGTTTTTTTTTAGATTTGGCTATCTTAGGAGGATATCTGTTTGTGCAGGTAACTATTACTGTGCAGAATTATTAGGCAACTTAATAAAAACCAAATATAACCCCATCTCACTCGTTTATTTTCACCAGGTAAACCAATATCAGTGCACAAAATTTAGAAATAAACATTTCTGACATGTAAAAAAATATAAAAAAATTAGTGATCAATATAGCCACCTTTCTTTATGATGACACTCAACAGCCTTCCATCCATAGATTCTGTCAGTTGCTTGATCTGTTTTCGATCAACATTGCGTGCAGCAGCCACCACAGCCTCCCAGACACTGTTCTGAGAGGTGTACTGTTTTCCCTCCCTGTAGAACTCACATTTTATGATGTACCACAGGTTCTCTATGGGGTTCAAATCAGGTGAACAAGGGGGCCATGTCATTATTTTTTCTTCTTTTAGACCTTTACTGGCCAGCCACGCTGTGGAGTAGTTGGATGCATGTGATGGAGCATTGTCCTGCATGAAAATCATGTTTTTCTTGAACGATACCGACTTCTTCCTGTACCACTGCTTGAAGAAGTTGTCTTCCAGAAACTGGTAGTAGGTCTGGGAGTTGAGCTTCACTCCACCCTCAACCTGAAAAGGTCCCACAAGTTCATCTTTGATGATACCAGCCCATACCAGTACCCCACCTCCACCTTGTTGGCGTCTGAGTCGGAGTGGAGCTCTCTGCCCTTAACAGATCCAGCCTCTGGCCTATCCATCTGGCCCATCAAGAGTCACTCTCATTTTATGAGTCTATAATACCTTTGAAAAATCAGTCTTAAGATATTTCTTGTCCCATTCTTGACGTTTTATCTTATGTTTCTTGTTCAAAGGTGGTCGTTTTTCAGCCTTCCTTACCTTGGCCATGTCCCTGAGTATCGCACACCTTGTGCTTTTTGATACTCCAGTAACGTTGCAGCTCTGAAATATGGCAAAACTGGTGGCGAATGGCATCTTGGCAGCTTCACGCTTGATTTTCCTCAATTCATGGGCAGTTATTTTGCGCCTTTTTTGGCCAACACGCTTCTTGCGACCCTGTTGGCTATTTGCCATGAAACGCTTGATTGTTCGGTGATCACGCTTCAAAAGTTTGGAAATTTCAAGACTGCTGCATCCCTCTGCAAGACATCTCACAATTTTGGACTTTTCAGAGCCCGTCAAATCTCTCTTCTGAACCATTTTGCCAAAGGAAAGTAAGTTGCCTAATAATTAAGCACACCTTATATAGGGTGTTGATGTCATTAGTCAACACCCCTCCTCATTACACAGATGCACATCACCAGATTTACTTAATTGGTAGTTGGCTCTCAAGCCTATGCAGCTTGGAGTAGGACAACATGTATAAAAAGTATCATGTGATCAAAATACTCATTTGCCTAATAATTCGGCACACAGTTTATATTTTGATATCTCTGTGCAGTCTTTATACAAAGAATGATACACTGATTTCACAACCATGTGACATAGATGTATAATCTTTTTCTTTCAGCTAAGCGACACGTCAAGAGAAAAACACCTTTAGCGGCTCTGCAGTCACTACGGGAGTCTGAGAATAACACAGAGGCATCACGGCCCCTGATACAGTCTGCTAATGGTTCTGTTAGCGCGTTACCGCTATCGCCGATTTGTGTGGTGCAGCATGGTGGAGTCGCTGTGACCGCTGGACAATGTGAAATGTCATATTCAAACGGCGCACCGTCATTGATCAACCCAGCGACAACCCAGCGGTGCCCGGAAGTAATCGCCCCGCCCCGAAAGCATAAACAAAACATGCTACAGAGCCACCTGTCACGACCAGCACCGCAAATAACACAGTACACCAGAGTCGTGAATATTCAAGCGGCGCGCCGTCATCGATCAACCCCCTGACAACACAGCTGTGCCAGGAAGTAATCGCACCACCCCGAAAGCATAAACAAAAAACAAAGCACACTACAGAGCCACCTGCCGCGACCAGCACAGCGAATAAAACAGTACAGCAGAGTCGTGAAGAGCTTGATAGAGAGATTGATCAGCTTGCTGACGGTAAGCGCCCCACCATAGAGCCAATCATTATACGGGTGTCTGATACTGTGCAGCCAGCAAACACAGCTCTTGCCGGAACATTTAATTCACTTAATGGCGTAAATCAGTTAAAGAGGTCGTTACCGCTAGTGGTTAATGCTAGTAAAAATCGGAGAGTTTGTGCTACGGAGTCGACCCCTGCCCCCAATGTGGAGTCTGTATCTGCTCCAGATTCGGAACAGGAGTCTGAGTCCTCTGGTTGGGGCGCTGCTGAAGCAGCTGTGTTTCTGGAATTGTATCCCATGCACTTATGGTGTAAAATTGTGGGACCCAAAGTTATTTCTTTCTCAAACACTTTTGATAAATTATTATCAAACCCAAAACCAACACATGTAGATATGACAGAACTATACGCACTCCAAAACGCACGTGAGGGTATTTCAAAAGTTGCAGATATCGTGTTATGCCGCAATATGGTCGGTTATGGGCTGCATAAAACCTCTAAAATCAAATTACCATGGTATAATAGGGCTAGAGTTCTAAAACGAGCTCTAAAAATGTGGGTGTGCGCTAAACGATCGCTGGCCTCTAGAAGGCGGCGAGGGGGCTCACGGCCCGCAATAGCCCAACAGCACCCTCAGTTGGTGATACAGTAGCCGGCCCAACCCCCACATAGTCAAGATACCCCCACAAATGCTACTGGAGCCGAGCCGGGGGATGGTGAGTCTGTGTGTGTCTGTGTGTGTGAGAGTGTGTGTGTGTATGAGTGATTGAGTGTGTGTGTGTGTGTGTGTGCAGGCAGATATGATTGTGTGATGTCTGTTTATATGTATTTTTGTGTTTCAAATGTGTTTATGCGTGTATGTACAGTATATGTCTGTATATGTTTGTGTGTGCGTGACTGCGTGCAGCCTCCCACTGTCTCTGGGGGGGCGCCGTGCGGCCTCCCGCTGTGTATAGATGGCGCTGTGCGGCCTCCTGCTGTGTATAGATGGCTACGTGCGGCCTCCTGCTGTGTATAGATGGCGCTGTGCGGCCTCCTGCTGTGTATAGATGGCGCCGTGCGGCCTCCCGCTGTGTATAGGTGGCGCCATGCGGCCTCCTGCTGTGTATAGATGGCTACGCGCAGCCTCCTGCTGTGTATAGATGGCACCGTGCGGCCTCCCGCTGTGTATCGATGGCTACGTGCGGCCTCCCGCTGTGTATAGATGGCTACGTGCGGCCTCCCGCTGTGTATAGATGGCACCGTGCAGCCTCCCGCTGTGTATAGATGGCTACGTGCGACCTCCCGCTGTGTATAGATGGCGCTGTGCGGCCTCCTGCTGTGTATAGATGGTGCTGTGCGGCCTCCTGCTGTGTATAGATGGCGCTGTGCGGCCTCCTGCTGTGTATAGATGGCGCTGTGCGGCCTCCTGCTGTGTGTAGATGGCGCTGTGCGGCCTCCTGCTGTGTGTAGATGGCGCTGTGCGGCCTCCTGCTGTGTGTAGACGGCGCCGTGCGGCCTCCTGCTGTGTGTAGACGGCGCCGTGCGGCCTCCCGCTGTGTATAGATGGCGCTGTGCGGCCTCCCGCCGTGTATAGATGGCTACGTGTGCTCAATATTGAGTCATACAATTAATGTAAGGCTATGTGCCCACGATGCAGAAATGCTCCGGATTTTTTTTGAGCGTTTCTGCATCTCCCTGGCAGAAAAAACGCATGCGGATTTTACATGCGTTTTTCCTGCCAGGGACATGCGGATGTGAAGCGTTCTTCACTTGCAATTCCGCATGTGGGTTGACAAGCGATTTTAGCATCACTTGGAAAGTGCTTGACAACTTGGTCACACTATATAAATCCATGCAACCGGCATGGATTTATATAGTGTGACCGTAAAAGAATGGTAAAAAATAAAAAATAAATATATACTTACCTTCTGATGGCCTGCCAACGTCAGCGGTCGCGTGACCCGTCACATGACTAAATGACGTCACGGCAGGTCCTTTTCAGACCATCGTGAGCTGCCAGCAAGCCAGGACGCATCGGATAAAGACACTGGGGGCCATCAGAAGGTAAGTATGATATTTATTTTTTATTTTATTCTTTTTTTTTACAGGTACTATGGTACCCGGGTCTGGAGGAGAGTCTACCATCCGCACATTGAAACGCATGGATTCTGCATGTACAGATGCAGTGATGCGGATTAGATGCATTCCAATGCAAGTCAATGGCGGCGAAAACGCAGCGCTTCCGCAAAATAATTGGTAGTGCTGTGGATTTTTCCACAATGATAATCCGCAGCGGAAATTTCCACAGCATGTGCACAGCACATGCGGATTATCATTGGGGAACATGGCAGACCTTCTACCAAGCGTTTTTTTAAGCGTTTCTGCAGCGGAATTGCTTAAAAAACGCATAGTGGGCACACAGCCTAAAAACAAATATTATAATTAATATTGTGCCAAATTAATTTCACGTCAACTATCACATGATCTATCACAGGGGATCATGTGACATGTGATACATCAGGTGTGTGTGTGTGTGTGGGGGGCCCGCGCCTTCTAAACTGCCCGGGGCCCTTGCTACTCTTAATCCACCCCTGTGCTGCCGTCAGAGAGAGTAATTGACTCGCCCCCTGGGCCGTGGGGTACCTGGAACTGGGCTTCTGTACGATGCTGGGGGTAGTAGTGGCAACCCGATCCCGTGGCTCAGGGTGGTCAGACCAAATTGTGGCGGTCTATTTATCAGTGTTTTGAATGTCTGACTACGCCACCCGTGGATTGCGGTCAGAGATAACAGCCGCTGCAAGGCAGACCGCTGAGGCTGGTGTTGGTGTGCAGCACAGGGGTAGGATAACTCCCCACGGGAAGAGTGCAGCCTCAGGGCAGTGTAGGTGGATGCTGGGGGTGATGGTGCCGGCGCAGCAAAGATCATACTGAGTCCAATGGTGCAGTCCAGGGTTTTTACTCACAGTTGTTATCCATGTCACTTCTGTCAGCAATGACTGCCCAAGCCGTGCTGCGTCCACCAGGTGAGGAGCTCGGTCAACCCGCAGGCAATTCAGGAGTATGGCACAGGACCCCCTTGTGTCCTTTCTCTGGCCTCTTGTGCCCCACCAGTGACCAAACTTCTGTCCAGCTACCGCGGACCGTGTCGGGTAAGCGTTGGCCTCCGCTTCCCGCTATCCTATATGGTGCCTTCCTAGCAGGTTTGGCGGGGGGTCGCACCAATAGATGATCACGACCTCCGGTTCTTGGCTGAGGGATGATTTACCTCCACCAACTTGGGAATCCGGTACACTTCCACAGCCTGACCCTTCACCCGATATAACGTGGGTTTGCAACGCTTGCTGTCCGTTCTGCTCTCTTAGGGTCCCTTCTGCCTTCTTGTTTCTGGAGCCCTTCCACTCCTCTGTCTCTTCTCCTTCCTTCCTTCTCCTTCTCCTCTTCTCCTCTCTGGCCCCAGCCTTCTCTCTAGGCCTGCCTCGTGGAGCTGAGCTGAGGCTGAGCTCAGGCTCCCTGTCAGCTCTCTCTCCCTTCTCTGAACTCACTGAACTTCTAAGATGGCTCCCACCTTTTATCTGCTTCTTTGTGTCTGAGCCCAGGTGACCTGCACCCAATGAGCTCCTTCCTATGCTCCAGAAACCGTCCCCTCTGCTCCTACATCACTGGGTTCTCTCCCCCCTCCCCACTCCAGCCAGGGACATGGTCAGTTGTGCCTGCATAAATGGGAGCACCGTCGAGCTGTCCCCCGGAAATGGGGTGAGTGTGTGTATGCAGCTAACTGAGCCCTGGTCCACACTCCATCCTTACCTGGGAGTGGAATATCACACCTCTGGTTGAGGTGCAATACCCCTGTAGCAACCGAACTCTCGGGGCGCTACATTCCTGCCTGGTGAACCACAGCACGTCCTCGGGCTGGAAAAGAGCAAAAACATTTGATTTACAAGACATGCAGAATTAAAGTTTTTCTTTTTGTTTTTTTTTACGTTAGAAAACGGCCGACATTATTCAATTCCCTTTATGGGAAACACTTTCATCATGCAAAACATTTTCAATATCATGTAACTCTCCTAGCAGCATATATAACAATTATATATATAAAACTTTTTCAGGTAAAACATTTTTTAAGTAAATTCTCTTCTTCACATTTTTCAATAAAGTGCAAACTTGGCAAACTTTTAACAGGAGGGACCCGTTCGTAAACCCTCAACGTAGGCCCTGGGGTGGCTGCAGGGCATAGCTGATCCAGCTGCTGGACCTCATCTTCGGCCACCTCTAACGGGTTTTTGTTCTGAGGTCAGTTGTTGTAGTTTCCTATAAAACCAGTAGGGGGCACTTTAAGAAGTGCAAATATATACAAAGTTGACCGCTCCCAGTCCTCGGCCGGATCGTTCACTAAGTTGACTGCTCCCAGTCCTCAGCCGGTTTTAACTGACCCGATGCCGGGTAACTCTATGTAACAGTCTCTTTACCCAGGCGGGTAACTATATACATTTGTACGCTGCTGCTCATCAGTAGCGGTGTCCTCCTTGCGCACCTTCTTCCTCCTCATAATATTCTTCAGACCCGTCCGGGTCCTCAGCAGTGTGACTCTCTGCGCCCACCCGGTGGATGTTGAGGGCATACCCGCCCCTTGCGCCGCGGTGCAGTAGGCCTTGCGGCGGGGCCTGGAGAGGGCCGCTGTTGATGACGCCCGGGATCGGCGGCTCCACCAGGGGGCCCGGGAGCAGGCTGACACTGGCAGCGTCCGGGACAGGGAGATTCCTCTTACCTGCTCCCGCGACCACTCCAGCATCACGCGTCTTCTCCTGGCGCTGGTCGGGACCCGCGACGGCTGGGGCACTTCGGATGCTGGGCAGCTTAGTCTGCTGCCGGTCTGCCATCTTGCTCTCCATTCCTGATGTCTTCCTCCCCCCTGGTTAACCATGGCCTACCTTCCGGCGATCCTCTTCTGTAGGCCGCGGCTCCGCTCGCGATGCTCTGGGTGAGGACCTTGCGTCGCGGGGTGATGACGTCGGCGTCCGCCGGATCTCCTTCCAGGACCTTGAGCAGCGTCTGGACGTAGGGCGGGGCTTCAGGTTTCACGCGGTTTTTGGTGTCCACGCCCCTCTTCTTCCCGCGCGGCGTCCCGAAGATGGCGCCTTTTGGCGGGAAACGGCCCCAAATGGTGGGAAACTTCACTCAGGTAAGTATAAAGTCTTTTCAGGCACGCAATACCCATTTGTGGCGGGTTGGTCACGATCCTGCCGACTACGCCGAAGCTGACTCGCCCCCTGGGCCGTGGGGTACCCGGAACCGGGCTTCTGTACGATGCTGGGGGTAGTAGTGGCAACCCGATCCCGTGGCTCAGGGTGGCCAGACCAAATTGTGGCGGTCTATTTATCAGTGTTTTGAATGTAAGACTACGCCACCCGTGGATTGCGGTCAGAGATAACCGCTGCTGCAAGGCAGACCGCTGAGGCTGGTGTTGGTGTGCAGCACAGGGGTAGGATAACTCCCCACGGGAAGAGTGTAGCCTCAGGGCAGTGTAGGTGGATGCTGGGGGTGATGGTGCCGGCGCAGCAAAGATCACACTGAGTCCAATGGTGCAGTCCAGGGTTTTTACTCACAGTTGTTATCCATGTCACTTCTGTCAGCAATGACTGCCCAAGCCGTGCTGCGTCCACCAGGTGAGGAGCTCGGTCAACCCCCAGGCAATTCAGGAGTATGGCACAGGACCCCCTTCTGTCCTTTCTCTGGCCTCTCGTGCCCCACCAGTGACCAAACTTCTGTCCAGCTACCGCGGACCGTGTTGGGTAAGCGTTGGCCTCTGCTTCCCGCTATCCTATATGGTGCCTTCCTAGCAGGTTTGGCGGGGGGTCGCACCAATAGATGATCACGACCTCCGGTTCTTGGCTGAGGGATGATTTACCTCCACCAACTTGGGAATCCGGTACCCTTCCACAGCCTGACCCTTCAGCCGATATAACGTGGGTTTGCAACGGTTGCTGTCCGTTCTGCTCTCTTAGGGTCCCTTCTGCCTTCTTGTTTCTGGAGCCCTTCCACTCCTCTGTCTCTTCTCCTTCCTTCCTTCTCCTTCTCCTCTTCTCCTCTCTGGCCCCGGCTTTCTCTCTAGGCCTGCCTCGTGGAGCTGAGCTCAGGCTGAGCCTCGGCTCCCTGTCAGCTCTCTCTTCTAAGATGGCTCCCACCTTTTATCTGCTTCTTTGTGTCTGAGCTCAGGTGACCTGCACCCAATGAGCTCCTTCCTATGCTCCAGAAACCGTCCCCTCTGCTCCTACATCACTGGGTTCTCTCCCCCCTCCCCACTCCAGCCAGGGACATGGTCAGTTGTGCCTGCATAAATGGGAGCACCGTCGAGCTGTCCCCCGGAAATGGGGTGAGTGTGTGTATGCAGCTAACTGAGCCCTGGTCCACACTTCATCCTTACCTGGGAGTGGAATATCACACCTCTGATTGAGGTGCAATACCCCTGTAGCAACCGAACCCTCGGGGCACTACATAATCAAGAGACCCTTCATTATCAACATGGATCCCTCGGGGCGCCCCGGCCGACACTGGATATTGATAGTGTTCTGCAATGATAAAAAGGCCATATTTTTTTCGATAGCTACGGGTTGGAGCCAAATAATATCTTATTTCCCCGTGATTTTGTGACATTCTTGAATAGGAACTGTGTGACATATGCCTATCAAAATTGCCAGTTGCAAGATACATTTAGCAGTGTGTGCGGACATTTCTGTGTTTTTTTTCTGTATCATTTTGCCCGGGGCCTGACCTATACCAAGATATTGAGCTTCTTCAATGCAAATTTAAATCAAAATGGGGAGATAGTGAGCCGGTTTCTGAAGGATAATCTATGCCCTGCACATTCAACATATAGAACAAGCTACCTTAAGGCTGTGTGCCCACGATGCGTTTTTTAAGCGTTTCCGCAGTGGCAAAAACGCTGCAGAAACGCTTGAAAAAAGCATGGTAGAAGGCCTGCCATGGTCCCCAATGATAATGAAATTTCCGCTGCGGATTATCATTGAGGAAAAAAACGCAGCACTACCAATTATTTTGCGGAAGTGCTGCATTTTCGCCGCCATTGACTTGCATTGAAACGCATGGATTCCGCATCACGGTATATGTAGATGCGCATTCCATGAGTTCCAATGTGCGGATGGTACCCGGGTCTAGGGGACAGGAGACTCTCCTCCGGACCCGGATACCATAGAACCTGTGAAAAAAATAATAAAATAAAAAATAAATATTATATTTACCTTCTGATGGCCCCCGCTGCGCTCGTCCTCCCTTGCCGGCAGATCGCGGTGGACTGAAGGACCTGCGCTGACGTCATAGTCATGTGATGGCAGGTCCTTCAGTGCAGTGTACTGGGATCTGCTGGCAGCCAGGACGGAGTGAAGCAAGACTCCGGGGGCCATCAGAAGGTAAGTATAGATTTATTTTTTTATTTTTAACCATTCTTTAAGGTCACACTATATAAATCCATGCCGGTTGCATGGATTTATATAGTGTAACCAAGTTGACAAGCACTTTCCAAGTGATGCTAAAATCGCTTGGAAAGCGCTTGATAACCCACATGTGGAAATGCATGTGAAGAACACTTCACATCCGCTTGTCCCTGGCAGGAAAAACAATCCGCATGCGTTTTTTTCTGCCAGGGAGATACAGAAACGCTCAGGAAAAATCCGGAGCATTTCTGCATCGTGGGCACATAGCCTTATAAGCAACGTTGTTTGGCCCTTTGTAATAACAGCTAAAATTATCATTATATTTACAGATGCAATAATGAATTCTTTGTTTGCTTTTAGCTGACTACACTGCCCCCATCACTCTATCAGCTGCTAACACTGGACACTATCTGATCAGGATGAGGCGGTGCTGGGTTAGTGGCCACTTTATCTGGTAGCCAGGGCACGTAGCCAGTAATCACTCTAAAACAGTCTCTGGTTGTGCTGAAAATTATGTGTAGAGGTCAGCGGTCTGAGACACACTTGTACAATGCCGATATTACTATATATTATGAAATACTTTTTATTTCTACATTATTCTGAACACTTATAAAACATATTTTATTAAGTCCAACATCTTATTTTATTGTAATGATTTTGTATCATTCTGTAATTTGGGTGAAATGTGTTGTGTCTGATATATTCTATTTTTTTATAAAATCATTACAACTTATAAAGTGTCTATCAAATTTATTGTGCAGTACAACAACATGTTAATAATAATCGGGAATCACACTACCATAATATTGTGAATCACACCGCCGTATAATATGGATCAATTAATCGTGATAGTAACACATCAAATTTGTCATACATAATATGCCACTATCAAATCAAATTTATTGTGTAGTACAACAACATGTTAATAATAATTGGGCAATTAATTGATAGTAACATAATCAAATCAATTAATCAAAATTAAATGATTTGATAATGCACCCTATCAATTTTAATTGATACACTAATATAACACTATCAATTTCATTGGGGCATAGGAGCGGGGTCACGCTCTGCAAAAAGGGGAGGGGTTAGACCGTTTGATACACTTTGATAGGGGCGGGGCACCTGTCAGATTGAGTTTGATGGATGAATTCTCTGCTACTACCATCCTCATCGCAGCGCCTACAATTATCTAATTGACAGGGATGCTCCTCGGATCCGACATTCATGGCTTAGCCTATAGACAGCTTTGGTGCATCTGAAACAGATCCCAACGAGAGATCCTATTAGCTTGTTGGATCTGTTACATTTTTTTATCAGCTCACTTTTTTTGCACTATTCTTTAATTATTTTTTTCCGCAATTTAATTTGGGTATTTTTGTACTCTGAAAAAAAAATAGTAAATGAATAAAAAAAGTAATAAAAAAGGAAAAAAAAACATACTAAAAAAGAAATGAAAAATTATTTATTAGTGCTGACAGGAAATAAAAATATTTCAGACCTGTTGTTACACACAGGCAGACATGAATTATGGTTCTTGCATAGTATAGAAGTCGACCAGGGATGAACATGTTAAGAGCGTATGACAAAGTATTTTCTTTATACCAGCTTGTTAAATTAAATCTCCAGGGCATGAAGACTAATGTGAGCTATTACCAGAGTGAAAACCCAGATGTGTTGGGGAAAAGATAAATAAATAAACTGAAAAGCTAGCAAAAAAATCTAAAATATATGTATTTTAAGGCAAATTAATTTAGTTAAATATTTACATATTTAATGAAAAATATGATTATTTTATACTGCAATAGTAAAAATAAAATGTTGGTAATGTTAGAACATGACCACTAGAGGCACTAGCTCCTGTGCGGTATTTTGTAGGTTTTTATCAAATATATATATATATATATATATATATATATATATATATATATATATATATATATATAGTGATACATTATGTTTAGAAATGTTGATAACCCTCAAAGAGAAAATAGATAGATACATAAAAAATGGGTTTGAAAGCTGTAAAAAAAATATAGTTTCATAATGATTTCTGGCTCTTACCCTCAAGGCATTGCACTACACAGGACTTAAATAGCCATGAAGAAGCTATAAATGGCAGAAGTGCCGAATGCCTGTCCAGTCTTATATACGATTACACAAGAAATGGCGTCAGTAGTAATTCCCAGTAGAGGGAGCCCTCAAAATGAACTGTCAGAGCCAGAAATTACGGGGGTAGTGGCTTTCATGAGCAAGAAAATATGTAATTGTTCTTTGCACAAGCAATCAGCCTGAAAAATGACTGTCACTGAGCAGGCGGTGATTATTGTAACCTGGCGCTGAATGGACAGTGACTGATACAGATTACTGGGTTTTGGCAGGTGGCCCCTGGATTGTAGGTTTCTTATAATATAAGTCGTCTCATGCATTGATACAGAAATGTAAAAACTATCCCTGTATGAAAATATATCTGTAACGGGTCTGGGAGGTGGAACCTCTGAGCAACTATACAAAGGGGCAGTCCTTGTAAGGAAGCGGGTGGCTCCCAGGGAAGACAGGCAGGAGGTCACGGCAAGTGACAGGGACAGTCTCTTGACAGGCGGATGGTCACGGCAAGTGACAGCAGGGTAAGAGTCTCTAGATGGGCAGGTGGTCACGGCAAGTGACAGCAGGGAGAGAGTCTCTAGATAGGCTAGCAGGCAGGTAGCAGGTGAGCGCTCCCAGGTGAGCGGGCAAGAGTCTCTGGACAGGCAGGTGGTCACGGCAAGTGACGGCAGAGCCTCCAGGTAGGCTAGCAGGCAGGTAGCAGGTGAGCGCTCCCAGGTGAGCGGGCAAGAGTCTCTGGACAGGCAGGTAGTCACGGCAAGTGACGGCGGAGCCTCCAGGTAGGCTAGCAGGCAGGTAGCAGGTGAGCGCTCCCAGGTGAGCGGGCGGGCAGATCCATAGACAGACTGACAGGAGTTGGAAGGCAGACTGTCGGACCGCAGGAATGCAAGCAGATAGACTGGAACCAGGTAGGTATCAAGCAGAGATCTGGTAGGTAACTGGCAGGTATCTGGTAACGGGACCTGAGGGCTGAAGCAGAGTTGAAAGGCTTTGCAACAACATTGCTCGGGCACCTCCATTTTGGAGGAGGTGCCTTATATATGTTGAGATCCTCCGGCCATTGGCCGGGGACTCCTTAGGACAACGCGCGCGGCCCCTTTAAGAGAGGGGGAGCGGGCGCGCGCGGCCTAAGCACAGAGGCCGGGAAGCAGCACGCGCTGCCAGCAGAGCGGGAGGAAGCTGCCGGGCATGGAGCGGAGAGGTGAGGGGAACAGCGTCCCTGCCTAGCAGGAGGCAGGGACGCCGACGCTACAATATCTAGTCTTGGGGTACAGGACAATGACAATCACACTTGGGGTACAGGACAATGACACTGACACTTGGGGTACAGGATAATGACACTATCACTTGGGGTACTGGATAATGACCATGACATTTGGGGTACAGGACAATGGCCATGACAATTGGGGTACAGGACAATGAATACTGACACTTGGGGTAAAGAATAATGACATGCTGAAATTTGGGGTACAGAATAATTATATGACACTTGAGTTATAGGATAATGACATAGTGACACTTGGGTTATGAGACAATAACACACTGACACTTTGGGTACAGAAAAAAGATAAACTGACACTTGGGGTTCAGGATACTTACACTTTGAGGCTAAGTGCCCACGATGCAGAAATGCTGCATATTTTTTCCGCTTCTCCCTGGCAGGAAAAACGTATGCGGATTTTACATGCGTTTTTCCTGCCAGGTAGAAGCCTTTGTCAAGCGTTTTTGCATGCATTTCTGCATGCGGGTTATCAAGCGCTTTTCCAAGCGATTTTAGCATCACTTGGAAAAGTGCTTGACAACTTGTTCACACTATATAAATCCATGCAACCAGCATGGATTTATAGTAGTGTAACCAAGTTAGTTAAAAAAAAAAAGAATAAGAAAAATAAAAAATAAAGATTATACTTACCTTCCGATGTCCTCCAGGTATTTTCTCTGCTGTGACCGGTGTCTTGGGCGGCTCGCGGTTGTGTGAAGGACCTGCGGTGACGTCATTGAGTCATGTGACAGGTCACATGACTCAATGACGTCATGGCAGGTCCTTCACAACACCGCGACCCATACAGCAGACCAGACGGAGGGGAGAAAACATCGGGAGGACATCGGAAGGTAATCTTTATTTTTTATTTTAAATTTTTTTTTTTACAGTTTCTATGGTACCCAGGTCTGGATGAGAGTCTCCTCTCCTCCAGACCTGGGTACCATCCGCACATTGAACCGTGTGATATCCGCTTGTGCACATGCAGTGATGCGGATGTCACGCGGTCCAACGCAAGTCAATGGCGGCGATTACGCTGCGTGTCCGCAAAATTAATGGACATGCTGCGTATTTTTCTGCAATGATATTCCCCAGCGGAAATTTCCGCAGCATGTGCACAGCACATGCGGATTATCATTGGGGACCATGGGGCACGTATTACAAAGCGTTTTTTAAGCATTTTCGCTGCGGAAATTCCGCAGCAAAAACGCTTGAAAACGCATAGTGGGCACACAGCCTGAAGCTTGGAGTTCAGGATAATTATATGACACTTTAGGTACAGGACAGTGATGCTGACATGGTGTGCAGAACAATGACCCTGACACTTGGGGTACAGGACAATGATACTGACACTTGAGGTACAGGATAATGACACACTGACACTTGGGGTACAGGATAACGACACACTGACACAGGGTGCAGGACAATGACTCTGATAGGCGGGCTACAGAACAATGACACTGACACTTGGGGTACAGGACAATAATACCCTGACACTTGGGGTACATGCCAATGACGCTGACACTTGGGGTGCAGGACATCACTGAGATTTGCAGTAGTAGAAGCAGGGCTGATTTTAGTGTGGCTGTGTGCATTAATTAAAACTGGTAGGCTGAGGAAGCTCAGGAGCTGAACTCCGATCGCTGCTGTTATCCATTTAAAAAGGTCATCCCACGAACAAAGAACATTTTAATCAATAGATCTTGGAATAATAATAAGTTCCACAATTGAATGTGTAAAAAAAAGTTCAATGTCTGGCACCCACACCAAACAGCCATTCTCGGTGTTGGAGGCAGCGGAGTGTCAGATCCCGACCAATCAAACATTGAGGATAAGGATAGGTCGTCAATGATAAAGTAGTGGACAACCTCTTTAAATAATAATAAAAAATCTATGCAAGTCTGGCAGGGCCGTCATCAGGGCAATACTGCCCTTACTGCTGTATGGGGCCCTTCTACTTCCCGGGCCCTTAGGGACAACAGTTAGGCGCATGATGCACCCGGCAGATGGAAATGAGTGCAGTACCTTTAATCCGCAGCCGGGAGCATCATGGTTCTGGTCTTGTGACATGATGCGCGCTCATCTTCAACCCGGAGCAGAGCAGCGGCGTGCCGCATGTGCTGTGGGGACGGCACCGGGCGGTAAGTGTGTGTATGTGTGTGTTGCGCTGCTGAAGGAGGGGAGGCTGTTGAAGGAGGGGAGGCTGCTGAGGGAGGGGAGGCTGCTGAAAGAGGGGTGGCTGCTGAAGGAGGGGAGGCTACTGAGGGAGGGGAGGCTGCTGAAGGAGGGGAGGTTGCTGAGGAAGGGGAGGCTGCTGAAGGAGGGGAGGCTGCTGAGGGGATGCTGGTGAGGGAGGGGAGGCTGATGAAGGAGGGGAGGCTGCTGAGGGAGGGGAGGTTGCTGAGGGGATGCTGGTGAGGAAGGGGAGGATGAAGGAGGGGAGGCTGCTGAGGGGATGCTATTGAGGGAGGGAGGCTGCTGAGGGGATGCTGGTGAGGGAGGGGGGCTGTTGAGGGGATGCTGGTGAGGGAGGGGAGGCTGCTGAGGGGATGCTAGTGAGGGAGGGGAGGCTGGTGAGGGAGGGGAGGCTGCTGAGGGGATGCTGGTGAGGGAGGGGAGGCTGCTGAAGGAGAGGAGGCTGCTGATGGGATGCTGGTGAGGGAGGTGAGGTGGCTGAGGGGATGCTGGTGAGGGAGGGGAAGCTGCTGAAGGAGGGGGGGCTGCTGAGGGGATGCTGGGGAGGGAGTGGAGGCTGCTGAGGGGATGCTGGTGAGGGAGGGGGGGCTGTTGAGGGGATGCTGATGAGGGAGGGGAGGCTGCTGAGGGGATGCTAGTGAGGGAGAGGAGGCTGCTGAAGGAGGGGAGGCTGCTGAAGGGAGGCTGATGAAGGAGGGGAGGCTGGTGAGGGAGGGGAGGCTGCTGAAGGAGAGGAGGCTGCTGAGGGGATGCTGGTGAGGGAGGTGAGGTGGCTGAGGGGATGCTGGTGAGGGAATGGAGGCTGCTGAGGGGATGCTGGTGAGGGAGTGGAGGCTGCTGAAGGAGGGGAGGCTGCTGAGGGGATGCTGGTGAGGGAGGGGAGGCTGGTGAGGGGATGATGGTGAGGGAGTGGAGGCTGCTGAGGGGATGCTGGTGAGGGAGGGGAAGCTGCTGAACACGGGGAGGCTGCTGAGGCGATGCTTGTGAGGGAGTGGAGGCTGCTGAGGGGATGCTGGTGAGGGAGGGGAGGCTGGTGAGGGGATGATGGTGAGGGAGTGGAGACTGCTGAGGGGATGCTGGTGAGGGAGGGGAAGCTGCTGTAGGAGGGGAGGCTTCTGAGGGGATGCTGGTGAGGGAGTGGAGTCTGCTGAGGGGATGCTGGTGAGGGAGGGGAAGCTGCTGAAGGAGGGGAGGCTGCTGAGTGGATGCTGGGGAGGAAGTGGAGGCTGCTGAGGGGATGCTGGTGAGGGACTGGAGCCACATTCCCCCTTTACTTGATAATTTTTTTATGTTATCACTTTGAGTTATCATGTTTTGAGGTGTATTTATATTCTAGAATTTAGAGTTTTTTAATGAATACCAATAAAGATATTTTTAGTAGTATATAATCGGTGAATATATATGCAAAAATATACCCTGTTTACATTTATTAATTCGGTGATCGCAGGCTGCGGCTGCGGCGGTCTGCAGGTGGCAGTGGCGGGCTAGCTGAGGCGGTGGTGGGCAAGTGGCGGCGGTGGGCAAGCTGAGGCAGCCATTAGATTCTTCTTGACTGGACGGCGGGCGCGGCGGTGCCACTGGCTGTGTGAGTAGCTAACTTAAAGGGGTATTCCCATCTCCAAGATCCTATCCCAATATGTAGTAGGTGTAATAATAATAATATTAGCAAACATCTCCAATTAGAAATGTAGTATATTTTTTCTGATTCGCTATCTCTCTTTCCTCATGTGCAGGAATCGCAGGACCTTAGGTATTCATGGTTACGTCCACTGATAAAGTCACAGTTAGTTAGCAAGTTACCAGAGGTCGTAACCATGGATACCTAAGGTCCTGCGATGCCTGCACATGAGGTAAGAGAGATAGTGAATCAGAAAAAATATACTACATTTCTAATTGGAGATATTTGCTAATATTATTATAATTACACCTACTACATATTGGGATAGGATCTTGGAGATGGAAATACCCCTTTAAGTCCATGTATTAATTTGTCCACCATTTCAGTACGTGATTTTATGATGTAATCATTCCCTCCCCTTCCACTTTCCAACCCCCAATATAAATGTATAAGCTACTGGATGACCCTGAGCGATGCTACAAAACCAAATGCCATATTACAACATCAGGCGGCATCGCTCAGGATTCTCCATTAGCTTATACATTTTGGTTGGGGAGGGAATGTTAAGACCCGGACCTTCAAGAGGGGAATGCATGGCATTATTATGCATTGTTTTTGTGGCGCCCCTGAGGGTTCAGTCACCACAGGGGTACTGCACCTCAGATGAGGTGTGGTATCTCCTCTTCCAGGTAAGGATGGAGCATCTCACAGGACCCCACTTCACCACTCAACACTACACCACTCCTGTCCTGAAGGGGGCCTAAATGCACCAGGGTGCTGCCCCGGCCCGGGATAGAGGAGATGGGGGAACCAAAGATAGGGAGAACCATGTAGTGGGTGAGGGTGGAGGACACACTTTTAGGAAACACTTATTCATTCATATTTAATCTACGGCCATCTTAAGTTCAAGGTCTTTGATTGAGGGTCTTCTGTCAGGGTCCAGCAAGAGGCTGTAGCGGGCGGAAGGTTCGCGGTCCTCATACTCTGGCCTTGAGACGAGGAGCGGGTCAGAGTTAACCACTGTCTCTACCCGGTCAAGGTCCTGTCCTAAGAAGGCCTGGAGGGGAGCAGAGGAGATAGGCTCCACAGGCAAAAGGATCCCAGGGGGATACGGACGGAGCGGAGTCGCCACCTGTATTCTTTATTCTGGCCTAGTCAGAGGGATTCCTGCTGCAAGAGGGGTAACCGGCCCCCGATATCTGACTTTGCTACTTCACGTCTCAGTCAGAAAAGCCCGGAGGCTTAGTGGATCCCAGGGGAATACGGACGGAGCGGAGTCGCCACCTGTATCTCTTAAACTCCGTTTATCCAGTGGGACCCGGCCTTACACCACGTTCATACCACACACAGTCAGGAGAAGACTTAGTGGGAGAACAACTTACCAAGGAGAGGAACACACACCAGAGGGGTCTCGACAGGTGCTCCTCATCTACCTGGGAAGTGCTGAAACCCCTTCCCGGTGGCTGCAGTACGCCGTGTGTAGCAGAGAGAAGCTTTGCAGCTGAAAGTTCATCCCAAGTGAGTAAAGGCCCGGATGACTTCACACACCGCCTCAGCCTGTTATTTCCTGCGCGGCATTGCTCCCACCATTCCTCCTCACACTGCCCTGAGGCCTACTCAGCCTGTGGGGAGCCGTCCCATCTTAGCTGCCCATAACACCAGCCTCAGTGGACTGTAGCAGCGCTGGTGTCCTTCACCGGAAACCGCAGGTGGCGTAGTTGAAAATACCACTCATCCTCAAAAGCCCATTATTTTTATGTGACAGCCCTGGGCAAGGAACGGGTCAAGGCCACGACTGCATCCCCTGCAACCCCTACACTGACCTGGCTCCGAGTAACCCCACCGCTCAGGGAGGGCTAGTGCATCACATTTTCCTCTCCTGAAAGGGTTAATGTGGCTGGAATGGTTTCCCGCCATGCTGGGGATTGGTTCAGGTAGCCAGCCTGTCAGTGGGGTGTTGCAGGGGGAAGACTACTTCTTCCCTATGCGACAGCTGCTGAAAGGGTCCTAATATTTATTAAACATTGGTGGTGCAGGGTATTAAAGATGGCGGCGCCTGAGGAGAGTGTCAGTCCTTAGACGCTGCTCATCTAGTGCTGCTGTCCGCCCGCCCTCCCTACATATATGTTTATATTCGTCACGGCCTTGGGGTTAGTCGTTCAGGAGACTGAATGGACACCAGGTTGGTAAGGTAAACGGGCTTGAGCTTATGGCTAAGCTGCAGCGTTATAAGAGTTTTATTAAAGTTAAATCTGCGTATGTCATGTTTATTGAGTGTGTTAAATTAGGTTTTTTGAAAGTAAGGTTAATATGCAGTATAATGCCATGATTGATGGAATTTGCAATCAGAAATACAGATTATAAAAAAAAAGCCCCCCACATAATAAGTAATAGAACAATAAAATGTATCTGATCCTGCAACAAAAGGTCATCTGAGGCCTCTTCTAGCCTACGAAATTGGCACAAGTGCAATAAAGTCATGGGGCCGCCTACGTCCTGCTGAAAAACTAAAATAGTACTTCTTATTGAACCAGTTGAGCATACAGGTGCACTATACCATGGCTACAAAGCAAATTTAAACACAATGATAAACTGTAGACTTCTTGGCGCACATTTTAATCCAAGTGAGTAAGTCATCTGTCAGCGACAAAGTGACCTCCTTTAGATGGGACCCTACACTAAAGAGACTTACCGCTCACATCCTGCTGTCTGGTAGGCTGCAGAAGCAAGTGGCAAAGGGAATAATTGGACAGGAAGTCTATTGCTCCATTCTCTACCATAAATGTGAACTGTAATCTGGTGATCATGACATGGATCCTGTAGAGTGCCTCGATCCCTGAAGGGGCCCTGTAAGGATAAGGGCTTTGCTTTGGAAATTTCCCTCCACCCAACGTCAAATTAGAGCAGAACAATAACACACTAATATTTGGGGTACAGGACAATGACACTTGGGGTACATGATAACAACATACTGATAATTGAGGGAAGGACAATGACACTGACACTTGGGGAAAATGCAGAACCAGTTTTAGACAAAGTGGGGCCCTGGGCAAAAGTTTAAAGTGGGACCCCAAATGCTCACATAGTGCACCAACACACCAAAACATTTTGGTTGCATTTACATGCGCTAAGTTCAAGCTGTTAAATAAGTGTGATAGACTTTGAATTTGTTCGGCACTTGTTTTCCGGTGTCACGGGGATTCCTCGACAGAGAGGGGCAAGAAGACCGCAGCATCTGGTTTCACAAACTCCTGCTCTAGTTAGAAGTACTTCAAGAGTACTTATACACATATGACGCGCCCCCTGGGCCGTGTGTGGGGGAATACCCGGAGCCGGGTCTCTGTGTAATGCTGGGGGTTTGTAGTCTCCGTGGCGGCGACCCGGTCAAGTGGCTCAGGGTGGTCAAACCAGTGGCGGATCTGTTCATTTGGTGTTTAAATGTCAGACTACGCCACCCGTGGATTGCGGTCACTGAGAACCGCCGCTGCGGGGCAGACTGCTGAGGTTGATGTTGTGTGCGCAGCAGAGGGTAGTATAACTCCCCACGGGAGGAGTATAGCCTCAGGGCAGTGAGTGCAGATGGTGGGGGTGATGGTGCGCGGGAGCAACAGTAATGACTCAGAGTCCAGTGATGCAGTCCTGGGTCTTTACTCACAGTTTTACACTCCAAGCCACTTCTGCAGGTAATGGCTGCCCACGTCGTACTGTGCTCACCAGGTGAGGGGCTCGGCCAACTCCCAGGTACCTTTGGAATGCTTTTCAGGACCCCCTTCGTGTGTCCTTCCTCTGGCCCGTCGTACCCCACAATTGACCACGTTTCTGTCCAGCTGCCTCGGGCCTTGGCGGGCAAACGTATGTTGCGTTTCCCTGGGCCCTATATGGTGCCTTCCTAATGGGTGTAGTGAGGGACCGTAACACGTGCAATGCCACGGCCTCCGGTTACTAGCTGAGGGTAGTTGCTCTCCTCCACTAGATGATGGATCCGGTTCCCTTTCTTGGCCTGACCCCCCTACTCTGGTAGCGGCGGGCGTACGGTGGCGACTGGCCAGTCCGCACCCCTGGGGTCCCTTCACTCCACTCCTGGAGCCTCCTCCGTTCCTCTCCTTTCTTCTCCTCCAGGCCCAGGCCTTGTGACTTGGCCTGCCCGCGGAGCAGAGCTCGTACAGAGCCCCTGCTCCCAGTCTTCTTCTCTCTCTGCTCTCTCACCTCTCTTATATACTCCTCTTTCCAGTGCACCCTGGATCTACTCTCCCCACCCACACACTACCGGGTTCCCCCTTTCTAGGTGTTCCCTCCCCCCACTCCAGCCAGGGACAGGGGCAGTTGTGCTCACTCTTGGGAGCATTGTCGCCCTGCCTCCCGGAAATGTGGTGTAGTGCATGTGGGTGTTAGGGTCCTGAGCCACACTCCATCCTTACCTGGAAGTGATATATCACACCTCTGGGTGAGATGCAATACCTCTGTAGCGACGGAACCCTCGGGGCGCTACACATACACCGTGTGCAGAATTATTAGGCACATGAGTATTTTGATCACATGATACTTTTTATACATGTTGTCCTACTCCAAGCTGTATAGGCTTGAGAGCCAACTACCAATTAAGTAAATCTGATGATGTGCATCTCTGTAATGAGGAGGGGTGTTGACTAATGACATCAACACCCTATATAAGGTGTGCTTAAGTATTAGGCAACTTCCTTTCCTTTGGCAAAATGAGTTAGAAGAGAGATTTGACGGGATCTGAAAAGTCCAAAATTGTGAGATGTCTTGCAGAGGGATGCAGCAGTCTTGAAATTTCCAAACTTTTGAAGCGTGATCACCGAACAATCAAGCGTTTCATGGCAAATAGCCAACAGGGTCGCAAGAAGAGTGTAGGCCAAAAAAGGCGCAAAATAACTGCCCATGAAGTGAGGAAAATCAAGCGTGAAGCTGCCAAGATGCCATTCGCCACCAGTTTTGCCATATTTCTGAGCTGCAATGTGACTGGAGTATCAAAAAGCACAAGGTGTGCAATACTCAGGGACATGGCCAAGGTAAGGAAGGCTGAAAAACGACCACCTTTGAATAAGAAACATAAGATAAAACGTCAAGAATGGGCCAAGAAATACAGTTATATGAAAAAGTTTGGGCACCCCTATTAATCTTAAGTTTATTGTTTTAAAAAAATTGGTGTTTTTGCAACAGCTATTTCAGTTTGATATATGTAATAACTGTTGGACACAGTAATGTTTCTGCCTTGAAATGAGGTTTACTGTACTAACAGAAAATGTGCAATCTGCATTCAAACAAAATTTGACAGGTGCATAAGTATGGGCACCCTTATCATTTTCTTGTTTTAAATACTCCTACCTACTTTTTGCTGACTTACTAAAGCACTTTTTTTGGTTTTGTAACCTTCATTGAGCTTTGAACTTCATAGCCAGGTGTATGCAATCATGAGAAAAGCTACTTAAAGTGGCCACTTGCAAGTTGTTCTCCTGTTTGAATCTCCCCTGAAGAGTGGCATCATGGGCTCCTCAAAACAACTGTCAAATGATCTGAAAACAAAGATTATTCAACATAGTTGTTCAGGGGAAGGATACAAAAAGCTGTCTCAGAGATTTAACCTGTCAGTTTCCACTGTGAGGAACATAGTAAGGAAATGGAAGAACACAGGGACAGTTCTTGTTAAGGCCAGAAGTGGCAGGCCAAGAAAAACATCAGAAAGGCAGAGAAGAAGAATGGTGAGATCAGTCAAGGACAATCCTCAGACCATCTCCAGAGAGCTGCAGCATCAACTTGCTGCAGATGGTGTCATTGTGCATCGGTCAACTATACAACGCACTTTGCACAAGGAGAAGCTGTATGGGAGAGTGATGTGAAAGAAGCCGTTTCTGCAAGCACACCACAAACAGAGTCGGCTGAGGTATGCAAAAGCACATTTGGAGAAGCCAATTTCTTTTTGGAAGAAGGTCCTGTGGACTGATGAAACCAAGATTGAGTTGTTTGGTCATACAAAAAGGCGTTACGCATGGCGGCAAAAAAAAACAGCATTCCAAGAAAAACACTTGCTACCCACAGTAAAATTTGGTGGAGGTTCCATCATGCTTTGGGGCTGTTTGGCCAATGCCGGCATCGGGAATCTTGTTAAAGTTGAGGGACGCATGGATTCCACTCAGTATCAACAGATTCTTGACAATAATGTTCAAGAATCAGTGATAAAGTTGAAGTTACGCAGGGGATGGATCTTTCAGCAACACAATGATCCAAAACACAGCTCCAAATCTACTCAGGCATTCATGCAGAGGAACAATTACAATGTTCTGGAATGGCCATCCCAGTCCCCAGACCTGAATATCATTGAACATCTGTGGGATCATTTGAAGAGGGCTGTCCATGCTCGGCGACCATCAAACTTAACTGAACTGGAATTGTTTTGTAAAGAGGAATGGTCAAAAATACCTTCATCCAGGATCCAGGAACTCATTAAAAGCTACAGGAAGCGACTAGAGGCTGTTATTTTTGCAAAAGGAGGATCTACTAAATATTAATGTCACTTTTCTGGTGAGGTGCCCATACTTATGCACCTGTCAAATTTGGTTTGAATGCAGATTGCACATTTTCTGTTAGTACAATAAACCTCATTTCAAGGCAGAAACATTACTGTGTCCAACAGTTATTACATATATCAAACTGAAATAGCTGTTGCAAAAACACCAATTTTTATAAAACAATAAGCTTAAGATTAATAGGGGTGCCCAAACTTTTTCATATAACTGTATCTTAAGACTGATTTTTCAAAGGTTTTATGGACTGATGAAATGAGAGTGACTCTTGATGGGCCAGATGGATGGGCCAGAGGCTGGATCAATAAAGGGCAGAGAGCTCCACTCCGACTCAGACGCCAGCAAAGTGGAGGTGGGGTACTGGTATGGGCTGGTATCATCAAAGATGAACTTGTGAGACCTTTTCGGGTTGAGGATGGAGTGAAGCTCAACTCCCAGACCTACTGCCAGTTTCTGGAAGACAACTTCTTCAAGCAGTGGTACAGGAAGAAGTCAGTATCGTTCAAGAAAAACATGATTTTCATGCAGGACAATGCTCCATCACATGCATGTAACTACTCCACAGCGTGGCTGGCCAGTAAAGGTCTAAAAGAAGAAAAAATAATGACATGGCCCCCTTGTTCATCTGATCTGAACCCCATAGAGAACCTGTGGTCCATCATAAAATGTGAGATCTACAGGGAGAGAAAACAGTACACCTCTCGGAACAGTGTCTGGGAGGCTGTGGTAGCTGCGGCACGCAATGTTGATCGAAAACAGATCAAGCAACTGACAGAATCTATGGATGGAAGGCTACTGAGTGTCATCATAAAGAAAGGTGGCTATATTGATCACTAATTTTTTTGGTTTTTGTTTTTGCATGTCAGAAATGTTTATTTCTAAATTTTGTGCACTGATATTGGTTTACCTGGTGAAAATAAATAAGTGAGATGGGATTATATTTGGTTTTTATTAAGTTGCCTAATAATTCTGCACAGTAATAGTTACCTGCACAAACAGATATCCTCCTAAGATAGCCAAATCTAAAAAAACCCCACTCCAACTTACAAAAATATTAAGCTTGGATATTTATGAGTCTTTTCAGTTGATTGAGAACATAGTTGTTGATCAATAATAAAAATAATCCTCTAAAATACAACTTGCCTAATAATTCTGCACACAGTGTATATACAGACATGCATACACAGCACATACATACAGACCCCATGTATACACAGAGCACAAACATATATGTATAGACAGAGGACGTACATACAGCAACAAGTATACACAGAGTACAAACATACAGATGCATATACACTGTACACAGAGCACATACATATAGACGACACATGTATACACAGATCAGAGACATTCATTCACAGGGGATATACATAAAAACAATTGCATATACAGGACACATACATACAGACATATATATATATACAGTATATGCATACAGCACAGACACATACATATGCACAGAGCACATATGAATAGCCCAGGGGAATTGGGATGACTCGGTTACCCGGGCCTTTAGCCTTAAGGAGGTCGCGGTGGTCGGCTCCCGGGCCCGTACCCTGGGGTCCCTCTTTAAAAAGCGTTGATAGATGTTTATTTTATTAAAGTTCGTGACGCCACCCGTGGCTTCTGGTGAGGATCACCAGCGCTGCGCAGTCCACTGAGGCCGATGATAAGGCAGCTTGATGGTATAGCTCCCCACAGGTGGAGCTGGGCCTCAGGGCAGTGTATGAAGAGGGAAATGCAGGACTGACAAGACCCAGCCGGGTCAGAGCAAGAACAGGGACTGACACGATAGTCACTTCAGTACCTTTTACTGATGGAAAGTCAGGCACGTCCCGGAGCTCTGTAGGGTGAAGGGTGCATGTCAGGATCCTCCCCAATGAGCGGGTTTAGGGCCTCCTGTTTCTTGCCTCTGCGTAGTAAGTTTCTGACCTGCCTGGAGCTAGGCCTAACTTTGTCTCTGTCCTGCGCTGGCTGACCTTGTGGTAGGGCCTTTCCTTGGAGTACACGCTCCTCAGCTTGTGGGGCCTATGTGTCTCCTGGCTCTGTTACGTATCAGCACCTTAGCGATCCTGGGACCTGTAGTTCTCCAGGGATTCCGGTTATATCTTACTGGCTCGTGGAGATCCCGGTAAGCTTCGGACCCGGTGTCCGGTAAATTCTTCGGGGTGAGCTAGATAAGCTCCTCTGCCCCCTATGTTACTCACTTTCCACTCGCCTTCGGCCCCGCTCTGGGCCCTCACTAGACTACACACACTGCAGCCGGGACACTGCTCTTCTTCGTCGCTCTCAGAGCGTCGGCACACTCCTAGCTCTCTATCCTGAGCTCTGTAAGTTCTAGTCTGAAATCACTCTACAGACTGTACTGAACTCTTTCTGCAGGAACTGCTAGGCTCTGGCTCAACTGCACTGAGTCCTTCTGTGTCTGAGGAGGAAACTGCTGAATCACTTTCTGGGCTGCCTGGCTCCACCTTCCCTTTATATATCCCTAACGGGCTCCCTCTGGTGGTCTGAGGTGGAAGGTGGAGGTGTGTGAATGCTTATGAGGGCCTCTTGTGGAGGAATCCGCCAATGCACCCCTCTAGGATCTGTGATACCAAGTGCAGCTGGGCGTCACACATACATACATACAGACACATTTATGCACAACATACATACAAAGACATGCATAAATAGAACACATACATAGAACACATACATACAAACATCTGTAAAAACAGAGCACATACATACAGACACATATGTATACATAGAAAATATATACACACATAAATACATACACATGTAGCGCCCCGAGGGTTCGGTCGCTACAGGGGTATTGCACCTCAACCAGAGGTGTGATATCCCACTTCCGGGTAAGGATGGTGTGTGGACCGGGACTCAGTTAGCTGCATGCATCACACACACCCCATTTCCGGGGGACAGCTCAACGGTGCTCCCATTAGTACAGTAATGCAGGCACGACAAAACATGTCCCTGGCTGGAGTGGGGAGGGGGGAGGAAAACCCAGTGATGTAGGAGCAGATAGGGGTTGGGTTTCTGGGCATAGGTAGGAGCCCATTGGTTGCTGGTCACCTGGGCTCATACACAGAGAGGGAGGTATATAAGGTGGGCACCATCTTAGATCAGTGTTCAGTCTGAGAGAGGAAGTGACAGAGCAGGGCCTCTGTGGAGCTCTGCTCCGGAGGCGGGCCTAGCCTGTGAGGCCCAGCCAGCACTGGAAGAAGAGTAGAAGGAGTTCAGCCAGAGAAGGCTGACAGGGAGCTGTGGCTCAGTCTGGGCCCAGCTCCACGAGGCAGGCCTAGGAGGAAGGCCAGAGCCAGAGGAGAGGAACAGAAACAGAAAGGAACAGAAAGGAAAGTAAGAAGGAACAGATCACCAAGAGAGGCCCAGAGACACGTAAGCAGAAGGAACCCTAAGGACCCAGGAGATTGCGGGTGACGGGTTGGCAGAACAGGGTACCGGATCCCAAGTTGGTGGAGGCGACTAATCCTCAGCCAAGGACCGGCGGTCGTGACCATTTACTGGTGCGACCCCTCACTACACCTACCAGAAAGGCACACCACATAGGGTCAGGGAAGTGGACACCCAGTCCTCCCAGGAGAAGACCCGAGGCAGCTGGACAGAGGTAGTGTCACTGGTTGGGCACGGCTGACAAAAGGATAAAAGGGAGTCCTGTGTCACACTCCGGAATTGCCTGGGGGTTGATCGAGCCCCCTGCCTGGTGGATGCAGCACGGCTCGGGCGGTCCTACCTGCGTATAAGTGACCTGGATGAGAACTGTGAGTAAAGAACTTGAACTGCAATACCTTGTCTCTGTGCTTTCTCACCGCATACAGCACTACTAGTGCTGGGACGCCCGCACCATCACCCCCACCATCTACTACACTGCCTTGGGGCTGCACTCCTCCCGTGGGGAGTTACACGACCTCAGCTGCATACACCATCATCCCCAGCGGTCTGCCTTGCAGCGGCGGTTCGCACTGACCACAATCCATGGGTGGCGTAGTCGGACATTAAACCATAAAAACCCCATAAATAGACTGCCACTGGTTTGACCACCCTGAGCCACGGGACCGGGTCGCTGCCACGGTGACTACAACCCCCAGCCTCCCACAAAAGGGCCCGGTTCCGGGTTCCCCACGCGGCCCAGGGGGCGCGTCACACACACTATAGAAGACTTACCAGTCTGTCTCCTCTTCTTCAGTTCTTCTAGACTCCTACAGGGTATACAGGACCTGTGGTGACATCACGGTTACATTACATTGATGTCACCAAAGATCCTGAAGCACTCCCAACATCGGAAACTACTTTACACTGATAATACAGAACTGCTATCAAAGTAGTTGCTGTTCTAAACTTTGGGGGACCCCTAAAGGAGTGGGGGCCCTGAGCAATTGACCAATTGATTCCTCACCACACTTAAGGGTCACCTAACAATGGGTACTAATGAAAATCTTGCTTAAAGTTGAGTGGGATGTGGTGAATGGTGGGTTACTGTAAGGAAGGAATATCTTGTAGAATTTACTCTTCTCTTTCTATATTTCTGGTTATTTGCGATGAAGAGAACCTGAATTGTAGAGTATTTTTAGTGCTGCATTTCTCATATCACTGTGACTATTGATGACTAGGGCATTGAGTGACTACCTGAAGTTACCATAGTGGCTCCTTTGCAAGATGAATAATCCAGAACAGCACATTACTGATGACCAGATATGATCCTCACGGCGTATGCCTTCATACTTGTAATTATTAACAAATGACCTTCTGCATATGGAGGTTGGCACTAGAATTTGCCTCCTTGACATTTTTCAGAAGACTCCCGCCTCACTCTCCTATAGTTGAGGTGCCTCTGCTCTTCTATCCTTTTGTTACTGTGGCTAAGAAGGCTAATAAACCCAAGCTTGTGGAAATCTCAAGACAAAGCAAATTCATGGGGTCCTTATAGTTTTTTTCTAAATGAAGATGCTGTCAGTATGGGTTCCACGCTGTATGCAAAAAATTGTCCATATGACGTTACCACATGGTGCTCAAAATCCTACCCACTAACTCTTGAATTACCCTGTTCTGTATTATCCAAGTAATCACAGTATTTACCAACTGCAGCCGAGAGAAGATGGCCTACAAGTGAGGGCGTGTGGCAGTTTTTGGGCAAACATCAAAAGTAGAAGGGGTCATATTGTTATTCAGCTTGGAAATCAAATTCAGCATCACTACCCTGCTGACACAGCAGAATATGTCACCCTGCAAATAATGTGAAGGAATGTTACTATTACAACATGGACAAAACAATAAGACTTCAGCTGTATTAAAGGACTGTAAGGATCATGTAGATGATAGCTTGCAGCCATGTGGGATAATGGACAGCTAGCAGCAATGGCGGGTGGAGAGGGGAGGTGTGACTGACAACTTCCATCTACAGAACATGAATGATATATGATGGGTAATTGACATCTTGCAGTCATGAGAGATAATTGACAGCTTGTAGACGTGATAATTGACTGGTTGCAGACGGATGGGGTGATTGACATCTTGCTGTCACAGGAGATGAGTGACAGCTTGAAGATATTATTGACACTGACACTGGGGATGACCGAGAGTTTACAGGCTTATAGGATGACTAACAGCTTGCAGATATAGGGGATGATTGACAGTTTGCCAACTAATGAGAGGATGGACAGCTTGCAGCTGTAGGGATGAATGACAGCTTGAAGATATAGGGGATTGACAGCCATAGAGGATGATTGATAGTATGCAGTTATATGAGATGATTGACAGCTTGAAGGTATAGGAGATGATTGGCAGCTTGAAATATAGGGGATGATTAACAGCCATAGGAGATGATTGATAGTATGCAGTTATATGGGATGATGGGCAGCTAGCAGAGTTATGGGATGATTGACAACTTACAGCCTTTGGGGATGATTGACATCCATAGGGGGTGATAGTATGCAGATATATAGTACAGACCAAAAGTTTGGACACACCTTCTCATTTAAAGATTTTTCTGTATTTTCTTGACTATGAAAATTGTACATTCACACTGAAGGCATCAAAACTATGAATTAACACATGTGGAATTATATACTTAACAAAAAAGTGTGAAACAACTGAAAATATGTCTTATATTCTAGGTTCTTCAAAGTAGCCACCTTTTGCTTTGATGACTGCTTTGCACACTCTTGGCATTCTCTTAATGAGCTTCAAGAGGTAGTCACCGGAAATGGTTTTCACTTCACAGGTGTGCCCTGTCAGGTTTAATAAGTGGGATGTCTTGCCTTATAAATGGGGTTGGGACCATCAGTTGTGTTGTGCAGAAGTCTGTTGGCCCTTTTGCCTTCACTCTGCGGTCCAGCTCACCCCAAACCATCTCGATTGGGTTCAGGTCTGGTGACTGTGGAGGCCAGGTCATCTGGTGTAGCACCCCATCACTCTCCTTCTTGGTCAAATAGCTCTTACACAGCCTGGAGGTGTGTTTGGGGACATTGTCCTGTTTAAAAATAAATGATGGTCCAACTAAATGCAAATCGGATGGAATAGCATGCCGCTGCAAGATGCTGTGGTAGCCATGCTGGTTCTTAAAGTAATGATGGCCACTCGTTTTTCTTTACTTAGCTGCTTTTTTCTTGCTATAATACAAATTCTAACAGTCTATTCAGTAGGACTATCAGCTGTGTATCCACCTGACTTCTGCACAACACAACTGATGGTCCCAACCCCATTTATAAGGCAAGAAATCCCACTTATTAAACCTGACAGGGCACACCTGTGAAGTGAAAACCATTTCCGGTGACTACCTCTTGAAGCTCATCAAGAGAATGCCAAGAGTGTGCAAAGCAGTCATCAAAGCAAAAGGTGGCTACTTTGAAGAACCAAGAATATAAGACATATTTTCAGTTGTTTCACACTTTTTTGTTAAGTATATAATTCCACATGTGTTAATTCATAGTTTTGATGCCTTCAGTGTGAATGTACAATTTTCATAGTCATGATAATACAGAAAAATCTTTAAATGAGAAGGTGTGTCCAAACTTTTGGTCTGTACTGTAGGTGATGATTGACAGCTTGCAGGTATAGCAGATGATTGGCAGCTTGGAAATATAGGGGGTTTGGTAGTATGCAGTTATATGGGATGATTGACAGCTTGCAAATATAAGGTCTGATTGACAGCCACAGGGGATGATTGATAGTATGCATATATAGGGGATGATTGGCAGCCATGGGGGCTGATTGATAGTTGCAGATATAGCGGATGATTGACAGCTATAGGGAATGATTGATAGTATGCAGTTATATGGAATGATTGACAGGTTGCAGATATAAGGTATGATTGGCAGCCATAGGGGATGATTGATAGTATGCAGATACAGGGGATCATTGACAACCATAGGGGATGATTGATAGTATGCAGATATAGGAGATGAATGATAATATGCAAGATATAGGGGATGATTGACAGCCATAGGGGATGATTGATAATATGCAGATATAGGGGATGATTGACAGCTTGCAGGTTTAGGAGATGATTGGCAGCTCGTAGTTAGGGAGGTTCTGCAGTAGTTGCAGCTTTGGTTGTGACCCTAGCATTGTGCTTCTGGCACTGGGGTGGGGATACATGACTGAGACGCTCCTCCCTGTAGTAATAAATAACGCAGCCCTGGCAGTGGTGTGCAGTCTGCACTGGAGCCGGTACAAGGGGTTAATCAGGGAGGTGAGCGGCCGCCCGTCCGCCCGTGTAGGAGGAGCCGGCTCCGGAGAGCGGATTGCAGAGATTCTGTGCTCATCACTGAGCGATCAGCAGCTGCATTGATCATAACCCCCCCACCTCCCCCATATACCTGAGCTATGAGCCCCCCACCCAGAGAGACCCCCTCGGTCTGCCCCCCATTCAGAATGGAGCCCCGGTGAGACCCCGCAAGTCCTATTCATTGACCATGGTGCAGAAATCCCGCAATGGGGGGGTCTACCCCGGCCCCACTGGGGAGAAGAAGCTAAAGGTGGGCTTCGTGGGTCTGGACCCGGGGGCCCCGGAGTGCAGCAGGGACGGAGCTCTGCTCATAGACGGCTCCGACCACAACATGAAGAGGAGCAGCATCCTCAGCAGCAAGAGCCGCTCAGCAGTGCCCGGGACCGGGAAGCCCCCGAAACGCAACGCCTTCTACCGCAAGCTGCAGAATTTCCTGTACAATGTGCTGGAGAGACCCCGGGGCTGGACCTTCATATACCATGCCTATGTGTGAGTACCCAGCCAGGGGCACAGGGGTCCAGTACATCAGTGGGGTACACACTGCCAGGGGTCCAGTACATCAGTGGGGTACACACAGCCAGGGGCACAGGGGTCCAGTACATCAATGGGGTGCACACAGCCAGGGGTCCAGTACATCAGTGGGGTGCACACAGCGAGGGCACAGGGGTCCAGTACATCAGTGGGGTACACACAGCGAGGGCACAGGGGTCCAGTACATCAGTGGGGTACACCCAGAAGTGGCACAGGGGTCCAGTACATCAGTGGGGTACACACAGCCAGGGGCACAGGGGTCCAGTACATCAGTGGGGTACACACAGCCAGGGGCACAGGGGTCCAGTACATCAGTGGGGTGCACACAGCGCGGGCACCGGGGTCCAGTACATCAGTGGGGTTCACACAGCCAGGGGTCCAGTACATCAGTGGGGTGCACACAGCGAGGGCACAGGGGTCCAGTACATCACTGGGGTACACACAGCCAGGGGCACAGGGGTCCAGTACATCAATGGGGTACACACAGCCAGGGGACCAGTACATCAGTGGGGTACACCCAGCAGGGGCACAGGGGTCCAATACATCAGTGGGGTACACCCAGCAGTGGCACAGGGGTCCAATACATCAGTGGGGTGCACACAGCACGGGCACAGGGGTCCAGTACATCAGTGGGGTACACCCAGCAGGGGCACAGGGGACCAATACATCAGTGGAGTACACACAGCGAGGGGCACAGGGGTCCAATACATCAGTGAGGTACACACAGCCAGGGGCACAGGGGTCCAGTACATCAGTGGGGTACATACAGCTAGGGGCACAGGGGTCCAGAACATCAGTGGGGTACACCCAGCGAGGGGTCCAGTACATCAGTGGGGTACACACAGCAGAGGCACAGGGGTCCAGTACATCAGTGGAGTACACCCAGCCAGGGGCACAGGCATCCAGTACATCAGTGGCGTACTTCCAGCCAGGGGCACAGGGGTCCAGTACATCAGTGGGGTACACACAGTCAGGGGCACAGGGGTCCAGTACATCAGTGGGGTACACACAGTCAGGGGCACAGGGGTCCAGTACATCAGTGGAGTTCACCCAGCCATGGACACAGGCGTCCAGTACATCAGTGGAGTACACACAGCGAGGGGCACAGGGGTCCAGTACATCAGTGGGGTACACACAGCCAGGGGTCCAGTACATCAGTAGGGTACACACAGGAGGGGCACAGGGGTCCAGTACATCAGTGGAGTACACCCAGCCAGGGGCTCAGGCGTCCAGTACATCAGTGGCGTACACTCAGCCAGGGGCACAGGGGTCCAGTACGTC
The DNA here is from genome assembly GCF_046119375.1 of Phyllobates terribilis. Classification (NCBI taxonomy): domain Eukaryota; kingdom Metazoa; phylum Chordata; class Amphibia; order Anura; family Dendrobatidae; genus Phyllobates; species Phyllobates terribilis. The sequence continues at coordinate 124,693,275 of NW_027362765.1, forward strand.
AGTGGGGTACACACAGTCAGGGGCACAGGGTTCCAGTACATCAGTGGAGTACACCCAGCCAGGGGCACAGGCGTCCAGTACATCAGTGTCGTACACCCAGCCAGGGGCACAGGGGTCCAGTACATCAGTGGCGTATACACAGCCAGGGGTCCAGTACATCAGTGGGGTGCACACACCATGGGGCACGGGTCCAGTACATCATTGGGGAACACACAGCTGGAGCACAGGGGTCCAATACACCAGTGGGGTACACCCAGCCATGGGCACAGGGGTCCAATACAACAGTGGGGTACACACAGCCAGGGGCACAGGGGTCCAATACATCAATGGGGTACACACAGCCAGGGGCACAGGGTCCAATACACACAGTAAGGGACACAGTGGTCCGGTACATCTTTGGGGAACACATAGTAAGGGGCACAGGGGACGAGTACATCAGTGAGGTACACACAGGATGTGGCACACGGGTCCAATACATCAGTGGGGTACACACACTATGGGGCACGGGTCCAGTATATCATTGGGGAACACACTATGGGGCACAGGGGTCGAGTACATCATTGGGGAACACACAGCAAAGGGCACATTTTGTGGTGGTAATTGGGGTATACTCATGAATTCAGAAAGTATGTCAAATAGGAAAGCCTGTAGAAACCGGGGTTCAGTAGATGACAAGATCTGGATGTTGTGAGGGTCCTGCAGATTCCTGCTCAGTCCATATCTCTGTAAACTTTATAGTTTACAGTTATTGGAGTCTGTCCAGAACATATGACACGTTCTATAAAAGCCTTTATGTATCAGGGAACAATGTTGGCTTATGGTGTTCTCCATGTAGCCTCTTATATTGCTATATACCAAATTGGGGTACAGAACACATAACAAGTATAAGAAGGGGGGCATTAGCTTCTATTCCCTTGCTTCTAATGTAAATGTGATCATATTTCCTTGTTTATTATACACAATGGAACCTTGAGGACCAGGCCAGTGACCACTAATGATCAGTTGTCATCATAGTAGAAGTAGAAGAAGTAGTACATGAATGTAACCTGTCATGGGAGTTAATAACTGAAAGGGGGTTGGGATTCCATTTCATTGTTCATAGATTTAAACCTTATAGTGAGGTGGTCACTCAGATTGAGGATGTTGTCCTTCTTGGGGTTCATTGAGCTTTGGCTTCCATAAGATATCTACCTCCATTTAGTTCTATGTCTGACCATAGTCTTAGCTCTTGTTCAATGTTTAGTTTTTTTTTTACTAGATTTAACGCACTCTGTGCTGGTATGTAGGTTGCTCTTCTTTCGTTATTTAGTATTGAGACCCCATTGAGTTTTTCCATCATCCTACATAGCCAGAAAATATTGTGTTTCTGATTTTTGGGGGAAACTATAGTTTTTCTACATTCCATCGTAAGTTTCATTCCTTATCTATCATCTATATGCCTCTTGACTACCACACCCCAACAATATCTTCCTTAAGTTGGATAGCACAATTCTTTATCCATCCTTACTGTCTGAAATCCATTATGAGCCTGTTGTCTTTAGAATTCCTCTGCCTGCAACATCTTAAGATGTCCTCATGTAATTTTTCTTCTATCATAATGGGCCATACAATGGTTGTTTCTTGCTGTGACTTAAGCCAGAAGGTTTTCATTAGATTCATGAGCAGTAGATGGAGAGTAGGAGGCAATATTGTCTGTGAATTTGGTCCATCCCACAATTTGTAGACACAAAAGGGGGGAACGTACCATTGAAAATATCCACCACGTCACAGCTGGATCTCGTCTGTGTGCCGAAAAAGCTGAAGACATCTTCTAGTGTAGAGAATACATTCAGCATCTGTCCTCGCAGGGAGTCATGTGGAGCCTTAGACGTCTCCCTGTCCATCAGCCAGTACATGATAGAACATTCATTGGCTTGGAATAACCACAAGATTCATCTCCTTAGGGGATCTCTTTAGCGGAAGATCAGCTTTACGTGGTGGGATTTTCATAGAACAGAACGGTACATTAGACCCTAATTCGCAAGCACTAATCAATGGAGTTCATTGCAGAGCGTCAGGTGGTGTGAAACAGCTGAGGAAGGTGCGATTTCCTGCCTCTCTCGTAGGCATAAGCTTGTAATTATTTTGTGAAGAACTAAGAGAACTGTTGACCTGGAAAATACTAACATTATTTTTAATATTTCTTTTTATTTAATTCTTGTAAAATATTGTGAAAATGAAAAATGCATGAATAAGGCAATTTAACCAAAAATGAGGACCCATGACCATTACCTTTAAGTCCATGGTGGCGAAACATTTTTTGGCACTTGAATGGACATGGATATCTCCAGAGATTTCAATTGATAAGTCACCATACACATTATACTAACTTACCGATATTATTAGGTTCGGCCGACGGTCTAATGTGTATGAGGGCTTCTGACAGATGATGGCAAGGGCAAGGGGAGATAAGGATCTGGCATTTTGTTCTCCCTAATAAGTCACCAGCAGAGATGTTTTTCAGTAGCTCTCTCATAGAGAACACAGAAATGATCAGACAAACCATTGTTCGGCCTACAGCTATCTAAGATGTATGAGGGGCTTAAGGTTCATGGAAGAAGGACTGCCACCGATCACTAGCACAGATGGGTCTTCCCTCTCCTTTGAGAATCTTTACGCTTTGTCTTTTAGATTGAGGATTTCCAGATCTCAAAGCTAATGTTGATGGTCTGGCTGTAGGGACATTGTACCTAATGCTGATTTTCTCAATTTCAGTATAAACTTTTAGGCAAAAAGTCTTTAAATCTTCAAGGAATAATATTGAAACCAATCCCACATATACCAATGAGGTATCCTCTGTGGATACTACGCAGCTAGTGAAGTTGGGTGACTCAGCTCAGGTTGGACCCATGCCTCTTTTCCAGCATCTTAATTAAAATAGAGAGGAAGCAATGAGGGAGGGCAAACTGAAGTGTAGCTTGAAAGGATGTAGAGGTAGCAGTACCACCTAATACCTGGTTCCTGAGGGGCTTAAAAGCTATTCTGTCACATAAAGACACACCATTCATTATATATCCATGGTAGATGGTGACATTGGAGTTTTTGTAGTGAGGCCCAGGAGCTTCATGCTACATCTCTGAGGGCAAATATGGATAGGGGCTTATGGTGGTGGAAACTATCTCAAGGAACATTTTAGTTTTGATCTTTTTTTCTCTGGGACCTCTTCTTCTTTACAAAAGGCCAGAATGTCCACTTGGTCAAGAGTGTAGCTGTGCATTGATGAAAAATATATTCATGTTTCCATTATGAAGCAGGGTACAAAGCTTTTCTTTATTGTCTAGCAGCAGGTTACTCAAGAAATGCCCAAATGTGATTGTAAAATGTCACCTACATGTACAAGGTAACAAGCTTTGGCTGAAATTACTAGGGTCTAGAGCTTTGTGCTACTGTTCTTACAGACATGAGGGCTTATGGGTTATGCGCATTGACTAAGCCCACAAGATCTAGACTGTGAGGTGAGTGATGTGGTCTCCATCTTCTGTTTTGGACCCTTTCCTTTTACATATTGAGGGCACATGCCAATCATGGGGAGGGAGGGGGATGTTTCTTCTAAGAGCCACCATCAGTTGCCAGCAATAGGAAAGCGAATCTTGTCGGGATGCCCATTGTGTCCATTCTGTTTAGTGGCTACATTTTGGTTCACCAGTAAATAAATATTGGGACATTAGCCATGTGGTGAAATAAGGCAGCTCTCATTCAATGGGTTCCTCCAGGCAGCAGCAAATTTTACCAAAATGTCATATTCTGTGTTAGGAAGTCTATGAGAGAAACATCAGAAGTGGCGCTGCATGTTATAGTGGTGTCGACCACGATTCTGGCTGCGGACAATGGGTTCCTTATGATGTATCACGGCCGAATTAATAGGACGCGGTCTTGGTGTAGTCTTTAGATTGAGGGATATTGTTCCTTTGTATTCGGGTACAGCCTGGAAAATAGCCGTGTTCCCTTTGTGTAAGTGACGTGTCTACTTTAACAAAATGAAAATGATTTGTCTTCTTGAAGCTCCTTCAGACCATGGGGAGACCATGCTAGAGTTATGCTAATGACAAAGATCATTAAGATATGATAATGGGATGTTTCTGAATACCAGAACTGGCAGACGTGTCTTTAAGAATGGCATACAGCACACCTTCATACATCCTTGTGACATACAGTAACTCCTTATTTACCTCATTATGTCTTCTTGCCTTGCCAGAAATACCTGCTGGGTGCAGGCAACATCTCTGGGGCCACTACCTATGGAGAGAACAGAGTTCCCATAAATCCTGTTTGTCAACTGATGATGGCTGCTGTCCCAATTAAAGTCTACAGAGTCATAGATGGAAGAGAGCGCGGCTTACTTGGCTCTTCCCATAACTACACAGATCCCCATAGACCTCTATAGGGAAAGCTGCTCATGTGACACGGTGAATAGGAGCCACAGGACCCCGGTTACTCTACAGTAACGCTTTATAGGGCTTGGAGCTAATGTATGTACACAGTGACTCCACCAGCAGAATCGTGAGTGCAGCTCTGGAGTATAACACAGGATATAACTCAGGATCAGTACAGGATAAGTAATGTAATGTATGTACACAGTGACTCCACCAGCAGAATAGTGAGTGCAGCTCTGGAGTATAATACAGGAGGTAACTCAGGATCAGTACAGGATAAGTAATGTAATGTATGTACACAATAACTCCACCAGCAGAATAGTGAGTGCAGCTCTGGAGTATAATACAGGATGTAACTCAGGATTATTGCAGGATAAGTAATGTAATGTATGTACACAGTGACTCCACCAGCAGAATAGTGAGTGTTGCTCTGGAGTATAATACAGGATGTAACTCAGGATCAGTACCGGATAAGTAATGTAATGTATGTACACAGTGACTCCACCAGCAGAATAGGGAGGGCAGCTCTGGAGTATAATACAGGATGTCACTCAGGATCAGTACAGGATAAGTAATGTAATGTATGTACACAGTGACTCCACCAGCAGAATAGTGAGTGCAGCTCTGGAGTATAATACAGGATATAACTCAGGATTATTGCAGGATAAGTAATGTAATGTATGTACACAGTGACTCCACCAGCAGAATAGTGAGTGTAGCTCTGGAGTATAATACAGGATGTAACTCAGGATCAGTACCGGATAAGTAATGTAATGTATGTACACAGTGACTCCACCAGCAGAATAGTGAGTGCAGCTCTGGAGTATTATACAGGATGTCACTCAGGATCAGTACAGGATAAGTAATGTAATGTATGTACACAGTGACTCAACCAGCAGAATAGTGAGTGCAGCTCTGGAGTATAATACAGGATATAACTCAGGATTATTGCAGGATAAGTAATGTAATGTATGTACACAGTGACTCCACCAGCAGAATAGTGAGTGTAGCTCTGGAGTATAATACAGGATGTAACTCAGGATCAGTACCGGATAAGTAATGTAATGTATGTACACAGTGGCTCCACCAGCAGAATAGTGAGTGCAGCTCTGGAGTATAATACAGGATGTAACTCAGGATCAGTACAGGATAAGTAATGTAATTTATATACACAGTGACTCCACCAGCAGAATAGTGAGTGCAGCTTTGAAGTATAATACAGGCTGTAACTCAGGATCAGTACAGGATAAGTAATGTAATTTATATACACAGTGACTCCACCAGCAGAATAGTGAGTGCTGCTCTGGAGTATAACACAGGATATAACTCAGGATCAGTACAGGATAAGCAATGTAATGTATGTACACAGTGACTCCACCAGCAGAATAGTGAGTGCAGCTCTGGAGTATAATACAGGATGTAACTCAGGATCAGTACAGGATAAGCAATGTAATGTATGTACACAGTGACTGCACCAGCAGAATAGTGAGTGCAGCTCTGGAGTATAATACAGGATGTAACTCTAGTGTAATGTATGCACACAGTGACTCCACCAGCAGCATACTGGGTGCAGCTCTGATCAGCTGCTAGTCAGTGTGGTGATTACGGGTGTGGTGGCTGCAGATCCTGCTGTGAGCTCCTGATCTCTGAGAACCAACACCTCTCCACCTGGGGACCTGCTCTCTCTCTTTCCCGGAGGGAGAGCTGGTTTCTGGGATGAGTGAAGGAGCCAAGTCCCAGGCTTCTGCTTCCCGAACCAGGCCGGCGGGGGGCAGAAGAAACCAGCAACCGGCCTGCACATCAGAGGACTCGGGGGTGAGACGCTGCACCAGGAGTCGCAGCAATGTGGCTCCTACTCCTCCCGGGATTGTGGAGACCCCTAGAAACCGCAAGGCTTCCAGCATGGAGGTAAAGCCTGACAGCGGCGTGCAAGATGGTGCTCCACCCGGAGGAAAGCGGAGTGCTCACGGAGGTGAGGCCGACCTCCCTGAGGGGGGTTGGGCGCTGCAGGGACCCCGGGAGTCTGTGTCCACCTATGCCTCCTGGGTCATGATCCGCCTCCGTGAGTATGAAGATGCCAGTAAGCTCATCAGGAGGCTCCGGGAGGAGCTGCGCTGCACAAGCGCCAAAGCTGCGGGGGCCTCCAAACAGAGCAAGGCTAAACTCCAGGCCGAGGTAAAGCGACTGACCAGCGAGATTCACCTGCTGGAACTGAGGAAAGCTGACATCAGGGAGCAGAGTGGTCATTTCAAAGAAAAACTAATAAATGAAGACCGCTTTAGAGAAATGGCTGATACCAGAGAGCAAAGGCAGATGGGGCTGCAGCCTGAGAGCCAGGTGGATGATGAGAGTGATGATGACCAGCAGGAAGCCCCACCTGGCAGCCTGCAAAGTCACCCGCAGGCCACGTGCAGCGAGCTCCCTGCAGGACAGGCGACAGTGACATCCGGTCGCAGTTCTGCCGGCTCTGGGGAGGACAGTGACAGCAGCGGCCAGGGAGGGGCGCTAATGGCGGAGATTAAGCTCCTGGAGTCCCCAGTGTGCCTCCAAAACTTCCATCTTGGTGACGATGTACCAGAAGAGGCACCTGGGAGCCACAAAAAGGCAAAGAAGACCAAGCCAAAGCTGCAGGAGGCGGTAAGATACGTATATGCCCCCCTCCCTGTACCCCCTGAGTCGGCGGCAGGCTCAGCTCGCTGTATAAGCCCCGTTGCCCAGCCCAGCCCGGGTTCTGCTGTGGATCCGGTGCAAAGGCGCGGGGAGATTACAGAGCGCGGTAGTGAGGCGCAGAGCTCCGTCTCTGCTTGTAGTAGTGGGGACGTAGCAGGAGGTGCATCAGCCGAGAGGCTGGACAGTGAGGGCGGCCCGGCGGCGGGCGTTCCATCAGGCCACGATGCTGTGGTGCGCTCCTCAGTGGGAGGGGGGAGCAGCCCGGTGTCGGGGGCAGCTCCGGTAGCCTCGGCGCCTCTGAATGCTGTTGCCGCTGATCACTTAGTTGAGAAGCGACGGCAGTGTGAGGGGGCTGTCGGGGCTGAGCGTTCCGGTCCTCCCACGAAAGTGCTATTTTGTGTTGGCGTCGCTGGTCCGGAAGATCCTGATGCTAAAGATCAGCGGCGCCTAACAGCATCTAAAGATCAGTGGCACATTATTCCGAATGCCAAACAGCGGAAATTACCGACCAATGATGTGGAGGGCACACATAAGACCGGGGGTGAGGTCGCCTCCAGTTCTATGGAGGTGACTGAGCCCCTTGTGCCTGATGCAGAGGTCAAAATGTCATCCGCCATTGTTACTGGTCCAGCAGGAATGAATGTGATGGTGGGGGTGAATGAGGCTAATTCATTGTCTAGTGGTGTGGTTGCTGGTTTGGTGGAGGGTGAGATGGAGGTGGGTAATGGTGTTGCTGTTCGGGCTGATGTGGTCACTGGTCCGGTTGCCCCCCCGGGGGTGGCAACACCTGTCCAGAGTTATGCCAGTGTCACCTCCGGGGCAAATAGGGCATCCTCCTTGTCTCCGGGCTTTGGGGACGGCATGTTGCAACGGCGCCTTCTGGAGGCTCTAAAGAAGGGGGAGAGATCACTAATGGTAGAGGGTCGAGAGGTTGATCTATCCTTCTGGATAGAGAGGCATGGCCTCGGGGCCTTCCGAGAGCAAAAAGGGGGGGATACAGTGTGGTCCCTCCCAACAGCCGGGCCAGGCAGTGTGCGTAGGAATGTGGTCCGTCTTCGGTGGAGGGGCAGTGATGCATGTCCTCCAAGGTCTAAAGTTGTGGAGCTCCTGCTGAGGATGGGCTTCAAGGCGATTGACATCTACGCCTTGATACATCCCTATTCCACGCCTGAGTTTGATATCAGCTTTGTTCGGCCGGAGGGGCTTGAGCTCTTCTGGGCGAATTATGAGCTGGCAAAAAATGAGCCCGGCTGGCGAGACTTTGCCGTTCAGGCAGTGTCTCGCCAAAACCAGATCAAGAAAGTGACCGTGATGACTCGTAACGAGTCGCTTTCTTGCTATGACATCATGACGTGGCTTGGTCGGTATGGAGAGGTGGTGGAGATGCCAAAGAAAAACCGCGACGAGTTTGGTATCTGGTCAGGGGCCTGGACGTTTATGGTAAAACTTAAGCGTTCAGGTGGTACGGTTGCCCACATTCCATCGTCTGCCTTCCTGGGTAGGGATCGTATCCTGGTCTTCTACCAGGGGCAACCGAAGCTCTGTCACAGGTGCGGTGACCCCACACACTTCAGTGCAAACTGCACCGTGCAGAAATGTGCGTTGTGTGGGGGTGTCGGCCATCTTGCCGCCTCTTGTGTGGAGATTAGGTGCCACCTGTGTGGTGAGTTAGGTCACCCATTCAGCCGTTGTCCTCGCTCCTTCGCTAATGCAGTCGAGACCCCGGTGGGAGTAAGCCGTGAGGCCGATTCTGCTGGGGAGGGGACTAGCAGGGGTGGGGGAGCCGAGGGGCCAGGGAAGAAAAGCAATAAAAAGACGCCTGCCCAGCTGAGGCGTCTAGACAAGCGCAGACAGGAGAGGGAGCGGGGCGAGCCCCAGTCTACCGGGGCAGCCCCTGTCCTAGATGCCAGTCTTGCTGCTGAGGCCCCGAGGGATGATGAGTTGAATGAGGAGGTCAGGAGGATCCACAGGGAGGAAACCGCCTCTGCCTCAGAATCCTCCCATTATGAAAGTATGGATGAGGATAATAAGCGGTGGCTAGAGAACAAGCGTAAGCTCGGCACCAAAAAGAAGAAAAAGAAGGGAGATAAAACATCTTCTCCCGCTCTGACCAAGGTACCTAAGGAAGGTAAAACTGACTCCCCTCTGGTTGGTCTTTCTAACCGGTTCCAAGCCCTTGATAACATCTCTTCCTCTGAGGAGGAGGCCGAGGGTGAGGTTCCGGCTTCAGCGGAGCTTACAGGGGGCGCCGAGTCTCCTTCTCCTGGGGATGCAGGGTCCTTGGGGGGAGGGACTGGCCCAGAGTCCGGAGACGAGGACGAGAAAAGAAGGAAAAATATGGGAATGGACACCTCTGTGTCATTAAAGAGGGGGAAGGATTCCTCCTCTGAGGCAGAGGGTAAGGGGAGTGGGAAGAAGAAAGCCATCTAACTCAATCACCAATGATGGCGGTACCCACTCCGTTGACGCTGGCGTCCATTAATGTCGCCAGCATTAAGTCAAACATGGCTAGATTTGCGGCTTTTGATTTTCTCAGCCGGGTTGAAGCTGACATTTTCTTTTTGCAAGAGACCAGGCTGCCAAATATGGCAGAGGTGTTTATAGCTAAGAGGGAGTGGAGACTCGGGCCCTCCTATTGGTCTCTTGCGGCCGAGCCGTATAGCGGAGTGGCGGTCCTTTTTACCGCACCAGTAGAATGCCGACGGGTTATTGAGTTAGAAATGGGGAGGTGCCTGATATTAGATGTCCTCATGAAGGGACAGGAGCTTCGGCTCATTAACATTTATGGTCCCCAATCTAAGTGGGACCGGAAGTGTCTCTTTACGAGGATCAAGCCCAACCTTTTTACGAGTCGGCAGGTCGTCTTTGGAGGGGACTTCAACACTGTCACGAGGCCCCGGGATAGAGGAGGTTCCAGAGACAAGCTGACTTATGATAGCGTCGCCCTTAATAGTATAGCTAGTGAGGCTCGCCTGGTGGATGTCCACATCCGGCACACCCCAGGCCACGAGGGGTTCACCTATCATAGAGGTAACTGTAGGTCCAGGATAGACAGGTTTTATTTAAAGGAGGAAGCCGTCTCTTCAGCAGTATCTGTTGTTGAGGTGGAGTTCTCCGATCACTGTATGATTTTGTTTTCCCTGAATGTTACAGAGACCCCCCGGATGGGAAGAGGCTTTTGGAGGCTCAATTCGTCTCTCTTGGAAGAAGCGGAGATAAGACAGTCCTTTGAGGATTTTCTTCAGAGCCAGGTACCCTTACTGGATCTTTGTAGTAGTAAGTCAGAGTGGTGGGAGATGTTCAAGAAAAGGGTGGCGAGATTCTTCCGCCAGCTCTCGCCTCAGGAGCCTGGACAGGTATTGCCTGTATCAGGGCCAGAGGAGGAAACTCGAGCATCTTGTCTCAACTGGAGGTAGCCGCGAGGAGATCTCCAGAGTGAAATCTTTGCTAATGAGGTGTCAGTATGATAGACACGCATCTTTGGTTTTTGAGAGGGATTACGGGAAGTACCGCTCGCCCGACCCTTACAGAAACTGCAAGATGTCATTGAATAGTAAAGTTGTTACAGGACTGGTTGACACTGCGGGGTCCCTGAAAAGATCCAGATCGGGGATCCTGGAGGTCGTCAGATCCTTCTACTCGCACCTCTTGGGGAAGAGGGATCTGGATTGGGATGAGATGTCGGCTTTTCTGGCTGAAGCCGTCCCCGAACCAGGGGTAGACCCCTCTCTTGGCGTTTTGACAGAGATGATCAGGGAAGAGGAAGTTAAGTTGGCGATTGAAGGGCTTGCCCTGAAGAAATCTCCCGGTCCGGATGGCTTAACATCTGAATTCTATAAGACCTTTAAGGACGCCTTGGTTCCCCTCTTGACTGAGGTATTCAATGAGTGTCTTTCCTCGGGCACTCTGCCAAAGTCAATGAGGAGGTCTGCCCTGATCATCTTGTCAAAGGGTAAGGACCCATCTTGCATTGAGAATTGGCGTCCCATAGCGCTTCTCAATGCAGACAGGAAGGTTTTGGCAAAGGTGCTGTTTAATCGGCTGGTGAAATTTGCACCCCAGCTCCTTTCGGGGGCCCAGCATTGCTCTGTTCCGGGCCGCAGTACAATTAGTGCTGTACTCTGTGTCCGAGAGGCGGTGGAGCAGGGTAGGGCTGGCCACTGGAAGGGGTACATGCTGTCATTGGACCAGGCAAAAGCGTTTGATCGGGTTAATCATGAGTACCTCTGGTCTGTCCTTCTGAGGTATGGCCTGCCGGGGGGGTTCGTTGATTGGCTTAAGACCTTGTACGCTGGGGCAGAGAGTTTCCCGCTTGTGAACTGTTGGATTGGCAGCTCTTTTGAGGTTGGGTGTGGTGTTCGCCAGGGTTGTCCCTTGAGCCCGCTACTGTACGCGTTTTCGATTGACCCACTTCTTAGGAGGGTGGAGCGTGGACCGTTAGCTGGGATCGGGATGGACCGGGCAGCACCGGAAGCCAAGCCACTCTGAGAGTGGTGGCGTATGCCGATGACGTCACCGTTTTTGTTTCCTCTGATGGGGAGGCAGAATGGCTGATGTCAGAGGTAAATCGCTACTCGGAGGCATCCGGGTCTAAGATCAACCGGGATAAGTGTGAGAGTCTCTGGCTGGGAGGAGGAGATCCTGGTTTTGATCTCCCGGACACCCTTCCAGAACCCAAAGTGTCTGCAAAAGTTCTTGGCATCGAATTTGGCCAGGGGGATTACCCCAAACAAAATTGGGACAGCAGGCTAGAGATCGCCACTCAGAAGGTGAACCAATGGAAGGGTTGGTCTTTGACCCTAAGGGAAAGGGTAAACCTGATCAAAACTTACCTGCTCCCTTTGCTGATCTATCTGGGCAGTGTGTGCATCTTGCCAGAGCCTCTCTGGACTCGGGTCTACAGTTTGTTCTTTCAACTGTTATGGGGGAATAGACTGAACCTGGTCAAGAGGGAGGTTACTTACCGTACGAGAAGACTAGGAGGGTTGGGTATGGTCAACCCTGTGGTATTCCTTGTGAATACCTTCATTAAGATCAATATTGCAAACCTCTGGAAAGAGAGGGCTCCTCCGTGGGTATTCTCCTGTAAGGGATGGTTTCAGCCTTTCTTCCAGGAATGGGAGACAGGAGGGCAAGTGAAGGATCTCCGCACACCGTATGGACATCTCCCGGCTTACGCTACCGTGGTTCTGAAGGTAATTCGCCGGTGGGGTCTGGGAATGTGGGAGGTCAGGACTCTGCCAAGGAAGCTCCTTGACAAAAGGGTTCTGTTGACCCATTTTCAGAGGCCTCTGGTGCTCAGGGATTGCCCAAGTCGGGATCTTGGGGTGGGTCTGCATCTTTTGAATTCTATCAGGATCCCCTCGAAGGTTTGGGACTTGGCTTGGCGCTGCTTCCATGGGAAACTGTGTGTGAGGGACAATCTGAAGTGTAGGAGCTCTGAGGACAGGAACTGTCCTCGGGAGCATTGTGGTACCATGCTTGAAAGCATGGACCACTTCCTGCTTTGTTGTCCCTTTAACACAGAGGTGTACAACAGGGTGGGCGCCTCCATTGACTGGCCCCGGCTGGCCGGTCTCTCTTATGCGGAATGGGCCTATGGAGCATTCGGGGACCTGGGTGGTCGGGACCGCTGCACCTTATTTCTAGTTAGCGCAGTGGTTAGGTATCACACGTGGAACGCACGGTGCTTAGTATCGACGCAGCGGAAAATCCTCCCAGTGGACGATGTGTTTAGGACCATACTCGGTGACCTGGTGAAGGTGCGTTCTCTGGAGTATGAGAGACTGGGTACACGGAGGGCCGCTCTCCTCTGGAGGGGCTTTTCTTTTAGTGCGCCCTAGTCTGGTCGTCTCCTCTCCTGGTGGTGGGCTGCTGCTGACACCATAGATTTTTGTTTTATTGATCAGTAGACAGTGATGTAGGGCTGCAGGCGCCGAACTTGGGCTTTGTCAGTTGTGGTTATTGTATTGTTTGTTTCTGTATATATTGTATATATGGGTTTGGGTGTAGGTGTTAGGTTGGGTGGAGGGAAAAGGGGGGAGGTGGGTTCATCTTGTGGGACACTGGTTATTTGGGTGAAAAACTGGCACTGCCTGATCTGGCCTATGGACGTTGGACATGGACTGAGGCATGAGGCGCAGGACCAGCTCTCAGGTCAGTGCCAGGGAGGGACTGGTGGGCTCGAGTGTGGGGGGTTTTGTTTTGTCTTGTATATATTTGTATAGTTAGCATTTATTTTATTTATTTAAAAAAAAAAAAAAAGAATGTATATATTAGTTTGTATATAATTTGTCGGTTATTGTTTATTATATTGTTATTTTTTGTTTGGTAACCGGACCAGATGTCTGTAGTGTAGGTAGTTATTATTGTGTATATATGTATAATATGTGTGTGAGGAGAGAGGGAGCGGCTGGACCAGTTCATTACATTGTTTATTTTCTGGTTATTAATTTTGTTATGTTTCTGTTATTATTATTGTTATGTTTTTCATTTTTATAATAAAAGATCTACAGGATGTAACTCCGGATCAGTACAGGATAAGCAATGTAATGTATGTACACAGTGTCACGCAAGGTGTGGGGGACACAAAGGAAAGAGGGGGAGGAAACCCAAACACTAGGGAAAGTGGGAGTGGAGACCCCTAGGCTGATCTAATAACACCCTGCCTACCCTACCATCCCTATATTGGTTCCACACCAGTCACCGAGAAGGACCCTAAACCCTCTATGTCCCTAGAGCTTGGCCCTAGATAGGGAGGGGGGGAGGGGTGAGCACTGGTCAGGCCCTACTACAAACTAAAGATAACAAGGTAGACAAACAAAGGGGATTAACTTATCTTGAGCAGACACCAGAGGAGTAACACAAACTATCCTCCAAGGGCACCAGAGAAGAAGCCAGCCAACAGCTAGTGCTTCAAGCATGCACAAAGGAACAAATAAGTTTCCTGCAGCAAACTGAGAGTTTTTAACTCCCATGCAAAGGTGTGTCAATTAACAGCAGGCGGAAGGTCGCCGCTGGGTCCTAAAGGAAAAAGGATTAAGAAGGCGTCTGCAATGCCAAGCGCAGATACCTTCTACAGCCAGATCCAAAGCGACTGTCTATAACATCTGACACACCCGTGACACACAGTCACTCCACCGGCAGAATAGTGAGTGCAGCTCTGGAGTATAATATGGGATGTAGCTCAGTCCTAGTTATGAATTGCTTTTACAAAACAGCTAAATTTTTAATGCAGATTATATTTCTGTACAAACATATATGTTCTAAAGTGTAGCCCTTTTTACTCTTGTTAAATCTGGTAATTGCGAGAAATTTGCAAACCTTAAAGGGCCCTCTGTAAAATATCAGACAAATTCATTCCTTCATCTCTTGTTTCTGGCAAACATGGTGACGCATAATTTAATGGACCGGTCCCTCTGAGAATTGACTTTATTCATCGACACAGTAATAACAGGAATTATCCATATTACAGACTCCTTAAACAGAGCAAGATCCAGACAATCTTACATTAATAGGATATTAATGAGGCTTTGTAATATAATCTAGAACTGAGAACATTGGGTTGTCCCTACTGATTGCACTGTACACTAGTGTACATACATCTCCCATGCTGACCGATGTGTCTCCGTGGTGACAGATTACAAATTCTGAGTGGTCTGGCCCTTCATTACTCCACTTACACTACAAGATACCAGAAGAAGGTGGAGTGATTGGAGTAACACATGATTGCAGGATCAGACTACATGTTTGTTTGTAGTCTGTTACCATGGAGACCCAGAGAGGTCTGCACAAAGCCAGCCCGACATTATCAAGGTAGTCAGCTTTAAAACCCTCACTTAATGAAATGTTGATGGAAGTGAGCATTTCTAGAACCGCCATGTTAATTGATCATTAATTAGATATGTGCAGATGAAGGCCGCATAGTAGTCAGGAGTTAGGAGACTAGTCCTCTGCTGATCAATAGAAAATCTTCATTAGGCCGCATCCTCCGGATGAAACACAGACCTTTTCTCTTTCCTTATCTTGAACCAGATACCATCATCAGGTCTTTCTATCCATAAATCATTCCTCCTGGCCGCTGAGTGGCCGGGGCTGACTGTGGTTCTTCGGGATTATTTTCCACCATTTCATACCGACAGCCTGATGTAGATCATCGATTCCTTTCACTGCTTCCTGTGTTGGTGGGGCTGATAGTCTGATTTCCCTATAGCAACGGTCACTAAGTCTTCAGTTCTTCACAGCTTAAATACTCTGTGTCTCCAGGTTGAATGAGTCCAAAATTTAAAGGGGCAGTCCACTTTTTCTCTCTTTTTATAAAGACATTATGGGGGTTTTGCAGGACTTTTTTTTGCAGGAGCTTTCTTCCGCAACTAATGCCACACCTGTCCTTTTGGCCATGTCGGTTATTGTGGCTCGGCTTTATTCACTCTTGTAAAGCTGAGCTTCAATACCAGATGTAACACGTGGACAGTGATGACACTGTTTTTGGAAGAAAGCAGCCATGTTTTTCACATAAAGGATGATCCCTTTAAAGGGAACATGTCACATTGTACTTGCAGTCCGATCTGTGGACAGCACAGTATAGAGAAGGAGAAGCTGAGAAGGATAATATATAGGTTTGTTGGAAAGATTCAGTATGACTTGTATTTTATTCCTTGAAATCCCTGGCGTTTGTATTATAAGAGTCCAGTGGGCGGTCCGACTAGTGACTGACAGCTATCTCCATGCACAGTCATAGGAGGAGCACTGTCAATCACTGAGTGGGACCGCCCACTGGACTCATGTATTCAAACACTACGGAGAGCAATGAATAAAATAGACATTTTTATGGGAAATGTTTCAGTAAAACTTGTATTTTATTAATTGAAATCCCTGGTGTTTGTATGTATAGGATTCCAGTGGGCGGTCCTACATAGTGATTGACAGCTATCTCTTCATCCACAGTATTACAGGGAAGACTATCAATCACTGCATAAGACCACCCACTGGACTCCTTTGTATACAAACACTATGGATATCAATGAATAAAATACAAGTTTTACTGAAACATTTCCCACAAAAATGTCTTATCAGTCAGATTCTCTGCCCCATAGCACCCTGCCTGCAGATCAGAGACCATATTCATCATGACAGCTACCCTTTCATAATTTGAGCAAATATTCCTGGGGTTTGGCCATTCAAAATGGTGCACAGTACCCCAAGGTGTATACATCCTAGATGATAGTGGTGGAGAGCACAGAGGTGAGGTATAATTAATGACAACCTTTGTATCCAGGGCTGTGTGTCGGAGCTAGCCTCAGATCGAGTCAGTTGTTAGACTTGTACCAACTCCGGCTCCAGCTGTAAAAGTAATCCTACCTGTCATGAATATTGTATAATTAATTTATTCATTTTTATTGGAATTTAGCCAAGTTTAGTGACGTTAATAATATAAATATATTTTATGTTTTTCAATCTAAGGCCGCTATTTATATATATAAAAAAATTGCAATGAATCTAATACCGTAAATTTGTTATTTCTAATTATTGGCCATTTATGAAGGAGCCTGGGAAAATAGATGAATTTGAGATATTCAGATCTTTGGCTTATTGACTCCATGGGCCTGTAGGCATCAGGTCATAGATGTAGAGAGTGTATCTCAGCTTCACTTTGGTACTAGATGGGGCGCCGAGGTCCCTCTGCCACATCAGGAGACCCCAGTATTATAAATGCGACATGATAGGTGGGGGCCTGGCACAGATATTGCATTGCAGCCCAGCTGCCTCAAGGTGCACCAAAGCGAACTTCCTTATTAAAGGAGTTAATTCCATCTTCAAATATGAATATTGTCAGATAGTGCTTGTAAATACAAGAATTTTTTCATTTTACTGCTTATTAAAT
This sequence comes from Phyllobates terribilis, assembly GCF_046119375.1. Taxonomy (NCBI): domain Eukaryota; kingdom Metazoa; phylum Chordata; class Amphibia; order Anura; family Dendrobatidae; genus Phyllobates; species Phyllobates terribilis. Next base: position 124,710,240 of record NW_027362765.1, read on the forward strand.
TTTGCAGCCATTCTTGAGATTATAACAGTTTTCTTTCACTTACATACCGTTACCTTGGAGACCGACCACCACTGCTAGACAACAGAACAAGTCCAGTGCTTACAAGCTCTTTCCTATTGAGATTGTAAGCATTGTTTTGAAGCCAGCCCGATTCGCTGGAGCGTGCCGTTACCTCCTAATCCCAGCTCCCTGCAGCACAGTATTTATAAGTCAAACGGCAACAGTGGTCAGTTTCCTAGGCAACGAGCTGTAAACAAAAGAAAATAAAAATGTTAATAAACAGTAAATTGAAAAACAAAATATGTAAATTGTTTTTACAAGCACTAGCCAAAAATGTTTAACTATGAAGATGGGAATAACCCTTTTAAAGGCATGTTTGACTTGTTGATGGATCTGTGGTGAAATACCATAACATTTGGTTGTTACCCAGCTATCCCAGATAGAAATAAAGTTTGCCAATAACAGGAGATATTTATGTGAAGACAATTGGCAGATCCAGCTATAATTGATGACAATCTGATGTTTATAGTGCTCATACACATCATAATGGGGGTTATTTACAGGATATATTGCAGATCTACGGGGTCTGACTACTTGGACTACCACAATCCCTAGAACGGTGTCTGTGAGATGCCCTGGATCAGTGGCCGGACCACCACAGCTCCATTCATTCTTTATGGGACTGCCAGTAAAACCCCAGTGCTGTACACGGCTATGTCCAAAAGTCCCATTGAGAATTGGCCAGTGCTCTAATTCATTGGGGCATGGTCAGCTGAAGACTACTCATCTGCCCCCTGAAAGAGATGGTCCTTAAGCAAATACATAAAAGGAAATTTATGGGCTGAGATGGGGACCAGGCTTTTATATTTTTTGATTAAAGCATGAATTGTGTAGGTACAGGGCATTACTAGAATATAGGGCATTAGGACTGTATTTGCAGTGCGTTATTTTGGACCCCTGCCACCTCGGTGGCCCCCAATACACCTAGTTAGAGTTAAACACTGCACTAATTATAGAAAACCAGGCGCAGAACTCCCCCCTGCAATCTGTCAGGATTAAACTCTGACATCCCCCAATTTTCCTCCATTGATTTCTCATTTGCTATGTAACCAGATTACAGCAAGCAGAGGAGGCCTGTTATTCAGCGGCTGCAAATGAAGTCTACTGCCGTAAACACTGTGCCAGGTTCCTGCGCCATTCTTATTTAATAAGCTCTGGCATAAAACCTGTGATAATTAGTCATTATTTCCCAGGAGGTGTAGATATGACTGCAAATACGTCAACAGCATGAGAAATGGTGCCATGGGGTCAGGAGTCGGGGGAGGGGCAGGGTTAGGGCACTGGATTGCAGCTTGTAGATTCCCGGATGTGGACAATGATGCACTGATGAATGGGCTCAGAGGTTACTGTATTTCATGCTGAAAGCCGGGCACTTGTGCTCCAGGCCTTGGCTATGGATTTTCTGGTCCCAGTGGTGATGCATTAGGCCAGGAGATGGACTTGTATGTTGTTGGATTTACTGACACCATTTCTGTGTCCCGGTGATTGCTGTGGATTAGGAAGAATAATGGACATTCACCATGATAACATTTTTTTTAGTAATTTCTTGGTAATGTCTTATCTCAGGAAAGCTGGTGGCCAGCAGTGTGTCTTGTCCGATGGTGGGTATCTTCAGTGCTCTTGAATCTTATTCCTGTGACGTGTGTTAATGAGTTTCTTGCTCTCGAATCTTCATCTTTTATGTTGAGCTTTACTTCTCTAGAGTCTTCTCCCATGTTGGTATTTGTTATTTTTCCTGTTTCAGGCTTGTTTTTTGTTCTGTGGTGTATTTTGTTTCTTCCGAACTCTAGGAACCTTATTTTGTGACATGTTTTATGTTATTTAGGGCTATCAATTATCTGATTCCATGTTTGGTTTCTTCAGGGTTCTAGGATCTTCATCCTTTTCCATCCAGGTTTTCCTCATTGCTCTACAACCTTTATCTCTTTCCATGTTTGGTTTCATCAGTGTTCTACAACTTCATCCTGTTCCATCCAGGTCTTCTTCAGTGCTCTACAACCTTTATCTCTTTCCATGTTTGGTTTCATCAGTGTTCTCTAATCTTCATCCTGTTCCATCCAGGTTTTCCTCATTGCTCTAGGATCTTTATCTCTTTCCATGTTTGGTTTCATCAGTGTTCTACAACTTCATCCTGTTCCATCCAGGTCTTCTTCAGTGCTCTACAACCTTTATCTCTTTCCATGTTTGGTTTCATCAGTGTTCTCTAATCTTCATCCTGTTCCATCCAGGTTTTCCTCATTGCTCTAGGATCTTTATCTCTTTCCATGTTTGGTTTCATCAGTGTTCTACAACTTCATCCTGTTCCATCCAGGTCTTCCCCATTGCTCTAGGACATTTATCTAATTCGATGGTGGGCCTTTTTGATGCACTAGAATTTTAATCCTGTTCCGTCATCGTATTCTTTAATGCTCTAGGATCTTTATCGCTATCTGAGTTTGGCTTCTTAAAGGGAATCTGTCACCAGGTTTTTGCCACCTAATCTGAGAGCAGCATGATGTAGAGTCAAAGGCCCCGAAGCTACTTGATGTAGTTTTGATAAAGTTACCGTTTTATTAGCAGGAACGTATCATGAGAGAATTAGTAAACCTGCTACCAGGTAGTCCTCCAAATTCATGATCTCTGTATAACCCTTCCCCCAACACTGATTGGCATATTTCTGTGTACACTGCATAGTCAGAAAGCTGTCAACCATTGTGGGCAGGGTTATACAGACCTCAACATTTAGAGAGCTGGTAGATCTGCAGCAGATACAACTGTGATTTTATCAAAACTGCAACAAGCAGCCCAGTAAATGATGCATCACTAGAATCAGGGTCTCTGTTCTACATCATGGTGTTCTCAGATAGGATAGCAAAAACTTAATGTCAAATTTCCTTTAAGTGCTTTAGGCCTTCATCCTGTTTGATGTTGGGATTTAAAGGGATTTGCCCACTACTCAGACAATCCCTTCTCAATTGCTATATTCTCCAGTGTAAAATAAAAACGCCTCCAGTACCAGCGCTGTTCCAGTGATTTCGGCACCCGGTGTCCTGGGGTTCACGTAATCAGCAGCCTCTTCACTCTCACTTACTTAAGACATAACTAACATTTTGATGAAGTTAGAGAGCAGCGCCAGCTTTTACATTTTCCGAATGTAAATTTCACCCAAAGGAAGTGAGAGCAAAGCTGCCCTTAGTGGCCGCTGATTAGCTGCAGGGCTCACGTGGCATAACAAAGTCACACGAGCCCCGGGAGACCTGGCGTCAAAATTGTTGCACTGGAGATGAGTATAGGCTGTTTTTATTTTACACTTGGGAATATAGCAATTTAGAAGTGGACAACCCCCTTAATGCTCTAGGGTCTTCTCAGGTTTTGTTCTGTGCGCTATACTGGCATACAGTATTTGGTTTCTTCATTGCTTTTTATCTTTGTTCCATGTTTTTTTTTTTTTTTTTAACGTTCTGCAATCTCACTTTTTTCTGTAGTGGCTTTTTCAGTACTTTGCATCTTGTTCCACTTCTGGTTTCCCCATTGCCCTAGTATCTCCTCCTCTTCCATGGTGGCCCTCCTCTTCCATGGTGGGCTTCTTTAATTATCTAGAATCTTCATCTTGTTTATGTTGGGCTTCTTTTTGTGCTCAGGAGCTATTTTACTTGTTTTTTGGTTGGATTTTTCTAAATCTTGGGAACATGGAAGAGATTGGACATAGGTCTGTGACTTTGTTTTTGCTGCCCTGTCTCAAGCTAGTATAATTCTTGTGTTAATTAGGTTTCACCTTTTCCTGGATTTCTTGTGGTGGTCTCTGGTCTCAGGTTTATGCTTTGCAGAGGTCTGTAATACTCAGTTAGATTTAAAAGGGTTTATCCAGTTTTTTTTTCTACTATGAGCCTAAAATCTAGCTAGTGAATCCTGCCTGTTTCACCTGAAGCTCTGAGCCGGCGCCGGGTTAAACAGGCAGGTAGTTAACTACCTGTTTCACCCGGCTCAGAGCCATCACCGACTGCCGGCAATTCAACGTCAAGAGAGCAGCTCTTCCTCTTCCCGGCTGCTCTGTCAACGGGGTGTGACTGCTGCCGTCATGCTGATTGACAGTCGAATCCCCGCAGTGGAAGCCACTGAATCACCGTCAGTAGCTGTCTTGTGAGATTGGCGCTGGGCACAACAAGCAGGTAGGTACTTGCCTGTCAGTTTTTAGGCCCGTAGTAAAAAAAAAAAAAAGTTGTGGATAACCCCTTTAAGTTCCCACGATGAGCATTTGATGAGTTTTTAATGTTGCAGATTTTCTGCACCTTTTAGCTAAATTAGGTTACTTGCACTTTTATTGCGTTTTTTGTCTCTTTTTGGGATGTCACAATAAAGCGGCTTTGTTTTTGATACTTTCTGGTATTTATTATTAATAGTCATGTGCTGATTACTTGCCTTTTTAGGTTCCACCGCATATACGTTTCTTACCTGCAGATTTACTGGAACTTTAAGATGCGTCAGAAACTCATCGAGGGAACCTCTACTTCTAGAGAGGATACGGCTATGTTCACACATTGCTTTTTTGCTTCGTTTATTTTCTGCAGCAAAACCTGATCTCTTGCCATGAGGTTTGTCCAGGATTTTTCTTGCTTTTTTTTGTTTGTGTTTTGGTGTGTTTTTTTTCACTGTCCTTTTATCTCTTTATGCATATACATAAAGTTCAGTGAAAATTTTTTTTTATTCTGGTTTTGGCACAAAAAATGCCGAAAAAACGCTGAAAAACCTGACGTCTGCGTTTTTTTCACCACCCATTACTTCCAATGGGTGAAAAAAACGCTGAAAGAAGTGACATGCTCTATTCTGCAAAAAAACTACTCAAAGCACAAAATCCCGAACAAATAAACCCATGATGTGTATGAGATTTCTGGAATCTCATAGACTTTGCTGGTACTGGAAAACGTAGCTGAAAATTTGCAAAAAAAACCCCTGAAAAAAACAAGATGTGAACATAGCCTAAGACGTGTGGTCGATGTATTCAACTGGTCATCTGAACCTACGGAGACATTACCGAGGAATATCCGGCTGTTTTTAGGCTGCACCTTACAGCGCTGGTCTTCTTATTATTGCGCCAGTTACTGACTACATAGAGACCTTGAAATTGCAGGTGACCTTACACCTTAAAGTTACCTATAAAAACCCATGGAGTATTGGCATACGATATACCTTGAGTATGTTACCAGTTGTAAGATCTCTGCTTGCTGTCAGTGTCTGAAAAGATTCTGCAGAGGCCGAAAATTGAGTGTGATAATATTGTGTAATTTCTCTTTCTTTGATGCTTTTTATTGAACTGAATTCCTGCCTCTGCTCCGGCACTGAATAGGTTAACCCCAGGCTTCAGTCTGCCTGCCAAGGGAAAGCGCCATGTCAGCGGAAATGGACCAGGATCCGGCTCCTCCTGATGCTGCCGGGTCCAGTTTCATCGGTTAAAAGCTTTAAGTAAATGAAGAGCGGTTTTATTGCTACTGATTTGTGTTACCCGCTTGTTTCTCCTGCACAATTGTGTGCAATCTCCCAACATAATCGCCTGGTGGGTCGCTGGCCTGCCTTGGCACTGTGCCCGCATGCCAAGGCAGGCCGGCCACCCACCAGATCCCTATGGCCTTCAGCAGTGTCAGACTGAAGAACACTGGGCGACCAGAGGATTTGATTCTGAGGGCCCGCTTTTCTCCCCCACTCAAGAGCCCCATAGCAGCTGCAAGATTTGCATTATGAACCAGAAGCAGGGCCCACCGGAGGATTCTCCGCTTCTCCGGTGGGCCAGTCCAACCCTGGCCTTTTATATCTAGTGTAGGTCCTAGTGCCATCATGGAGGCATGAGGTCTGTTGTGCCTCTTGTTTCACCAGCTCTAGATATTGGCCCAACCGTTACCCACGTGTAGCCATCATGGCGATTGTGTAAGACGTCTTCTGTGTCCTCTGTGCCAAACCATTGGCCTGTTTGTAGCAGAGCTGAGTTTCTGTCATACACAGCAGAGACAAGTTTGTTTTGGTTGTGGCATATCTCTGTCAGTGTCAGCAGTGCTTAGTTTATGTCGCATACTGCAAAGGTGAATTCCTTGCTGATGCAGCAGAGCCGAGTTTCTTTCAGATGCAGCAGAGATGAGTTTTTGAAGGGTGCAGCAGAAATGAGGAGGTTTTTTTTCAGATGCTGCAGAGATATTTTTTTTTTGGATGCAGAAGAGTGTGTAGCAGAGCAGAGTTTCTTTCGGATCCAGCAGAGATGAGGTGTTTTTTTTCACTTGCAGTCTCTTTTTCAGTAAGCGGAGACGAGTTCCTTGCTGATGCAGCAGAGCTGAGTTTCTTTCAGATGCAGCAGTGCAGAGTTTCAGATGTAGCGGAGACGAGTTCCTTGCTGATGCAGGAGAGCTGAGTTTCTTTCAGATGCAGCAGTGCAGAGTTTCAGATGTAGCAGAGACGAGTTCCTTGCTGATGCAGCAGAGCTGAGTTTCTTTCAGATGCAGCAGTGCAGAGTTTCAGATGTAGCAGAGACGAGTTCCTTGCTGATGCAGCAGAGCTGAGTTTCTTTCAGATGCAGCAGTGCAGAGTTTCAGATGTAGCAGAGACGAGTTCCTTGCTGATACAGCAAAGCCGAATTTCTTTCAGATGCAGCAGAGCTGAGTTTTTTTTTGGATGCAGCAGAGACTAGGTATTTTTTTTTCAATTGCGTCAGAGACCGGTTTCTTCTGGATGAAGCAGAGCTGAGTTTCTTTCGGATGCAGGAGAGACGTGTTTGTTAGTCCCAGCAGAGGCAAGTTTCTGTCAGATGCAGCAGAGCTGAGTTTTTCTCATTAAGTAGAGATACGTGTCTATTGCACTCAGTGAAGACAAGGTTTGTGATGATGTAGCGGAGCTGAATTTATACGTTGTCAGACACAGAGAGTGGAGATTGTCATTGAGTTATCTGTGGATTTACATAGGACTGCAGATGAACTTAATGCATTATCTGAACACTATTGTGAGCTGTTATAGCTCTGCTACATCTGCGCACTGTAGGTCACATTAGCCATTCCAGGAATTCTGGCTATTGGTCTGGTGCTGGCATTGGTTTTCTGACTGGCCGCAGCCATTGTACAGATGTACAGATTCCGGGGGTGGGCAGATCAGGGTTATGGGGCGCTGTGTTTGCTGGTCAGACCTGTCTCCGGAGAAGCAGAGTCCAGTGACACTCGGAGGCCTCTCTTGGATGAGATGTGGGCAGACACGTGCCCGTGGGCAGCAAGGCTCAAGATCTCTCCCAGAAATCGTGGTGTAAATGGAGCGATGCCTGCAAACCCCCGGCTGTGACCGGTATCACGTCTGCACCAGCTTTTATCCTGGGGATACAAGCAGGGATGTTCACATGGACGGACACAAGCACAGATCTGGCAATCTGAAAAAAGGGAACAAATGTGAATAGAAAAATCAGATTGCAAATGGTGGGGGTCCTGATTTTGAGGGGGGCAGACGTCCATAGATCTGCATGTGATGGGCAGCGTGCCATAATGAGGGTAGGAAATCAGGGTAAATGGGATAATCCAGAATGAGTGTTTGCGATTAGCAGCACAGAGTATTTCAGGAGAGGAGAATTGTGCTGTACTAGTTGTATATGAAAGGGACAGTATCGTTGGAGAAAAATGGTATTAATGACTGAACCCCAGCAGCACAGAGTATGTCAGGGTGTGAATGTGCAGATCATGTGTAGGGGCTTGATCTCACTAGACCTAGCAGCACAGAGTACTTCAGGAAAGGGATGTGCTATCTTCATAAGTGAATACGGAGGGTCCCCTGTAGCACAGAGTTTGCCAGGCGTTGACCGATGATGATGGTGGTGATGATGAGAACAGGGTCATCATGCGCCCTTCGAGGGTCACCCCCCATCAGAATCTTCCCACCCTCATTATGAATGAGCCGCTCCCTATGATAACACTCCTGGTCGCTCGCTGCTTTGAGGTCTTGTTGAGAGAGGAAAAATGTATAAAATGTATTTTCTTCTAAAACCGCAGATTAATTTTCCTTCTCATTATCCAATTACACGATCTGTGGATAATGAGACATTACTGCAATCCCCTGGATATTACTGATGCAGCCATAGAACGGTCTGTAGAATGGCGGCCAAGCGCTTGCACAATGGAGGTGCATTGCCCATGGGACTGGGGCGGGTGTATGAGGCCGAAGTGCTGACTGTGGTGAAACCACAAGGAAGTGCTGAACTCAACTTATTGACTGAATATTGCTCTCTTCACTAAATATGAGCTGTCCCCCGGGACTGGAGAATAGGACCCCTCCCCCAACAATCATTGTGGATTTGGATTGCTGTACCTTGTACCTCTGGGGAACCCGTCCGTCAGCCCCGATTTCTCTGCAATTAACAGCCATGTAATTCCTGTAGGTGTTATATTCTCACATGTCCCGTAGGAGGCAGGAGAACAGGAACATTATATATAATGCTTTGTATCACTGCAGTGGGATGGAGAGGAGGAGGACTTCCCAAAAATATCCACAACTCGGAAGTATGAAATTTATGTCTGTTATCCTTAAAGAGGAAGCAAATTGAATGTAAAAAGTCTTTTACCCCCGTAGATATATTTTCTTGTACATAGGGAGCAGTATTATAGTAGTTTTATTCTTGTACATAGAAGCAGCATTTTAGTAGTTATATTCTTGTACATAGGGAGAGTATTATAGTAGTTATATTCTTGTACATAGGGAGAGTATTATAGTAGTTATTTTCCTGTACATAGGGGTAGTATTATAGTAGTTATATTCTTTACATAGGAGCAGTATTATAGTAGTTATATTCTTGTACATAGGGGCAGTGTTATAGTAGTTATATTCTTATATATGAGACAGTATTATATTAGTTATATTCTTGTACATAGGGAGCAGATATTCTTGTACATAGGGAGCAGTATTATAGTAGTTATATTCTTGTACATAGGAGGCAGTATTATAGTAGTTATATTCTTGTACATAGGGGCAGTATTATAGTAGTTATATTCTTGTACATAGGGGCAGTATTATAGTAGTTATATTCTTGTACATAGGAGTAGTATTATAGTAGTTATATTCTTGTACATAGGAGGCAGTATTATAGTAGTTATATTCTTGTACATAGGGGCAGTATTATAGTAGTTATATTCTTATACATAGGAGCAGTATTATAATAGCTATATTCTTGTATATAGGGGCAGTATTATAGTAGTTATATTCTTGTATATAGGGGGCAGTATTATAGTAGTTATATTCTTGTACATAGGAGCAGTATTATAGTAGTTATATTCTTGTACATAGGGGGCAGTATTATAGTAGTTATATTCTTGTACATAAGAGCAGTATTATAGTAGTTATATTCTTGTACATAGGAGGCAGTATTATAGTAGTTATATTCTTGTACATAGGAGGCAGTATTATAGTAGTTATATTCTTGTACATAGGAGGCAGTATTATAGTAGTTATATTCTTGTACATAGGAGCAGTATTATAGTAGTTATATTCTTGTACATAGGGGGCAGTATTATAGTAGTTATATTCTTGTACATAGGGGGCAGTATTATAGTAGTTATATTCTTGTACATAGGAGGCAGTATTATAGTAGTTATATTCTTGTACATAGGAGGCAGTATTATAGTAGTTATATTCTTGTACATAGGAGCAGTATTATAGTAGTTATATTCTTGTACATAGGGGGCAGTATTATAGTAGTTATATTCTTGTACATAGGGGGCAGTATTATAGTAGTTATATTCTTGTACATAGGAGGCAGTATTATAGTAGTTATATTCTTGTACATAGGAGGCAGTATTATAGTAGTTATATTCTTGTACATAGGGGCAGTATTATAGTAGTTATATTCTTGTACATAGGAGGTAGTATTATAGTAGTTATATTCTTGTACATAGGGAGAGTATTATAGTAGTTATTTTCCTGTACATAGGGGTAGTATTATAGTAGTTATATTCTTTACATAGGAGCAGTATTATAGTAGTTATATTCTTGTACATAGGAGGCAGTATTATAGTAGTTATATTCTTGTACATAGGGAGAGTATTATAGTAGTTATTTTCCTGTACATAGGGGTAGTATTATAGTAGTTATATTCTTTACATAGGAGCAGTATTATAGTAGTTATATTCTTGTACATAGGGGCAGTGTTATAGTAGTTATATTCTTATATATGAGACAGTATTATATTAGTTATATTCTTGTACATAGGGAGCAGATATTCTTGTACATAGGGAGCAGTATTATAGTAGTTATATTCTTGTACATAGGAGGCAGTATTATAGTAGTTATATTCTTGTACATAGGGGCAGTATTATAGTAGTTATATTCTTGTACATAGGGGCAGTATTATAATAGTTATATTCTTGTACATAGGAGTAGTATTATAGTAGTTATATTCTTGTACATAGGAGGCAGTATTATAGTAGTTATATTCTTGTACATAGGGGCAGTATTATAGTAGTTATATTCTTATACATAGGAGCAGTATTATAATAGCTATATTCTTGTATATAGGGGCAGTATTATAGTAGTTATATTCTTGTATATAGGGGGCAGTATTATAGTAGTTATATTCTTGTACATAGGAGCAGTATTATAGTAGTTATATTCTTGTACATAGGGGGCAGTATTATAGTAGTTATATTCTTGTACATAAGAGCAGTATTATAGTAGTTATATTCTTGTACATAGGAGGCAGTATTATAGTAGTTATATTCTTGTACATAGGAGGCAGTATTATAGTAGTTATATTCTTGTACATAGGAGGCAGTATTATAGTAGTTATATTCTTGTACATAGGAGCAGTATTATAGTAGTTATATTCTTGTACATAGGGGGCAGTATTATAGTAGTTATATTCTTGTACATAGGGGGCAGTATTATAGTAGTTATATTCTTGTACATAGGAGGCAGTATTATAGTAGTTATATTCTTGTACATAGGAGGCAGTATTATAGTAGTTATATTCTTGTACATAGGGGCAGTATTATAGTAGTTATATTCTTGTACATAGGAGGTAGTATTATAGTAGTTATATTCTTGTACATAGGGAGAGTATTATAGTAGTTATTTTCCTGTACATAGGGGTAGTATTATAGTAGTTATATTCTTTACATAGGAGCAGTATTATAGTAGTTATATTCTTGTACATAGGAGGCAGTATTATAGTAGTTATATTCTTGTACATAGGGGCAGTATTATAGTAGTTATATTCTTGTACATAGGAGCAGTATTATAGTAGTTATATTCTTGTACATAGGAGGCAGTATTATAGTAGTTATATTCTTGTACATAGGGGCAGTATTATAGTAGTTATATTCTTATACATAGGAGCAGTATTATAGTAGCTATATTCTTGTATATAGGGGCAGTATTATAGTAGTTATATTCTTGTATATAGGGGGCAGTATTATAGTAGTTATATTCTTGTACATAAGAGCAGTATTATAGTAGTTATATTCTTGTACATAGGAGGCAGTATTATAGTAGTTATATTCTTGTACATAGGAGGCAGTATTATAGTAGTTATATTCTTGTACATAGGAGGCAGTATTATAGTAGTTATATTCTTGTACATAGGAGCAGTATTATAGTAGTTATATTCTTGTACCTAGGAGGCAGTATTATAGTAGTTTTATTCTTGTACATAGGAGGCAGTATTATAGTAGTTATATTCTTGTACATAGGAGGCAGTATTATAGTAGTTATATTCTTGTACATAGGAGGCAGTATTATAGTAGTTATATTCTTGTACATAGGAGCAGTATTATAGTAGTTATATTCTTGTACATAGGGGGCAGTATTATAGTAGTTATATTCTTGTACATAGGGGGCAGTATTATAGTAGTTATATTCTTGTACATAGGAGGCAGTATTATAGTAGTTATATTCTTGTACATAGGGGCAGTATTATAGTAGTTATATTCTTGTACATAGGCAGTATTATAGTAGTTATATTCTTGTACATAGGGGCAGTATTATAGTAGTTATATTCTTGTACATAGGAGGTAGTATTATAGTAGTTATATTCTTGTACATAGGAGGCAGTATTATAGTAGTTATATTCTTGTACATAGGAGGCAGTATTATAGTAGTTATATTCTTGTACATAGGAGGCAGTATTATAGTAGTTATATTCTTGTACATAGGAGGCAGTATTATAGTAGTTATATTCTTGTACATAGGAGCAGTATTATAGTAGTTATATTCTTGTACATAGGGGGCAGTATTATAGTAGTTATATTCTTGTACATAGGGGGCAATTTTTATTATAAAAACAAACATAAATACAATTATAACAAACAAAAATCATCCAGTATTACAAAAAGACAAATCACATGGGTTATATATGCAAAAAATAAAAAACATTAAAATAATCAGATCATATACATAAATAAATTAAAAAGTCCACGCCTGCGGAAAAAAAAAAAAAATAATAATAATAATAATAATAATCATCATCATATTCCCTAACTGAATTTTACGTTGCTCCATAACTTTATGTTTTTCTGACTCCTTCCAACTTCTAGTGATTTTATCCACCGGAGTTCTGATATCACCTGATTGGCTGCAGCGGTGTGATCGAACGGCTCATTGTGCAGTGATACCCGGGTTCTCATGTGCCAGTGATAGTATTTTATGACACTGATTATAATGTACATGGTCTCTCGGTCGATGTTACTGACAGTGGATGGGACACCATAGATTATGTCAGGATACTTTAAGGTCAGAAGTCTGGGGATTTTTAGATTACCTGACACCTCCTCCCAGATCTTCCTCCCTCCCCAGCAATCACAGATAAAGTGCTCCATAGTCTCCTCCTGCTGACAACCAAGGGGACAATTCCGATCAGAGACACTCAGGTGTTTCAGGTTCCCCCTGACAAAGAGCCGACTATGTAGTGAAAGCCAAGAGATGTCAAACAGTTTGGGAGGAAGTCGTTTCCCGTTTAGGAACCTGAGACTTTCCTGCAGGGTGGTGGTGACACAATCTCTCAGGGCCAGTGGAGAAAAGAAGAACGTCCCACATACATGAGCATATAGGTCTCTTCTCGTATTGCTCTCAATGTAAGACCTCTCCAGTCCCCACTTCCTGACACACTTCAGACCGTAGTCCAGATACTGGGGGAGGTGGCCACCTGTCCATCTCCTCCTCTTGAGACTGCCACCTCGCACCCAAGACTCTGCAAAAGGCAATATCCAGTCCTTGATACTATTCACCCACAGGGAGCTACTGTTTGAGTCCATGTTCCCAAAATTCACTTTTAGAAACAGGGAGTCAAAGAAAACCCTTGGATTTAACATATCCAGCCCACCATCTCTCCGCCGTAGGTACGTTACTCCCCTCTTTATTAGGTTCAACCTATTCCCCCACAAGAGCTGGAAGAACAAGCTGAAAAGCCTCGCTGAGAAAGACTCTGGCAAAGGGAAAATAACAGAGACATACAAGAAGATGGGGACCAGGTACGTCTTCAACATAGCGACCCTTTCTCTGTAGGTCAGCCTCCAGTTCTTCCATCGCTGAACCTTTGCATTTCCGGTTTCCAATTTCTCTTCCCAATTTAGCTTGGCATTATCATCCCTCCCAAATTTAACCCCTAAGATCTTAATATGGGTGGAGGCCTTAGCAAACTGTGGCAGATCAAAGCCGGGATCAGTGTCTAACGTCCACAGAGCTTGACTCTTCTCAAGGTTGACCAGAGACCCGGAGGCCTCAGAGTAGCTTCTGATGGCCGCCGATAACATCCGCACCTCTTGAGGATTGGAGATCACCAACGTCACATCATCAGCATAGGCAACAACAGTCAGAGGCAGGCAGTGGGGGACCGGCACCCCCTGAAAATCACACTCCTGCAGTGACCTCAGAAACGGGTCTATGGCGAAAACATACAGGAGCGGACTCAGTGGGCAGCCCTGTCTCACCCCTGCCTCAACTCCAAAAGTATCACCCTGCCAACCATTAATCAGAGGAAAGCTCAGCGCCTCTCTATACAAAGTCTTCAGCCAATCCACGAATTGTCCCGGAACACCGTACTTTGACAAAGTGGCCCACAGATAATCGTGATCAACCCTGTCAAAGGCTTTAGCCTGGTCCAGACTGACAACATATCTCCCACACCGCAGAGCTTTACATCTCTCAAACATCTCCCGTATCGAGATGACTGCTCCAGAGATGTTCCGCCCTTTTACTGTGCCAAACTGAGAGCCTGCCAACAGTGCCGGGGACAAACAAACTAACCTAGAAAACAGGATCTTTGCCAGAATCTTCCTGTCTACATTCAAGAGGGCAATCGGCCTCCAGTTCTTGATGTCACTCGGCTCTTTACTTTTAGACAGCAGAATTAACGAGGACACTCTCATGGATGGAGGCATCAGGTGATTTTCTAGACAATTCCTATACACATCCACAAGGATTGGAGCCAGGAGGTCTCTGAATTCCTTATAAAATTCTGCTGTTATACCATCTGGACCTGGTGCCTTCTTCAGATATAATTTATCAATAGCCGCCTTAACTTCCTCCACCGTTAATTCTGCTGTCAAAGAAGAAAAGTCCAGATCGTTAGTATCAGGCACTGGAGTTGCCTCCAAGAATTGAGCCATCTTATTTTTATCCAAAACTTTCCTCTGAAACAAGTCAGCATAGTAAGATCTCACGACCCCCAGAATACCCTCCCGTGAATCCTGCAATACACCCTGGGAGTCAGTGAGACCTGGGACCATTTTTTTGGCCACCCTCTCCCTGCAATTCTCAAAGGGATCAGGTGCCCCTAAGGACCCATAATCCCGTTCAAGAACCAGGGAGGTGTACCTGCTGTACTGATACTGCCTTATCTCAGATTTCAGCCGGTCGATCTTCACTTTATCATCCCCGCCTGCCGAATACAATGACTCCAATTCTTTACGCAGCTTTAGGTACTGGCTGTACTTGTTCCTCCCTTTATTAACTGACAGTCTCTTTAAGAGGGATCTGATATCCTCCTTGACGTCCTCCCACCAGTCGGTCATGTTGTCATAAAAATCAACCCTGTCTAGATGGACCTGAATAAGGGAGTGGACACGACTCTGGACATAGGCATCACCTAGGAGACTGGAATTAAGCTTCCACAACCCTCTACCAATGTCCGGGCGGTTAGAGGTCCCCAGACAGAAGCACAAGGCGAGGTGGTCAGAGTAAGGGACGACCTTCTCACTCAGGGAGCTGACAGCCTCAGTAGGACTCGCAAAAACAAAATCTATCCTACTGCTCCTGTTGGAACAAGAATACGTAAATTTTGGCTGACGACCTCCCTGTGTGAAAATATCAGTCAGTCCTGCCTGCATTATGATGTTATGTAGGACCTTGCCGTCCCTGGTCACTGTCCTACCTGAGGAGCTGTCACCTGATGTCAGTATGGCATTAAAGTCTCCCGCCATCACCACCGGGAGAGAGGTGAAGAGGAAAGGCCTGACGTCATTAAACAGCTGGATCCTGTCAGTCACCGTCTGTGGCCCATAGATGTTAATAAGCCGGAGTCGCCTACCATGGATAGTGACTTCCAGGACCAGACACCTTCCCATGACCACTTCTGTCATCCTATGTACAGTCACATCATGGGTGTTAAACAGGATAGCAACCCCGGCGTAAGGCTCCACAGCCAGTGACCAGAAAGATGGACCGGACCGCCATTCCCTCTCTGCCTCTCTCAAAAGCCCCAGAGATGTCAGTCGTGTCTCCTGCAGGAAGATGACATCTGTGTCCAGGTATCTGAGATGTTCATACACTGCGTGTCTCGTCCTCCTCACCTTAATACTATTCACGTTACTTGATGTCAGTGTTAATGAGAACCCCGCCATCACAACACAATATAGAAGGAGCAGAGTAACAGCCATCATCGTGAATCAGAAATATTCTGTCCACCACCGGTGTCCATGTCAGCCTCCACCTGAGGGTCCACAGATAAGGGCTTCCGCTTTGGCGGGGGATGGTCCTCTGTGTCCCTGTCACATTCAGCATCAATTTTCCTCAACTCTTCCTCATAGTCATCATCATTATCCTCAGATAAGACTCCATATTTGTTGGACACAACCATCACATCTGCAGAACTCTGGACCTTCTTACTACCACTCTGACCAGAGTCATATTCTGCCTCAGGTTTACGGGAGGACGTGTTCTTTTTCTTTCTTTTATTATGATTTACGCTCCAGTCATCAGATACAGACATTGATGCTGAAGGGGGGGCTACCTGAGGCACGACCTCCATGTTCCCCTCTGCACCCTCTGTACCCCGCTGTTCTGGTGTTACATGGGTGGACTCCTGGCGGGCACCTGAGCTATTCAGTATCCCTGCTGAAGTTAAATCCTCTTCCTCCTGCACCCTTGCCACCACCTCCTGAGCCTCTGCCCCTGCCACCACCTCCTGAGCCTCTGCCCCTGCCACCACCTCCTGAGCCTCTGCCCCTGCCATCACATCCTCATCAGGGAAGGCTTTGCAGATATTGTGCCAGGCGTCTGGACAGTCCCTGTGAGGGTGGCCCATCTTACCACAGAGGTTGCACCTAACGTCCCGGCAGTCTGCAGCGACATGGCCGATTACCCCACACAGGCTGCACTTTAGTACAGTACAGGCATTAGCCAGATGACCTGTTTTACCACATTTAAAGCATTTTCTTGGCTGCCCGGGATAGTAACATGCCCCCTTCTCCCTCCCAATGAAGAAGGAGTTGGGTAGGTGGGCAGTGATGTTGTTATACTGCCGCAGCTTCACCTGGACCTTCCACCCCGTTGTCCAGATACCATCCTCATCTCTGATCTTGGTGAGTCCAGAGACGAGGTCACAATGTCTCTGGAGCCACACCTGGATGTCCTGTGGGGGAACGGCCTCATTCCAGAAGGTGATATTCACAGTGACGGTATCTGGCCTGGAAATGGGAACCAGTATAAACTTATTCCAGCCTTCAGTTTCTCTGAACTTGGGGTAATTGGCCCAGAATCTATCCAGGTCAGGCATGAGCTTAAAGCTGACATCATAGCCCTGCCTGTCCTGCAGATTAGTTACCGCCAGGATTTCAGTCGGCACAAACCCCATCTGGCGGCATAGTAGCTCTCTCACCACATACCTGCGTTGTGGGAGATCCTCCTTGGCACCTAAGAATTTAAAACGCACTACATTTATACGCCTAAATGTCTGGCCCGTATACCCTGCTCCGGAGGTGAAAGACGGAGCGCCGCGGCTCCAGGCATTCCTGGGGGGCACCTGCCGGGTCACACTAGGCTGGCTGACAGGGATAGGGTCTGCAGCAGGAGGGGCTGTCACACCTTGTGTACTAGATGGTAAAGGGGGACAATCACCCATATCATGCACATTATCATGAACAGCATTATTATCATCAGACAGTACAACGTCCATCACAGCCTGTAAATCCCCCCCAGCCCCCGACCCCATAGGCACAGCATCATTAGCGCCAGTCTGTGCTTCAGCCTCGGCCTCATCAGCACAAACAGTCTCACATGCAATGTCCTGCTCCTGTGTGGGGCACTCTGGGACTTGTGGTGCCTCTGCTGGAATCTGAGGTATACACTCCCGTTCACACGCCGCTGCCTGCTGTTGCAGTGTTTTTCCAACCTGGAAACAGAAGCGGGGAGCCTGTAACACCGGTCGTGCCTGCAGCTGGGGGGTCTCTGACTTCACATCAGGGGTTCTGGACTCTGCAGCACAGTCCTGCTTATAGGAGGCGAACCGTGCCCGGTTTGCGTAGGTCTCCTTCAGGGGCCCCATGCTTTCCAGCACACTGTCCATGTCCTGCACCACACTCGCCAGCTCTACACCAAGTGAGTTCAGTTTCATGTCACATACAGCGTTACTCTCAGGGTTAGTTGCTTTTAGATTATAGATAAAGTCTATCTGCATCTGCAGCAGTTGTTTGTGCTGCTGCAACTCACCCATCTTCCTGACCAGTCCGGGTATCTCCTCCGCCAGCTGCAGCTCGGGGGCACGCTGCGTCTCCACAGATTTAGGCTTGGCCACAGGGTCAGGGACTCTGAATACTGACTTGTCCCTTGCGTCCACCACAGGTGTTTTTGTGGCTACCTTGTTGGATTCAGGCACTGCGGCAAGTTTACCGCTGACACCAGACTGCGACCTCGTGCGACCTGAATTCACCATGCCGGACACCACATGCTGCTGCTGGAGATTTTCCTGGAGGGTTTGTTTCTCCAGAGACGTCCGTCTCTGTCTGCAGACTGGAGAGCTGAGCTGCACACCTGATGGTGATGGAGGCTGAGCTGCCGGCTGGGGCTGTGCACGGACTGGACTTCCACTGGGTGGATTACAAAGCTTCACACTTTGCTGCATTTCGTTACTCACATCTGGCTTCTTTGTTGCACTTGGAGCTGGTTTTCCTCCCAAACCTTTACACACAGATTCTTTATCTCCTTCTTTCTTGCTGGAGCTTTGTGCTGCAGTCACAGGTCTCACAGTGACTCTGGGTGTATTATTCCCATTGGAAGAAGCCTGGGAGCCTTGTCCCAGTGTAGGCCGAGAAGCCTGGGCCTTGCCTGGGGAGCTTCCCCGCCCAGGGGGGCCCCGCCCTGGGCTTGCTCCAGACATGAGGAGAGCTACAAAACACAACCTCACAGCTTGGGGGCAGTATTATAGTAGTTATATTCTTGTACATAGGAGGCAGTATTATAGTAGTTATATTCTTGTACATAGGGACAGTATTATAGTAGTTATATTCTTGTACATAGGAGGCAGTATTATAGTAGTTATATTCTTGTACATAGGGGCAGTATTATAGTAGTTATATTCTTGTACATAGGAGGTAGTATTATAGTAGTTATATTCTTGTACATAGGAGGCAGTATTATAGTAGTTATATTCTTGTACATATGGGGTAGTATTATAGTAGTTATATTCTTGTACATAGGAGCAGTATTATAGTAGTTATATTCTTGTACATAGGAGGCAGTATTATAGTAGTTATATTCTTGTACATAGGGGCAGTATTATAGTAGTTATATTCTTGTACATAGGAGCAGTATTATAGTAGTTATATTCTTGTACATAGGAGGCAGTATTATAGTAGTTATATTCTTGTACATAGGAGCAGTATTATAGTAGTTATATTCTTGTACATAGGGGGCAGTATTATAGTAGTTATATTCTTGTACATAGGAGCAGTATTATAGTAGTTATATTCTTGTACCTAGGAGGCAGTATTATAGTAGTTTTATTCTTGTACATAGGAGGCAGTATTATAGTAGTTATATTCTTGTACATAGGGGGCAGTATTATAGTAGTTATATTCTTGTACATAAGAGCAGTATTATAGTAGTTATATTCTTGTACATAGGAGGCAGTATTATAGTAGTTATATTCTTGTACATAGGAGGCAGTATTATAGTAGTTATATTCTTGTACATAGGAGCAGTATTATAGTAGTTATATTCTTGTACATAGGGGGCAGTATTATAGTAGTTATATTCTTGTACATAGGGGGCAGTATTATAGTAGTTATATTCTTGTACATAGGAGGCAGTATTATAGTAGTTATATTCTTGTACATAGGAGGCAGTATTATAGTAGTTATATTCTTGTACATAGGGGCAGTATTATAGTAGTTATATTCTTGTACATAGGAGGTAGTATTATAGTAGTTATATTCTTGTACATAGGGAGAGTATTATAGTAGTTATTTTCCTGTACATAGGGGTAGTATTATAGTAGTTATATTCTTTACATAGGAGCAGTATTATAGTAGTTATATTCTTGTACATAGGAGGCAGTATTATAGTAGTTATATTCTTGTACATATGGGCAGTATTATAGTAGTTATATTCTTGTACATAGGAGCAGTATTATAGTAGTTATATTCTTGTACATAGGAGGCAGTATTATAGTAGTTATATTCTTGTACATAGGGGCAGTATTATAGTAGTTATATTCTTATACATAGGAGCAGTATTATAGTAGCTATATTCTTGTATATAGGGGCAGTATTATAGTAGTTATATTCTTGTATATAGGGGGCAGTATTATAGTAGTTATATTCTTGTACATAAGAGCAGTATTATAGTAGTTATATTCTTGTACATAGGAGGCAGTATTATAGTAGTTATATTCTTGTACATAGGAGGCAGTATTATAGTAGTTATATTCTTGTACATAGGAGGCAGTATTATAGTAGTTATATTCTTGTACATAGGAGCAGTATTATAGTAGTTATATTCTTGTACATAGGGGGCAGTATTATAGTAGTTATATTCTTGTACATAGGGGGCAGTATTATAGTAGTTATATTCTTGTACATAGGAGGCAGTATTATAGTAGTTATATTCTTGTACATAGGGACAGTATTATAGTAGTTATATTCTTGTACATAGGAGGCAGTATTATAGTAGTTATATTCTTGTACATAGGGGCAGTATTATAGTAGTTATATTCTTGTACATAGGAGGTAGTATTATAGTAGTTATATTCTTGTACATAGGAGGCAGTATTATAGTAGTTATATTCTTGTACATATGGGGTAGTATTATAGTAGTTATATTCTTGTACATAGGAGCAGTATTATAGTAGTTATATTCTTGTACATAGGAGGCAGTATTATAGTAGTTATATTCTTGTACATAGGGGCAGTATTATAGTAGTTATATTCTTGTACATAGGAGCAGTATTATAGTAGTTATATTCTTGTACATAGGAGGCAGTATTATAGTAGTTATATTCTTGTACATAGGAGCAGTATTATAGTAGTTATATTCTTGTACATAGGGGGCAGTATTATAGTAGTTATATTCTTGTACATAGGAGCAGTATTATAGTAGTTATATTCTTGTACCTAGGAGGCAGTATTATAGTAGTTTTATTCTTGTACATAGGAGGCAGTATTATAGTAGTTATATTCTTGTACATAGGAGGCAGTATTATAGTAGTTATATTCTTGTACATAGGAGCAGTATTATAGTAGTTATATTCTTGTACATAGGGGGCAGTATTATAGTAGTTATATTCTTGTACATAGGGGGCAGTATTATAGTAGTTATATTCTTGTACATAGGAGGCAGTATTATAGTAGTTATATTCTTGTACATAGGGGCAGTATTATAGTAGTTATATTCTTGTACATAGGCAGTATTATAGTAGTTATATTCTTGTACATAGGGGCAGTATTATAGTAGTTATATTCTTGTACATAGGAGGTAGTATTATAGTAGTTATATTCTTGTACATAGGAGGCAGTATTATAGTAGTTATATTCTTGTACATAGGAGGCAGTATTATAGTAGTTATATTCTTGTACATAGGAGGCAGTATTATAGTAGTTATATTCTTGTACATAGGAGGCAGTATTATAGTAGTTATATTCTTGTACATAGGAGCAGTATTATAGTAGTTATATTCTTGTACATAGGGGGCAGTATTATAGTAGTTATATTCTTGTACATAGGGGGCAGTATTATAGTAGTTATATTCTTGTACATAGGAGGCAGTATTATAGTAGTTATATTCTTGTACATAGGGACAGTATTATAGTAGTTATATTCTTGTACATAGGAGGCAGTATTATAGTAGTTATATTCTTGTACATAGGGGCAGTATTATAGTAGTTATATTCTTGTACATAGGAGGTAGTATTATAGTAGTTATATTCTTGTACATAGGAGGCAGTATTATAGTAGTTATATTCTTGTACATATGGGGTAGTATTATAGTAGTTATATTCTTGTACATAGGAGCAGTATTATAGTAGTTATATTCTTGTACATAGGAGGCAGTATTATAGTAGTTATATTCTTGTACATAGGGGCAGTATTATAGTAGTTATATTCTTGTACATAGGAGCAGTATTATAGTAGTTATATTCTTGTACATAGGAGGCAGTATTATAGTAGTTATATTCTTGTACATAGGAGCAGTATTATAGTAGTTATATTCTTGTACATAGGGGCAGTATTATAGTAGTTATATTCTTGTACATAGGAGCAGTATTATAGTAGTTATATTCTTGTACCTAGGAGGCAGTATTATAGTAGTTTTATTCTTGTACATAGGAGGCAGTATTATAGTAGTTATATTCTTGTACATAGGAGGCAGTATTATAGTAGTTATATTCTTGTACATAGGAGCAGTATTATAGTAGTTATATTCTTGTACATAGGGGGCAGTATTATAGTAGTTATATTCTTGTACATAGGGGGCAGTATTATAGTAGTTATATTCTTGTACATAGGAGGCAGTATTATAGTAGTTATATTCTTGTACATAGGGGCAGTATTATAGTAGTTATATTCTTGTACATAGGCAGTATTATAGTAGTTATATTCTTGTACATAGGGGCAGTATTATAGTAGTTATATTCTTGTACATAGGAGGTAGTATTATAGTAGTTATATTCTTGTACATAGGAGGCAGTATTATAGTAGTTATATTCTTGTATATAGGAGGCAGTATTATAGTAGTTATATTCTTGTATATAGGGGCAGTGTTA
The DNA here is from genome assembly GCF_046119375.1 of Phyllobates terribilis. Classification (NCBI taxonomy): domain Eukaryota; kingdom Metazoa; phylum Chordata; class Amphibia; order Anura; family Dendrobatidae; genus Phyllobates; species Phyllobates terribilis. The sequence goes on from NW_027362765.1 coordinate 124,732,754, forward strand.
TAGTAGTTATATTCTTGTACATAGGGAGAGTATTGTAGTTATTTTCCTGTACATAGGGGGTAGTATTATAGTAGTTATATTCTTGTACATAGGAGGTAGTATTATAGTAGTTATATTCTTGTACATAGGAGGCAGTATTATAGTAGTTATATTCTTGTATATAGGAGGCAGTATTATAGTAGATACAAGTGCTTCTCACCAAAGTAGAATATCATCAAAAAGTTAATTTATTTCAGTTCTTCTATATAACAAGTGAAACTTATATATTATATAGAGTCATTACAAACAGAGTGATCTATTTCAAGTGTTTATTTCTGTTAATGCTGATGATTATGGCTTACAGCCAATGAAAACACAAAAGTCATTATCTCAGTAAATTAGAATAATTAACAAAAAACACCTGCAAAGGCGTCCAAAGCTTTTAAAAAGGTCCCTTAGTCTGTTTCAGTAGGCTCCACAATCATGGGGAAGCCTGCTGACTTGACAGATGTCCAGAAGGCAGTCATTAACACACTCCTCCACAAGGAGGGTATGTTACAAAAGGTCATTGCTAAAGAAGCTGTGCTGTATCCAAGCATATTAATGGAAAGTTGAGTGGAAGGAAAAAGTGTGGTAAAAAAAGGTGCACAAACAACCGGGATAACCGCAGCCTTGAAAGGATTGTTAAGAAAAGGCCTTTCAAAGATTTGGGGGCGATTCACAAGGAGTGGACTGCTGCTGGAGTCATTGCTTCAAGAGCCACCACACACAGACGTATCCAGAACATGGGCTACAAGTGTCGCATTCCTTGTGTCAAGCCACTCATGACAAACAGACAAGGCCAGAAGCGTCTTACCTGGGCCAAGGAGAAAAAGACCTGGACTGTTGCTCAGTGGTCCAAGGTGTTGTTTTCAGATGAAAGTAAATTTTGCATTTCATTTGGAATCAAGGTCCCAGAGTCTGGAGGAAGAGTGGAGAGGCCACAATCCAAGCTGCTTGAGGTCTAGTGTGAAGTTTCCACAATCAGTGATGGTTTGGGGAGCCATGTCATCTGCTGGTGTAGGTCCACTGTGTTTTATCAAGACCAAAGTCAGCGCAGCCGTCTACCAGGAGATTTTAGAGCACTTCATGCTTCCCTCTGCCGACAAGCTTTTTGGAGATGGAAATTTCATTCTCCAGCAGGACTTGGCCCCTGTCCACACTGCCAAAAGTACCAATACCTGGTTTACAAACAACAGCATCACTGTGCTTGATTGGCCAGCAAACTCGCCTGACCTTAACCCCATAGAGAATCTATGGGGTATTGTCAAGAGGAAGATGAGAGACACCAGACCCAACAATGCAGACGAGCTGAAGGCTGCTATCATAGCAACCTGGGCTTCCATAACACCTCAGCAGTGCCACAGGCTGATCACCTCCATGCCACGCCGCATTGATGCAGTAATTGATGCAAAAGGAGCCCGACCAAGTATTGAGTGCATTTACTGAACATACATTTCAGTAGGCCAACATTTCAGATTTTAAAAACATTTTTCAATCTGGTGTTATAAAGGATTCTAATTTACTGAGATAATGACTTTTGTGTTTTCATTGGCTGTAAGCCATAATCGTCAACATTAAATGGAATCTATCACCCCTTTGGAGTTATCAGACCTCTAATATGAGCATACAGGTAATAGAAATGTAAATACTTACCTGTATGGCCCATATTACAGGTCTGATTGCAGAGAAATCCTTTTTATTCAATCCGTTTTTTCTCTAGGCTTGGCGACCGGGGGACGCCAAGAAATGCCCGCCTATATGATTAATTTAAATATTCCCCCCCTCCCCTGCCCTCACCTGTACGTCACCTGCACGTCACAGGGCCCTGTGATGTTCAGTCTAGAGCTGAACATTCCACGCATGTGCAATGTGCCTATAGCTGAGGGCGCTTTTTTTTTTTTCTCCCTGCGCTATTTTACTTTTCTGCTCCAGTGCGCAGGCGCCGGGAGTCACTGTGACTTTCGCTCCAGTGACCTCCAGTGCGCGCAACAATGAAGTTTGATCCCCACTTCCTCCCGGATAGCAGGATGCCGGGAGGAAGTGGGGACGAAACCTCATTGTTGCACATGCCGGAGGTCACTGGAGCGGAAGTCAGTGACTCCCAACATTGTTTATTGGGGCAGTATTATAGTATATATATTCCCGTTCATAGGGGCAGTAATACAGTAGTTATAATCTTATACATAGGAGCAGTATTATAGTAGTTATATTCTTGTACATAGGATGCAGTATTATAGTAGTTATATTATTGTACATAGGGGCAGTATTATAGTAGTTATATTCCTGTACATAGGAGGCAGTATTATAGTAGTTATATTCTTGTACATAGGGGCAGTATTATCTAATATATATAATCGTCTTATCCAGTCTGTCTGTCTGTCCTTCTGTCCAGGAAATCCCACGTCGCTGATTGGTCCGGCCGCGGCCAATCAGCGACGCGGGATTTCAGAAAAAGATGGCGGGCATTAGCGGCTCATCTGCCGCACGGAGGTCAACGGCGATGCAGCCGGGAGATGACCGGCTGCTCGCAGCAGAAGGACCCCGACCGGCAGCGCCGCTGCCCTCCATGCGGCTACCGTCGGGAGATCAGCGCCTAGGGCCGCTGATCTCCCGACGGCAAGTGTGAAGGGAGGACCAGGAAGCGGCGTAGCCAGGCGGGATACTTCTGCTGCGAGCAGACGGTCATCTCCCGGCTGCTCGCAGCGGAAGTACCCGTACAGGTAGCACCGTTCCCCGGTCCTCACTAATACGATTCGCTGATTCCCGGCGGCCTCGACCAATCAGCATTATTGGCGCCAAATTTAAACACCGCTCTGCTGATAGGGTGCGGCCGGCGGTCGAAACCAATCAGCGATATTGTCGCCAAATTTAAACACTGCTTTGCTGATTGGTCGCAGTCGCCGGCTGCGACAAATCAGCGATTTTGGCGCCAAATTTAAACCCCGCTCTGCTGATTGGTCGCGACCACCGGCCGCAACCAATCAGCATTATTGGCGCCAAATTTAAACACCGCTCTGCTGATTGGTCGCGACCACCGGCCACAACCAATCAGCATTATTGGCGCCAAATTTAAACACCGCTCTGCTGATTGGTCGCGATCGCCGGCCGCAACCAATCAGCGATATTGTCGCCAAATTTTAACACTGCTTTGCTGATTGGTCGCCAGCCGCGACAAATCAGCGATATTGCCGCCAAATTTAAACCCCGCTCTGCTGATTGGTCGCGGCCAGCGGTCGTGACCAATCAGTGATTTTGGCGCCAAATTTAAACACGCTCTCCGGTCCTCACTAACACGGTTCGCTGATTGGTCGCGGGCGGCGCCCGTGACCAATCTGCGATATTGCCGCCAAATTTATACACCACTTTGCTGATTGGTCGTGGTTGCCGGCCGCGACCAATCAGCGATTTTGGCGCCAAATTTAAACAACGCTCTGCTGATTGCGCCCGGTCGGCCGCATACATATTCTAGAATACCCGATACGTTAGAATCGGGCCACCATCTAGTAGTAGTTATATTCTTGTACATAGGGGGCAGTATTATAGTAGTTATATTATTGTACATAGGGGGCAGTATTATAGTAGTTATATACGTGTACATAGGGGCAGCATTATAGTAGTTATATTCTTGTACATGGGGCAGTATTATAATAGTTATATTATTGTACATAGGGGGCAGTATTATAGTAGTTATATTCTTGTACATAGGGGCCGTATTATAGTAGTTATATTATTGTAAATAGGGGGCAGTATTATAGTAGTTATATTCTTGTACATAGGGTGCAGTAGTATGGCAGTTAATATTGTTATACACAGGAGGCAGTATTACAATAATTATAAGTCCTTCTTTTTTATCCTCAGGTTCCTGCTTGTCTTTTCCTGCCTTGTTCTTTCTGTCTTTTCCACCATTAGGGAGTATGAGGAGAAGTCAGAGGGGGCCCTCTACATACTGGTATGTACAGAAAAGGAGATTGTCAGCTCTTAGAAGCAAAAATATGTGTGATAATGACTTAAACACTGTGTTTTTTGTATTACATATAGTATAAAATGATCAGATTTTATAGTGTTAAACTGGGGTCCCGGCGTTCTCTTATCAGTGACTGATGTGATGAGTTTTTCTATGCAAATCTTTCCATGCCTTAATAGTCTCTGACTTTTTGAAGTCTAATATCCCTTTAACTTCTTTTTTCTATTGTCTCACTCCTTAAAAATCAGAATTATATTCTTTCCTGCAGGAAATTGTCACCATTGTGGTTTTCGGAGTGGAGTATTTTGTTCGGATTTGGGCTGCCGGGTGCTGCTGCCGTTACAGAGGATGGAGGGGTCGGCTGAAGTTTGCTCGCAAGCCATTCTGTGTCATTGGTGAGGCTACTCCAGCAAACTTTTTTTTTTTAAAAAAATAATTAGCTAGTAACAGTAAAAGTCTCCTGCTCATTATCTATAATCAGCTAGTACCTTGTCACTAAAATGTACCCCCTTCCGGATCTACATCCTGTCACGGTTTATACTTTTATAGCATTGGGACCCCACATCCTGAAAGTGGTGGTTCAGTTTGAGAAAACACGGCTGTTTTATTCCACTATCCATGTCCATTATTGTGTCCAGAATTGCCTCTCATCTCTTCTGGTTTTACAGATTTTTAATTAGCTACTTTCTAATATTGGTTGCAGCCACTGTACCCTGCCTTTCCTCCATAATTGAAATATTATTGGGGTGCCGTTTTTTGGACACATATGAGAAGATCATCCCCTTTTCTTTCTTCTCTTTTCAGACATCCTGGTGTTGATAGCGTCCATAGCAGTCCTGTCTGCTGGATCACAGGGGAATGTCTTCGCTACCTCCGCTCTCAGGAGCTTGAGATTCCTGCAGATTCTGCGTATGATTCGTATGGACCGGAGAGGAGGAACATGGAAACTGCTGGGCTCTGTGGTGTACGCGCACAGCAAGGTATTATCCACTGTACATGGGCATTACCTTATTTATCTATTTCTCAGACTGTAGTTCAAATCACCTCCTTATTGGACATATCCATATATATATATATTTATACCATATTTTTCGGACTATAAGCCGCGCCTTACCATAAGACGCTCCCCAGGTTAGACAGCCGAAAGTAGGAAAAACGTTTTTCCTATTAATTAAAACTTTCCTGGCGGTGTAAAGTGGAGGGGTCATTATCACTAAGTTTATTGTACTTGCGTAGAATAGGGAAGTAATAAATCTATTGTTAGTGTCTCTCTACAGTGTGTGTATTATACACACACAGCTTTGCTACATATGCAGCTATAGACACCACTCTGCAACATGTGCACATATAACACACATAGCTCTGCTGCATGCACATATAGACACACACAGCTATGCTACACGCACACTACATACACGTATAGAGTCACACTCTGCTACAGATGCAAATATAGACACAGCTCTGCTACATTCACATACAGATACACACAGCTTTGTACATGGACATATAGACACACACAGCTTTGCTACATGCACACTAAAAAAAAGGACTAAAAATCAATAAAAACATCACTGAAAAAGAGAAAAAGCAGCCGTACTTGCAATACCATGTCCAGACACAAATGCACAAACAGGATCCAGCAGGTCCCCCATGATAAAGTAGGGGGCAGCACAGGTGTAAAATACTGAAATCAACCACTTACTAACCCACCAAACATCCCTGGGGTGGCTGCCTAGTATTCTAATTAGCACAGGTCTGCATAGGGTGTTGGGTGGGTTAGTAAGTGGCTATTTTCAGTATTTTGCACCTGTGCTGCCCCCGTCTTTATCATGGGGGACCTGCTGCATCCTGTTTGTGCATTAGTGTCTGGATATGGTATTGCAAGTATGGCTGCTTTTTCTTTCTTTCAGTGATGTTTTTACATGCACATATAACATATAGACACAGCTTTGCTACATGCACATATAGACACACACAGCTTTGCTACATGCACATATAGAAACACAGCTCTGCTACATGCAAACTACATGCATGTATAGACACACACACACACACACACACACACACACACACACACACACACACACACACACACACACACTATACATTCCCACATCTTGGAGTTCCTGATTGGTACCTAAACAGAGGCTGCACGAGCTGAGCAGCTTAAGGACCTTCCACCCGATAAGTTCCTTAAATATCCTATAACCATCATATTTACTGATCACCGTACCTTTGAGGACTATACATCCCCGCCCAGTGTACCTATGATCTGAAATATTGATAATATATGCCTCCCTATAGAAGTGGTGCCACCTACAGGCTGCAATCAAGAAGTGCACAACTTAGGTGAGAGAAGGTTTATCCCCTTCAATAAAAAAAAAATCTCCGAATTTAGAGCCATCCTGAGTTATATCCATTTCTGGGAAATCTGGATGATGAGCAGTACCAATACTGGACCATGTTGTAGCTGACACCAGATATAACAGAGAGTAATAGCTTGCATTATGCTGTACAGTAAGTGGGTATGGGGTACACTTTAGGTGCAGGATCCCTTTAAGTAGAATATTTTTGACTGTAACTGTTTTTACTTTTAGGAACTGATAACAGCCTGGTACATCGGCTTCCTGTGCCTCATCTTGGCATCGTTCCTGGTATATCTGGCAGAGAAAGAAGCAAACAGTGAAATGTTTGATACTTATGCCGACGCCTTGTGGTGGGGACTGGTGAGTGTCTGAGTTCTGAAACTGGCACCATCTGCAGGGCAAATCGAAGATCGTGGGAAACTTTTAGGAAATTCTCCTTTCTTTATTATTCTTCATGTGTAGTTAGGTACAGTCTAGTATTAAGTGTATCTAAGATTGTGTTCACATTAACCAGCCATATTGAGAAGCCTGTCTCTTACTGTCATCTCATTGGAAACACTGATGATCACCTTATGCAGCCTGGCTGATAACAGGGAACAATTGCGAATAATGGCAAGAGGACTTGTCACTAAGTCAAAGTTGGTCAGTTTTAATTCCCCCGGCTCCCCTGACTTTTTTTTTTCTTTTTTAAATGCCGCCATACGGTTTCAGAGATTTGGGTATTTTTATTTAGTGTTATTTTTTTTGGTCTTTACAAGGGGGTGTGGTTCACAAGATCATCTGGGGCGAGTCTTTAGACTGCTCTGCACTATTACCTTGGGAGCCACACCCCCTTGGTAAAAGCCATAACATTTTGCACTAAATAAAAAGGCCCAAATCTCTGTATTGTATGGTAGATTTAAAAAAAAAAAAATAAAAATTGAATACTCAGGGATCAATAGGAATAAAATAGCAAAAACTGACCACTTTTGAAAGGTTTTCTTTTAGGCTGTGTGCCCACTATGCGTTTTTTAAGCATTTCCGCAGCAGCGATTCCGCTGCAGAAACGCTTAAAAAACGCTTGGTAGAAGGTCTGCCATGTTCCCCAATGATAATCTGCATGTGCTGTGCACATTCTGCGGAAATTTCCACTGCGGATTATCATTGCGGAAAAAAACGCAGCACTACCAATTATTTTGCGTAATCGCTGCGTTTTCACCGCCATTGACTTGCATTGAATCGCTTAATATCCGCATGACTACATGTGCACATGCGGATATTAAGCGATTCAATGTGCGGATGGTAGCCGGGTCTAGAGAAGAGGAGACTCTCCTCCAGACCCGGGTACCATAGAACCTGTAAAAAATGAATAAAATAAAAAATATACGTTATACTTACCTTCTGATGGCCCCCGGTCTCAATAGCGATGCGTCCTGGCTCCCCGTCAGCTCGCAATGGTCTAAAAGGACCTTCCATGACCTCAATTAGTCATGTGACGTGTCACGCGACTGCTGGCATCATAAGTCGCGAGACCTGTCACATGACTAAATGACGTCATGGAAGGTCCTTTTACACAACCACGAGACACCTGGAAGACCGGACGCATCGGATAAGGAGACCGGGGGCCATTGGAAGGAGAGTATATGTTTTTTGTTTTTTTCTGTACCATTTTTATTCTTTTTTTTAACTAACTTGGTCACACTATATAAATCTATGCCGGTTGCATGGATTAATATAGTGTGACCAAGTTGTCAAGCACTTTCCAAGTGATGCTAAAATCGCTTGGAAAAGCACTTGACAACCCGCATGCGGAAATGCATGTGAAGAACGCTTCACATCCGCTTGTCCCTGGCAGGAAAAAGGCATGTACAATCCGCATGTACAATCCGCATGTACAATCCGCATGTACAATCCGCATGTACAATCCGCATGTACAATCCGCATGTACAATCCGCATGTACAATCCGCATGTACAATCCGCATGTACAATCTGCATGTGTTTTTTCTGCCAGGGAGATGCAGAAACTCTCAGGAAAAAATCCGGAGCATTTCTGCATCGTGGGCTCATAGCCTTAAGTACAAAGACTCTGATCTCAGTTATCTTACCTGTTATGTAAAGTACCAACAATATGAGAAGTAGCTTCACTGCTCTGATGGAACATGCACTTCATTAATATTTGACAATGAAGCGAACTTACAGAATCCTTCCAAGAATAATGCTGTAATAGGCTATAAAGAGATACTCAAGTGAAGGTTCTCCAACCTGTTCACATCCTTATGTATTACAGAAGATATTTTCTTGTACATAGGGGACAGTATTCTAGTAGTTGTATTCTTGTACAGTACAGACCAAAAGTTTGGACACACCTTCTCATTTAAAGATTTTTCTGTATTTTCATGACTTTGAAAATTGTACATTCACGCTGAAGGCATCAAAACTATGAATTAACACATGTGGAATTATATACTTAACAAAAAAGTGTGAAACAGCTGAAAATATATTCTAGGTTCTTCAAAGTAGCCACCTTTTGCTTTGATGACTGCTTTGCACACTCTTGGCATTCTCTTGATGAGCTTCAAGAGGTAGTCACCGGAAATGGTTTTCACTTCACAGGTGTGCCCTGTCAGGTTTAATAAGTGGGATTTCTTGCCTTATAAATTGGGTTGGGACCATCAGTTGTGTTGTGCAGAAGTCAGGTGGATACACAGCTGATAGTCCTACTGAATAGACTGTTAGAATTTGTATTATGGCAAGAAAAAAGCAGCTAAGTAAAGAAAAATGAGTGGCCATCATTACTTTAAGAAATGAAGGTGAGTCAGTCCGAAAAATTGGGCAAACTTTGAAAGTGTCCCCAAGTGCAGTTGCAAAAACCATCAAGCGCTACAAAGAAACTGGCTCACATGAGGACCGCCGCAGAAAAGGAAGACCAAGAGTCATCTCTGCTTCTGAGGATAAGTTTATCCGAGTCACCAGGCTCAGAAATCGCAGGTTAACAGCAGCTCAGATTAGAGACCAGGTCAATGCCACACAGAGTTCTAGCAGCAGACACATGTCTACAACAACTGTTAAGAGGAGACTTTGTGCAGCAGGCCTTCATGGTAAAATAGCTGCTAGGAAACCACTGCTAAGGACAGGCAACAAGCAGAAGAGACTTGTTTGGGCTAAAGAACACAAGGAATGGACATTAGACCAGTGGAAATCTGTGCTTTGTTCCAATGAGTCCCAATTTGAGATCTTTGGTTCCTACCACCGTGTCTTTGTGCGATGCAGAAAAGGTGAACGGATAGACTCTACATGCCTGGTTCCCACCGTGAAGCATGGAGGAGGAGGTGTGATGGTGTGGGGGTGCTTTGCTGGTGACCCTGTTGGGAATTTATTCAAAATTGAAGGCATACTGAACCAGCATGGCTACCACAGCATCTTGCAGCGGCATGCTATTCCATCCTGTTTGCGTTTAGTTGGACCATCATTTATTTTTCAACAGGACAATGACCCCAAACAAACCTCCAGGCTGTGTAAGGGCTATTTGACCAAGAGGGAGAGTGATGGGGTGCTACGCCAGATGACCTGGCCTCCACAGTCACCAGACCTGAACCCAATCGAGATGGTTTGGGGTGAGCTGGACCGCAGAGTGAAGGCAAAAGGGCCAACAAGTGCTAAGCATCTCTGGGAACTCCTTCAAGATTGTTGGAAGACCATTTCCGGTGACTACCTCTTGAAGCTCATCAAGAGAATGCCAAGAGTGTGCAAAGCAGTCATCAAAGCAAAAGGTGGCTACTTTGAAGAACCTAGAATATAAGACATATTTTCAGTTGTTTCACACTTTTTTGTTAAGTATATAATTCCACATGTGTTAATTCATAGTTTTGATGCCTTCAGTGTGAATGTACAATTTTCAAAGTCATGAAAATACAGAAAAATCTTTAAATGAGAAGATGTGTCCAAACTTTTGGTCTGTACTGTACATAGTGGGCAGTATTATAGTAGTTATACTCTTGTACGTAGGGGCAGTATTATAGTAATTATATTTTTGTATATAGGAGACAGTATTATAGTAGTTATATTCTTGTACATAGGGGGCAGTTTTATAGTAGCTATATTCTTGTACATAGGAGCAGTATTATAGTAGTTATATTCCTGTACATAGGAGGCAGTATTATAGTTGTTATATTCTTGTACATAGGGGGCAGTATTATAGTAGTTATATTCTTGTACGTAGGATGCAGTATTATATTGGTTATATTCTTGTACATAGTGGGCAGCATTATAGTAGTTATATTCTTGTACATAGGGGCAGTATTATAGTGGTTATGTTCTTGTACTTAGTATTATAGTAGTTATATTCTTGTACATAGGGGCAGTATTATAGTAGTTATATTCTTGTGCATGGGGACAGTATTATAGTAGTTATATTCTTTACATGGGGCAGTATTATAATAGTTATATTCTTGTACATATGGGCAGTATTATAGTAATTATATTCTTGTACATAGGGGGCAGTATTATAGTAGTTATATTCTTGTACATAGGGGCAGTATTATAGTAGTTATATTCTTTACATGGGGGCAGTATTATAGTAGTTATATTCTTGTACATAAGGGCAGTATTATAGTAGTTATTTTCTTGTACATAGGGGCAGTATTATAGTATTCTCTCGTACATAGGGCAAGTATTATAGTAGTTATATTCTTGTACATAGGATGCCGTATTATAGTAGTTCTATTCTTGTACATAGGATGCAGTATTATAGTAGTTATATTGTACATAGTGGGCAGTATTATAGTAGTTATATTCTTGTACATAGGGGCAGTATTATATTAATTATTCTCTCGTACATAGAAGCAGTGTTATAGTAGTTATATTCTTGTACATAGGGGCAGTATTATAGTAGTTATATTCTTGTACATAGGGGGCAGTATTATAGTAGTTATATTCTTGTACATAGGGGACAGTATTTTAGTAGTTATATTCTTGTACATAGGGGCAGTATTATAGTATTTATATTCTTGTATATAGGGGGCAGTATTATAGTAGTTATATTCTTGTACATACAGTGGTGGCCAAAAGTATTGGCACCCCTGCAATTCTGTCAGATAATACTCAGTTTCTTCCTGAAAATGATTGCAATCACAAATTCTTTGGTATTATTATCTTCATTTAATTTGCTTGCAAGGAAAAAACACAAAAGAGAATGAAGCAAAAATCAAATCATTGATCATTTCACACAAAACTCCAAAAAAGTGCCGGACAAAAGTATTGGCACCCTCAGCCTAATACTTGGTTGCACAACCTTTAGCCAAAATAACTGCGAACAACCGCTTCCGGTAACCATCAATGAGTTTCTTACAATGCTCTGCTGGAATTGTAGACCATTCTTCTTTGGCAAACTGCTCCAGGTCCCTGATATTTGAAGGGTGCCTTCTCCAAACTGCCATTTTGAGATCTCTCCACAGGTGTTCTATGGGATTCAGGTCTGGACTCATTGCTGGCCACCTTAGAAGTCTCCAGTGCTTTCTCTAAAACCATTTTATAGTGCTTTTGGAAGTGTGTTTTGGGTCATTGTCCTGCTGGAAGACCCATGACCTCTGAGGGAGACCCAGCTTTCTCACACTGGGCCCTACATTATGCTGCAAAATTTGTTGGTAGTCTCCAGACTTCATAATGCCATGCACACGGTCAAGCAGTCCAGTGCCAGAGGCAGCAAAGCAACCCCAAAACATCAGGGAACCCCGCCATGTTTGACTGTAGGGACCGCGTTCTTTTCTTTGAATGCCTCTTTTTTTTCCCTGTACACTCTATGTTGATGCTTTTTCCCAAAAATCTCTACTTTTTTCTCATCTGACCAGAGAACATTCTTCCAAAACATTTTACGCTTTCTCAGGTAAGTTTTGGCAAACTCCAGCCTGGCTTTTTTATGTCTCGGGGTAAGAAGTGGGGTCTTCCTGGGTATCCTACCATACAGTCCCTTTTCATTCAGACGCCGACGGATAGTACGGGTTGACACTGCTGTACCCTCGGACTGCAGGGCAGCTTGAACTTGTTTGGATGTTAGTCGAGGTTCTTTATCCACCATCCGCACAATCTTGCGTTGAAATCTCTCGTCAATTTTTCTTTTCCGTCCACATCTAGGGAGGTTAGCCACAGTGCCATGGGCTTTAGATGACACTGCGCACGAAAGACACAGGAACATTCAGGTCTTTGGAGATGGACTTGTAGCCTTGAGATTGCTCATGCTTCCTCACAATTTGGTTTCTCAAGTCCTCAGACAGTTCTTTGGTCTTCTTTCTTTTCTCCATGCTCAATGTGGTACACACAAGGACACAGGACAGAGGTTGAGTCAACTTTAATCCATGTTAACTGGCTGCAAGTGTGATTTAGTTATTGCCAACACCTGTTAGGTGCCACAGGTAAGTTACAGGTGCTGTTAATTACACGAATTAGAGAAGCATCACATGATTTTTCAAACGGTGCCAATATTTTTGTCCACCCCCTTTTTTAGGTTTGGTGTGGAATTATGTCCAATTTGGCTTTAGGACAATTCTTTTTGTGTTTTTTCATTGAAGACAAATTAAATGAAGAGAATAATACCAAAGAATTTGTGATTGCAATCATTTTCAGGAAGAAACTGAGTATTATCTGACAGAATTGCAGGGGTGCCAATACTTTTGTCCACCCCCTTTTTTAGGTTTGGTGTGGAATTATATCCAATTTGGCTTTAGGACAATTATTTTGGTGTTTTTTCATTGAAGACAAATTAAATGAAGAGAATAATACCAAAGAATTTGTGATTGCAATCATTTTCAGGAAGAAACTGAGTATTATCTGACAGAATTGCAGGGGTGCCAATACTTTTGGCCACCACTGTATGGAGCAGTATTTTAGTAGATATATTCTTGTACATAGGGGCAGTATTCCTGTAAAAAAATGGCATATCCAGCAAAAGGATCCTTTAAAATTCAAAAGTATATTGTAAATCCATTAAAATCCAATCCATCACCTATAAACCGCAGATGTGTTTCAGACTCCAGTCTTTAGTCATGTTCTTGTACATATAAAAAACAGTATTATGGTAGCTATATTAGATCACTGAAGAAATAAAGAAATCTCATTATATTATAGCTCTAAGACTATACGCGCACAGAATTTCCGGCCACCTTTCCCCAGCGCTGACTTCGGTCTGTCTCTCTTGTATTCCACAGCAATCTGTGTCTGATGTCCAATTTATGGAACTGAAATGTCACTATATTGTTTGCATTGCCTTACAATAAAATTTTAATTCGTTTTTTTTTTCTTCCATTGAAGCGCCAAGTGCCTTTTTTAATTTCACAGAATTTTTTGTGTCGTTCAAAAAGAATGAGTTTTCAAGTGGAAACGTGCCTTCTTTAGGGAGATTTTAAGGAGCTTTTCGTTTCTTGTAGCGGTTTTGCAGAGTTTTTGAAACATTTTGGAAGAATTTTCTTCCTTTATTTTTGCAGCCTTCTGATTGGTCAGTTCCTATTTTGGTGCAAATTCCATTGGAAACCTCTTCAAAGTTCGCACCAAGCCTTTTTTTTTAAAAAAAATCTCAAAGCGGAAAAAATGCTAAAAACACTGAACATTTGGAAATCAAGGAGGATTTACAATACAGATTAATAGGAAAAGTGTTTAAAGCTATTTTTTTTTTTGTAGCCATTTTTTGGAGTGTACCCACTCGAGTGCACGTACCCAAAAGGGAGTTCTGGAGTAAGATGCGCCCATTTAATTAACAGGCTTATGCATTTTACGCTTGTGCACCAACACCAGAACTGGCAAGAGCTGGCGTACATTTTTCATTCACTTTTTTGGCTTAAATTTCTTTTACACACCATCTGACAGTACCTATTTATGAAGAATGAAATAGAATCATAGAATCATAGAATGGTAGAGTTGGAAGGGACCTCCTGGGTCATCTGGTCCAACCCCCTGCTCAAAGCAGGATTCACTAGATCATCTCAGACAGATGTCTGTCCAGCCTCTGTTTGAAGACGTCCATTGAAGGAGAACTCACCACCTCTCGTGGCAGCCTGTTCCACTCATTAATCACCCTAACTGTCAAAAAGTTTTTTCTAATATCTAATCTGTGTCTCCTCCCATTTAGTTTCATCCCATTGCTTCTAGTCTTTCCTTGTGCAAATGAGAATAAAGATGATCCTTCTACAATGTGACAGCCCTTGACATATTTGTAGACAGCTATTAAGTCTCCTCTCAGTCTTCTTTTTTGCAAGCTAAACATTCCCAAATCCTGCAACCGTTCCTCATAGGACATAGTTTGCAGACCAGTCACCATTCTGGTCGCTCTTCTCTGAACTTGCTCCAGTTTGTCTATGTCTTTTTTAAAATGTGGTGCCCAAAACTGTACACAGTATTCCAGATGAGGTCTGACCAAAGAGGAGTAAAGACCGATAATGACTTCACGTGATCTAGACTGTATGCTTCTGTTAATACATCCCAGAATTGTATTTGCCTTTTTTGCTGCTGCATCACACTGTTGACTCATGTTCAGTCTATGATCTATTAGTATACCTAAGTCTTTTTCACATGTACTGTTGCTTAGCTCTATTCCTCCCATTCTGTATATGCTTTTTTCATTTTTATTGCCCAGATGTAGTACTTTGCATTTTTCCCTGTTAAAAACCATTCTGTTGGTTGCTGCCCACTGCTCCAGTTTATTTAGGTCTTTTTGAATCCTCTCTCTCTCTTCTCTAGTATTAGCTATCCCTCCTAGCTTTGTGTCATCAGCAAATTTAATCAGTTTACCCTCAATTCCTTCATCTAAATCATTGATAAAGATGTTGAACAATACAGGTCCCAGGACGGAGCCCTGTGGTACCCCACTTGAGACATTCATCCAGCTGGATGTGAAGCCATTTACAACCACCCTTTGAGTCCGATCACTAAGCCAGTTATGAATCCACCTAACAGTTGCCTGGTCCATTGCATACTTGGTCATTTTTTCAATAAGGATGGTGTGAGATACTTTGTCAAATGCTTTGCTGAAGTCAAGATATACTATATCTACAGCATTTCCCTGATCCACCCAGTCAGTGATTCTGTCATAGAAGGAAATTAAGTTAGTCTGACATGACTTGTTAGTTACAAACCCATGCTGACTCTGGTTAATCACTTCATTCTTATCCATGTACTTACATACATGTTGTTTAATAATTTGTTCAAAGATCTTTCCTGGTATAGAAGTCAGACTCACCGGCCTATAGTTACCAGGGTCAACCTTCTTCCCCTTTTTGAAGATAGGAACAACATTTGCTCTTCTCCAGTCTCCTGGGACTTCTCCTGTTCTCCAAGAATTTTCAAAGATTATGGAGAGTGGTTCTAAAATTTCTTCTATGATCTCCTTCAGTACTCTGGGGTGTAATTCATCTGGAATAATTAGTTTAATTAAATAACCCTTTAACTCCTTACCAAGAGGCAGTGATTTACCTGTAGGGATTTGCTTGTCTTTCCTCAGATCACTCTGACCACCATCGGTTATGGAGATAAGTATCCACAAACCTGGAACGGTCGACTCCTCGCTGCCACCTTCACCCTCATCGGGGTCTCTTTCTTTGCCCTTCCTGCTGTAAGTACATGGCTCTTAAAGGCGTTCTCTAATTTAGGAAGCCAAATTTGGTGGGTGGGATGTTGCCCATTTTTAAGCAGTAAGCACTTCCAAGCACCCTTCTTTTTGTCTGTATTCCCATAAATGACACATACAAAAAAATTATATATATGAGTGCCATGTAATACTTTATTTTCCCTATGGGGGTGCTGCAGTAAAATTGCACACCTGATTCCAGGTTCTTCCACAGATCACTGCTGATCTCTGGTGGTCACATAAAGGGGGTTTCCACACTACAAACGTATAAACTTGTTGTGTAGCACCGGCCTGTAGTGTGGTAACGTAATGTCATCTTTTCAGGGGATCCTCGGATCTGGATTTGCCCTGAAAGTCCAAGAGCAGCACAGACAGAAGCACTTTGAGAAGCGGCGTAATCCTGCGGCCGGACTAATTCAGGTAACGGATGACTACCCTCGGTTCTCCTAGTCCCAGCGCTGGGACCAGTTTTAGATCGTGAGTGGGAGGTGTAATCTCGGCATCATAAATCTGCCCATTGTTGTCAAATATAAGTTTCTCAATTGGTGCTTATTAAAGATAATATATATACTGCTCAATGGCTAGCACCTAATGGTGGAAATATAGGTTAGGTCGTTCGACATAGATAAATACTTGAAGAGAGAAATATACGACCATATCAACCCAAAATAATATTAAAAATTAACTTTTATTCATAAATAGTATAAAAAGTTACTTCATAATCAATGTAAGGCACAGTACAGCAGTACAGAAAGACACATATCATGTAGGATGACCATCTCACTGAAGGGACGATCCGGTCCACATGTTATAGGGTCCGAGGCACCACAGCAAAAAAACATATATATAGTCCTTCATATGACAGACCAATAAAGAGGATTATCAAATGACCACAGTATAATACCCATAGTAATACCCATATGGTAGTGCATATAACAAATATATATGTAGGAATAATATCAAATATTTGGCAATACCTCATAGGGAACTCAAAACCTATACTGTCAGGGTGCCATATACCAGCAGCTAGGATATACATTCATCATATCAAAACGCCACATAAAGGACACTAGTAATAGCCACTATAGCACTATTATAATCAAGGTATGGCGGCTAGGAAGGTTCAATTAATAGAATAATGTTGACAGAGTGTATACCAAGCGAGTATGAAGATAGGTGAGTAAAAAGCAAATGCTGCTTTATGTAGGGGAGAATTACCTGGGCCACAAGCTGCGATGTCAGGGCACCCACATGTGGACCGCTCGTCCACCCCAACGCACGTTTCGGCGTTTGCCTTCTTCAGGGGGCGTCCCTTCAGTGAGATGGTCATCCTACATGATATGTGTCTTTCTGTACTGCTGTACTGTGCCTTACATTGATTATGAAGTAACTTTTTATACTATTTATGAATAAAAGTTAATTTTTAATATTATTTTGGGTTGATATGGTCGTATATTTCTCTCTTCAAGTATTTACCATTGTTGTCAAAGCACAGACGTCATCCTGCGTGGCAGCCAGCTGGAACAGATGGCACCAAGGGAGTTTTTAGGGAAAGGTGAGGAATAACCAAATGCAGGAAACATCCACATGTAAATCTCTCCTGGGTGCGGTAAAGCTTAGGAACCGAGGCAGAGTGATAATTGGCCAAGCTGTTTCTCTATAACTATTCTGGAACCACAAATCCCAGCAAGTCGTGAGATGAAGAATTTGGCACCAGGGAAGAAAAAAAAATCTGTCATGTTTGATCTTTGTGTTTTTCTAGATTTTCTGTGCACTGATGCATTATAGTTCCCATCTATTGGCATCAAGCAGAGCTGATGACCTATTTGTAGGGTATCCCCGGCAGTCCCCTGTGTGTAGTCCCCTAATAATTATTATTATTATTATTATTATTTATTATTATAGCGCCATTTATTCCATGGCGCTTTACATGTGAAAAAGGGGTATAATACTAGAACAATTACAATAATCTTGAACACAATGTAACAGCGACTGGTACAGGAGGAGCGAGGACCCTGCCCACGAGGGCTCACAATCTACAAGGGATGGGTGAGGATACAGTAGGTGGGGATAGAGCTGGTCGTGCAGCGGTATGGTGGAGCGGTGGTTACTGCAGGTTGTAGGCTTGTCGGAAGAGGTGGGTCTTCAGGTTCCTTTTGAAGGTTTCCACGGTAGGCGAGAGCCTGATACGTTGGGGTAGAGAGTTCCAGAGTAGGGCGGAAGCACGGGAGAAATCTTGTATACGGTTGTGGGAGGAGGAGATAAGAGGGGAGTAGAGCAGGAGATCTTGTGAGGATCGGAGGTTGCGTGCAGGTATGTAACGGGAGACTAGGTCGGAGATATATGGAGGAGACAGGTTGTGAATGGCTTTGTATGTCATGGTTAGGGTTTTGAACTGGAGTCTCTGAGCAATGGGGAGCCAGTGAAGAGATTGACAGAGAGGAGAGCCGGGGAATAGCGGGGGGACAGGTTGATTAGTCGAGCAGCAGAGTTTAGGATAGATTGGAGGGGTGCGAGAGTGTTAGAGGAGAGGCCACAGAGCAGGAGGTTGCAGTAGTCAAGGCGGGAGATGATGAGGGCATGCACTAGTGTTTTTGCAGATTCATGGTTTAGGAATGTGCGGATCCGGGAGATGTTTTTGAGTTGGAGTCGGCAGGAAGTGGAAAGGGCTTGGATATGTGGTTTGAAGGAGAGTTCCGAGTCTAGGGTTACCCCAAGGCAGCGAGCTTGAGGGACTGGGGAGAGTGGGCAGCCATTGACGTTGATAGATAGGTCAGTTGGGAGGGTTGAATGAGATGGCGGAAAGATGATGAATTCTGTTTTGTCCATATTAAGTTTTAGAAATCTGGCAGAGAAGAAGGCTGAAATAGCAGATAGACATTGTGGGATTTTGGTTAATAATGAGGTGATATCGGGTCCGGAGAGGTAGAGCTGTGTGTCGTCAGCATAGAGGTGATAATGAAAGCCATGAGACTCTATGAGCTGTCCCAGGCCTAAGGTGTGGATGGAGAAGAGCAGGGGTCCTAGAACTGAACCTTGGGGGACACCGACAGATTGGGGGTGAGATGAGGAGGTGGTCTGTGAGTGAGAGACACTGAATGTCCTGTCTGTTAGATATGAGGAGATCCAGGATAGGGCCAAGTCTGTGATGCCGATAGATGAGAGAGCCTGTAGTAAGAGGGAATGGTCCACTGTGTCAAAGGCAGATGACAGGTCTAGGAGGAGGAGGACAGAGTAGTGTCGCTTAGATTTGGCGGTTAGTAGGTCGTTTGTGACTTTAGTCAGTGCAGTTTCAGTAGAATGGTGCGGTCGGAAACCAGATTGTAGGCGGTCAAAGAGGGAGCAGGAGGAGAGGTGGGAGGACAGTTCAGAATGGACATGTTCCAGTAGTTTTGAGGCATAGGGGAGAAGTGATATGGGGCGATAGCTAGACACAGAGGATGGGTCAAGGGAGGACTTTTTGAGGATGGGTGTGATTGAGGCATGTTTGAAGCATGAGGGGAAGACATAATAAATTTATTTGTCGGTGGTCAGCCACAAGGAATCCAATTGCTGAAAATTTAGCCAACCTCCTTGTTTACTTTGCATTTCATTTTTTCCCTTTTTTGATTGCTGTCAATGAAGAGAAATATTCTTTTTGGTTAAAATGTATCGATGCAGGTAAGAGCTGTCAGACTGGAATCCAGACCAGAACAGAAATTTGGAGCCATGCCTTGTCTGATACATTGTAACAAACCTGCATGAACTGGGAAATGGAGGGGAAATAAAATCCCCAATTTTACTCTTGGATTAAGCTCAACTTCAGAAAGTCAGGAAACTGTACAACCCTACAGGAATGGCCAAACCACGAGATATTTGGACGAGTTAGTGCTGCCAGATTGGGAGCTGCTCTCTGTCCTGGCTTATACAGGGGGTCTATAGCAGGTTTGGTGCAAAACTGTATCTTAAAGTGGTACTCGGCGCTTAGAGGTTATACACACTTGGTGGGAACTTGACCAGTAATTACAGAACTGTAATATAATTCAGATCTCGGTGGTCTCACTACTGGGGTGCAGCCGACAGTGTGCCACCCCACGAAGTCAGGTTGTGGCCATGATGGTGAGGGGTCTCCTCTGATCCAGCTATGGGTCTCAGGAACCCTACTTTGTACCACTGCATTCTCCCTCTTGGTGTTGATTGTGTGGTTGTTTATAAGAGCCCTAGTGCCTTTGGGGGTCCGCACAACACTGCCTTTCTTATAGAATGTCTCCTGACTTGGTTGAGGACGTACAGACATGCTCACCACTAATTTTGGTGTTATCAAAATGAATGACCGATCACAATATTGCCAACACAGTCCAAAGTCTTTGTCAGTTTCTTCTGAAGCCCTTCAGGCTCTTGGACTTTTCAGTCATGTCTCTGACTCCTCCCTAAATGTAATGGAGCCCTCAAACTGCCATATAGCTCGGACGATGATCGCAATGCAATGCTCGGACTGGCTGTGTGATCTCTCGACAGGAGCGTGACTTTTGCATAGAAATACATGCTGTCACACTGGGGTCAGGAGAGCCGACGGCCAGTCCAAGCATTGCGTTGCAATCCTCATACGAGTTATATGGCCGTGTGACTCTTCCCTTGCATACAACTACCCTGCAAAATTCAGGACATTTATGCCCTGCTTGGGTTTGCCTGCAATGCCCCAGATGCCCAGCAACATGCCAAGCAGTCACTTTAGATGTGGTTTTACTAACCCCCTTCCTTTTTGTGAAATAGTTCGCTGGACGTTCCTGATCTTTAAATTGTTGGAAAAGTATGAACCCACTCCCACCCTTGATCCATCAGGTCCATGATAAACCGCGTCCTTCTTCAGCCGCCTCTCTGGACCTTGACCCTTCTCCATCACCTTCTTTCAGGCACCACTTTTGATGGCTGTCTCAGTACCAGACCTCTTTGTGCTCACAGCATGTCTCTCTGTTTGCCAGGTGCCTCAACGCTTCCATGTTTGGCGCCAAGTTAAAAACGCATCTGCTGTCTCCAGGGTTAGCGGTACTTTACACAGTCACGTCAGCAGAGGGCTCACAGCACATTGCCCCCGCTGACTGACACCTACTCTTCCTGCAACCTGGCATCCAGGAAAAACACTGGCGGTGCTGCCACGCGTGCAGAAACCCAACATGCTTCACTATTACACATAAAATTGCTTGTACAGAGGCAGGGAAGGTTAGTTATGGTCCTCCCCCTTACAGTTGGGACAACCACTTTAATGGCGACTTCTCTGCTGGAACGTGGACCCTAGCAATCGCATCCCCCCTATAAATTATTAACGATAATATTGATATATTAACCCTAAGCTGACTTTATGACAAGTGTATCCTTGCCTGAAATGCCATGTCTGACACAAATAAGTAACCCTGTTTTCCTTCTTTAGGCGTCTTGGAGGTTCTACGCCACAAATCTGTCTCGCATGGACCTGCACTCCACATGGCATTACTATGAACGCACCGTCGCTGTGCCAATGTACAGGTAGAAGTTCTACCCGTGTGTCACCACCCCAAAAAAAAGGCTCATCCACCTCCCCCCACATGTTCCTAGTATTTTTAGGTTTGATTTTCATTTATATTTCACATTTTTGTATCTTTATGATTTTGTTGAGATTATTAATTTTATTTTTCTCTTTGTTTTTTGTGCAATTTGTTTAATTTAGTTTTTTTTTTTGTTTTCTCATTTGACCCTCCTCACCTCGTCCATTATCAGTAGCTTTTTGTTGTGTCATATGAACGTATGAAGACGACTCATGCATCAGAAGATACTAGGTAACTCTTCACTATGTTCTGGGGTACGGGTGTGGGTAAAACCTGAAATAGAAGACTGACACATCATGGTAGGAATTGCAAACTCAGGTGTGCAGGACTACATGTTCCAGAAATTTCCATCATGGCCATAAAAACTGCCCGTGAAAGGACGAAGCTGCGAACTTTGGTCGAAAATAGAAGTAGCGCTGCCCAATTTTTGACAGATTTATAAATTTTCTATAGGATAGAAATTGGCGTTACCTTAGACGAGCAGGTTATTAATATAAAAACTTGATCCTATTGGTCAGGGTACTTGGGGGTCTTTAGGTATTTTGCAAAATTATGAAAGCCTATAGTATGTTCTTATATACTTAATATAGTTGCCGTCCATACAGTATGAATATAGCGCCACATACACACTGGCTCGCTAAAGTGTTTCGCCCTCATATTATCCCTCCTTGGTTCTAGCACACCCGCAAAATTCTTGATCTTTTTTGCTTTCTCCCTTTCTTCGCTGTTCGACGAGCAGCTCTCAAACGTACGGCGCATCCAGGTATGGCACAGATATATGTGGAGCGTCCTGTCTTCCACCCTTCCCCTGGCATTGTGCTGTTGGTTTGCCATCTTAGCTGTGGTTTGTGTGCCCCCCAGTGACTGTGAAATCTCTGTGACCATTTTGTGGTGACTTTGTGTCTGCATAAAAAAAATATATTTTTGGTGATTCTTATGGGAATGAGGGATACATTTACAGTATATAATGGTTAAAATACATTTTACCTTCCATGAAGGTGCCAGGTTGTGCCATATGAGGGCACATCATAATGCCCCCTGAGGTAGTAAGAGGTGCTGGTATAGGCGGCAGCATAGCTGCATTAGTGCCATTTTGTAGACTAAACCATTATTCACTTGCTCCATACTATATGCCTATGGGGAAGAGTTCACATTTTTCAGGCAGAACCTGGCATTCTTCTCTATTCTCGTCAGTTTTTGTTGTCTACATCAGTCATGAGATATCTTGTGATTGTGCAGTATTTTTACCCATTTGTTACTTTGTGTTTGTGGCTTGCAGGTTGTCTTTCCATAATTATGCCCCTTTAATTGGCAGAGCTGTCATTGCCATTTTTTGGGTGGGGAGTTGTCAAGGAAGGAACAACTCAACATAGTGGAATAAAAAATGTAGCTAAAGAAAATTCGACACCCCAAGATACAGCGATGTGATGGACCAGTAATAGTAGACCTGGATGAGTTGGCCGATTTGCCAGGATGAGTTGGCCGATTTGCCAGGTTAACCATTTGCATTGAGTTAAATTCATCTAAGGTGGAACAACTGCCCAGGGACATTTTTTGTCTTGTGTGATTAGACAGTGTCCTCAGCCTTAAGTCTCAGTCAGACATTTTGAGTATGGACTGCATGGACTGGCCACGGGTGTCCTGACCCAAACTTGACAGCTAGTGCGGGTCAGTAGACCCTTGACCAGTCTGTCCATTGCGGTCTATACACGGACCATCTTTCACGGATGTCTGAATTTAGTCTAGCCCTAGGTGTCAACTGTGATAGATCTAGTATAACTGGCACATCGTCTATACTCTAAACTGAGGTTGGTGGATGTTGACATGTTTAGTATTCGACACCGAACAAACCTCATATGTTGATGGACCAAACTTTGGAATGTTCTATCTCATGACCACTGGTTAATTACTCTAGGCCTTTTCCAATTGGTGAGCCATGCAGTCTGGTTCTTTTAGTCATTTTTGCTGTCTTACAATCCCTATTGCCACTCAAAATATTACACATTGGAACAGAAGCCCTCAACTATTGGGGACTTGGATACCCTGAGAGAAGCTTTTACTTATAGTCATCGAATATTCTGGGATCCAATTGTGCTGTCTCTGCCCACGTTACTAAAGTGTTAGACATTAAACATGAAGCAGCAAGGTTGTAGAAGCCAAAGTCTTGTTCCCTAAACATAAGGAATTTTCTATGGGATAAATATCCTAAATCATTCTCTTTTACGTGTAATAATATAAGAATAATTTTTATTTTTATAGAGCCAACATATTCCGCAGCATTTTACAATTTTAGGTGGGGCTTGAACAGACAAAAAGACGTTACAGAATATATTTAAAATTTGATACAGAGGAAACGTCCCGTTAGTAAAGCGAATTTTATGATGTTCACCAGCTTTTACATTCTGTGAATTATTTTAACCCATGGCTTCCCACCTTGTGACCCACAGACAGATTGTGGCTTTAGCCTTTTCATTCCTACTGGCCTTCTTTTGTCTTTGTCCATGTAACTTTTTGAAAAACATTTACCCTCATGCCCCACCATAATGGAAGGTCGGCTATAAATCATCATTTTATCTTTAGTTTCAATCAGTCGGATTAATTTGAATCTTTGGAAACTTCTCTATTCAGGCGACGTCAAAACAAACTGTAAGAAAGAACAAAACCAAAAAATAGTTAATGAAATTACAGATTGAATAAAACTTTTGGATTATAATACATTACTGATATCCTGTCTTCTATATCCCTTCTTTAGGCTGATCCCACCACTGAATCAACTGGACCTTCTAAGGAACCTGAAGAGCAAATCAGGACTTACATTCAGGTCAGATGTGCCAGGGGGAGTTTTCTTGGGGTCTATGAACCTAATTGTTTTTGACAAGGCCTGATTTTAATGAGGGGTCTGGGCTATGCAAGCACTTTGATCACCCCCAATCATGGTCATGTCTAACCAGTTGTGCCCACTTTCGGCTACCTATCCTGCAATGATTGTGTATCTATATTAGGGTCATGTAATGTAGTAAAATGTCGCTACATAGTGACATTGCAACTGCTGGTTGCCATCGTCTAGCATTGCATTGTGTCCGTCCACATGTGGCGTATGATACCAGAGTCCATCACTCAACCAAGTCAATGGATTTGGTGCCAGGCCATATGTTAATCTGACCATAAATATTCTCCAATAAAGGGAATGTGTCAACAGAAAATGACTTGCTGTTAAAATCAGTTTTTCACCTCTTACAGGTATTTTTATTTTTTGGGGGTATTTTTTATCATGATTTGTATTTAAAAAAAAAAATAGCAATTTTCACACTAGCCAGTGGGATATTTGAGTCTCATACTTTCTGCTGTTTCAGGATATTAACATGTACATTAGCAGCAGTTGTAGACGGACTCTGACCCTATCTTTTATATTGGCGCATCTAATGAGTGGGTGCAAAGGTCTTTGTGAAAGGAGGGGGAGCAGGATCAGCCCTGACATTGCCTATTTGATTGGTAGATCCTTTTTTTACTGACTGTGTATAGAGATATAATTTGTAATCCTGCCTCTGATGATAAGGAGCCTGCTGAAAATGTTTCCTTAAAGGATAGAAAGTATAAATCTAAAAAAGCTCCATTGATCAGCATCAAATTTGCAAGATTTCTAATTTTGTGTTTTACTACAGTTCATGATATGAAAAAATAAATAAACATTGCTAATTTTTTTTAAAAATTCAATTTAATATAAAAAATTTGATGTAAACGACAGGTAATTTTCTGACGACATATTCCCTTACACATTGATTTGGGTCATCCTTCAAAATCTTGATGTATATCACCTGGTCTGGTCAGTTCTCCCAGTTCTAGGACTTTTTTTGGGGGGGGGGTAAAGGGCTAGCTTTTGCTTATTTTGGTTAATAGTTGATTCCAAAATGTTGCGGGAAGCTAACACATCTGACTAATGTGGGTGTATGGGGGGGGGGTCAGCTTTTTAGTGCTCCCATAGAAATGAATGGAGAAAATGGCGCATACACCTCCTTATTCCATGAGAACGCTCCTGGGCGCCGTTTTTGAGATAGATATATTTATATGCATTGACTGTCCCAGATAAGTTAGGGGTTCACATAATTTTGCCTTTGTGTTTAAGCAATTTTTTGCATGCTGGTTCCACCATTTATTGCAAGGGGACATCTAATGACGGCAGGAATCACATCAAATTTTCGGGCCGCGATGAAGCCGTGTGTGGGAATCCAGTGTAACCTATTAATGGCCATGACGTGAATTACAGTGTACTAACAAATATGAAGAAGAATCGGGGTATAAATATTAATTCATCCTGAAATATTCAGCGAGAACCTTCCCGGATTTGCTTTTGATGTCCTGCGTCCAGGCTCGATCAAAGCGAGAATTTTCTTTTTTTTTTTTGGTGAATTATTTACTGGTTGACCCGGGGTCAGTTTTTTTTTTCTTTTTAGTAAGCACGTCCAAGTTTGTTTTCGGCTTCCGAGGCGATCAGTATGCGGTTTCCATGGCTACGGGCTAGTGCAGTTACCATGCCAACGTCTCCTTCTTCTCCTGTGACTCATCTCAGCCTCTTATTCCATGCATGTGAGGAGAACGGCACCGTGACTCCCCGATGACCGAGGAAAGCGCAGTCATGGGGGCTACGCTCACCCCACACTATTGTGTCCACAGTTGTCAGGGATCTGGAACATCTTCTACCTTTTTAATCTCTTGCTCTTTTATTATATATATATATATATATATATATATATATATATATATATATATATATATATATATATATACACACAATTATAATGTACTATGCAAAAGTTTTAAGCGGGTGTGGCAATGCTTTAAAAAATAGCAGCATTCATAGTTTATTTTTATCAATGTACAGAGTGCAAATCTAAATGAAATAAATATTTGGTGTGACCGCCTTTTACCTTCAAATCGGTTTCGAAGCATAATTTCTTCTAGGTACACTTGGACTTGAATACAGGTTTGAAGGTGCTCCGCAGAGAGGTTGTTACAAACATCTTGGAGAACTAACCACAGATCTTCTGTGGATGTCGCTTGTAGAAATCCTTCTGTCTCTTCATGTAATCCCAGATAGACTGGATGATGTTGAGAGCAGGGCTCTGTAGGGTCCATATCACCACTTCCAGGACCCCTTGTTCTTCTTTATGCTGACAGTTGTTCTTAATGACCATGGCTGTAGGTTTGGGGTCATTGTTCTACTGCAGAATAAAATTGTAGCCTCCCTGATGGTATTGTATGATGAATAATTATCAACTTGTATTTGTCAGTGTTGATAACACTATTAGTCCTGACTGAATTCGCAACTCCAGCCCCAAACTTGCCAGGAGCCTCCACCATGCTTCAATGTTCCTGCAGATACTCATTATTGTACCACTCTCCAGCCCATCAGCTAACAAACTGCCTTCTGTTACTGCCCAATATATCACATTTTGACTCATCAGTCCAGAGCACCTGCTGCCATTTTTCTGCAAACAAGTTTTTTGGTTCTTATGCATAGTTGAGTAGCTTGGCCTTGTTTCCATGTTGAAGGTTTGGCTTTTCTGTTGCTTTTCTTCAATAAAGACAACTTCTGGCCAAACATTTCCTCGCAGTAGATGTGTATAGCAGGGTCCCACTGGTTGTTGCTAGTTCTGAGCTGATGGCTCTGCTGGACATCTTCCGATTTAGAAGGAAAGTTAACACGATGTGTCTTTCATCTGCTGCACTAAGTTTCCTTGGCCAACCACTGCGTCTATGGTTCTCAGCGTTGCCCATTTCTTGGTGCTTCTTCAAAAGAGCTTGAACAGCAAATCTTGGAAATCTTTACTTGGGAGACACCTTGCTGATGCAGTCTAACTACCTTGTGTCTTGTTGCTGTGCTCAGTCTTGCCATTGTGTATGACCTGTGACAAGAAAGAAGAATAAAGTGTCCTTGAAATTAATACATGGCATTACAGAGCCCTGTTCTCAACATCTTCAAGCCTGTCTGGGTTTAAGAGAGTACTATCAGTGGAAGGCTGGAGCTCATAAAAGGACTAAACTATTAACCCTTCTATTTTTGAAAGCATACTTATATTCCAGCATTTTTCCCACGCCTGCACAGTACAGTTTTGCACAGTACTGTATATACTGTATGTGTGTGTGTGTGTATATATATATATATATATATATATATATATATATATATATATATATACTGCTCAAAAAAATAAAGGGAACACTCAAATAACACATCCTAGATCTGAAGGAATGAAATATTCTCATTGAATACTTTGTTCTGTACAAAGTTGAATGTGCTGATAACAAAATCACACAAAAATCATCAATGGAAATCAAATTTATTAACCAATGGAGGCCTGGATTTGGAGTCACCCCCATAATTAAAGTGGAAAAACACACTACAGGCTGATCCAACTTTGATGTAATGTCCTTAAAACAAATCAAAATGAGGCTCAGTATTGTGTGTGGCCTCCACGTGCCTGTATGACCTCCCTACAATGCCTGGGCATGCTCCTGATGAGGTTGCGGATGGTCTCCTGTGGGATCTCATCCCAGACCTGGACTAAAGCATCCGCCAACTCCTGGACAGTCTGTGGTGCAACGTGACGTTGGTGGATGAAGCGAGACATGATGTCTCAAATGTGCTCAATCGGATTCAGGTCTGGGGAACGGGCGGGCCAGTCCATAGCTTCAATGCCTTCATCTTGCAGGAACTGCTGACACACTCCAGCCACATGAGGTCTCGTATTGTCCTGAATTAGGAGGAACCCAGGGCCAACCGCACCAGCATATAGTCTCACAAGGGGTCTGAGGATCTCATCTCGGTACCTAATGGCAGTCAGGCTACCTCTGGCGAGCACATGGAGGGCTGTGCGGCCCTCCAAAGAAATGCCACCCCACACCATTACTGACCCACTGCCAAACCGGTTGTGCTGAAGGCTGTTGCAAGCAGCAGATCGCTCTCCACGGCACCTCCAGACTCTGTCACGTCTGTCACATGTGCTCAGTGTGAACCTGCTTTCATCTGTGAAGAGCACAGGGCACCAGTGGCGACTTTGCCAATCCTGGTGTTCTGTGGCAAATGCCAAGCGTCCTGCACGGTATTGGGCTGTGAGCACAACCCCCAGCTGTGGACGTCGGGCCCTCATACCACCCTCATGAAGTCGGTTCGTTTGTGCAGACACATGCACATTTATGGCCTGCTGGAGGTAATTTTGCAGGGCTCTGGCAGTGCGCCTCCTTTTCCTCCTTGCAGAAAGGCGTTGGTAGTGGTCCTGCTGCTGGGTTGTTGCCCTCCTACGGCCCCCTCTATGTCTCCTGGTGTACTGGCCTTCCTCCTGGTGGCGCCTCCAGCCTCTGGACACTACGCTGACAGATACAGCAAAAATTCTTGCCACAGCTCGCATTGATGTGCCATCCTGGATGAGCTGCACTACCTGAGCAACTTCTGTGGGTTGTAGAGTCCGTCTCATGCTACCATGAGTGTGAAAGCACAACCAACATTCAAAAGTGACCAAAATATCAGCCAGAAAGCATTGGTACTGAGATGTGGTCTGTGGTCCCCACCTGCAGAACCACTCCTTTATTGAGGGCGTCTTGATAATTGCCAATAATTTCCATCTATTGTTTATTCCATTTGCACAACAGCATGTGAAATTGATTGTCAATCAGTGTTTCTTGCTAAGTGGACAGTTTGATGTCACATAAGTTTGATTTACTTGGAGTTATATTCTGTTGTTTAGGTGTTCCCTTTATTTTTTTGAGCAGTATATATATGTGTATATATATATATATATATATATATATATATATATATATATATATATATATTATATATACAAACCCAAATCAAATGGTCATATTACATTGCTGAACTAGCTCTAGCATGGCATCATAGATGTATGTAGGGGAGAGTATTTCTCTCCTGTATTTTATTGTATGGACTTGTCACTGCAGATGTACAGGGCAGATAGCGAGATTTCCAAATCCTCCAGGGCCTTAACAGGTGATAAATTAATCTATGTCTGAGCTACTCTATATTCAGATCGCTTACACGGGCATTAATGCAGATGTTTAGCATGTCATTGGACTTATGATAAGCTGGCTACATTCTGGATAGAATGGGTATGGGTCTTGAAATGCCTCCTATTTGTTTTTCAGATATATTAAAAGAGAGATAAATAAATAATTATTAATTTATTTTACTCACTTATATAACGCCATTAATTCCACAGCGCTTTACAGACATTATCCCCATTGTCACTGTCCCCATTGGGGCTCACAATCTAGATTCCCTATCAGTATGTCTTTGGAGTTTGGGAGGAAACGGGAGAACCCGGTGGAAACCCACGCAAACACGGGGAGAACATACAAACTCCTTGCAGATGTTGTCCTTGGTGGGATTTGAACCCAGGAGCCCAAGTGCTAATCATATTTATATAAATATGTATAATATATATATTTTAAATGTGTGAAAATAGCTAGATTTTAATTACTATTTTGGTATGTTCTGCACACTATTATTTATCTTGTGTGCTTTATATTCCATTCTTCACGTTACTTAATAATTTTCCCATGCAGTGCTTAAGATCGTGTGTGTGTAAATATACAGTGGCTTGCGAAAGTTTTCACCCCCCCCCTTGGCATTTTTTGTGTTTAGCTATCTCGCAACCTGGAATTTCACTGTTGTTGTTTTTTTAGGGGTTTCATCAGTTCATGTAAAGAACATGCCTACAACTGAACATTTGGTTTTCTTTTTTTTGTGAAGCAAACAACGAATAGGACAAAATAACTGAAAACTTCAGTGTACATAACTAGTCACCCCCCTAAAGTCAGTACCTTGTAGGACCTCCTTTTGCAACAATTACAGCTGCAAGTCTCTTCAGATAATTCTCTATGAGCTTTCCACATCTTGCCACTGGGATTTTTACCCATTCCTCAATGCAAAACTGCTCCAGCTGCTTCAAGTTCGATGGTTTCCTCTGGCGAGCAATCTTCAAGTCTGATCACAGATTCTCAATTGGATTAAGGTCTGGGCTTTGACTAGGCCACTCCAAACATTTACACGTCTCCCCTTAAACCACTCGAGTGTTGCTTTAGCAGTATGCTTTGAGTCATTGTTTTGTTGGAAGGGTGAACTTCCGTCCCAGTCTCAAATCTCTGACAGACTAAAACAGGATTTGCTTAGGAATATCCCTGTATTTCGCACCATCCATCTTCCCCTCAACTGGGACCATTTTCCCTGTCCCTACTGCCAAAAAACATCCCCTCAGCATGATGGTGCCACCACCATGTTTCACTGTGGGGATGGTGTTCTTGGGGTGATGAGCTGTTTTGCTTTGACGCCAGACATAGCGTTTACCTTGGTGGCCAAAAAGTTCAATTTTGGTCTTATCTGACCACAGCACCTTCCTCCATACATTTTGGGGAGTCTCCCACATGTCTTTTAGCAATCTCAAAACGAGCCTTACAATTTTTGTTTGTAAGTAAAGGCTTTTTTCTGCCCACTTTTCCATAAAGGTCACCTCCTATGGATTGTACGGCTTATTGTGGTCATATAGACATACAGTTATATGTAAAAGTTTGGGCACCCCTATTAATCTTAAGCTTAATGTTTTTTAAAAATTGGTGTTTTTGCAACAGCTATTTCAGTTTGATATATGTAATAACTGTTGGACACAGTAATGTGTCTGCCTTGAAATGAGGTTTATTGTACTAACAGAAAATGTGCAATCTGCATTCAAACAAAATTTGACAGGAGCATAAGTATGGGCACCCTTATCATTTTCTTGTTTTAAATACTCCTACCTATTTTTTACTGACGTACTAAAGCACTTTTTTGGGTTTTCTAACCTCGTTGAGCTTTGAACTTCATAGCCAGACGTATGCAATCATGAGAAAAGTTACTTAAAGTGGCCACTTGCAAGTTGTTCTCCTGTTTGAATCTCCTCTGAAGAGTGGCATCATGGGCTCCTCAAAACAACTGTCAAATGATCTGAAAACAAAGATTATTCAACATAGTTGTTCAGGGGAAGGATACAAAAATCTGTCTCAGAGATTTACCCTGTCAGTTTCCACTTTGAGGAACATAGTAAGGAAATGGAAGAACACAGGGACAGTTCTTGTTAAGGCCAGAAGTGTCAGGCCAAGAAAAACATCAGAAAGGCAGAGAAGAAGAATGGTGAGATCAGTCAAGGACAATCCTCAGACCACCTCCAGAGAGCTGCAGCATCAACTTGCTGCAGATGGTGTCACTGTGCATTGGTCAACTATACAAAGCACTTTGCACAAGGAGAAGCTGTATGGGAGAGTGATGCGAAAGAAGCCGTTTCTGCAAGCAAGCCACAAACAGAGTCGGCTGAGGTATGCAAAAGCACATTTGGAGAAGCCAATTTCTTTTTGGAAGAAGGTCCTGTGGACTGATGAAACCAAGATTGAGTTGTTTGGCCATACAAAAAGGCGTTATGCATGGCGGCAAAAAAACACAGCATTCCAAGAAAAACACTTGCTACCCACAGTAAAATTTGGTGGAGGTTCTATCATGCTTTGGGGCTGTGTGGCCAATGCCGGTACCGGGAATCTTGTTAAAGTTGAGGGACGCATGAATTCCACTCAGTATCAGCAGAGTCTTGACAATAATGTTCAAGAATCAGTGATAAAGTTGAAGTTACGCAGGGGATGGATCTTTCAGCAAGACAATGATCCAAAACACCGCTCCAAATCTACTCAGGCATTCATGCAGAGGAACAATTACAATGTTCTGGAATGGCCATCCCAGTCCCCAGACCTGAATATCATTGAACATCTGTGGGATCATATGAAGAGGGCTGTCCATGCTCGGCGACCATCAAATTTAACTGAACTGGAATTGTTTTGTAAAGAGGAATGGTCAAAAATACCTTCATCCAGGATCCAGGAACTCATTAAAAGCTACAGGAAGCGACTAGAGGCTGTTATTTATGCAAAAGGAGTATCTACTAAATATTAATGTCACTTTTCTGGTGAGGTGCCCATACTTATGCACCTGTGAAATTTTGTTTGAATGCAGATTGCACATTTTCTGTTAGTACAATAAACCTCATTTCAAGGCAGAAACATTACTGTGTCCAACAGTTATTACATATATCAAACTGAAATAGCTGCTGCAAAAACACCAATTTTTATTAAACATTAAGCTTAAGATTAATAGGGGTGCACAAACTTTTTCATATAACTGTATACTCCAGTCTCGGCTTGGGAACTCTGCAGCTCCTTCAGTGTTACCTTTGGTCTCTGTGCTGCCTCTCTGATTAATACCCTCCTTGCCCGGGCTGAGAGTTTTGGTGCGCATCCCTCTCTTGGCCATTTGATGATAATGGATTTGATGGTGCTACTTTCACTAAGCATGTGACTTATGATGGTAATTGCTTGCATTAGAAATTTTTAAGGGCTTAATCGCAAAAGGGGTGAATACATATGCACATGCCAATTTTTAGTTATTTGATCCCATAAATGTAATTTATGCCTATTTCTTTCACTTCACCAACTTACACAATTTAGTGCTGATGCATCACACACAAATCGGATTACAAAAATATTTAAACACAGGTTGTGATGTAACAAAATAGGTAAAAATCTAAGGGGGTGAATACTTTCACAAGCCATATAAATATAATTTGTTTGAAACAGAGATGAAATAATCACCATTACAGCCACTTTTTAAAATATTTTCTAAAAAGTGGCTCCAAATGTCTATCAGAATTATACTGAAATTTATTTTTTTACATTATGGCGTAAATGGCACAGCGCCCCCTACTGACACTGTCAACACTTCAGAATATTACTGTACGTCGTTAACATAAAGAGTACAAAAAATCTAGTTTTATTTTAGTATGGAATGGCAAAAGTGTAGACTTTTCTGGATATTGGTTTGATCGTAATTATTTGTATTGAAAAGTTAGAGTTCTCATTTCTGCTAGATTAGACATTTTGTTCCTTTCTCCTCATTCCTTGCCCCCCTTCCTGCTGCCGCGTCCCTCGCTTGCTTGTGTCCCAGGCAGATGGTAGCTGAGAATTAACAGAGAATGCGCCATTTTATCATTGCATTACGGCTAACATAATATTGCTTCTTGTTTTAAGGAAAGAGCAGCAGGCTGAGCCGCCACCCAGGTTGGTACCCAGACGTGTCATGTCGCCATACTCTGTGCCCCCCTCATTCATGGTAACCCTTACTGATGCCCACCCTCCGGCATCTGAGGCTACACCACCTCCCTGATGGCTTCTCTAGTGCCTGTCCCATCCCACAATACATGTACCCACTAATGTCACTAACCGCTCACTGCACCGTCATGCAACATGGGGCTTTTATACAAAGTCAGAAACATTGGATTTAAAAAAAAAATAAAAACTAAAAAAATGTGGACATTTTTGGTTCATTGTCACTGGGCCTGGGTTATGTGACCTCCTAATTTTGCTTCTGTGTGATGTACGTTTTGGACTCTGGGTATGGGCAGGGTTTGATCCCATAACACTTCCCTTCCCTTCCCTTAAAGGGATCTTGTCTTTATGACAGAAGTGGCAGTGATGGGCTGCAAGTTAGTTGCTCCAACTATGAGTCCTTTATACTACGGAGAACCACTGAAAGGTCTCCATTTTGAGGGCTTGAGAAGAATGCCAATATTCAGCACATTTGGGAGTGAGTGTTGCCTAAAGTGGCCACTTATTAGTTATCCCTCCAAACTCTAGAAATAAAGCCTGCCTACTTGGATTATAGATTTTAGTGTACTGGGATTTGTAGATATCTCACCTCATGCTTTGGGGCTTATTATCTATAGATTAGTGAAAGCCTTTGCCCCCACTGCTTTTGAGATTGTCCTGATGTCCTAGTCATGGGACTCCTTTAGGCTATTTATACACAAAGAGGTGACATCAGCAATCCGTCTTGTGATGTCATCGGCTCCTAGTCAATTAGTTAGGAATACATGACGTCTATCTATCTATCTATATTATCTATCTATCTATATCCATCTATATAGATAGATAGATAGGAGCCGATGACATCATAAGACGGATTGCTGATGTCACCAGTTCTTAGTGACTAGACGTTTAATATTAAAGAAGACACTGTATACGTCCTAAAGTAATTATATATTATTGAAAAGAGTAGCCCTCCCCAGTAACAGCCTTGTCTAGTAGGGAATTAATAGGCGACATCTGCTTTTATTCTGCATAGTGACAACCTGTTCTGTGAGTGGCAGGCGCAGGGGTAACGCTCCCCATGATCGCTCCATAATAAACAGTTATCATTTTAAAGTCATATCCATACTAACACCGGCTGGTCACCCTGCATGGACGCCGCCATTCTGACATGTTACATTGTGACATCTGTAGTTAGTTGGCAGCGGAAGAGGTTGGGTAGAAATTCACTAGAACATTTTAATTTGTGGTGTGTAATACTGTATTCAGCCTCTGGGCTGCTGTGAGTCAGAAAAGAGGCTTCACTGTCTTTCTGTAGTTGGTGCCTTCTATGGTGAAGCAGCAAGAACACAGTGTACCCGGCCGTGCCTCCTCCTCCTCTCATCTCTGGCCGTGCCTCCTCCTCCTCTCATCTCCGGCTGTGCCTCCTCCTCCTCTCATCTTCGGCTGTGCCTCCTCCTCCTCTCATCTCCAGCTGTGCCTCCTCCTCCTCTCATCTCCAGCTGTGCCTCCTCCTCTCATCTCCAGCCGTGCCTCCTCCTCCTCTCTTCTCCGGCTGTGCCTACTCCTCCTCTCATCTCCGGCTGTGCCTCCTCCTCCTCTCATCTTCGGCTGTGCCTCCTCCTCCTTTCATCTCCGGCTGTGCCTCCCCCTCCTCTCATCTCCAGCCGTGCCTCCTCCTCTCATCTCTGGCCGTGCCTCCTCCTCCTCTCATCTCCGGCTGTGCCTCCTCCTCCTCTCATCTCCAGCCGTGCCTCCTCCTCTCATCTCCGGCCGTGCCTCCTCCTCCTCTCTTCTCCGGCTGTGCCTCCTCCTCCTCTCACCTCCGGCTGTGCCTCCTCCTCCTCTCATCTCTGGCTGTGCCGCCTCCTCCTCCTCTCATCTCCGGCTGTGCCTCCTCCTCCTCTCATCACCGGCTGTGCCGCCTCCTCCTCTCATCTCCGGCCGTGCCTCCTCCTCTCATCTCTGGCTGTGCCTCCTCCTCCTTTCATCTCCGGCTGTGCCTCCTCCTCCTCTCATCTCCGGCTGTGCCTCCTCCTCCTCTCATCTCCGGCCGTGCCTCCTCCTCCTCTCATCTCCGGCCGTGCCTCCTCCTCCTCTCATCTCTGGCTGTGCCTCCTCCTCCTTTCATCTCCGGCTGTGCCTCCTCCTCCTCTCATCTCCGGCTGTGCCTCCTCCTCCTCTCATCTCCGGCTGTGCCTACTCCTCCTCTCATCTCCGGCTGTGCCTCCTCCTCCTCCTCTCATCTCCGGCCGTGCCTCCTCCTCTCATCTCCGGCTGTGCCTCCTCCTCCTCCTTTCATCTCCGGCTGTGCCTACTCCTCCTCTCATCTCCGGCTGTGCCTCCTCCTCCTCTCATCTCCGGCTGTGCCTCCTCCTCCTCTCATCTCCGGCTGTGCCTCCTCCTCCTCTCATCTCCGGCTGTGCCTCCTCCTCCTCTCATCTCCGGCTGTGCCTACTCCTCCTCTCATCTCCGGCTGTGCCTCCTCCTCCTCCTCTCATCTCCGGCTGTGCCTCCTCCTCCTCTCATCTCCGGCTGTGCCTCCTCCTCCTCTCATCTCCGGCCGTGCCTCCTCCTCCTCTCATCTCCGGCCGTGCCTCCTCCTCCTCTCATCTCTGGCGTGCCTCCTCTCATCTCCCTTCTCCTGTCTTTTGGGTCCCTATTTACTCTCTTCGCTCTGTTCCTCTATAGCAGGGGTCTCAAACTCGGCTGGGTATATGGGCCGCACATGGAAAAAATTTGAATTTGGGGGGCCGCATTCTTTGTTCAATGTGACATTTTTAGTGATACCATTTTTTTTGTATACACCTTTTGAACATTTTTGCCGTGTTTATTTTTTTATGGCTTGGGTCGTTATGGATGTGGCGATAATAAACGTGCACTTTTTTGTGTTTACTTTAGTTTACATATAAAACAGCATTTTTAGTGCCCAATATTTTTTCATGCTTTATTTTATTTTTTATTTTTTTTACAATTTTATTTCCCCCAATTGGCCACATACAGTAATATTGTCTTACAATTAGCATCATATAGTAATAATGGAAAACATCTTGTAGTAATGTTCCCCATCCAAGTCCCCATCTTGTACTAATGTGCCCCATCCAGGTCCCCATCCTGTGGCTATGTGCCCCATCCAGGTCCCCATCCTGTGGCAACGTTCCCCATCCTGGCGCCCATCTTGTACTAATGTGCCTCATCCAGGTCCCCATCTTGGGGCTATGTGCCCTATCCAGGTCCCCATCCTGTGGCAATGTGCCCCATCCAGGTCCCCATCTTGTGGCTATGTGCCCCATCCAGGTCCCCATCTTGTGGCTATGTGCCCCATCCAGGTCCCCATCCTGTGGCTATGTGCCCCATCCAGGTCCCCATCCTGTGGCAATGTGCCCCATCCAGGTCCCCATCCTGTGGCAATGTGGCCCATCCAGGTCCCCATCTTGTGGCTCTGTGCCCCATCCAGGTCCCCATGTTGTGGCTCTGGTCCCCATCTTGTGGCTCTGTGCCCCATCCAGGTCCCCATCTTGTGGCTATGTGCCCCATCCAGGTCCACATCTTGAGGCTCTGTGCCCCATCCAGGTCCCCTCTTGTGGCTCTGTGCCCCATCCAGGTCCCCTCTTGTGGCTATGTGCCCCATCCAGGTCCCCTCTTGTGGCTATGTGCCCCATCCAGGTCCCCTCTTGTGGCTATGTGCCCCATCCAGGTCCCCATCCTGTGGCTATGTGCCCCATCCAGGTCCACATCTTGAGGCTATGTGGCCCATCCAGGTCCACATCTTGAGGCTCTGTGCCCCATCCAGGTCCCCATCCTGTGGCTATGTGCCCCATCCAGGTCCCCTCTTGTGGCTATGTGCCCCATCCAGGTCCCCTCTTGTGGCTATGTGCCCCATCCAGGTCCCCTCTTGTGGCTATGTGCCCCATCCAGGTCCCCATCTTGTGGCTATGTGCCCCATCCAGGTCCACATCTTGAGGCTATGTGGCCCATCCAGGTCCACATCTTGAGGCTCTGTGCCCCATCCAGGTCCCCATCCTGTGGCTATGTGCCCCATCCAGGTCCCCTCTTGTGGCTATGTGCCCCATCCAGGTCCCCATCCTGTGGCTATGTGCCCCATCCAGGTCCCCTCTTGTGGCTCTGTGCCCCCTGTGCTGTTCTTCACACACATAAAATAGAAAAAAAAAAGATGATTCTCACCTGTCCTCCGTTCCCTCGGCGGCCTTCCTGCAGATGTGGCCCGCAGGCACCACAGAGTCCGACCCCTTGACGATCCCGACCTGGTCCAGGAGGAGCCGCCGACAGCAGCGCTGCATTGCCGCACAGAGACTGTCTCCCAGCACAGCATTTTCAATGTCAGCCGCCGGCCAATCAGAGGCCAGCAGCTGACATCTGCATATGGCAATGACGTCATACTCGCTGCGCCGACACGCAGATATCAGCTGCTGGCCTCTGATTGGCCAGCGGCTGGCATTGGAAATGCAGTGCTGGGAAACAGTCTCTGTGTGGCAATTCAGCGCTGCTGTCGGCGGCTCCTCCTGGACCAGGTCGGGATCGTCAAGGGGTCTGTGCCTGCGGGCCGCATAAAGCAGCCTCAGGGGCCGCATGCGGCCCGCGGGCCGCGTGTTTGAGACCCCTGCTCTATAGTCTGTTCCTTTCTCCTCCCTCCTTATTTTCTTTCATCTTATTTCTTCTACCTTCTATCTCACTCTATTTTCTCTCTTCCTTTCTTTTTCTTTCTTTCTCTTTCTGCACTCTCCTTTTCCATCTCCCACCTCCTTTTCATTGACCTTTACCCTTTCTCCCCCCCTTGTTTTTTTACTTCTTGCCTTATTTTTCTTTCTTCCCTCTCTTGTTTCTTTTTGTCCATTATCTGATATCTTCCTTCCTTTCATCCCCATATTTTCTCCTTCCTTCCTACCTTCCTTCATCCTTCCTTCATTCATCTTTCCTTCTTCCTTCATTCATCTTTCCATCTTCCGTCACCCTTTCTTCCATTCTTTTC
Organism: Phyllobates terribilis; assembly: GCF_046119375.1. Classification (NCBI taxonomy): domain Eukaryota; kingdom Metazoa; phylum Chordata; class Amphibia; order Anura; family Dendrobatidae; genus Phyllobates; species Phyllobates terribilis. Next base: position 124,771,420 of record NW_027362765.1, read on the forward strand.
TTCTCATTGCTCTACCTTTCCTCAATCCCCATTTAGCATTTAACTTGGCTATAAAGAGGTGTTGTTTGGCTCTGTGTACTCGAGAATGGCCGACATCCCTGGAGTATTCTTCTGTCGCTGCAATGTGTGATTATATTGCCGCTGGATTATTTGGATTGTCATAGCATAACCTTGTACCTTTGGGTGCCTCAGGTACCCCAAAACTTGATTTGTGTGTGTGCTATATTATGTCTATGTAATTCATCAGACTGGCCACAAGGTAGCACCACTGCCTATGCTTATTCCCTAAAACTCTTAGGAACTGAAGTTTTATTTTTCAGGTCATGAAAATTTTTTATTTTATTTATTTATTTCTAATCTTTTACTGTTGCTGGATAATTGTCACGGCGGAGCCCTACACTGTAATACTGCGTTACTACCTCCAGTTAGCAGTGGTGGTGCCAGTCTGTTATAACCTGGGCACGCTAAAGCCCAATTGCTTGCCTTACTCCAAACTCTGCTCAGTTAGCGCTCAGCTATAACTAACTGTATTATCTGAGTGTGAGGTTGTCCAAAGCCCTCCTGCTGCTCTGTCACCCCCCATACTTTACACTGCAGCTCTGCTGTGTCTCTTTAATCTAATCATTGTGCCTCTATTCCTTACATATTCCCCAAGACATTATCACAACAATTTTTCAGACATCTTAGAAGTTACTTATTTTTCTTATACGGCATATTACATATTATAGCAGTCATATTTCGGAAATAGCCATAAGTAATATCACTTTGTGATATTGCCACCTGGTGGCCATAATTATGTCTTCTGAAGCTGGGAGACAGTGATTGAAGTTTACAGAAGTGGAGCCACCCTTCCATCAGTCGGTATGTCCGCCCCTGTAATACCGTGATATCCTGATAGTTGTATTGGAGAAGTTCGGCTCTGAGCATCTGTAAATCATCTCATCATGGCAGAGCGCCACAGTGCAGTGAGGTGTTTAACCAGCGCTTAGGATTTTTCTGTCAGGGAGGTGATAATAGGTGGCTGTTTTATTTCTGAGATGTTCACATTGCAGTCTTCATGGCCTGAGATGAATATTGACCCAATCTTCAGGATAAATGTGTTACTTTAGTATCAGTGGGCATAATTCGAGGGTAACTGCATTGTAGCCAATTATTTCACATATGCAGCAGAAGGGGAAGAGTGTGCTGATTATGTGGGGACAGTGACCTGTCCACTCAGGTGATGCCGATAGTGGGTAAAGGGCTAAATTTCACAGGGGTAGTGTCAGTCTGTGGTCACCCATTTGTTGTTTCCATATAATGGGAAGGGCAGGATCACCAGCAGCACAAGGAGTTTCGGAAGAGGAATGTGTTGATTTTGTGTAAGACAGTAACCTGTCCACTGATGTAATGATGTTATTGAGGATAAGGCTGTCCCTGTCTCCTGAGAATACATTGTCACAAGCAACTATGTTTTCACTCATTTCAATACAGACATGAACAGGATACGTCCTGTAAAACGAGCATCACATTCCTCTCCTGAAGTACTGTGTGCTGCTAAGGACTGTTCCATCCACTATATAACTCTCAGTCTGGGATCTCCGACTGGTCTTCACTCCGTTCCCTACATCATGATACCACATCTGTCATGTGTAGCTGTGTACTTAATAAAATTACTACATATTTGGACAAGTTGCTGCCTTCCACTCCTGACATACTTTGTGCTGCTGAGGAGTCTGGTCTCTACACTTAATATTTCAAGAGAGGCGTATACTGGTCATGTTAAAGGCACTAACATAAGGCACTAATGTGATTGTTTTTGGAAGGACAGTACTAAATGTGATGGAGTATTTTCATGATCAGGAGAAAGTATTTCGAGCATTTTAGGAGAGGCTTGTGCCAGTCTTATAGAGGCATTTACCCATATTCTTCCTCTGCTAGTAAGAACTTAGCTGTATGTAGCATGGATAGTGCTATACAGTTGGCAAGAGCAGAACTCTCAGTAGTTAATTTGCATACAGCAGCCAAGTGAGTATGTTGATCTTGTAGGAGAAAGTGACCTGTCTACTCCTTATACTAGTAAGAGCATAGCTGTATCGGGCAAGGGCAGTGTTATACGGTTGGCAGGAGCAGAACTCTCAGTGGCTAATCTGAATATAGCAGGTGAAGATGAGTGTGTTGTTCTTTAAGGAGAAAGTGAAACGGGTACTACTTATTCTAGAAGTTACAGTTATTTGAAAAAGTTTGGGCACCCCTATTAATCTTAAGCTTAATGTTTTATAAAAATTGGTGTTTTTGCAACAGCTATTTCAGTTTGATATATGTAATAACTGTTGGACACAGTAATGTTTCTGCCTTGAAAAGAGGTTTATTGTACTAACAGAAAATGTGCAATCTGCATTCAAACAAAATTTGACAGGTGCATAAGTATGGGCACCTCACCAGAAAAGTGACATTAATATTTAGTAGATCCTCCTTTTGCAAAAATAACAGCCTCTAGTCGCTTCCTGTAGCTTTTAATGAGTTCCTGGATCCTGGATGAAGGTATTTTTGACCATTCCTCTTTACAAAACAATTCCAGTTCAGTTAAGTTTGATGGTCGCCGAGCATGGACAGCCCTCTTCAAATGATCCCACAGATGTTCAATGATATTCAGGTCTGGGGACTGGGATGGCCTTTCCAGAACATTGTAATTGTTCCTCTGCATGAATGCCTGAGTAGATTTGGAGCGGTGTTTTGGATCATTGTCTTGCTGAAAGATCCATCCCCTGCGTAACTTCAACTTTATCACTGATTCTTGAACATTATTGTCAAGAATCTGCTGATACTGAGTGGAATCCATGCGTCCGTCAATTTTAACAAGATTCCCGGTGCCGGCATTGGCCACACAGCCCCAAAGCATGATGGAACCTCCACCAAATTTTACTGTGGGTAGCAAGTGTTTTTCTTGGAATGCTGTGTTTTTTTGCCGCCATGCATAACGCCTTTTTGTATGACCAAACAACTCAATCTTGGTTTCATCAGTCCACAGGACCTTCTTCCAAAAAGGAATTGGCTTCTCCAAATGTGCTTTTGCATACCTCAGCCGACTCTGTTTGTGGCGTGCTTGCAGAAACGGCTTCTTTCGCATCACTCTCCCATACAGCTTCTCCTTGTGCTAAGTGCGTTGTATAGTTGACCGATGCACAGTGACACCATCTGCAGCAAGTTGATGCTGCAGCTCTCTGGAGGTGGTCTAAGGATTGTCCTTGACTGATCTCACCATTCTTCTTCTCTGCCTTTCTGATGTTTTTCTTGGCCTGCCACTTCTGGCCTTAACAAGAACTGTCCCCGTGTTCTTCCATTTCCTTACTATGTTCCTCACAGTGGAAACTGACAGGTTAAATCTCTGAGACAGCTTTTTGTATCCTTCCCCTGAACAACTATGCTGAATAATCTTTGTTTTCAGATCATTTGACAGTTGTTTTGAGGAGCCCATGATGCCACTCTTCAGAGGAGATTCAAACAGGAGAACAACTTGCAAGTGGCCACTTTAAGTAGCTTTTCTCATGATTGCATACACCTGGCTATGAAGTTCAAAGCTCAATGAGGTTACAAAACCAAAAAAAGTGCTTTAGTAAGTCAGTAAAAAGTAGGTAGGAGTATTTAAAACAAGAAAATGATAAGGGTGCCCATACTTATGCACCTGTCAAATTTTGTTTGAATGCAGATTGCACATTTTCTGTTAGTACAATAAACCTCATTTCAAGGCAGAAACATTACTGTGTCCAACAGTTATTACATATATCAAACTGAAATAGCTGTTGCAAAAACACCAATTTTAAGAAAAGATTAAGCTTAAGATTAATAGGGGTGCCCAAACTTTTTCATATAACTGTATATAGCTTTGTTTGGCAAGGACAGTGTTAGATAATTGTTACAAGAACTCTCAGTAGTAAATCTGAATACAGCTGCAGAAAATGAACGTATTGATCTTGCAGGAGACAGTGACCTGTCTACTCCTTATGCTAGAAGGAATATAGCTGTATTTGGCGGGGTAAGTTTTAGACTGTTGGCATAAAACGAGCTCTCAGTAGTTAATCTGAATACTGCAGCAGAAGATGAAAGTGTTGATCTTAGAGGAGAAAGTAACCTGTCTACTCCTTATGCTAAAAGAAATATAACTGTGTTTGGCAGGGACAGTGTTAGACATTAGACAGGAGCTGAACTCTCAGTAATCAATCTGAATACTGCAGAAGAAGACTAGTGTTTTGATCTTGTGGAAGATACTGACCTGTCTACTTTTAAGTTACTTTCCTTTTATAAATTTATAATGTTTGACTTGTGATTCCCTGACAATGTCTTCTAGTCCATTTAATGAATGACCCATTGTATATGTGAATATGTTCAGAACTCGGACTCTAACTGACCCCACCAATCACTGAGGGGACCCCTCTAAAGTTATTCTTCTGGAATATAGAATGGCTATGAGCAGTACTCTTATAGCTTTTTTAATTTAAGTAGCGGATCAATGGATATGGTAAGGAATCGCTAGACAGAAAGGCCTGGCCATAGGGAAGTGAAATTGTATATACTGCAGGAGTATACCTTGACCAGTAGGGGGCACCGCTCTTTATATTTCAGGTTAGATTTGCAATTGTATATGAATAAAATTTCAGTCTTTTTGATGAATCCCTTTGCTCCCTGCATTTCTACTCCTGTATGTATCTGTTTGAAGCAAAGCTCTACTTTTAAACAACATTTCATAGGTAGATCTCCATTTTACAGCAAACACATTGTGCTTCACTCATCTTGTACTGATCCTGGTAGTGTCTTATCCTATAACGCTACATTCAGAATTCTGCTCCGCTGCTGGTCAAAAGAGGGCCAAAATAAAAAACTTGGACAAAGTCACTGGCCAACCAGTATACAGTATAATGGGCCCCATATAGTCCTCCATACAGAATAATGGCCCCACATAGTCCTCCATACAGAATAATGGGCCCCACATAGTCCTCCATACAGAATCATGAGCCCAACATCGTCCTCCATAGAGAATAATGGGCCCCACATAGTCCTCCATACAGTATAATGGGCCCCACATAGTCCTCCATACAGTATACTGAGCCCCACATAGTCCTCCATACAGAATTATGGGCCCCACAAAGTCCTCCATACAGAATAATGAGCCCCACAAACTCCTCCATACAGAATAATGGGCCTCACATAGTCTTCCATACAGAATAATGGGCCCTACATAGTCTTCCATACAGAATAATGGGCCCCACACAGTCCTCCTTACAGAATAATGGGCCCCACACAATCCTCCATACAGAATAATGGGCCCCACACAGTCCTCCATACAGAATAATGGGCCCCACACAGTCCTCCATACAGAATAATGGGCCCACATTGTCCTCCATACAGAATAATGGGCCCCACATAGTCCTCCATACAGAATAATGGGCCCCACATAGTCCTCCATACAGAATAATGGGCCCCACATAGTCCTCCATACAGAATAATGGGCCCCCACATAGTCCTCCATACAGAATAATGGGCCCCATATAGGGGTGGTGGTTCTAGTGTTGCGGGCCAAATAAAACCACCCTGCGGGCCAGATTTGGCCCACGGGCCAGAGTTTGAGATGTATGTTGTATACAATGGTCTTCAGAATCCCCTACCTCATCATTAACATCATGCTAAACCCGTATACGGCGTATACTCCACCCGCCTATTTGTAGTCATTACTTCAATGGCAGACCCATGAAGCAAATGTCTTGTTCCTCTTCCTCAGAATGACACGGGTTACCAGTTTAAAGGTCTTGGTTTAGGTTTTCACCTTCTTGATTGTCCACCTGCAATATGTTAGGCATGTGTCTTACAGATTCCAAGTGGCAAATCAGCAGAATTTTGAATGCAGCTCTGGATTTAACGAGAGTATAAGACATAATTAAACCCTAGATTATTACATGATGGTTTAAATTTTTAATGCAAAATTGTTTAAAAGTGGAACCTCCTTTATGGATGTGTGAATTTTACCCATTATTTGTGCCTAACACACTATTTTTCATAGTCCCAGAGATGTCTTTGAGGATCCTCAGAGTCTTGTCTTTGTTCCATAGCTTTGCATGTCCTTGAGACTAATTTTTTACTTTCCCCTGATTTTCAGTAAAGGCAAAACTCTATGCAGCTGCTGCGCGGGGGAAAATAGGTACCGTGAGAGACCACCACTAGAACCCCTCCGATCTGCACGTCCTGCCCTTATGATCGGTTTTCTAATCTTCTATTGTCTCAGTAGAGTTTCCACAAGTCCTGGCTCTCCAGATCATTTCTGCTCAAACACAATTAGTCTACTCAGTAGCCCAAAATGTTCATCTCGGCCACAGGTGACTCCGTGACTTTTGGCAACTCTGCTCAGCTTTAAACTAACATGTTAACCCTCTAACCTTGGTGTGTCACTGCCGGCTACTGCAGTCCAGGCTTATGGTAACATTACTAAAATTATAAGATGACATTTATTCATCTAATTATTCCTTCCGTATTTGCCCTAAAATCTTTTTAAGTATTTTCTTTCAATATTCTAAAAAGAAATGTGGATTAGTTATTTGAAAAGGGTGTTCTGGGATTCTGATATTGGAGGAGTAGACTTAGGAGACTAAAGCCACGATTCATCAAGACCGGCAATTTTCTCGCCAGTCTTGATGAAAGGACATGGTGGAGCGAGTTGCCCCTGATTCATGATGACTCTGTGGGCTATGCCAGAAAATTTACACCAGTCCCTGACCGGAGTAAGATTTCTGGCATAAGGAACCCCACAGCCTGTCATGGATTAGACGAGCCATGCTATCACACTTTTTTCGCTCACCTGTCATGTTCCAGCTCTGCCCATTTTGGTGTATCTGGGTGAAACTGGTATGAAAACGCCAAAAATTCCCAAATTTTTGTGCAAATTTTGCAAATTTTCAAAGCAATTAACGCCAGAATTCTGTTGAAATTACTTTGATGAATTGGGACATATGTTCACACAGTGCTTTTTTGCATACATTACTCTTTGTTGTTTATGCATTTTTTATTCATTAAATTGAATGGTTAAAAAAAGCAGCAAAGCTCTGGGAAAATTGACATGCTGCAGTTTTTTTTTTTTTTTTTTAAACTTGTAGCTCAAAAAATATAAGGAAACAAAAAGCACAGTGTGAATAAGATTTTAGAAACCTCGTTTATTTTTCTGCAACTGTAAAATGCTGAGTTTGTTTCGGGAGGCCCCTATAGATATCAGATATTGGGCCGGTTTCTCTGAAATCAGCAAATTCGGACGACTTTAGTCTAACCTGTATTCGGGTCTTAAAAAGTTTGTCCAGGTATATTTTTATTTAGATACATTGAAACAAAAAATAATGAGAAAAAGTTTAGATATCCAGCAGTATTGGGAACCTGCATTCCCCCCCTAATTATAAAAAAATAGAAAAGTTAAAGGGTTCCTTATCTGATGCACTTTTCTGTTTTACGGTAATTGTCTCCAATATTACAAACTAAAAGGGGTTTTGCCCCACAAACAAAGTACATTTTAATCAATACATTTTGGAATAATAATAAGTACGACAATTGGGTGTTTTAAAAAAAAATGTTCCTGTGCTGAGATAATCTTATAAATGTTCCCCTGCTATGTACTGTGTAATGGCTGTGTCTGACCATGCAGAGCTGCTCCAGTTCATGGTCCATACATGCCACAGGTCCTGGCCAATGAAATAGCATGCCATATTTTTGGACTATAAGACGCACTGGACAATAAGATGCATCCCAAATTTTGGGGAGGAAAATAGGAAAAAAAGATTTTTTTATAAGCTGGGGGTCCGTCTTATAGTTAGAATTTAAGGTATCTTACCTGGGGGGCGGCGGCGGCGGTGGAGCAGTGGTCACAAGATGCATGGTCTCTTTCTCAGGAAGCCAGTGGCTGCAGAAGTGGGGCAATGCTGTGGGTCCTGGGTGGGAGGAAGTTTCCCAGCGGTGCAATGCTGTGGGCCCGGTGTCGGTGGTGAGCAGAGCGGAGTACATTGCTTTCCCGGCAGCCATTTTTATGAAGCCATGGGCTTCAAGGAAATGGCCTGCCGGATGGCTTGCTGGAGGCGGTGCATGTGCGGATTGAGAACTCGGCTGGGCCAAGATCTCAATCTGCTCATGCACCGCCTCCGGCGGCCATTTTCCTGAGGCCAGCGGCCCACAACTTTAGGAAGATAGCCGCTGGGAAAGCAATGCACTCCGCTCTGCTCACCGCTGACACCGGGCCCGCAACATCGTCACACTTCTGCCGCCGCTGGCTTCCTGAAGAAGGGACCCTGCCTCCTGTCATCCTGCTCTACCACCGCTGCATCTCCCGGTAAGCTACATTCGGAATATAAGACGCATCCCAACATCTTCCCCCATCTTATAGTCCGAAAAAAACGGAAAGTCACTTATGATAAGTGAGTATGTAGATGAAACAGCAGGGGATCACAGCTGCTGATATCTATGGTAAAACATTGAGTCCTGTGCCTGCCAACAGTAAAGCATTCTGAGACCATTCATGTGTGGGGGCTTCTCATCCATGGAGGGGGCTCACTCACAATTTGTCCCAAGAACACGACCATGAATAAAAAATAGCATCTAAGATCCTTCAAGATCAACTTCTCCCAATGATCCAGGAGTAATTTGGGGATGAACAATCCTTTTTCCAGCATGAGGGAAACCATGTCACAAGGCAAAAGTGATAACTAAGTGGCTCGGTGATCAAACCATTGAGATTTTGGTTCCATGGTCAGGAAACTCCCCGGATCTTAATCCTATTGAGAACCTTTGATCAATTTTCAAAAAGCGTGAGGACAAACAAAACCAAGAAATAGTGATAAAGTCCAAGCACTGGTTAGACAAGAATGGTCGGTCATCAGTCAGGATTTGGCGCAGAAGCCTATATCCAGATGTCAGGGCGAAGGGAAGAAGTTCTGAAAAATAATGGTCAACACTGTAAATGTTGAGTCTTTGCATAAACTTGATGTATTTGTCAGTAAATGGTTAATATGTTTCTTATTGTACTTCAGTAACCACAGAAACATCCGACTTAAAGGGAAACCTGTCAGCAGGATTTAGCCCTATAAACGAAATCTTGGCTATAATGGCGCTGTGATGCTGATTAATATGATACCTGATGTAAAGAGATCCACTGAGTGGTTGTTTAATACTCACCTTATGATGTCTTGTGTGCTTCGTGCAGGACCTGGGGGCAGAGTCTTCTTCTCGTCCTCCACCAGCCTCTTCTGTTTCTTCTGCAGGTCACTGATTATTCAGTAACCTGCCTCCTTTTTAAAATTCAGAGCCACCGCCATCATTGTGTGGCCGGCGCCTGCGCATTGGGAGCCAGCATCTTGTGTGCAGGATGTCAATAAAATGGCGCCAGAGGCAGCGCATGCGCAGATCGAGATTTCGGCTCTGACCCTGCCCCCATGTCCCACTCTGAAGCACACAAGACGTCATTTTCTGAAAACTTCATACGGTGAGTATTAAACAACCACTGAGTGGATCTCTTCACATCAGGTATCATATTTATCAACTTCACAGCGCCATTATAGCCATGTCTTTAGTTTACAGGGCTAAATCCTGAAGACAGGTTTCCTTTAAAGATCTAAAAACCCTGAAGCAGCAAACTGTGAGAGAACAAAAACGTGTGTCAGTCTCAAAACTTTTGGCTATGACTGTATATTTATCAACATGGGGACAGTAATATCATAGTTGTTCTTTTACACAGGGACCGTATTCTAGTGGTTATTTATTTTTAAAACACCATTGATCCCATGGTACTGTGCATGTGAAGAGGGCTTACATGTATAAATTACAATGATCAAACAGTGACACACTGGTACAGATGGGGAGAGGACCCTGCTCGCCTGGACTTCTTATATATTCTTTTACATAGAGGACAGTATTATAGTAGCTATATTCTTGTACATAGGAGGCAGTATTCAAGTAGTTATATTCTTGTACATAGGGGGCAGTATTATAGTAGTTATATTCTTGTACATAGGGGGCAGTATTATAGTAGTTATATTCTTGTATATAGGGGGCAGTATTATAGTAGTTATATTCTTGTATATAGGGGGCAGTATTATAGTAGTTATATTCTTGTACATAGGAGGCAGTATTATAGTGGTTATATTCTTGTACACAGGGGGCAGTATTATAGCAGTTATATTATTGTACATAGGAGCAGTATTATAGTAGTTATATTCTTGTACATAGGGGGCAGTATTATAGTAGTTATATTCTTGTACATAGGGAGCAGTATTATAGTAGTTATATTCTTGTACCTGGGGGCAGTATTATCTACTATATAATTGTCTTATCCCGTCTGTCTGTCTGTCTATCTGTCTGTCCTGGAAATCCTGGGTGGCTGATTGGTCCGGCCGCGGCCAATCAGCGATGCGGCATTTCTGAAAAACATGGTGGCCTTTAGCGGCTCATGTGCGGCACGGAGGTCAGTGGCGATGCAGCCGGCTACTCGCAGCATAAGTCCCCCGACCGCAGGCGCCGCTGACCTACATGCGGCTATCGTCGGGAGATCAACGGCTACGGCCGCTTATCTCCCGAGGACAAGTGTGACGCCCCTCCCCTCCTCTCCCCTCCCCTCTCCTCCCGTCCCTCCCCCCGCTCGATCAGGGCCCCGGCACCCGGCGTCATACTTACCCCTCTCCCCTCTCCTCTCCCCTCCCCTCTCCTCCCGTCTCTCCCCCCGCTCGATTAGGACCCCGGCACCCGGCGTCATACTTACCCCTCCCCTCCCCTCCTCTCCCCTCCCCTCTCCTCTCCTCCCGTCCCTCCCCCCGCTCGATCAGGACCCCGGCACCGGTGTCATACTTACCCCTCCCCGTGCATCCACAGCAGCTCCTGTGTCTTCCGCTGATGCTCTGTGACGTCTCAGGTCAGAGGGCGCGGTGACGTCTTTACACCGCGCTCTCTCCTGACCGGTCACAGTGCACAGCGTCAACATGCGGGCTACGCTGGAGTCCAGAGAAGCAGCTGAGAAGGGAGGTGAGTATTGGATTTTTTTTTTTTTGTATGGGGCCATAGGGGACCTGCATGGGGCACTATGGGGGATGGATATACAGGGGATATGACTTCCTGCTTGGGGCATTATATGGGGGGGAGAGGTGACATCCTACATGGGGCATTATATGGGGGGGAGAGGTGACATCCTACATGGGGCATTATATGGGGGAGAGGTGACATCCTGCATGGGGCATTATATGGGGGGAGAGGTCACATCCTGCACGGGGCATTATATGGGGAAGAGGTGACATCCTGCATGGGACATTATATGGGGGGAGAGGTCACATCCTACATGGGGCATTATATGGGGGAGAGGTGACATCCTGCATGGGGCATTATATGGGGGAGAGGTGACATCCTGCATGGGGCATTATATGGGGGGAGAAGTGACATCCTGCATGGGACATTATATGGGGGGAGAGGACACATCCTGCATGGGGCATTATATGGGGGACAGGTGACATCCTGCATGGGACATTATATGGGGGGAGAGGTCACATCCTGCATTGGGGCATTATATCGGGGGAGAGGTCACATCCTGCATGGGGCATTATATGGGGAAGAGGTGACATCCTGCATGGGGCATTATATACGGGGGATGTGACTTCCTGCATGGGGCATTATAAAGGAGGGTCGGGAGTAGAGATGAGCGTTGTTCTACTCGAACTGTTCGCCAATCTCAAATTCGAGCTGTTTTGGGCGGTGTTCGAGCCGTTCGGCGAACACGAACAATTTGAGAAAAATTCGGCTGTTCGAGGTTATGTTCGATAACTGTTCGTGCACCAAAATCATAACTGGATTTTTTCTCAGTAATGATGAAAATTAATGTTAATACGCAGTTTGAGTGTACAGCGGGGTGGGGGGAGGGGCAGGGGATGGATCTCTGCAGGAACAATGAAGATCTCCATTTTTTTTTCTCTTTCCCTCATTTACAGTGGGGAGGTGCAATCTGTCAGCCTATCAGCAGCGCACACACGGAGCGAAGTGCTTTTTTTCACACAAGCAAGGGCATGTGTCATTGGCAGTGTATGTCACATGTCCTTGCCCTATAAGACCCAGCCATTTTCCCTGTCGCCACCATTTTCTCACTGCTGCAGCTGCGTGTTAGACGGCACCGCTGTTGCTGTGTGCGCTATACCTTGTTAATTTCAAGCCAATTTTCGCACAAATCTACAGATAGCTTGGGAGTAGGGAATAGTTGTGATTGCAGTCCTTTTAAGGACTAGGTTACAGCATTTCCTACGACTTTTATCAGGGAGGTCTGTGCTCTTAAATAGATAGATTGTGGGAATAAAGACTAATTGTAATTGGAGTCCTTTTCAGGACTAGGTTACATCAGTTCCTATCAGTTTTTGCCAGGCAGGTCTGTGCCAGTGCTGTGCAAGTTTTTTTTCACAGCATTTGGCTGAATCTAGCAAAGCTAATCCTTTTTGGCCTATTGCAGAGTGTGTTAGTCAGTGGAGTAGCCTATCTGTGTTGCAAGATATACCACCTGTGTATAGAATACCAATTTTTTTACTGCACCTAGTGAAGTAAAATCTTTTGGGCATAGCATCATTCTATTAGTCCATCTATACTGACCTCCATCAGGTTGCAAATTAAAACTAATTTTTATCTGCATCTACAGTACCTCTGAAAAAATATTTGGCCTTCTAGCAGTGTGTGGGACTTTCTCTATTAGTCCATCTATACTGACCTCCATCAGGTTGCAAACTGAATATAATTTTTTTCTGCATCTAGCTCTGAAAAAATATTTGGCCTTCTAGCAGTGTGTCGGACTTTCTCTATTAGTCCATCTATACTGACCTCCATCAGGTTGCAAATTAAAAATAATTTTTATCTGCATCTACAGTACCTCTGAAAAAATATTTGGGCTTCTAGCTGTGTGTGGGACTTGTTGTATTAGTCCATCTATACTGACCTCCATCAGGTTGCAAACTGAATATATTTTTTTCTGCATCTACCTCTGAAAAAATATTGGGCTTCTAGCTGTGTGTGGGACTTGTTGTATTAGTCCATCTATACTGACCTCCATCAGGTTGCAAACTGAATATATTTTTTTCTGCATCTACCTCTGAAAAAATATTGGGCTTCTAGCTGTGTGTGGGACTTGTTGTATTAGTCCATCTATACTGACCTCCATCAGGTTGCAAACTGAATATATTTTTTCTGCATCTACCTCTGAAAAAATATTGGGCTTCTAGCTGTGTGTGGGACTTGTTGTATTAGTCCATCTATACTGACCTCCATCAGGTTGCAAACTGAATATATTTTTTTCTGCATCTACCTCTGAAAAAATATTGGGCTTCTAGCTGTGTGTGGGACTTGTTGTATTAGTCCATCTATACTGACCTCCATCAGGTTGCAAACTGAATATATTTTTTTCTGCATCTACCTCTGAAAAAATATTGGGCTTCTAGCTGTGTGTGGGTCTTGTTCTATTAATCCATCTATACAGACCTCCATCAGGTTGCAAACTGAATATAATTTTTTTCTGCATCTAGCTCTGAAAAAATATTTGGCCTTCTAGCAGTGTGTCGGACTTTCTCTATTAGTCCATCTATACTGACCTCCATCAGGTTGCAAATTAAAAATAATTTTTATCTGCATCTACAGTACCTCTGAAAAAATATTTGGGCTTCTAGCTGTGTGTGGGACTTGTTGTATTAGTCCATCTATACTGACCTCCATCAGGTTGCAAACTGAATATATTTTTTTCTGCATCTACCTCTGAAAAAATATTGGGCTTCTAGCTGTGTGTGGGACTTGTTGTATTAGTCCATCTATACTGACCTCCATCAGGTTGCAAACTGAATATATTTTTTTCTGCATCTACCTCTGAAAAAATATTGGGCTTCTAGCTGTGTGTGGGACTTGTTGTATTAGTCCATCTATACTGACCTCCATCAGGTTGCAAACTGAATATATTTTTTTCTGCATCTACCTCTGAAAAAATATTGGGCTTCTAGCTGTGTGTGGGACTTGTTGTATTAGTCCATCTATACTGACCTCCATCAAGTTGCAAACTGAATATATTTTTTTCTGCATCTACCTCTGAAAAAATATTGGGCTTCTAGCTGTGTGTGGGACTTGTTGTATTAGTCCATCTATACTGACCTCCATCAGGTTGCAAACTGAATATATTTTTTTCTGCATCTACCTCTGAAAAAATATTGGGCTTCTAGCTGTGTGTGGGACTTGTTGTATTAGTCCATCTATACTGACCTCCATCAGGTTGCAAACTGAATATATTTTTTTCTGCATCTACCTCTGAAAAAATATTGGGCTTCTAGCTGTGTGTGGGTCTTGTTCTATTAATCCATCTATACAGACCTCCATCAGGTTGCAAACTGAATATATTTTTTTCTGCATCTACCTCTGAAAAAATATTGGGCTTCTAGCTGTGTGTGGGACTTGTTGTATTAGTCCATCTATACTGACCTCCATCAGGTTGCAAACTGAATATATTTTTTTCTGCATCTACCTCTGAAAAAATATTGGGCTTCTAGCTGTGTGTGGGACTTGTTGTATTAGTCCATCTATACTGACCTCCATCAGGTTGCAAACTGAATATATTTTTTTCTGCATCTACCTCTGAAAAAATATTGGGCTTCTAGCTGTGTGTGGGTCTTGTTCTATTAATCCATCTATACAGACCTCCATCAGGTTGCAAACTGAATATAATTTTTTTCTGCATCTAGCTCTGAAAAAATATTTGGCCTTCTAGCAGTGTGTCGGACTTTCTCTATTAGTCCATCTATACTGACCTCCATCAGGTTGCAAATTAAAAATAATTTTTATCTGCATCTACAGTACCTCTGAAAAAATATTTGGGCTTCTAGCTGTGTGTGGGACTTGTTGTATTAGTCCATCTATACTGACCTCCATCAGGTTGCAAACTGAATATAATTTTTTTCTGCATCTAGCTCTGAAAAAATATTTGGCCTTCTAGCAGTGTGTGGGACTTTCTCTGTTAGTCCATCTATACTGACCTCCATCAGGTTGCAAACTGAATATAATTTTTTTCTGCATCTAGCTCTGAAAAAATATTGGGCTTCTAGCTGTGTGTGGGACTTGTTGTATTAGTCCATCTATACTGACCTCCATCAGGTTGCAAATTGAATATAATTTTTTTCTGCATCTAACCCAGCCAATAGTTTTGGCCTAATACCACAGTTTGGCCACTCAGCTCTGCTCGGTTACCATCCATTGTTTTTTTGTGCAAACAACTCCAGAGTTGTGAATTAGTTAACCACCAAAATGAGTGGAAAAAGGCCTGCTGCTGGTGGAAAGGGGAATAGGCGTGTTGGGAAGGGGAAAAAAGGTTGTGTCCGTGGGGTAGGTGTTAAAGCAACAGTAACATCTGCAGAAGAAAGACCATCTTCCAGCCAAACTAAAATGTCTACTTCTTTTAGCGGACAATGTGATAAGATCCCTTTCTTACGGCCACGCCAATCGCTACAAATTCCAGATGAGGCACAAAAACAGCAGGTGCTTCAACGGATATCAAGTGCTCCTTTAAGTGGGCTCTCCTCCACATCAACTTCAACATCACAAATACTCCAGTCCTCAAAGGTGTCACCCCAATCGCACTTGCTTCCTCACAGCTCCCAAATCTCCAGCTGCCCGTCTGAGTATGAGGTAGAACAGATGGTTGAGTCTGCAGAGCTGTTTACTCATACTATAGCCTGGGAATCAGAGGTCGACTCCAGCGCTTCTGTGAATCCAGACAAGGAAATGATCTACACTGATGCCCAGAATCTTTATGAGTCGGATCCAGGACCAGACGCAGAAGGTTCTGACCATAATGTAGACCCTCATTCCCAAACTGTAACTCCTGTTGGTGGAGACAATGAGGAAGACGATGATAAGACTCAAATACCTGATTGGAGCGACAACTTTAGTTTTTTGTCAGGGCAGGAACAGGTTGGCTCTGAGGACGACGGGTGTGATAACGCACAGGGTGATGATGATGAGGTTGGAGATCCCACTTACTGTCAACCCACAGTCAGCCAAGAGATGAGGTCAGCAGAGGAGGTGGAGGAAGATGCTAGTGACGACGAGGTCAGGTTGCGCCTTCCTGGACAGAGACGTAGTACTGGAAGCACGTCAACAACTGCATCCTCAAACACAACTCTGCCTCTCACCACAAGTCGTGGTGGCTCTTCAGGTCGCATGGGTGCTAAGCCTTGCATAGCCTGGGCATTTTTTCAGATCGATAAAGATGACCCAACTCGTGTTATCTGCAACATTTGTCAGCAAAAGCTAAGTAGAGGCCAAAAAATACATAGTTTGAGTACTTCATGCATGAACCGGCACATGGACATGAAGCATAAGTTGCAGTGGGAAGCTCAGTGTGCTACAATGCGGCCTAGCCGGCCGGGCCAACCACCGTCTGCCATATCTTGTGCATCCGCGGCCTCTTCATCCTCTGTGACTGGGGGGACAGCAGTCACACCTGTTTTGGGGCGCAGACCTGCCACCTCTTTACCCGCAACAGCCAGCGTGATTGGCAGGTCATCATTTTCTTTGGAGGTGGGAACACCAGCTGGTGTTGAGCGCTGTCCGACATCGATAGCACCACCTTTGGATCAAGGCAACCTAACATGTCCGCCTGCATCTTCCTCACAGACCGGCAGTTTGCCGGGGACACCCTTATCAACCCCGTCTAAGCACAATAGCCAGCCCTCGGTCCCTCAGATGTGGACAAGTAAAAGACCATTTCCTCCTAGCCATGAGAAAGCTAAGAGGTTGAATTTCACCATCTGCAAGCTCTTGGCTACAGAAATGCTGCCTTTCCGCCTGGTGGACACAGAGGATTTTCGAGACCTTATGTCCGTCGCAGTGCCCCAGTACCAGATGCCCAGTCGGCACTACTTCTCAAAGAAAGGTGTGCCTGCGCTCCACCAGCATGTCGCACACAACATCACCGCTTCTTTGAGAAACTCTGTGTGTGACAGGGTGCATTTCACCACAGACACTTGGACGAGTAGGCATGGACAGGGGCGTTACATGTCGCTGACTGGGCACTGGGTAACTATGGTGACAGCAGGACAAGGGGCTGCTGTCCAAGTCTTGCCGTCCCCACGAGTTGTGCGTCAATCCTCTTTATGTCAAAGTTCCTCCACTGCTTCTGCCTCCTCAACCTCCTCTCGGTCTTCCACCTGCACCCAAAGCCTGTCTGGTCATGCCACAAGCTTTCTAACTGCGCAGAAGGGATCCTGCACACCTCCTTACTATGCTGGCAGTAGGGCTCAACGTCATCAGGCGGTTTTTACATTGAAATGTCTGGGAAATGTGAGTCACACAGCTGAGGAGTTGTGGTCAGCTCTGGAGAACCAATTTCATGAATGGTTGTCTCCACTGGACCTGAAACCAGGGAAGGCCGTGTGCGACAATGCTGCAAACCTGGGTGCGGCCCTTCGCCGGGGCAATGTCACACACGTGCCTTGTATGGCTCACGTGTTGAACCTGGTTGTCCAGCAATTTTTAGCCCACTATCCCAGACTAGATGGCCTTCTGCAGAGGGCACGGTCGCTGTGTGCTCACTTCCGCCGTTCGCATCCCGCAGCTCAGCGACTTACATCTCTACAGAAGTCGTTGGGCCTGCCACTTCACCGGCTAAAATGCGATGTGCCTACCCAGTGGAATTCAACTCTGCACATGTTGCAGCGACTGTGGCAGCACCAACAAGCCCTGGTGCAATACGTTCTGACGTATAGCCTGGGCCAACGAGATTCAGAGGTGGGGCAAATCACGCTGGAGGAGTGGTCTCAGATCAGGGACCTATGCACCCTTCTGCACAGTTTTGAAATGGCGACGAAGATGTTTAGTGCTGACGATGCCATTATCAGCATGACTATTCCGGTGATTTACATGCTGGAGCACATGTTAAACAGAATTCGGAGTCAGGTGGTGGCACAAGAGGAGGTGGAGGAAGTAGAGGAGGAGGAGTTGTATGCGGAAGGGCTAACATCTGCAAGGTCCAGACGGTCGGCAGCACCAAGGCGGCAGGCATGTGAGGGTGGGGGAGATGGTTTTACCAGGGCGCATGGTAGCAGCCAAACTAGTGAGGAAGGTGCAGGAGCCCAGGAAGAAGTGGAGGACGAACTGATGGAAGACTCATCAGATGAGGGAGACCTTGATCACATTTCTGTTGTGCGAGGTTGGGGGGAGAGGACAGAGGAAGGAAGCATGATTGTTACCTCGCCACCAACACAACAGGGACTTGGTGCTCCTGGATGCGCAACACACATGAGTGCCTTCTTGCTGCACTACCTGCATCATGACCCTCGAATTGTGAGAATTAGAAATAATCCTGACTACTGGGTTGCCACACTGTTAGATCCCCGGTACAAAAGTAAATTTGCAGAAATTATTCCTGCCATAGAAAGGGATGCACGCATGCAGGAGTATCAGCAGAGACTGTTGCAGAATCTTACATGTGCTTTTCCACAAAATACCAGTGGTGCACGTAGTGAATCTCACAGTTCCAACTTGCCAACCGTGGGACCGTCAAGTGTTCAGCACTCAAACCGTAACAGAACCACAGTATCTGCTGGTAACATCAATTTTGCGGAATCATTTCACCACTTTTTTAGCCCATCCTTTGCAAGGCCACAGGAGACAAGAAGTCTGACACATAGTCAACGCCTAGAGATGATGGTACAGGAGTATCTCCAAGTAAACATTGAAGCCATGACTGTGTCACTGGACCCTTGCTCTTTTGGGCTTCCAATCTGGATAAATGGCCGGAGCTAGCCACTTACGCCTTGGAGATCTTGTCATGCCCCGCAGCCAGCGTTCTGTCTGAACGTGTGTTCAGCGCTGCTGGTGGTGTGCTGACAGATAAGCGCACGCGGCTCTCCACTGATAATGTAGACAGACTCACGTTCATAAAGATGAACAAATCATGGATCTGAAACGACTTTTCTACCCCTGTGTCATCCTGGGGAGAGTAAAAGCTTGATGATTGGTTAAAATCACCCTACCAACCGTTTTAAGCTTTCAAATTACTAATCATGTTTATCTGTATCTTGGCTGGAAAATAATTTGGGTTTTGTAGCAGTGTGCAGCACTGATCCTATTAGGCCATCTATACTAAAGCTTCACCAGATTTAAAATTAAAAATAATTTTTAGCTGCATCTAAAATAATTTTGGGGCTCCGAGATGCGCAAGACACATAAGTGCCTTCTTGCTGCACTACCTGCAGCATGACCCTCATATTGTCAGAATTCGAAGTAATCATGACTACTGGGTTGCCACACTCTTAGATCCCCCAAACTTTTCGATCAACCTTTTCATTTTAATAAAGACCAAAAAAATGGTCATTTTTGAAATTATAAGCATTAGCAGGTTGTTAGAAACTGAAATCAAACAGTTTTCAACTCAAAACTTTATTCTAGGTGATGTTACATTTTCACATAGGACCCATTGTTCGAAAGGAGCTTCTGAACTCTCTCGTCCATTGAATTTGTCAGGTTTTGGATGGTTTCTGCTTCAGTTGTTTTGCATGAGGACAGAATACCCTCCCAGAGCTGTTGCTTAGATGTGAACTGCTTCCCGCCATCATAGACACTCCTTTTAATGATGCTCCAAAGGTTCTGAATGGGGTAGAGGTCAGGGGAGCATGGGGGTCACACCATAAGTTTGTCCCCTTTTATGCCCATATCAGCCAGAGATGCAGATGTTTTATGTGCAGCATGAGATGGTGCATTATCATGCAGAAAAATGATCTTGCTGTGAAATACACGGTTCTTCTTCTTGAACCATGGCAGGAAGTGCTGTTTGAGAAAATCCACATACATTATGGAGTTCATCTTTAGCGCCTTCAGGGATCCTAAAGGGGCCGAAAATCTCTCTCCCCATGATTCCAGCCCAAAACATTACTCCACCTCCTCCTTGTTGGCGCTGTAGCCGTGTTTGCGTGGGGTGTCCATCAACCAGCCATCCTCCACTCCATCCATCTGGACCATCGAGCGCTGCACGGCACTCATCCGTGAACAAAACTGTTTTGAAATCAGTCTTCATGTAATGTTTGGCCCACTGGAGCCGTTTCTGCTTGTGTGAAGTGGATAGAGGAGGTCGACAGGATGGCGTATGCACAGCTGCAAACCTCTGAAGGACCCTGCATCTTGTTGTTCGGGGGACGTTGGAGGCACAAGCAGCTTCAAAAACTTGTCTGCTGCTATGACAAGGCTTTTTTGCCGCTGCTCTTTCAACCTGACGTAATTGCCTGTAGGAAAGAGTCCTCAATTTGCCCTTATCAGCACGCACACGTGTGTACTGTGAATCAGCTACATACTTCTTGATTGCCAAGACACTTCATCCTGATCATCGCACAATGTTGATTGTAGTCATGCCTTGACCTAAACACTCCACAATTTGTTGCTTCTCAGCAGCCGACACATCCTTTTTCTTTCCCATTTTGGCAGAAAATGTAGGCTGCTTAATAATGTGAGAGAGCCTTCTTAAGTAGTCTTGCCTTTCATTGGACACACCTGTCAAACTAATTAGCACAGGTGTCTGCAATTGCTTACAGTGATATAAAGAGCCCTGACACACATCACCATCAATGAGTTTAACTGACAAACAAACAAATTCTTCCCTTATCACTCCTAAACACTTTTTGCATAATAATTTGGAACGCAGTGTACATGTGCTTTTCCACAAAACACCAGCGGTTCACGTAGTGAATCTTACAGTTCTAACTTGCCAACCGTGGTCTGTATGGAGTTGTTCAATAAAGGGCCCAAAATTAAGATAACATAGATGGGAGAGGTCTCTATGAATAGGAATTCCTAAGTATTTGATACCCTGTGAGGGCCAGGCAAAAGGAAAGTTGGACTGGATGGAATCCTATATGGATTTGGGGAGGGAGATATCGAGGGCCTCAGACTTCGCTGCATTGATTTTAAAATTTGACCATGTAACAAAGTGATCTATTTCAGCCATAACAGCAGGGATGGATATATGTGATTGAGTGATATATACTAGGACATCATCAGCAAATAGAGAGCACTTGTACTCTGTGCCTCCCACCTCAATCCACCTAATATTGGGGTTATGGCGAATTGATGAGAGCAGGTGCTCCGTCACTAGGATGTATAAGAGAGGGGACAGAGGACATCCCTGCCTTGTCCCATTGGTGATTGTGAAAGGTGATGAAAATGTTCTGACGCACCCCCTGGGCCTTGGGACACCCGGAGCCGGACCCTTTTTGGTGGATGCTGGTGGTTGTAGTCTTCGTGGCGGCGACCCGGTTCCGTGGCTCAGGGCGGTCAAACCAGTGGCGGAACTATTTATGTGGTTTTGATGTTTAAATGTACGACTACGCCACCCGTGGATTGCGGTCAGAGTGAACCGCCGCTACAGGGCAGACCGCTGAGGCTGGTGTTGTGGGTGCAGCAGAGCGTAGCATAACTCCCCACGGGAGGAGTATAGCCTCAGGGCAGTGTATGCGGAGGATGGGGGTGATGGTGCAGGGCAGCAGCAGTAACGACACGGAGTCAGTGATGCAGTTCAGGGCCTTTACTCACAGTTCTTATTATCCAGACCACGTCTGCAGGTAACGGCTGCCCACGTCGTACTGTGCTCACCAGGTGAGGGGCTCAGACAACTCCCAGATAACTTTGGAGCACTTCACAGGACCCCCTTTGTGTGTCCTTTGTATGGCCTTTCTTACCAACACTTCTGTCCGGCTGCCTCGGGCCTCCTCTTGGTAAACTTGGCGCCAGTTTCCCTGACCCTATGTGGTGCCTTCCTAGCGGGTGTAGCGAGGGGCTGCGCCACATAAAATGTCAGAGCCTCCGGTTTCTAGCTGAGGGTCGTTTCCTGCCTCCACTAGTTCGGGGACCGGTCTCCCCCTTTGGCCTGACCCCTCCACGCAGGTGGATTCGGGCGTGCGGTGGCGACTCGCCCGTCCGCACCCCTGGGATCCCTTCATTCCTCGTTCCTGGAGCCTTCTCCGCTCCTCTTCCTTCCTTCTCCCTCTTCCAGGCCTGGGCCTCTGTTACTAGGCCCGCCTCCGGAGCAGAGCTCATGCAGAGCCCCTGCTCCCTGCCACTTCTGCTCAGACTTCTCTGCACTGAACTAAGATGGTGCCCACCTTTTATACTCCCTTCTCAATGCACCCAGGAACTGCTTCCTCCCTGCTCCTGCACTACAGGGTTCCCCTTCCTCAGTGTTCCCTCCCCCCACTCCAGCCAGGGACAGGGACTGTCGTGCCCATCTCAGGGGCATATTGGTCGCCCTGCCCCACGGCAATGTGGTGTAATGCATGCAGGTGTCGGGTCCTGATCCACACTACATCATTACCTGAGAGTGAGATATCACACCTCTGGGTAAGGTGCAATACCTCTGTAGCAACCGAGCCCTCAGGGTGCTACAGTTCCATTTATCTTCAGCCTAGGTGACGTATTGCGATACAGGGCCGTGATTTTGGCTATAAAAGGGTCCCCTAGACCCCTACCCCAAGCTTTTTAAGAGAATCATATATGGCGTGCCAGGAGACTCTATGGAATGCTTTCTCAGCATCCAACGAGAGTATCTAATTACAAATTTTTAACTGCATCTAGCCCAGGAAATACTTTGTGCCTAGTAGCAGTGTCTGCTAGTCAGCGGATTATCCCGGCTGTTAAGCAAGCTACACCACCTGTAGTTTGGACACTTAATTTTTTCAAAGGAAATGCTTCGGGACCACGGGATACTCAGTGAAGAGCATCAGGAGGCACCCCAAGGCATAGGGGCTCGGACTGGCAGTAGGATGCCTTGCGGTGGACAGCCGAGCTCGATCCTTATAAAAGCTTTTTAACTGCAGCAGCTTTAGTGGACGCTACTGGAGCTGGAATTACGCGGCTGCTGGCATGAGACTTGCCCTCCAATAGATCCTTGTAAATGGATTTAAAGTGTATTTATTCAAATTAGAGAGACAATTTAAATTAAAAAGCTTAGAGCTGCCTCCACCACAGGGGGGCTCGCTCGACCCACCAGCGGACAGGCACCAGTATTGGGAGAGGGGGGCTGGCCATCAGGGTTCACCGCGGCTCTGGCACAAACCCGGCGACACGGAGGTGGCACGGGCAGGAGCGGACTGACCGTGTCTGCTTCTCACTTTTTGGATTTTAGAAGGGCATGACATGCCTATATCTGTGTCTCCCCCTCCTTTTACTCCTCCACCTCTTTTATTTTCGCATGACTATATGTACTTGTCACTTTTCCATGTGTTAGTTATGTCTTCTGAGCAGTTTGTCAGCTTTTGGACACCTTTGAAGGTGTTTTCTATGTGTTTCTATGTGTTTTTGTTTGCCTGCCATTGGTTTTAACGGTGTTCGAAGGTGTTCGACGAACAGTTCGACGAACAGTTCGGCGAACACACGGGTGTTCGACGAACCGAACCGAACTCGAACACTACGGGGGTGGCTCAACACTAGTCGGGAGACATATGCTAGAATACCCGATGCGTTAGAATTGGGCCACCATCTAGTAGTAGTTATATTCTTGTACATAGGGAGCAGTATTATAGTAATTATATCCTTGAACGTAGGGGGCAGTATTATAGTAGTTATATTCTTGTACATAGGGAGCAGTTTTATAGTAGTTATATTCTTGTACATAGGGAGTAGTATTATAGTAGTTATTTTCTTGTACATAGGGGGCAGTATTATAGTAGTTATATTCTTGTACATAGGAGGCAGTATTATACTAGTTATATTCTTGTACATATAGGCCGTATTATAGTAGTTATATTCTTGTACATAGGGGGCAGTATTATACTAGTTATATTCTTGTATATAGGGGGCAGTATTATAGTAGATATATTCTTGTACATAAGGGGCAGTATTATACTAGTTATATTCTTGTACAAAGGGGCAGTATTATACTAGTTATATTCTTGTACATAGGAGGCAGTATTATAGTAGTTATATTCTTGTATATAGGGGCAGTATTATACTAGTTATATTCTTGTAAATAGAGGCAGTATTATAGTAGATATATTCTTGTACATAGGAGGCAGTATTATAGTAGCTATATTCTTGTACATAGGGGGCAGTATTATAGTAATTATATTCTTGTACATAGGGGGCAGTGTTATACTAGTTATATTCTTGTATATAGGGGGCAGTATTATGCTAGTTATATTCTTGTATATAAGGGGCAGTATTATACTAGTTATATTCTTGTACAAAGGGGCAGTATTATACTAGTTATATTCTTGTACATAGGAGGCAGTATTATACTAGTTATATTCTTGTATATAGGGGGCAGTATTATAGTAGATATATTCTTGTACATAGGAGGCAGTATTATAGTAGCTATATTCTTGTACATAGGCGGCAGTATTATAGTAGTTATATTCTTGTACATAGAGGGCAGTATTAAAGTAATTATATTTTTGTACATAGGGGGCAGTATTATAGTAGTTATATTCTTGTATATAGGAGGCAGTATTATAGTAGTTACATTCTTGTGTATAGGGGGCAGTATTATAGTAGTTATATTCTTGTACATAGCTCGCAGTATTATAGTAGTTATATTCTTGTATATAGGGAGCAGTATTATAGTAATTATATTCTTGTACATAGGGGGCAGTATTATACTAGTTATATTCTTGTACATAGGAGGCAGTATTATACTAGTTATATTCTTGTATATAGGAGGCAGTATTATACTAGTTATATTCTTGTATATAGAGACAATATTATAGTAGATATATTCTTGTACATAGGAGGCAGTATTATAGTAGTTATACTCTTGTACATAGGGGGCAGTGTTATAGTAGTTATATTCTTGTACATAGAGGGCAGTATTATAGTAGTTATATTCTTGTATATAGGGGGCAGTATTATAGTAATTATATTCTTGTACATAGGGGGCAGTATTATACTAGTTATATTCTTGTACATAGGAGGCAGTATTATACTAGTTATATTCTTGTATATAGGGGGCAGTATTATAGTAGTTATATTCTTGTACATAGTGGGCAGTATTATAGTAGTTGTATTCTTGTACATAGGGGCAGTATTATAGTAGTTATATTCTTGAATATAGGGGCAGTATTATAGTGGGTATATTCTTGTACATAGGGGCAGTATCATAGAAGTTATATTCTTGTACATAGGGGTCAGTATTATAGAAGTTATATTCTTGTACATAGGGGCAGTATTATAGTAGTTATATTCTTGTACATAGGGGTCAGCATTACAGAAGTTATATTCTTGTACATAGGGGGCAGTATTATAGTAGTTATATTCTTGTACATAGGGGGCAGTATTATACTAGTTATATTCTTGTATATAGGGGGCAGTATTATACTAGTTATATTCTTGTACACAGGGGGCATTATTATACTAGTTATATTCTTGTACAAAGGGGGCAGTATTATAGTAGTTATATTCTTGTATAAAGGGGGCAGTATTATAGTAGTTATATTCTTGTACATAGGGGCAGTATTATAGTAGTTGTATTCTTGTATATAGGAGGCAGTATTATAGTAGTTGTATTCTTGTACATAGGGGCAGTATTATAGTAGTTATATTCTTGAATATAGGGGCAGTATTATGGTGGGTATATTCTTGTACATAGGGACAGTATTATAGAAGTTATATTCTTGTACATAGGGGTCAGTATTATAGAAGGTATATTCTTGTACATAGGGGTCAGTATTATAGAAGTTATATTCTTCTACATAGGAATCAGTATTATAGTAGTTATATTCTTGTACATAGGGGTCAGTATTATAGAAGTTATATTCTTGTACATAGGGGTCAGTATTATAGAAGTTATATTCTTGTACATAGGGGGCAGTATTATAGTAGTTATATTTTTGTACATAGGGGGCAGGATGATAGTATAGTAGTTATATTCATGTACAGTACAGACCAAAAGTTTGGACACACCTTCTCATTTAAAGATTTTTCTGTATTTTTATGACTATGAAAATTGTACATTCACACTGAAGGCATCAAAACTATGAATTAACACATGTGGAATTATATACTTAACAAAAAAGTGTGAAACAGCTGAAAATATGTCTTATATTCTAGGTTCCTCAAAGTAGCCACCTTTTGCTTTGATGACTGCTTTGCACACTCTTGGAATTCTCTTGATGAGCTTCAAGAGGTAGTCACTGGAAATGGTCTTCCAACAATCTTGAAGGAGTTCCCAGATATGCTTAGCACCTGTTGGCCCTTTTGCCTTCACTCTGCGGTCCAGCTCACCCCAAACCATCTCGATTGGGTTCAGGTCTGGTGACTGTGGAGGCCAGGTCATCTGGCGTAGCACCCCATCACTCTCCTTCTTGGTCAAATAGCCCTTACACAGCCTGGAGGTGTGTTTGGGGTCATTGTCCTGTTGAAAAATAAATGATGGTCTAACTAAACGCAAATCGGATGGAATAGCATGCCGCTGCAAGATGCTGTGGTAGCCATGCTGGTTCAGTATGCCTTCAATTTTGAATAAATCCCCAACAGTGTCACCAGCAAAGCACCGCCACACCATCACACCTCCTCCTCCATGCTTCACGGTGGGAACCAGGCATGTAGAGTCCATGCGTTCACCTTTTCTGCGTCGCACAAAGACACGGTGGTTGGAACCAAAGATCTCAAATTTGGACTCATGAGACCAAAGCACAGATTTCCACTGGTCTAATGTCCATTCCTTGTGTTCTTTAGCCCAAACAAGTCTCTTCTGCTTGTTGTCTGTCCTTTGGTTTCCTAGCAGCTATTTTACCATGAAGGCCTGCTGCACAAAGTCTCCTCTTAACAGTTGTTGTAGAGATGTGTCTGCTGCTAGAACTCTGTGTGGCATTGACCTGGTCTCTAATCTGAGCTGCTGTTAACCTGCGATTTCTGAGGCTGGTGACTCGGATAAACTTATACTCAGAAGCAGAGGTGACTCTTGGTCTTCCTTTCCTGGGGCGGTCCTCATATGAGCCAGTTTCTTTGTAGCGCTTGATGGTTTTTGCAACTGCACTTGGGGACACTTTCAAAGTTTGCCCAATTTTTCGCACTGACTGACCTTCATTTCTTAAAGTAATGATGGCCACTCATTTTTCTTTACCTAGCTGCTTTTTTCTTGCCATAATACAAATTCTAACAGTCTATTCAGTAGGACTATCAGCTGTGTATCCATCAGACTTCTGCACAACACAACTGATGGTCCCAACCCCATTTATAAGGCAAGAAATCCCACTTATTAAACCTGACAGGGCACACCTGTGAAGTGGAAACCATTTCCGGTGACTACCTCTTGAAGCTCATCAAGAGAATGCCAAGAGTGTGCAAAGCAGTCATCAAAGCAAAAGGTGGCTACTTTGTAGAACCTAGAATATAAGACATATTTTCAGTTGTTTCACACTTTTTTGTTAAGTATATAATTCCACATGTGTTAATTCATAGTTTTGATGCCTTCAGTGTGAATGTACAATTTTCATAGTCATGAAAATACAGAAAAATCTTTAAGTGAGAAGGTGTGTCCAAACTTTTGGTCTGTACTGTACATAGGGGACAGTATTATATTAGTTATATTCTTGTACATACAGGGCATTATTATATTCTGTTACATAGCAGGAGGTAGGATTATAGTAGTCATATTCTTGTTTATGGGGGCTGTATTATAGTAGTCATATTATTGTACATAGGATGCAGTAGTATACAGAGAACTACAATTATAGTAGTTAGATTTTTCCCCATAAGGAAGAGTGTTGTGTTCTTGTGTGCCAATGTAATTGGGAAATTCACAGTGTTCATTATGAGTGCAGTATACACTGATTTAGGCATACCATCTGTAGGCTAATTCAGACACATTGCTTGTTATTTACCTTCATGCATCAGCTAAATATTTAACCCGTCCTCCACAATTCTTCATTCCACCATTGTGAATTGATTGTCACGTGTCTTGAGTTGTCTGCTTGCAGCACCTTTGTGTCTTCCTTACCGATACATTGCCTTGGTATACTTATTTGCTGTCTGCATGAAAATGCCATCTTATATGTGATTTCTCCATGATACATTGTTTCTGTCATCAAAACAATGAATGTATAAATGTCGAATGTTCCAATAATCCACAGGTATTGGAACGCTCCTTGTATAGGCTTTAAGACCAGCCTTGCACTTTAAAAGTACCCCATTTTTAGCCTTTACTTTTAAAGGGAATTTGACCACTTTACGTTTGTTAATGATCAGTTGACTTTAGAGCAACGGTCTTCAACCCAAAACGCAATCATCCTGCATATTCTGAAAGCCTGAGACTGGATAGACACCGTTTGAAGTCAACTACTTTGATAATTCCATATACTATGAGTCTAAAAGGACAGATGTCTGTCTATTACAAGTGCCAATGGACCATATAACAAGTCATTCAGCAGTCACTCGCCATAATAATCAGTCACCTGTAATACTCCTAGCAGATGTAGTCATTTAAAGGGAATCTGTCAGCAGGTTTATGCCATGTAATCTGACAGCAGCATGATGTAGGGATAGAGCCTGATTTCAGTGATATTACACTCACTTTACTGGGTTGATAGAATCACAGTTTTCTCTGCTGAAAATCTAGCTGAGCTCTGAATGCTGAGCCCTTTATAACCCTGCCCACACCTCTGATTGGCAACTGTTGGACAAGGAGGCACCAAGCAGCTCTTCCTGTAGTGATAATCTCCTGCTGATAAAACACTGATTGTATGGAAACAGTAAAACACAGTCCAGTAAGTGACACATTGCTGGAATCAGGGTCTCTGCCTCTACATTATGCTACTCGTAGATTAAGCCTGCTGTCAAATTCTCTTTAATGACTTTACTTTTTTACCTTATATAAGGATAATGCGGTCACATAAAACTGATGTAGGCTTCTCCTAATGTGACATACCTTTGGATCTCCATATCACTGCCTTAGTCACTGCTTGGCTCAGCAGGAAGGCCAGTACAATAAACAGAAGAACTTCTGTATGTATTCCTATTGGTATAAGAAGATTTAGTTTTTAGTGGTGGAGTCATTTACAGGCTGAGATTAAAAAATGTTACGAACGTATTCTCAGTTGGCGTTGGTCAAAGAAGTTTCACTGCAATGGTCTAGGAGGTTTAAAGCAGGTTTTGCATTGCTCATTCATATACATATTTCTTTTGCACCCTATTAATCTTACAAGTTGCTTTCTGAATTATTTGTCAGCACCTTTATTTTTTTGTCCAGCAGCCAGAAAGTGAGCTTGAAGGAGAGGGTGTTTTCTAGCCCCAGAAATGTTGCTACAAAAGGAAAAGGTTCACCTCAGTCTCAAGGGGTGCGTCGTTCCCCCAGTGCTGATCAAAGCATGGAGGAGAGCCCAAGCAAGGTGCCCAAGAGCTGGAGCTTTGGAGATCGAGGACGGACTAGACAGGCTTTCCGCATCAAGGGATCAGCATCACGGCAGAACTCTGAAGGTGGGTTTATTGATGGACCTGATGTTATCTAGGACCATGGGTTAATAAACAAGTCCAGCTTCTCAATCGTCTAGGGTAGTAAAGAGTGTAATGCTATTTTTACTAATGACCTGTAGCCCTGGTCGTTTGTGAAAAGATTAATGCTTGTAACCCTGGTCTTCATTGATCCTGGAGGAGTTAAAGGGAAGTTGTCATCAGAAAATTTGATTTTTATGTTTAACTTTTTGACAATGTTTTTTATTTTTCATATCAAGATCTGTATAAAGAAATAGAAATATTGCAATTTTCGCATTGACCACTGGGGCTATTTTAGACTTTTTTCAGGAAACGTTTTCAGCAGTCTCATTATCATCACTGGCAGAATTGCCATGAAGGGTAACAGTAACCACCAATTGCAAATTGGTAATGTCACAGCTAATATTGCTCCCGCTCCCTTCCTAATGACCTTGCACATGCTCATTAGAAGCTTCATTGCAATGGATAGAGTTTAGGTGAGTTTATGGTTGTTAATGTACACGTGAATTTCCTGCAAGAACAGGATGTTAGAGACTAGAATAACTCCAGTTGCAAAAATCGGAAGATGTCTAATCCTTATTTTTTTTAATATACAGATTGTGTTCTGAAAAGTAAAAGAAAAAAATATGCATTATAAAAACCTAATTTAAACGAATCATTTGCTGATGACCCATTTACTTTAAGGCTTGCGGTTGAACTTGTGGTCTGGAATAATGTAAAAATTAATGCTGAAATAGTATCTCTGGTAGTCTAGAGCAGAGAAAGATTTAATACATACTTTCCTGGCAGTCCGTGATAGCGAAGTGATAAAACCATGTTTCTCCCGTGGTAAAAGATAGTGTAGGACTTAAAGGGGTTGTCCACTTCTCGGACAACTTTTTCTGAATCCCTATGTTCCTTCCCAGTAAAATTGTTCCAGTGCTGTCGGCTTTGGCTCTCCCGGTGTTTGCGTGACATTATTATGTTATGTAGTCCCTGTGGCTAATCAGTATTGGCTTCACTCTCCTCTCCTATGGACATAATTGACATCTGAAGGAAGTGAGAGGCAACAGCAGCGGCTATCGCTTCATCCGGATGTTTTGATTTGCCTGACGGCGTGGAGAGTGAAGTCAGCGCTGATTGGCCGGAATGTCACGTAATCCCCGAGAAAACCAGTACCAACACCGGAGGGGAGTATAGGTGTTATTATTTTACTGCGGGAGGGGGGGGGGGCATGGGTTTTCAGAAGGGGTTGTCCAAGTAGTGGACAACCCCTTCTAAAGAGGTTGTCCGGTCACACATATTAATGACCTATCCATATCCGATCAGTTTGGGTCCAACACCCAGCACCAATCGGCTGTTAGAAGCTCCGGCAGCCACTGGATGTGAACAATTTGAATGGAGCTGATATAGTAGCTGTTCTGCCGTACTCAGCAGCAGCACCTACACACTGAATGGATATGAAAGTATTTACATCCAGCAGCTGCATAGAGTAAATTGGTGTCGGACCCCCACCGATTTCATATTGATGACCTATCCTATGTCATCTAGAATAGTACAGTTACTGATCCTTGAGTCCCTTATGGTCTATGGCAATAATAATTATTATTAATAATAATAATAATAATAATAATAATATAATGCTCCATACAGTATAATGGGCCCCATATAATGCTCCATACAGAATAATGGGCCCCACATGATGCTCCATACAATATAATGGGCCCTACATAGTGCTCCATACTGTATAATAGCCCTATATGGTGCTCCAGACTGTATAATGGCCCCACGGGGTGCTCCAGACTGTATAATGGCTCCCGCATGGTGCTCCATACTGTATAATGGTCTCACCTGGTGCTCCATACTGTATAATTGCCCCACATTAAAAAATAAATAAAATAACTACTCACCTCTGCCCGTTCCAACTCTGATCTGGTCTCTTCATATATCACAGTCCTACCTGTGGGCACGCACGCCATCTCGTCAGCACTGCCACCGCCACCCTCCCCCTCCTCAGCACATGTACCATCCCCTCATCACTAGAGCCGCCACCCTCTCCCTCCTCAGCACGCACGCCATCCCCTCATCACTAGCGCTGACACCCTCCTCAGAACACACGCAGACTGATGGGAGAGCAAGTGGCCTGGTAGGACAGAATGCGTGCAGAGGCGAGTGGCCGCGGCACTCGTTATGAGGGGCATGGCACGCAGGCTGTGGAGAGTGGTGGCGGCGCTAGTGCTGATGAGATGGCACTTGTGCCCATCGGGAGGCCTCTGCGTGCCCACTCTGGCACGCGTGCCATATGTTCGCCACCACTGGTCTAGGGTAAAACAGGGATTAATATCCTCCATGTTGACTCTGGATATTTGTTTCTAAGATTAAAATTTTGTTTTTAAATAAGATAATTTATAAAAATAAAATAAAATCACATAGCCCATATAAATGTTCCATGTGCTGTAATTTGGCAACTGGAGACGTAGGTAATTTAGCCCAATGTTTTATAGTAGTATTAGTAGTATATTATTTCCTCCCACCTTTCTCCTTCCTTTGTTCTCGGTTGTGTGACCTACTCTTATATTAGTAATAATCTTAAAAAAAAAAAAAATCTCCTTCTCTTTGCTTAAATAATATGATTTATGGAGGGTTTTCCACCCAGCAGCCAGCCTCCCTGGGGAGGAGATTCCTGAGGACAACCGGAGCTGCAACTGTGAGTTTCTTGCTGAAGACCTGACACCTGGTCTTAAGGCTTCAATTCGAGCCGTGTGGTAAGTCTTCCAAATGTCACCAATTCATCCACAAAGAAGAACTAGATTGCTCGATGACTGACCTATTTACTGTTTCTTTAGCGTAATGAAATTTATGGTATCAAAGCGGAAATTCAAGGAAAGTCTCCGACCCTATGATGTGATGGATGTGATAGAGCAGTATTCAGCTGGACATCTCGACATGCTTGCACGTATCAAAAATCTGCAGTCCAGGCAAGGAATCTTCTCAACTTCTCTTCTTGCCATACACACACAATAATATACACATCTATGAGCAGATCCTTCAAACTACTACAGAATCTGAGGTCAATAGCATGTAAACTGTGGGTAGCCATGTAGAGAATATGGACTACACCACAATGTTAACCCCTCAGTTATAGGATATATATATATATATATATATATATATATATATATATATATTGCATTCAATTACCCAAATGATTCCAGAACTTGTATGTAGAAATGTTGATATCATTGTCGGATTATGGTTCACATTGTCTGATGTGTATCCATGCAACCCAGAGTGTATTCGAGTGGTGAAATATGGCTGGCGCAGAGCTGCTTCATGCTCCCTATTGGGGATAACATGTTCGGCCATTTGGTTTAATTGACCGCAGATGTGATTACCTCTGATAAAAGCGCCGAGTATCAATAGCTTGCTGAACTTAAATACCTACATGGATTATAAGGAGGAAAATTGGTCCAAGTTATGCTGAGATCATAAAGGTGGCTTCAAGGTAAACAGGATCATGGAGAATTGATCAGTGCTAAGTCCCATGATATAGGGAGGACATATTGTAAAATTCGCCCGTCCAAGCCCATGTGACATCGAATACATGAGCAAAATCGGATGGCAGACGGACTCATAAAAACGTATCTTAAAAAATAGTGATGGCTAACCATCAAGAATTTAACTTAAAGGGAGTCTGTTTCCTCCAAAATGAATTTTATCAAGCTATACATTGATATAGAGGTTTTAGCTCGTATAAAAATCAAATTAGCACTGTACCTTTTTGCAAATGAGGGAGTTCCGGTGCACCATCATCCTTTTGCATGTTGAATGCTTTCCCCACTTCTTATAATCAGCGGTCACTTCCCAGAGCAAGCTCAGCCTAAAGTCATGTGTGCGCACTGGCACTGCCTGAGCCTGAACTCGCACATAGTGTCGGCGTGCACATAATGTGACTGGGCGCGTTCTCCTGCCGTGTTCTTCTCTGCTGACGCCACTTGCTACGCTTCCGGTTGTATCAATGTAGCAAGCATAGAGGAGCCAAAGAGGAGAACTTTTCACTGTATGTGCTTGCGGCCGGACACAGGCAGTGTCTAAGTACACACACACTCAACGTCGCTCTCAGATACGAGTGCTATCAATCAGAAGTGGGGGAAGCTCCCAAAATGCAAAATGAAGGGTCGTAACGGTGCACCAAGTTCTTGACTGTTCCAAGGGTACCCCTTCATTCACATGCGAATTAAAAGTTATTTTCTCAGGCCATATTTTCTATGGTTTCCATAGGGGTCAAGTCCTCTGTATTTTTATATAGATTGTCTAAAATGCATTTGGAGAGTGAAATACTCCCTTTGGAACAAAGTTGTTGCTTAACTTCACACTTGAGAATAAAAATAAGTGGATTTCATCCAAAGTGCTTGTGACCGTGTTGGTGCCTTCCATATTAGTGCCTTTAGTCTTGCTATGTAATTACCGGTATGTTTTCTAATCATGAATGAAACTAATTATTAGAAACATTTGACCTTCCAAATGGGAAGGATTTGCACTTGTGAAAATGTAAAAGTAACTTGTAAAGAGTTTATTCTAGCTGCCAACTTTTTGGATGTTATCAGGAGTGCAAGGTTTTCAACCAGTGTGGAGTAGATAGTAGGTAGAGGACTAGTAGATTTCCATGTTGGACAACCATACTCTTCATAGTTTAGAGTGTGCCCAGTTATTGATAATTTTTGGACAGCTTCCTCTGAGCCTAAAGTCTCCGTCCATGATTCCTCAGTTCGCCACCTAACATGAGATCCACAAAAAGTAGGTTAAAATAAATTCTGATGTTCTTGACAATCAAAGAAAAGTTAACTTGACTTTTGTCTCAGGGTATTGAAGTTATCTTCTATTTAGCCAAGTTTGAGATGATGTTATTTAAGGTCATTAATAACACAGGTCTACAAAACAATTTTTCTTTCAGGTGCCAAGGTTTCTTGAATGGATTTAGGGTATTTTTAGCTGAATTCAAAAATCCCATTACTTTTGCTGAACTGGTTCTAGTTTTTGAAATAATTCATCCATGAAAATAATGGGACCTGTGTGTGATAACAAATGCAGTAGCTTTTGGTCTTTTGACTCTTTACTAGTGTCATAGATAATGAAATATCCCATATAATTATTTTGTATTTCAATTTGTAGGTTTATAATGCTGTAAAAGCGACTTTTTGAAGCCAGAATTCTACTGTAATTAATTAACTATTAAATATCTCAGAAACTAGAGCCAATCTGGCAAAATGGAAGTCATATTCGTAAACAGCACCATAAACTTAATTTAAAACCATTCAGACATCCTTATCACCAAAATCACTGTATACTTCTAGAAGATAACGTCAACTCCTGATTAGTTGGGTCACGGTTGGCATTAGCCTCTGATAAATTCCAGTTTCACCACCAATTACACTCTGACCTGCATACGTATGATGATTACTCCCGTGACCAGTTGTGTGTCTTGTGTCATATTGTGTATTTTTTTCACTTCTCCATCATGACGCACAAACCCTCTCTATACTTTCACACTGTGTTTGTCACCTTGAACCATAGGAATATATGTTGATCTATATCCAGTATTCCAACCAGGATATTGCTACATATATACATGCAAATATATTCCAGCCATCCTAGACTTTGACTGGTGGTTTTGCAGCAACCTATACATTGACACAGCTGAATTCAGCCAAATGGAATATATTTCCAATCTATTGAAAAATTTTCCCTTTTGAATTTTTCCCAACGTTGCTTCATTATGCATTTTTGCTGGTGTTTTGTTTTTCTATTTACTTTGCCAGGATAGATATGATTGTGGGTCCCCCACCCCCTTCAACACCCCGGCATAAGAAGTACCCTACCAAAGGATCAGTGCATTCTACCAAAGAATCTCCCTTGTACTCTCCTAGGTTAGGATTCACCAAAATGCCTCTTTGTATGGACTGCTTTCATTTTTTATTTCCTTTCTTGAAGGCGAACCTCTTCCAGTCCATGGTTTGTGATGGCATGTAGATGCTGGGAAAACCTAGGGGAATGACACAAGAAATTTCATGTAGGATTTAAGGAAGAACCTCCATTTTTCTTATGAGAGCATTGGCTTTTATGGACACACGTAAGGTCCAAAACTGCCCAAATCCACAATAGTATAAGACCTTAACATAAGTTTCTGTATTTTAGTGATGACCTGATAAGCATTTCTAGAGAACGATAGTCGGGAAGCTCCAGAATTGTCAGTGACCTCAAAAACTTGGTGCATGGTCAACAGGGTGATTCCTTTTAAAGGAACACTAAACCTAACTTCTGTCTACTCTACTAAATGGTATCAAATGAGGTCTACTTGGGTTTAGTGCTTTTAAGATATAGGTTTTATAGCTTGAACATCATATGAAACAAAGAATTTTGTAGGATGAGATCTAGGGAAGCATAGTGCCCACTGGTTAGGGAGATACAAAGTTGTCAAGGTGACCCATGCAGAAGGTAAGTGTCCATCACATAAATGGGTGAAAGGGGTTTGCTGGTATCATTTTCTCTTTTTTTGAGCTAAAACGAGGTTGAGAAGACAAGCATCCTCCTTTGTTTTATCTGTTGCTTGTCTTTCTTTTCTGCTCTGGGTTCTACCTTGTTTTATGCATGCACGCATGTGTTCTAATGGAGCATGACAAAGATGGCATCGTGGCTGAAAATGAGCAGCATTTTTATGTTTCTTTTAATGTATTTTTTTTCTAAATAAATCATCTTGAGATCCCGCCAAAGATTAGGATCTTAGAAGGGAGGAACCAATGTTGAGTAGATGTTGAGGTTATATAATCATGGGCATCTTCTCTGGCTTTGATAACACCTTTCCATACACTGTTATTTATTAGAAGGGGTTTCCCTGCTCAGGACATCATCTTTTAAGCTACAGATGAGAGCCATGTCCACAACAGTTCTCAATTGTAGGTTTCTTCTGGATAACATGGCTTTTCATTGACTAAAATGGTCATCTTCTGAGCAACTCTTCAAAGTAGAGAGCCATAACTTGGCACTGGGTGAGAACTAATGAGCCAAACTAACCATTGTTATGACTATCAATGGTGGTACAGTTGAAGTAGAGAGCAGCAAGATCTTTCCAGCTAAGTAATTGGGGTTTATAAAAGTTCTCAGCTCATACAAGACTGATCTCAAGTACTGACACCTTCTTCTCTGTACATTTAGGACAGCCCCACTGTTGTAAACTGGCAATTCAAGCTGTAGGTGAAAATTTCCAACAGTCTTTATTTGGATGACGTACTTTGTGAGCCAAGGTCATGTATAATTTAGCAAATCCAAAACATTACCTAGATGTATTCTAGCCAAAATCATGGGACCCAGTTGGTAAAGAAAAAAAAAAGTTGCCTGGATCCCTGGCAGTTGTTGTAGGCTGTTGCTTTCTGCCTTGCAGTATCCTGGCCCCTTCATCTTCTCTGCTGTCAATGTGTTTGTCTCTGTCCTCTCCATCCTTGCCCCTGCCACTCTCATTTAGTGCACGTGTCCCCATCACATATCATGCCGGCTGGTGGGAGCCACTCAGCATTCATGTGTGACATAGGCATAATGAACAGTACAAAGAGAACTGTGGGGGGTATCTGTAGATGTTGCACCTCAGATCAGCTTTTGGAAGGGTTATACAAGAGCGGATGTTCACTCATGCCACTGACATTTCCACCTCATTGCCCTTAAATTTCCAAGATGGACTTATAGGAGCTCAAAAAAATTCATTATAATTGATGAAAGGACATAAAATTAATCTTCTACCATAAAAAGGCCAAAATAATGAATTAATTCTACTGGAAATGTGAATATTGCACTCTTGTAGGACTTTTCACGTGTGCCTGGGACATAGTTTTTTTTTTTTTTTTTAGGTTAATGGCTTCCAATGGATACTAAAAAAAAAGTTTGAAGCCATTAGATGCTGAAATGTCTTCTAATGTAGACTGGGCTACAGTGCTAGAACTAGTTTGATTCTGTATTGCTTACTGGAATAGTAAGAATTTAAATCTGCTGTGACATTTGACTAATCTTTGGGCATTCTGGGGTATATTTGTGTTTCTGGTAGAGTGGACCAGATTGTCGGAAGAGGAGGTTCCATTACTGAGAAGGATAGGACTAAGGGAGCAACCGAACCTGAGATTCCTGAGGACCCAAGTATGATGGGTCGTTTGGGCAAAGTGGAAAAACAGGTAAGTAAATTTACAACAGGTATGTGAGAAATTTTACAATGTTAAATTTAGCTTTTGGTTATTTAGGAAATATCAGATTGAACCTTAAAATATCTTATCAAACCTTACAATTATGTTCACACGTGTTTATGTTGAGTTGAGATCACTATATTGTTCAGATGCTACCACGTCTCAGTAATTACACATTAGGCATTTTAATATGAATTAGCCTAGTGTAGGTGATTGTGGTAACCATTATGGTCTTTTCAGGTGCTGTCAATGGAGAAGAAACTTGACTTTTTGGTCAACATCTACATGCAAAGAATGGGCATCCCACCATCTGAAACAGAGGCTTACTTCGGGACCAAAGACCGTGAGCCTGCTCCTCCATATCACAGTCCAGAGGATAGTCGGGATCCTGTAGAAAGAAACGCCTGCATAACTAAAATTATTCGATCCACAAGCTCCATGGGCCAAAAAAACTATAGTGCTCCTCCTACACAGGGAACAACTACAACTTATTGCCCTCCATCTACATCATGGCAACAGCAGCAACAGCCGCCAAGCCACCGCCATAGCCATGGTTCTTCACCAGTAGGCGATCCTAATTCCATGGTAAGGATTCCTCCTCCCCCATCACATGAGCGCTCACTTTCTGCATTTGGAGGAAGTAGGATGGGGACAGGCGAAGAAGGATCTGCCAAACATAGAGACACAGCAGCCTTGAGAGATAGTGACACCTCCATATCAATTCCTTCAGTGGATCATGAAGAGTTGGAGCGTTCCTTCAGTGGCTTTAGCATTTCTCAGTCCAAGGAGAACCTAGACGTTTTGAACAATGGGGCAGTGGCGGGTCCTGGTCCCAGCAACAAAGTTCGTCCTTACATTGCAGAGGGAGAGTCAGACACAGACTCAGATCTCTGCACACCCTGTGGACCACCCCCCAGGTCAGCCACCGGTGAGGGACCATATGGTGATATGGGATGGCCAACTAGCAAATAAGTGGTTGCCTAGGGCTCTTTTGGACTTGTGTAGATATTGGCAACCAGCAATTCGTGTAATGACCCCAGAATAAAGGGTCTCCACATCTACATCTTCCTCCGAAGGTGCAACCACATCAACGAATTTAGTAGCAAATGTGAGAAAGAAATTTTTGATGCTAACATCTTCTGTTAGGCTGCCTCTAACTGCAGACCAGACTTGGTTGAACAGCCCAGTACTCTGGGGCAGGCACCCTGTTACCTTATGTGTCTGTTTGACATAGTTAAATGTTAGGTTCATTGGCCATTTGTCACTAGCTGTTAGGTTTGCAGATCAGTTGGCACTGGTTGATCTCGCGAGGTTCATCATCTCTTCACCACTGTTGACTTGTTGGAAGTTGGGACATCTTCGTAAGCCCCCTGGGCTACTTATAGACTGTTTTCTTACTCTCATGCATCTTCTTCACTGTACAGTGTTTTTATAGAACATTACAAATCTAGTCCATCTATTTTCACATTCTGCCATTACAAGTGTCTCCTTCTTCAACTGTAGAGTTTTATAGACCTCACGTTTTCAATGCCAGTGTATATAGCTGTACAGGATATTTAAGACCCCCTTTCAGACTTTTCTTCAGATGTACATTAATAGAACAATGATCCATTAATAGATCTTTGTTTACCATGTATACATTAATGTAATTATGGATAGAGACATATAATCTTTATTGGTCTCTTATGCATGTTGCAATGAAAAGTCCACATCATAGACCCCTATGACATCTTGTTTATCTCCAAATTTCTTCATTTCTCTTTCTGCATGTACCAAAAAGTGTGTCCCTTATTCTTATCTCAATAAACAAACTGTTTGCCAATAAAGCTGCCAACCCACAGGTCAGACAACTTAACTTTCTAACGAGTCCCATCCAGTTTACAGACATTGATGTCTCATCTGGTGCTGTTGATAGTTATATTAGGTCGGATAATGAAATTTCCACCACCTACTGCATGAAAAGGGCTAGATTTAATCAGTACAGCCCCCAATGTACCTAACTAATGTAAATATATCTACAATTGCGATGCCTTACACTTTTCTGTGGTCTAGAGGACGCTAGTGAGTTTTTACATTTGAAATTCTAATATTATATTCACTTAACCCAGCCGACCACAGTATCTCAAATGCAGACATTATATTTCCTAACGAGGGCTCATTATAGTGATATGCAACCAATATGTGTATGTTTTGGCTTTAGCAACTCATGATGAGCTACAAACTGGGAATGACCACCCAAAATCATGGTGTGCCATCCTATCTATATACTGATATTGAGGTGACAACCAATCGTAATTTGGTTCATGCTGCACTTAGGTGAATTTCTCTTCTATGGCGTTCCATCTAGCCAACATTTACTAAACAAATGGTAGGCTAATTTAAAGGAAGTTTCCATCTTCAGCATTTGTTTGTTTCTTGGCTTCTGCGGTTTCCCAAAGCTTCTACATAGCGCATAACAAGACTTGGCAATTGGTTAAAATTTTGAAGGCCACGGATAGAAGAAAGTTAGAGCCGTCAATAAACTGGAGATTCCTTGCAGGTAGAAGTCTTCTTGAAAGGCTATTTAATCTTCCGATTGTTGAGGTCTGATTTAAACAAAAGAAGTTCTACCTGAATTCTATTGTTGAGTTGATGGAGAAGTTAAAGCTTGATCATAAGAGGGGCAAAAAGTGTGATGTTTTTGTAAATATGCTGTTTTCTAGAGATAATTGAATCCACTTTCTTTCCACACTTGTTGCTGTGGTCGTAGCCATACATAAAGAACCCTGCAGAATGGTTTTATAATGTGGTTGCACCTTTCAACGTATTTCGGGAGGAAGAATTTCGGATGACTCTTAAGGAGGCTTCCACTTCTTAAGCTCAGGAAGGTTATGTTGGGTGAGAGAACACATTTTATGCACTTGTTTCTCTGGAATTTGGACTGTCAGGGGCAGCTGGGAGAAAAATTATTATTTTTATATCGGGACTCCCAGGCTCCTTTCACCAGCCACCACTGCTGCGGCTGCCCCAACCAACTACTGGCACATAGGCTTGACTTGGATTGATTTGCATTTCTGCCTTGGCTTTTTGTTGCACTTGTTATCTTCCAAAGAAAATTTTTACATAACTGCCTTTTTTTTCTTCCTTAATCTGTTCTGTACTGGGCCAGTTGCTAGACCTGTGTATATGGTCCACTTTGGGTTTAGTAGGGGCAGGGGGTCGTGATAGCTTCACCACACTGCCTGTATCTTGGGTTTTCTGCATTTGTGCATGGCTGTATTTTTGCGATGTTCTGCAGTCTGCAAGAGATGGCTCAATGCTATGCTCCCCTTTATGTTATGCATTGTGAATAATCGGCCTTAACCCTACAACTATCAGAAATGCATGCAACATCAACACACCTCCTTGCAGGCGACAATGGCAGGGAAGTGGGTTAAACGCAGGAGAAAATCAATAAGTAAAAGACCCCTTTTGCAGACAAAGTGCAGCTGCTCATTGCTGTGCAATTCGCTGCAAGGTTCCTTTTGTGCAAAAAGGTTGTATGCTCTTAAAGAATAAATTGAATTCAGTACTTATGGATTTCCATGGCTGACTCTGGTTGTATTATATGATCTCATCATTCACTCTGTAAAAACCGCCAGCTTACTGAGGTGTCAGATTACAGCTGCCTATGAAGGAGGTAGAAGGAGGAGGTGGGATGAGCAAAGTGAAAGAGTTGCAGCTTGTAGCAAGTGTTTTAGCTCATCTCAGAGCTGGAGTCACAGCTACACTGCTCAGTGTACAAATCACTCATGTCTGTGTGTATTGTGTATGGGAGATATCATAGGAGCTAGTCTCTTCTCACTAGCTCAATGAAAACTGAAAAATAAATATGGAGCCTGCAAAGGGAAAAACTGATGAAAAATGCAGGACACATGTTTTTATTGGCCAGAAATGGTGTTATTCCGCGTGTACACACATATGACAGTTTATTGAAAAGTCATCTATAACATATTTTACCCTCTATCAGATTTCAATAGAATGGCTATCCTCATTTGAAATTACAGTTACATTTTGATAACTTATAGATAAGTAAGGGGTCTCACCATTGGGACCTGCACCGATGAACAGAACAGGGCACTTTTATCGCTGTTAGAATGGAGCAGCAGTGAGCATACCCAAGCGCCCCTCTATTTGTTTTCATGGGGCTGCTGGAAAGCTCAACGCTCAGCAGTTCCAAAGGGAATGAATGGCGCTGAAATTGGGCTTGCACACTTATGACCATTCTAACAGGGATAAAAGTGCCCCTTTCTGCCAATTTAATGACTATCTCAGCGATCGAACCAACACTGATTTAGAAATTTTCACTTCTCCCCAGATAAGATAACTTATCTTCACTGGACAACCCCTTTAAGTTAGATCGCACACTGTAGTGTTAATGTGTCGGTAGACCACTGATTATAGTAGAACCAATTTAGTCCCACCAATGTTATAATATCAACACAATGAGCTGAGAGGGTAGGCAGATGCAAAATGGACCAGGCCAGTATTGGTGGCACCAGACTTCCCATCAGTGCCAAGAGGATTTTAGTTTTTGGGTTTCCTCAAAACAGTAAGAAGATTTTCCAGTCTTTTTGAGTGCCTTTCCATAAAAAGAAAGGCTGCTATAGAGCAATATTATCAGGAACTCCTCATTAAAAAATCCTTTTAGAAGTTTATCTTGCCTATATTCACTACATCATCAACTACTTATTGAAAAGACTAAATTGATGTTCTTCAAGAGGTTGCTCATCATCCCTGATCCCAGCCTTAAGTCATAATATATCTCATCAACCTACCTAATGATAGTGATCATGGCTACTGGTTGGGGGTGCCTTATCCCATATATCTCTTCTATGAATAGTTTCTTCAGTCATATTTACATCAAACACAAGAACCTTGTTAGCCATTTCCAGAATAGGAGCCCAAATTACTAATTCAGTATTTTAACTCAAAAATTCTCTGTCTTTTGTCCAACTGTGGTTAGTGAGTCCAAGTGATCGCAGAAGGACATGAGGTGGAGATCACTCTTCCAGTGACAATGGAATAAAGCTCAATGTGCCACACTCCTCATGAAATTTGATCCAAAAATGTTTTTCATGACTTGTATTACAGTTATGCATTTTAGACACTTTTTATGTCTTGTCCAACAAGGGGGGGTGGCTTTGCCGAAAGAGGTGAATATTTTATTATGGATTCCAAGATTCAAGGTAAATGGATTCACACACAGTGGCTAAATGAAATAATAGCTTAAAAGGACAATAAACTTGTATCATGCTCGGAATCACACATCTGGGGGGAGCCGCCTCCTGCCTAGACCCACATGGATACAACAGTAGAAGTTTCATTTGGACTCCACTCTTCTATTGTCTAAGGCTATGTGCCCATGATGCAAAAATGCTGCATATTTTTTCCGATTCTCCCTGGCAGGAAAAATGCATTCGGATTTTACCTGTGTTTTTTCCCGCCAGGTAGAAGCGTTTTTGTATGCATTTCTGCATGCCGGTTATCAAGCGCTTTTCCAAGCGATTTTAGCATCACTTGGAAAGTGCTTGACAACTTGGTCACACAATATAAATCCATGCTACCGGCATGGATTTATATAGTGTGACCAAGTAATAGTTAAAAAAAAAGAATAAGAATGGTGAAAAGTAAAACATAAAGATTATACTTACCTTCCGATGGCCCGCGGTCTCCTTCTCCGATGCGTCCGGTCTCCCCGGTGTCTCGCGGTGGTGTGAAGGACCTGCGATGACGTCATTGAGTCATGTGACAGTCACGCGACCGCCGACGTCAGCAGTCGCGTGACCTGTCACATGACTCAATGATGTCATGTCAGGTCCTCACACCACCGCGAGCCGCACAACATACTGCACGCATCGCTGAGGAGGCCGGGGGACATTGGAAGGTAAGTATAATCTTTTATTTTTTACTTTAAATTCTTTCTTTTACAGGTACTATGGTACCCAGGTCTGGAGAAGAGTCTCCTCTTCTCCAGGCCTGGGTACCATCCGCACATTGAATCGCTTCATATCCGTATGTGCACATGTAGTGATGCGGATATTAAGCGATTCAATGCAAGTCAATGGCGGCAATTATGCTGCGTGTCCGTAAAATTAATGGACATGCTGCGTATTTTTCCGCAATGATAATCCGCAGCGGAAATTTCCGCAACATGTGCACAGCACATTCGGATTATCATTGGGGACCATGGGGCACGTATTACCAAGAGTTTTTTAAGCGTTTTCGCTGCAGAAATTCCGTGGCAAAAACGCTTGAAAAACAGATAGTGGGCACTCAGCCTAACACAAATGTCTCTGGGCAGAAAGCGAAGAGAAGCGAGATCATTCTAAAGTATAAACTAGTGTCTGTTTAGTGCCAAGGTCACTACGCTGGAGCCTGGCACTGCCTGTTATCTACCTTCTAAAGAACTCAATCAAAGCTGAAACAAGAATACTACAGTCAAAGAAACATGCTGTTGAATTGACCCTTTACAATACAGAGAGTGAGGGTCTTTCCTAATGTGCGACCTCTTGTGCAAAAAAATGCTCCATAATTTTGGCACAAATATCTGCAACAAAGTAAACCAACTAATAGGTGGTGAAAATTATATGAGACCGCCTAAAGATGTGTCATCTTTATCAAACGGCATCAATTTCTATCATACATCTGACACATTTTAAGACTGATTTGCATCCTGTATGTTACATCCAATACAGAATAAGGAATATACCGTATGTACAAAGTGACTCCACTAGCAGAATAAAGAGTGAAGCTTTGGGTATAATACAGGATAAGTAATATATGTATACAGTGACTCCACCAGTCAAGTGCAAGTGCCAAGATTAAGAGCATCCAAGCACATGAAATTTCAATACTTTGCAGAGACAAAGATGATAAAAAGTGACATTGAAGAACTAGAGGAGGGAAAGATATTTGTTAACTAAAAAAGTAGTTCATTCATGGAAAAACTGATAAATGAAGACAGATTTTGAGAAATGGCTGATAACAGAAAACAAAGGCTGATGGTACTGCCGCATAAGAGCCAGGTGGATGATGAACAACAAAAATAATCACCTGGCAGCCAGCTCCGTGCAGAACAAGCAACAATGACCTCGAGTTGCAGTTCTGCTGACTATTGTCATGTCCCACAACTTGAGAATTATACAGTATTGTACTATTTCTGTTTCTCTGCTATGCAATCAGGTTTGCCTTTTAGAAGTTTGTCCTCCCTCTCTCCCTG
Organism: Phyllobates terribilis; assembly: GCF_046119375.1. NCBI lineage: Eukaryota > Metazoa > Chordata > Amphibia > Anura > Dendrobatidae > Phyllobates > Phyllobates terribilis. Next base: position 124,816,324 of record NW_027362765.1, read on the forward strand.
TCTGCCTCCCAGCTCTGAAGTCAGTAACCCCTCCTTTCTCCCCCAGTTAGTGTATGTTAACTATTTTGCTAGCATCATATCTATACAGCTCTGTTTCAGAATAGTCTTTTTTACCTTTTTAATTGTGCATAATACAAGAATTCAGCTTGAAAATAAACCTTCTTCTGAAATCTTCATTTATGCCTCCGCAGTAGAGTTCAAGCTATCTGATGAAATCTCTTCTTGTGAGTACTGGTACATAGAGACATCCATTGAAATGTCTCAAGAGCCCCACACTCGCATCTTAGTTAAGGAGTCATAATAGTTGCGATTAAGTTCATTTTAATGGCAAGGAATGACTAACTTCTTGCATTTCATGTGATTGCTCTTTATAGGAATCTAAAGTTAATGCATATTACTACTATAAAATCTTGAGCAATGGATCCAGCAGGAACCTCGACCAATCTACAGCCAATACAGGGGCGCTGTGCCAGCTGCTCCAGCCAGGAAAGGGCCTTCGTATTGACCAAAGATTGGTCGAGGTTCCTGCTTTATCATTACTTATGTACTTTGCTCATAAGTGGATGCTCCGTCATTTGAGAAAAAGCAAATGCAACTGTTTATACATTTTATGTGGGAATTGGTTGGTGCTGTGCCCGCAGTGCAACATCTTCAGATGAGCAGAGCCATTGTGTCTTTTGCGCTCTATACTTTTGAAATATCACACCAAGAAGCACTTTTCTTTTGTATTTTCCAGTACACAATAAAAAACCGAAGCAGCAAACTTTGAGTAAGCCAAAATTGGTCTAACTCTCCAAACGTTTGGCCATGTCTATATGTTGTGTGCACAATTATTAGGCAACTTATATTTTTGATCATTTTATTATTGAACAACTACAGAGCAGTCGGTCAATCCAAAAGGTTAATAAACCTGAAACCTAAATATTTAAGAAAGTAAAAGTGAGGTTTTGTATTTCTTAGAATATCTATGAATGCTAAATTATTGGGCAACTATTAGTGTGCAGAATTATTATGTTACTAAATGAACGTAAATTATCCCATTTCAACTGTTTAATTCATCTGTTAAAGTGATAATAGCCAAACAACTTCAAATATAAAAAAATTAAAATTTTTGACATGTAAAAAGAATTGGGACCAATATAGCCCCCCTTCTTCTCAATAACAGTCATAAGCATTACATCCATTTATTTTGTCAGTTTTATAATCTGTTGACTTTTGGGAATCACAAACCACAGCCTCCTAGGCAATAATCAGTTAGGTGGACTGTTGGCCTTCACCGTAAATCTACTGCTTAAGAAGAGCCCACAAGTTCTCAATAGGGTTTACGTCTGGTGAGGAACTGGCCATGTCATTATTCTTTCATCTTTAAGGCCTTTACTCGCAGCCGAGCAGTGGAAACTTCGATGCTGCAATGAAGCATTGTCTTGCCTAAAAAAATCATTGTTTTCATGAAAAATGCTGACTTTTTCCTGTTTCACTGCTTGTTGAAAGTTTGTGAGTTGATTTTGAGTCCATCATCAAACCGAAAAGGTTCAACTAGCTCATATTTAGTAGTATCAGCCCAAAGCAGTACCCCACCTCCACCTTCCTGGTATCTTAGTCAAAGTGGAGGTCTGTGCCAATTACTGAGTCACAGGCCCATCTATCTGGTCCTTCAAGAGTCCTCTCACCTCATCAGTCCATCATCAGACATTTCTTGGCCCAGTCTTGACGTTTCACCATCTGTGTCTTGTTCAGTGGTAGTCGGGTTCAGGCCTCCGTTACCTTGGCCATGTCTCTGAGCACTGAACACCTTGTACTTCTGGGCCCTCCAGGGAGGCTGCAGTTCTGGAATATGACAGCACTGGAGGATAATGGCTTCCTGGTCGCTTCTTGTTTGATTCTTCTTAAATCTTTGGCCGTTAATGTGCTTTTTTTTTTCTCAATACATTTTTTGCGACCCTGTTGACTATTTGCTACAAAACTTTTGATTGTTCTGTGATTGCACCCCAATATCTTCGCAATTTAAAGAGTGCTGCATCCCTCTGTATGGCTTGTCACTAATTTTGAATTTTCAGAGTTAGTTACTGTAATTCTTTTTTTTGGCCAATTTTGCCTCAGGAAAACAATTCTGGACACCTTGATAAAGGGAGTTAATATTCTTAGGCCTCATCCTCCCTCATTACTCAAATACACATCACCTGATCTGCTTCAGCCAATGAGCATTATAGTTTATACTCTACATCTTGGAGTTGGACAATCTTTAAAATAAAGGTTGATGTGGTCAAAATACTCATTTGCCTAATAATTCTGCACACTGTGTATTTTTTCCATTTTCTTCCCTGGTGCTTTAAAATGAGTGATATTGACCCCTACAGGATGAAACCGCATCAGTACAGGGTAAGTAATGTAATGTATGTACACAGTAACTCCACCAGCAGAATAGTGAGTGCAACTCTGGAGTATAATACAGGATGTAACTCAGGATCAGTACAGGATAAGTAATGTAATGTATGGACACAGTGACTCCACCATCAGAATAGTGAGTGCCGCTCTGGAGTATAATACAGGATGTAACTCGGGATCAGTACAGGATAAGTAATGTAATGTATGGACACAGTGACTCCACCATCAGAATAGTGAGTGCAGCTCTGGAGTATAATACAGGATGTAACTCGGGATCAGTACAGGATAAGTAATGTAATGTATGTACACAGTGACTCCACCAGAAGAACAGTGAGTGCAGCTCTGGAGTATAATACAGGATGTAACTCAGGATCAGTACAGGATAAGTAATGTAATGTGTGTACACAGTGACTCCACCAGCAGAATAGTGAGTGCAGCTCTGGAGTATAATACAGGATATAACTCAGGATCAGTACAGGATAAGTAATGTAATGTATGTACACAGTGACTGCACCAGCAGAATAGTGAGTGCAGCTCTGGAGTATAATACAGGATGTAACTCAGGATCAGTATAGGATAAGTAATGTAATGTATGTACACAGTGACTCCACCAGCAGGATAGTGAGTGCAGCTCTGGAGTATAACACAGGATGTAACTCAGGATCAGTACAGGAAAAGTAATGTATGTACACAGTGACTCCACCAGCAGAATAGTGAGTGCAGCTCTGGAGTATAATACAGGTTGTAACTCAGGATCAGTATAGGATAAGTAATGTAATGTATATACGCAGTGACTCCACCAGCAGAATAGTGAGTGCAGCTCTGGAGTATAATACAGGATATAACTCAGGATCAGTACAGGATAAGTAATGTAATGTATGTACACAGTGACTCCACCAGCAGAATAGTGAGTGCAGCTCTGGAGTATAATACAGGATATAACTCAGGATCAGTACAGGATAAGTAATGTACAGTAATGTAGGTACACAGTGACTGCACTAGCAGAATAGTGAGTGCAGCTCTGGAGTATAATACAGGATGTAACTCAGGATCAGTACAGGATAAGTAATGTACAGTAATGTAGGTACACAGTGACTCCACCAGCAGAATAGTGAGTACTGCTCTGATCAGCTGTTCCTCACTGTGGTAATTGAGGGTGTGGTCACTTCTGATTCATCTGTCTGCTCCTGAGAAGCAAGACCTCTCCACCTGGGGGCCTGCTCTCTCTCCTTCCCAGGGAAATAGTGGGTCTGTGCATGATTGACAAAGACAAGACCCAGGCTCCCTGAACCAGGTCAATGAGGGCAGGAGAAGCCAGCAACCGGCCTGCACACTGGAGAACTCGGGTGAGATGTTCCAACAGGAGTTGCAGTAATGTGGCTCCTATTCCCTCACCGGGTCTGTGTCAACCCAGAAAAGCCACAAGGTTCCCAACATGGAGGAAAATCCAGCCAGCAAGCTGGCAGTCCTTGTGGAGAAATAATAATAATTGATTATTTATGTAGCGCCAGCATATTTTGCAGCGCTTTACAATTCAGACAATTTACAGACATTATCAGCACTGTCCCCATTGGGACTCACAATCTACATTCCTATATTCTAGTATGTCTTTGGAGTGTGGGATGAAACCGAAGAACCCAGAGGAAACCCACACAAACACGGGAAGAACATACAAACTCCTTGCAGATGTTGTCCTTGATGGGATTTGAACCCAGGACCCCAGCACTGCAATCCTGCAGTTCTAACCACTGAGCCACCGTGCTGCCCATACTGAGTGCTCATGGAGGTGAGGCTGGAGACTGGGAGTCTATTTCCACCTATGGCTCCTGGGTCGTCATCCACCTCTGTGAGTATGACGAAACAAGCAAAACCATCAGAAGGTGCTGGTGCATCCAAACAGAGGAAAATGCAGCTCTTGCAGAGATAATAAGACTTAAAATTGAAATTATTGAACTGGAAGTCAGAAAAGCATTCATCAGAAAAAAAAATGGACTTTGTAAAGAAAAACTGGTGAATGAAGACAGATTCATGGATATGACTGATACTAGAGAGCAGAGGCCGCAGCCTGAGAGTAAGGTGGAGGATGATGATGACCAAAAGAAAGCAGGACCTGGCAGCTTGCAAAACCACCAACAAGCAATGTGCAGCAAGATCCCTGCAAGACAGGCGGCAGTGACATCCAGGCACAGCTGTAAGATCTGGGGAGGACAGTGACAACAGCGACCAGGGAGGGGCGCTAACTGCAGAGATAAAACTCCTGTAGTCCCCAGTGTGCCTTCAAGACTTCAACTTTGATGATGATCTACCAGAGGAAGCACTTGAGGGCAAGAAGAAAAAGGGAAAGACCAAGCCAAAGCTGCAGGAAGCCGTAAGCTGTGTATATACCGCCTCCATCTACCCCCTGAGTTGGCCGTAGGGGCAGCTTGCTGTAGAAGCCCTGTTGCCCAGCCCTGCACGGGTTCTGCTTTTTAATTCTGTGTAAAGGTGCGGAGCGATCACAAAGCCGAGGTAGCTGTTAGAACCCTCCTGTTTGTTTTTCCCATCTTGTGTTTTGCGGTCACGTGACCATCTGCCTTTATATTCCAGCTCCTTCTTTTTAGCTGTGTTGGACTTCAGTGTTGTTTGACTGTTTTGCTAGCCAGGTGCTTTGGTGCCTATATCTCTTAATTTGCTTGGTCCTTCTGGGACCTCTAGTACCTCTGGTCAGTTTATCTTTTGTTTTCTGCAACAACTTTCTCTGTTCAGGAGGTGTCCCATTTTTGTCCCAGTCCTTAATTCTTTTAGGGACCCCTTCCCTTTATTCTATAGTTCTTCATTCAGACTAGCCGAGGACTAAGGCGGATCTGTTCGCTAGGAACAGGCAGCCCGCTACATCGTAGGGATTCAGCTTAGTCTTACTGTAGGGAAAGCTTTCCCCTTCTTTCCTTAGTTCTTGTTTGCAGATCATAACAGTAAGTCCAGCCCAAAAAAAGAAAAAAAATTAAGGAAATATTAATACGGGGATTAGTATGGCCTCCGTCCAGGATGCTCAACGCTTGCAGCGGTTGACTCTGGAGGTGGCCGAGTTCCAGCAACACGTGAGTAGCTGTTCCGGAGCGCATTTTGTAGAACCCAAGGTAGGACTGCCGGATGTTTTTTTATGATAAACGGCAAGATTTTTTTTTCCTTTAAAAATGCTTGTTTGTTATATTTTCATTTGAGACCTAGGTCCAATGGGAATGAATCACAGCGCATTGGTTTTATTATGTCACTTTTGCGCAATGAACCACAAGGGTGGGCCTTTTCTCTTCAACCTAATGATCCATGTTTGAGGTCGGTAGAAGAGTTTTTTTCTGCTATGGGTCTATTATATGACGATCCTGATCGAATCTCATCTGCTGAGGCGTTTGAATCAGGGGTCAGATGATGCTGAGATTTATTGCACACACTTTTGAAGGTGGGCTTCTGAAGTCAAATGGAATGATCCTGCTCTGAAATGTCTATTTCTTGCTGGTCTGAGTGAAAGGGAGAAGGATTTGCTAATTGCATTCCCTGCACCTGAGACTCTGCAGGATGCCATTCAATTAGCTGTTCGTGTGGATAGGAGGCTGAGATCTAGACAGAGTGAGGTAAACACTCCTGTAATGCCAGGTCCTAGTCCCCAGAAAATCTGCTCAGACGACGGAGAACCGATGGAGGTTGGGGCGATGTCGCTCCGCTCTCAGGAAAGAGATCGGAGGTTTGCCGAGATTGTGTCTTTACTGTGGTAAAGCAGACCATTTGATTAAGTATTGTGAACTTCGTTTAAGTAAAGAAAAAAAAAGGTCAGGTACGCCAGTATAGATTGTTTAAGCTCTGCAGGTGTATTTCTTTCAGGGAGTACTACTTTGCAGGAAAATTTGATTGAATTTGAGGTATTTGTGGATTGTGGTTCAACACTTAATGTGATTGATAAAGGGTTTTTGGAAAAACTTAAATTGAAATCCAAACCTTTGTCATTGATGACAAAGGTTTGGATTTCAATTTAAGTTTTTCCAAAAATCCAAACCTATGTCATCACCTATTTCTGTGATTGCAATTGATAACACTCCCTTGAAATGTATTACTCACAAAGTTGCTGCATTTCCCCTCACTATCAATGGTCTTCACCAAGAAATTTTGGACTTGGTTATATTAGATAATTTGCCCTCTCTGGTCGTTCTGGGATTGCCTTGGTTAAAACTGCACAATCCTTTGCTGGACTGGTCTACTAATGTGATTAAGTCTTGGAGTTCGAAGTGCTATGATAAATGTTGTAATGGTTGCATTGCGGCTGTGGAAAAAGGGGAATTGCCTGTGACTATTCAGGATTTTTGGAGGGTTTTTTCGGAGGAGGAGTCGCAAGTTTTACCTCCTCATAGGGATTATGATTGCGCCATTGAGTTTATTCTGGGAGCTACTCTTCCCAAGAGGCGCTTGTTTAATCTAACTATCCCTGAAAGAAAGGCCTTGGAGGAGTACATACAGACTAGTCTGGCTGCTGGTCACATTAGACCTTCTAAGTCGCCTATGGCAGTTGGATTTTTCTTTGTTAAAAAAAGGACGGGGGTTTGCATCCGTGTTTGGATTTTTGTGAAATTAATAAGATTACCGTATGCAATTCCTACCCATTGCCATTAATTCCTGACTTGTTTAACCAGTTAGTGGGGGCCAGGTGGTTCTCTAAGATTGATCTCCGGGGGGTATACAATTTGTTATGAGTGAAGGAGGGTGATGAATGGAAAACTGCTTTTAACACTCTGGTAGGTCATTTTGAGAATCTGGTGATGCCTTTTGGTCTTACTAATGCACCTGCATTTTTTCAGAACCTTATTAATGACATCCTGAGACCTTTGATTGGTAAGAATGTGGTTGTGTATTTAGATGACATTTTGATTTATTCGCCTGATCTGGAGTCCCATTGGCAGAGTGTACGTGAAGTTTTGCAGTTAATGAGTGATAATTCACTCTTTGCTAAGCTGGAGAAATGCGAGTTTGCTGCGCAGAAAATTAGTTTTTTGGGCTACATTGTCTCCAGAGAGGGCTTTGAGATGGACCCGGTGAAGGTTCAGGCTGTGCAGGAATGGCCTAGGCCTATTGGTTTGAAATCTATACAGAGATTTTTGGGTTTTGCCAATTATTACAGGAAATTCATTAAAATTTTTCTGTAATTGTTAAGCCTCTAACCGATCTCACCAGGAAAGGTGCGATTACGGTCCAATGGACTTCTGAAGCCATTGAAGCGTTTAAGTATCTCAAAGAGAGGTTCAGTTCAGCCCCTATCCTTATGCAGCCTGATGAGACCAAGCCTTTTCTGGTCGAGGTCGATGCTTCATCGGTGGGGGTCGGAGCAGTTTTGTCTCAGGAGAACAGGGATGGAGTACATCCTTGTGCCTTCTTTTCGAAAAAAATTTCGGAAACCAAATTGAATTATGATGTTGGAAATCGGGAGTTGCTGGCTATTAAACTCGCGTTTGAACACTGGCGTAATATTTTGGAAGGCGCTAGATTTCCTATTCAGGATCTATCTGGATGCTGCCAAGCACTTGAATGCCCGTCAAGCTAGGTGGGCATTTTTTTTTTCTCGGTTTCATTTTTCTGTTACCTATATCCCTGGTACTAAGAATGTTAAAGCCGATGCTTTATCTCGCAGCTTCTCTCCTGCGGTCGGTGCCGAGGAGGAGGAGAACATTTTACAGAAAGGAGTTGTGGTGGCGGAATTGAACTCCGTTTTAGAGAATGGGATTCTAAAAGCTCAAGATGATGCTCCATCTAACACTCCCCATGGGAGGTTGTTCGTGCCTAGAACCTTTAGGAGAGACTTGTTTGTGGAGTGTCATGAGTCTCGGTTGGCAGGTCATCCAGGAATTTCTGAGACTAAGAGACTTTTCAGTCTCAGTTTTTGGTGGCCTGGATGGCAGAAAGAAGTCATCAAGTGGGTGCGTCAATGTACGGTGTGTGCTAGGTCAAAGGCTTCACATACTCCTGCTGTGGGGTTGCTTTGCCCTCTTGAGGTTCCTAGTGCACCTTGGACGCATCTCACAATGGATTTTATTACTGATCTGCCCGTGTCCGAGGGTTTTACTGTCATCTGGGTGGTCGTGGACCATTTTAATAAGATGTGTCAGCGCCAAGACACTCGCTAAGGCGTTTGTTAAGGAGATTGTCAAGCTTCATGGCGTTCCCACGGATATTGTTTCTGATAGAGGACCTCAGTTTACGGCTCGCTTTTGGCTTGCTTTTTGTGACAGGTTGGGAGTCCATTTGTCATTTTCATCTGGGTATCATCCTGAGTCAAATGGACAGACTGAAAGAAAGAACCAGGATGTAGAACAGTTTTTGCGATGTTTTGTGGTGGACAATCAAGAGGTGTGGTCTGAGTTTCTGCCTCTCGCAGAATTTGCTCTTAACAATCATACATCCTCCTCAGCTGGGTGTTCTCCTTTTTTTTGTTGTACTGGGAGACATCCGTCTTTTGGTTTGTTCTCCAAAGTGGGGTCGGCGGTGCCGGAGGAGGAGAATTTTTCTGGTGATTCGGAGAGAGTTTGGACTAATGTACGTTGCAACCTTCAAGAGGCTAACAAGAAGTCCAAGAAGTATTTTGACAGGAAACGAAAGGAGGTTTTGTTTACTGTGGGTGACATGGTTTGGTTGTCCTCAAGGAACCTGCGGTTGAGGATTCCCTCTAAAAAACTGGGTCCTAAGTTTGTGGGTCCATTTAAAGTGCTTCAGGTTGTTAACCCGTCTGCGGTTAGGTTGGATCTTCCTACTTCCTGGAAGATTAATCCTGTGTGTCATGTTTCCTTGTTGAAAAAGGCGGATGTATCTGATAGGGATGCCACTGTCTCAGTTCCTCCTGTGGTGGAAGACGGCGAATATGAAATTTCATGTATCTTGAATTCTAGATGGCATAGAGGGAGAGTACAGTATCTCGTCTCCTGGAAGGGTTTCGGTCCCGAAGATAACTCTTGGGTAAGGGCGGATGATGTCTCTGCTCCTAGGCTTGTTAGAGCTTTCCACAAGAGGTTTCCAGACAGGCCTGGACCTGGAGGATCCGGAGAATCCTCTTAAAAGAGGGGGTACTGTTAAAACCCTCCTGTTTGTTTTTTCCATCTTGTGTTTTGCAGTCACGTGACCATCTGCCTTTATATTCCAGCTCCGCCTTTTTGGCTGTGCGGGACTTCAGTGTTGTTTGACTGTTTTGTTAGCCAGGTGCTTTGGTGCCTATATCTCTCAGTTCGCTTGGTACTTTGGGACCTCTAGTACCTTTTGTCAGTTTACCTTTTGTTTTCTGCAACAACTTTCTCTGTTCAGGAGGTGTCCCATTTTTGTTCCAGTCCTTGGTTCTTTTACGGACCCCTTCCCTTTATTCTATAGGTCTTCGTTCAGACGAGCCTAGGATTAAGGCGGGTCTGTTTGCTAGGAACAGGCAGCCTGCTACATCGTAGGGATTCAGCTTAGTCTTCCTGTAGGGAAAGCTTTCCCCTTCTTTCCTTAGTTCTTGTTTGCAGATCATAACAGTAGCAAAGCCCTGACCTCAGGCTCTGCTTGTATTAGCAAAGATGTAACAGGGGATGCATCAGACGAAAGGCTGAACAGTGAGGATGGCCCGGCGGTGGGCCTTTGGTCAGTCTCTGATGGGGTGTTGGGCTCCTCAATGGGCGGGGGAGCATCCCAGTGTCAGGGACAGCTGCGGTAGTCTCGGTGCCTCGAAGGGCTGTTGCCACTGCTCATTCAGTTAACCAGATCCTGATGCCAAGCAACAGCAGCGCCTCTATGCAGCTAAAGATTAGAGGCACTATATTTCAAATGAAGAGCATTGAAAATAATAACTGATGATGTGCAGGGCACATGTAAACCCAGTGGTGATGTTGAATCTAGTTCTATGGAGGTGGCTGAGCCCATTGTGCCCAATGATGCTGGGCCAACAGGTGTGAATGTTGTGGTGCTGTGAATGAGGCAAAAATCATTGTCTAATGAAATACATTTTTGTGTGGGTGCTGGTGTGGTGTAGGGTGAGATGGTGATGTAGGTGGGTAATAGTGATGTTGTAAGTGATGTAGTCACTAGTCCAGTTGCTGCCCCCCCCCCTGGTGGTGGCAGCACCAGTTAGGAGTTATGCCAGTGTCTCCGGTGAAAATAGCAGGTTCTCCTAGTCTCGGGCTTTGGGGACGGCATGATATAAAGGCATCTCCTGGGGGCTCTAAAGAAGGAAGAGAGATCACTACTGGTAGAGGGTCAAGAGGTTGATCTAACTTTTAGGATACAGAGGCATGGTCTCATGCCTTCCGAAAGCAAAGAGGGGGGATACAGTGTGGTCCCTCCAGAGAGCCGCACAGGGTATAGTGCATAGGAATGTGGCCCATCTTCAGTGGAGGGGCAGTGATGTGTGTCCTCAATGGTCGGTCAAATTATGAGTTGGAAAAGAATAAGCCTGGCTTGTGAGACCATGGTGGCTTGTCACTTTCTTGTTACAACATCATGACTTGGCTTGATTGGTATGGAGAGGTGGTAGAAATGCCAAAGAAAAACTGCAATGAGTTTGGTATCTGGTTAGGGGCCTTGATACCTATAGTAAAACGTAAGCGTTCAGGTGGTACGGTTGCCCAAACTCTCTCACCTGCCTTCCTGGGTAAGGATTGTATCCTGGTCTTCTACAAGGGGTAACTGTACATCTGTCACAAGGGGATGTCAGCCATCTAGCTGAGTCTTGTGAGAAGATTAGGGGCCACCTGTGTGGTGAGTTAGATTACCCATTCAGCCATTGTCCTCACTCCTTCGGTAATGCGGTTGTGGCCCCCGATGGGAGAAAGCTGTGAGGCTGATTCTGATAGGGAAAGGACTAGCAGAGATGAAGGAGCTGAGGGGCCAATGAGGAACATAAGAAAAAGATGCCTGCCCAGCTGAGGTGTATAGAAACGATCATACAAGAAAGGGAACTTGGTGAAACCCAGACTACTGGGGTGGCCCTTGTCTTGGAAGCCGGTCTTGCTGCGGAGGCCTTGAGTGATCTTGAGTTGGATGTAAAGATCAGGAAGATCCACAGGGAGAAAAACATAATTTCCTCAGAATCCTCCCATTACAAAAGAATGTATGAAGATAGTAGGCAGTGGCTAGAGGACAAGTGTAAACTTTGTACCAAAAAGAAGAGGAAGAAGGGAGATATTACATCTTTTCCCACTCTGACCAAGGTACGTAAGGAAGGTAAAACTGACTCCCTTCTGGTTCGTCTTCCTAACTGGTTCCAAGCCCTTAAGGGCATCTGAGGAGGAGGACCAGGGTTAGGTTCTCTCTGAGGCAGAGGGTAAGAAGGGGAGTGGGAAGGTGAAAGCCATCTAACTCAATCACTAAAGATGGCAGTACCCACTCTGTTGATGTTGGAATACAATAATATCGCCTGCATTAAGGCAAATGCGGCTAGTTTGCGGCCTTTGATTTTTTTCAATAGGGTCAAAGCCGACATTTTGTTTTTGCAAGTGACCAGGTTGCCAAATTTTGCAGCTGTGTTTAAAGCTAAGAGGGAGTGGAGAATTGGGATCTCCTATTGGTCTCCTGCAGCCAAGCTGTATTGCGGAGTGGTGGTCCTTTTTACCGCACAGATAGAATGCCAATGGGTTATTGAGTTAGAAATGGGGAGGTGACTGATCTTAGATATCCTCATGAAGGAACAAGAGCTTCAACTCATTAACATTTATGGTCCCCAATCTAAATGAGACCAGAAGTGTCTCTTTTACAAATTGGCAGGTCATCTTTGGAGGGGACTTCAACACTGTCACGAGGTCACGAGACAATCTGACTTATGATAACGTCGCTCTTAATCGGGTGGATTAAAAGTAGTCAGGGCCCCGGGCAGTGTAGAAGGTGTGGGCCCCGCCCCCGCTGACAGAAATAGCGGTGAATGTATCGCGGCACGCACATTTTTTCCTTATATACGGAACTATATATAACACAGCGCCATACATACTAGGGCAGGGGTGGGAGATTAATTTTCAGAAGGGGCCACAAGAGAGACTGTGACTGTTGTGGAGGCCGAACAATAGGCTGAAATTAATTCTGCTCAATATTAACATATTAATTATTTTTAATTTTATTTGTATCACTTAATATTGAGCAGAATTAATATGCTGACCTAACCTATATACAGTACGAGCTTGTTATCCCTGCACGGTCGGGGGTTATCTGAGTATCTTGTGCTCGGATAATATATTCGAGTCCCTGCGGCTGCATGTTTTGTTTTTGTCTGTTAGACAACCACAACACTTAACAAATAGGCCATCCCCGCATGTGTTGTATCTGTCTAACAGCAGATGCAATACTACACTGCTCAAAAAAATAAAGGGAACACTTAAACAACAGAATATAACTCCAAGTAAATCAAACTTCTGTGAAATCAAACTGTCCCCTTAGGAAGCAACACTGATTGACAATCAATTTCACATGCTGTTGTGCAAATGGAATAGACAATAGATGGAAATTATTGGCAATTATCAAGACACCCTCAATAAAGGAGTGGTTCTGCAGGTGGGGACCACAGACCACATCTCAGTACCAATGCTGTTTGATGTTTTGGTCACTTTTGAATGTTGGTTGTGCTTTCACACTCGTGGTAGCATGAGATGGACTCTACAACCCACAGAAGTTGCTCAGGTAGTGCAGCTCACCCAGGATGGCACATCAATGCGAGCTGTGGCATGAAGGTTTGCTGTGTCTGTCAGTGTAGTGTCCAGAGGCTGGAGGTGCCACCAGGAGACAGGCCAGTACACCAGGAGACATGGAGGGGGCCGTAGGAGGGAAACAACCCAGCAGCTGGACCACTACCTCCACCTTTGTGCAAGGAGGAACAGAAGGAGCACTGCCAGAGCCCTGCAAAATGACCTCCAGAGGCCACACATGTGCATGTGTCTGCACAAACGGTTAGAAACCGACTCCATGAGAGTGGTATGAGGGCCCGATGTCCACAGATGGGGGTTGTGCTCACAGCCCAACACCGTGCAGGACGCTTGGCATTTGCCACAGAATACCAGGATTGGCAAAGTCGCCACTGGCGCCCTGTGCTCTTCACAGATGAAAGCAGGTTCACACTGGGAACATGTGACAGACGTGACAGAGTCTGGAGACGCCATGGAGAGCAGTCTGCTGCCTGCAACATCCTTCAGCATGACCGGTTTGGCTGTGGGTCAGTAATGGTGTGGGGTGGCATTTCTTTGGAGGGTCGCACAGCCCTCCATGTACTCACCAGAGGTAGCCTGACTGCCATTAGGTACCGAGATGAGATCCTCAGACCCCTTGTGAGACCATATGCTGGTGCGGTTGGCCCTGGGTTCCTCCTAATTCAGAAAAATGGAAGAAACACAGGATGACTGTCAATCTTCCTCGGTCTGGGGCTCCATGCAAGATCTCACCTTGTGGGGTAAGAATGATTCTGAGAAAGGTCCGGAATCAGCCCAGAACTACATAGGAGGACCTGGTCAATGACCTGAAGAGAGCTGGGACCACAGTCTCAAACATTACCGTTAGTAATATACTACGAGTTCATGGATTAAAATCCTGCAGGGCACGCAAGGTCCCCCTGCTCACGCCAACACAAGCCCATCTGAAGTTTGCCAATGACCATCTGGATGATCCAGAGGAGGCATAGGAGAAGGTCATGTGGTCAAATGATACCAAAATACAACTTTTTGGTATCAACTCCACTCGCCATGTTTGAAGGAACAAGAAGGATGAGTACAACCCCAAGAACACTGTCCCAAAAGTGAAGCATGATGGAGGAAACATCATACTCTGGGGGTGCTTTTCTGCAAAGGTGACAGGACGACTGCACTGTATTAAAGGGAGAATGGATGGGGTCATGTATCGGGAGATTTTGGCTAACAACCAACTTACCTCAGTAAGAGCATTGAAGATGGGTCGTGGCTGGGTCTTCCAGAATGACAATGACCCAAAACACACAGCCAGGGCAACTAAGGAGTGGCTCCATAAGAAACCTTTTCAAGTTCCTGGAGTGGCCTAGCGAGTCTAAATACCTGAGCCCAATAGAAAATCTTTGGAGGTAGCAAAAACTCAATGTTGCCCATCGACAGCCCCGAAACCTGAAATATCTGGAGAAGATCTGTATGGAGGAGTGAACCAAAATCCCTGCTATAGTGTGTGCAAACTTGGTCAAGAACTACAGGAAACGTCTGGCCTTTGTAACTGCAAACAAAGGTTTCTGTACCAAATATTAAGTTCTGTTTTTCTATTGTATCAAATACTTATTTCATGCAATAAAATGAAAATTAATTATGTAAAAATCATACAATGTGATTTTCTGGATTTTTTTTTAATATTCTGTCTCTCACAGTTGAAGTGTACCTACGATAAAAATTACACACCTCTCCATTCTTTGTAGGTGCCAAAATCGGCGGTGTATCAAATACTTAATTTCCCCACTGTATATTATATATTTGCTGGGTATTCTATTGTTTATTTTGTATTGGTTGTTTTGGGGTTATTGTTTTGATATTTTTGCCAAATGGACCAGAACTGGATTGGACAGTTTGTTGGTATTATGTGATTCTGTTTCTATGTACTATATATATATGTGGTTTACAGTTGTATGTGTTTACTTATAGTAATAATAATAATCTTTTTATATAGCGCCAACATATCCCACAGCGCTTTACAATTCAGACAATTTACAGACATTATGGGCACTGTCCCTATTGAGGCTCACAATCTACACTCCCTATCAGTATGTCTTTGGAGTGTGGGAGGAGACCGGAGAACCTGGGGGAATTCATGCAAACACAGGGAGAACATACAAACTCCTTGCAGATGTTGTCCTTGGTGGGATTTGAACCCAGGACCCCAGCGCTGCAAGGCTACAGTGCTAACCACTGAGCCACCGTGCCACCCCTAATATGCCATGTAAGATTACGTGTATATGCTGATAGAACGTTTGGCTGGGCCAGTTTTCATCATATTGATGATTTTCCTATTTCTGACATTTTTGTTATTATTGTTATTGCTATGTTTTTCATTTTTATAATAAAAAATGATCTACAAGATGTATCTCAGAATCAGTACTGGATCCGTAATAAAGTGACTCCACCAGAAGAATACACTGTGTGCAGAATTATTAGGCAAATGAGTATTTTGATCACTTCGATACTTTTTATACATGTTGTCCTACTCCAAGCTGCATAGGCTTGAGAGCCAACTACCAATTAAGTAAATCTGGTGATGTGCATCTCTGTAATGAGGAGGGGTGTTGACTAATGACATCAATACCCTATATAAGGTGTGCTTAATTATTAGACAACTTCCTTTCCTTTGGCAAAATGGGTCAGAAGAGAGATTTGACGGGCTCTGAAAAGTCCAAAATTGTGAGATGTCTTGCAGAGGGATGCAGCAGTCTTGAAGTTTCCAAACTTTTGAAGCGTGATCACCGAACAATCAAGCGTTTCATGGCAAATAGACAACAGGGTCGCAAGAAGCGTGTTGGCCAAAAAAGGCGCAAAATAACTGCCCATGAATTGAGGAAAATCAAGCGTGAAGCTGCCAAAATGCCATTCGCCACCAGTTTTGCCATATTTCAGAGCTGCAACGTTACTGGAGTATCAAAAAGCACAAGGTGTGCGATACTCAGGGACATGGCCAAGGTAAGGAAGGCTGAAAAACGACCACCTTTGAACAAGAAACATATGATAAAATGTCAAGAATGGGCCAAGAAATATCTTAAGACTGATTTTTTCAAAGGTTTTATGGACTGATGAAATGAGAGTGACTCTTGATGGGCCAGATGGATGGGCCAGATGCTGGATCAGTAAAGGGCAGAGAGCTCCACTCCGACTCAGACGCCAGCAAGGTGGAGGTGGGGTACTGGTATGGGCTGGTATCATCAAAGATGAACTTGTGGGACCTTTTCGGGTTGAGGATGGAGTGAAGCTCAACTCCCAGACCTACTGCCAGTTTCTGGAAGACAACTTCTTCAGGCAGTGGTACAGGAAGAAGTAAGTATCGTTCAAGAAAAACATGATTTTCATGCAGGACAATGCTCCATCACATGCATCCAACTACTCCACAGTGTGGCTGGCCAGTAAAGGTCTAAAAGAATAAATAATAATGACATGGCCCCCTTGTTCATCTGATCTGAACCCCATAGAGAACCTGTGGTCCATCATAAAATGTGAGATCTACAGGGAGGGAAAACAGTACACCTCTCGGAACAGTGTCTGGGAGGCTCTGGTGGCTGCTCCACACAATGTTGATCGAAAACAGATCAAGCAACTGACAGAATCTATGGATGGAAGGCTGTTGAGTGTCATCATAAAGAAAGGTGGCTATACTGATCACTAATTTTTTTTTTGTTTTTGCATATCAGAAATGTTTATTTCTAAATTTTGTGCACTGATATTGGTTTACCTGGTGAAAATAAACAAGTGAGATGGGATTATATTTGGTTTTTATTAAGTTGCCTAATAATTCAACACAGTAATAGTTACCTGCACAAACAGATATCCTCCTAAGATAGCCAAATCTAAAAAAAAAAAACACTCCGACTTCCAAAAATATTAAGCTTGGATATTTAAGAGTCTTTTGGGTTGATTGAGAACATAGTTGTTGATCAATAATAAAAATAATCCTCTAAAATACAACTTGCCTAATAATTCTGCACACGGTGTAGTAAGTGCAGCTCTGGAATACAATACAGGATACGTATAACTCAGCATCAGTACAGGATAAGTAATGTATGTACACAGTGACCCCACCAGCAGAATAGTGAGTGCAGCTCTGGAGTATAATGCAGGATGTAACTCAGGATCAGTACAGGATAAATAATGTAATGTATGTACACACTGACTCCTCTAGCAGAATAGTGAGTGCAGCTCTGGAGTATAATACAGGATGTAACTCAGGATCAGTACAGGATAAGTAATGTAATGTATGTACACAGTGACTGCACCAGCAGAATAGTGAGTGCAGCTCTGGAGTATAATACAGGATGTAACTCAGGATCAGTACAGGATAAGTAATGTAATGTATGTACACAGAGACTCCACCAGCAAAATAGTGAGTGCAGCTCTGGAGTATAATACAGGATGTAACTCAGGATCAGTACAGGATAAGTAATGTAATGTATGTACACAGTGACTCCACCAGCAGAATAGTGAGTGCAGCTCTGGGTACAATACAGGATACGTATAACTCAGCATCAGTACAGGATAAGTAATGTATGTACACAGTGACCCCACCAGCAGAATAGTGAGTGCAGCTCTGGAGTATAATGCAGGATGTAACTCAGGATCAGTACAGGATAAATAATGTAATGTATGTACACACTGACTCCTCTAGCAGAATAGTGAGTGCAGCTCTGGAGTATAACACAGGATGTAACTCAGGATCAGTACAGGATAAGTAATGTAATGTATGTACACAGTGACTGCACCAGCAGAATAGTGAGTGCAGCTCTGGAGTATAATACAGGATGTAACTCAGGATCAGTACAGGATAAGTAATGTAATGTATGTACACAGTGACTCCACCAGCAGAATAGTGAGTGCAGCTCTGGAGTATAATACAGGATGTAACTCAGGATCAGTACAGGATAAGTAATGTAATGTATGTACCCAGTGACTCCACCAGCAGAATAGTGAGTGCAGCTCTGGAGTATAATACAGGATGTAACTCAGGATCAGTACAGGATAAGTAATGTAATGTAAATACACAGTGACCCCACCAGCAGAATAGTGAGGGCAGCTCTGGAGTATAATACTGGATGTAACTCTGGATCAGTACAGGATAAGTAATGTAATGTAAATACACAGTGACCCCACCAGCAGAATAGTGAGAGCAGCTCTGGAGTATAATACAGGATGTTACTCAGGATCAGTACTGGATAAGTAATGTAATGTATGTGCACAGTGAAGCCACCAGCAGAATAGTGAGTGCAGCTCTGGAGTATAATACAGGATGTTACTCAGGATCAGTACAGGATAAGTAATGTAATGACTGTACTAGCAGAATAGTGAGTGCAGCCTGTAACTCAGGATGATTACAGGTCAGGTAAAGTTTTATTTTTAATAACATGTTACTAGACAGGATGAGCAGTTTTTATGACATTTTGGCATTGCTGTTGCCTTGCAGTATGCGGTTTACCTGTCTGTCCTGTCTTATTTTAGTGCTTTTTCCTATTGAATGTTTGAGAGGCCACTGATCTAAGGCAGAAAAACATTGACTGTAATTCTCCATTTCTTCATTAGGGGGCAAAAGAGATTCATCTTTTTGAGAATGATCGAACTTGGAAACCGAAAAAATAGAATAATTGTACTTTGTTTATCTTTGTAATTTTCATCAATTTTTGCTTTAATTATAAAATGCGTGTTATGTCACCATTAAATGTCTTGGCTAGGACTAAAGCAGTGTAAGAGGGAAATAAAATGAAAACCCAAACAGTATTGGAGGAAGGTTATTTAAGGGGTTTGCAGACTTATGCAACTTTATTAATTGCTCCATTGCTTCTAAAATAAAACATAATGCAATTTTACAAATAATCAGAATCAAATATTTCCTACCATTTTGTATATGAAGTCCATATGCCAATATACAGTGAGTGGACTAGAAATAATATGATTATCTTCTAACACTTCAAAGAAGGGTAAGGGTCTTATATATTGGGGGTGCAGAGCCATGGTGCCTGAGGGGGCCAGTAAATAAGTAAAAAATTCTGTATGCCTTGGACCCTTGCTATGGCTCCCAATTCAAGAATGGTGCAGTGATAACACAGACCAGTGGGTTGACTAGAACAACTTAGCTTAAGACGGTAGACATAATAGTTACAGTCTCTGAGGGCACAAGCTTGCTGGTTACACGACATTACGCAGGTACATATCTTGCTGGCTACGTGTCACTTCTGAGGCATTGAGCTTGGTGGTTATGATATAACAATAAGTCTTCAGACTTGGTGGTCACAATTCAGTAAAGAAGCACAGCACTTTGTAGCTGCAGTGTAATAGTAATAGTCTTTTGTTGGAATAACAGGTGAAAGTACTTGCCATCTCAGGTCATGAAAAGCTCACAGTTTGGACCACCACTCATTCCCTGTAATAGGCCAATGGAAAAGCCCATCACCTTCAGCCATAGCTCATCATCTCATGTCGCAACCCAAACTGTCACTCAGGAAATTCAGATCACTATAGGGCATATAAATCCAGGGTGTATTATTAGATCAGGGCATTCCTTCACTGGAAGAGGTGCCCACAAGTAAGAATCGGAGATCCAAAGCCATACTCAAACTCTAACTTGCTCCCTTTGGGCACACTCCATCTGTTAGCGGTTTCAGCAGGGCTCCAAGGACAGCTCAGTTTTATATCTCATTATATACATTTGGCCAATTTAGGACCACTATGCAAATAGGGTCCCAGTTAGATGTTCCCACTTTATAAATTAAAGGGTCAGTGCCTATAACAGGTTGCATCAACTTCACTTCTCCACCTAAATTACTGGGACAACATAACAAAAATATAGGATATGTTTCCTGTAAGGTGTGATGGTGATGCTTTGTGGTCAACCCCCTTAAGGCCCAAAGTACCTTGTAGTACTGTTATGACTGCTAAAGCACATTCACACTGGTAGCGTATAAACCAGGGAGACAAATACCTGAACCTGACAGGTCCTAATTCAGAGTAGGAAAAGGCCTTCTCTGACCCTGTTCTGTCTCTGCCTGACTGCCAATGTTGGCATCCTAAGATAACGCAATGGCGTGCCCACTCGACGGCGGCTTATTCTGAATGTCCTTAGCAGCTCATAGTATCGCTAGAGTAGCAATTCCCTAAGGAATCACACACAAAGCAACTGCAACCAACCTTAAACTACAGCAAAGTGAATGAATCCAACATAGTCTATCACCAGCAGGGGAAGGTATATAAAGCTGCACCTGAAAGGTGATAGGACAGACAGAGTAAATGAAAAAAACCCTGTTGGCCAAAACCGACAACAAAAAAGTTCACAGAACTAAAACACCCAAAGAAATGGTGTCTCTACTGTGGTTCAGCGGAAAGAGACACTGACCACAGAACACAGAATGAAGTGTTTAAATCCAGACACATGAAAAGTACTGGGGACATCAAGAATGTATTATGTAACTATGTGTCTATGCCAGGCTTTTGGATCCTAGTGTAAGAAAAAAATATCTTCTCCCTCTGTAAAGAAGAACTACAAAAGGACTTGTGGGTTATCTACTACTAGGGTGCTTTTGCTTTTGCTATGGGGCTTGTAGGGCTACCTGCAGCCACCACTTGGGGTGTCTAATTTTAATTACATTTTTACATTAAAGGAGGTTTCAAATTTTGGAAAACCCCTCTCCACCAGTTGCACTTTGTTTTAAAAAAAAGAAAACTCTTTTTTTTAAATTCACCCTTCCCAGGTCCAGCACTGATTCGCCACCACTATCCCCGATGTCTGAAGTTGTCTGCAGCACTGACATCACGTCAACAACACTGCAGCCAAACAGTATGCAGCTTGCGTCGTCAACTCGGACAGAGCCGCTGAGCTCCATTATCGACTGCAGCGCTGTCGATGTGATGTCAGCCCCACACACAATAAAAGCCTGGGCAGCAGCAGAAACTCAGCTCTGGACCCGGGCAGGGTGAGATTAGCTCATTTTGTATTTCCAAAACTAAGTCCAGTATTGTAGTTAGTGGCCTCTAGTGGTGGCTGCAGGAAGCTAGGATTCTATAATTGCACAGAAATCTGAAAACAGATCTTCAACCCCCTATATAGTAGATATATTAAGAAATTAATTAGCGCAGAATTATAGACCCGGTTGACATTTATTAAATGGCTCAGCGGAGCCCATAATATCCCTAATATACAGATTTTATGCATCAAAGCCCAAGTTTCATGATATCCAAAGTTCCTGCGTGAGAACAGACGACCATAAATTGAAGAGAATAAGAAGTTGATCTTTTACTGCTATGGTCAGCAAAACCGAAGAGCTTATCTAAAAATGGCAGCCAGATCCCAAATGGAATTTCTCCTTTGCTCAGCTGAACTACAGTGTATTCCAATATGACTTATTTACAGCTGAAAGCTTCAGCCCGGGAATACGTCGCTGCGTTACAAGTTCTAATAGCGGATATGGAAATGGCTTCTCGCAATATAGGACATTAAAAAGGAACAATCCTTAGCAGATAAACATATAACGGAGCTCAGGCGGCGTCCCATCCATCACTGTCACAGGATCTATTTAATGAAGGCTGTACAGTCCCAGGCGGCTCCGGAGTTTAACTCCTAGCTGGCTACACAGGCTGCGGAAACCGATGGGTTAAATGCCCACAGAGTGGAGAGAGTAGCCCCTGACGCACGCCGGCTCCTACATATTTAAAGATCTCCTCAAGAACATCTGCATTAAGAACACAGAGTTTGTGTGGAGACTCAGCAGCACAAACAGCAGCCGCTAGCTCCCCAGACAAAGCGGAAACCAGGCAAGGGGCCAAAATGTGTCCCCATGAAGGGCAATGAAGGGTGGGGAGAAGGATGGTGTCTCCATACAGCCCATTCATAATGATAATTCCACTGTTGCCTGAGAACAACATAGCAGTAATTGTACTGAGAGAGAGAAATACGAGGAAAGCGCCATCGTGTATTATAGGGATCGCCTTATACGGATAAATCTGCCCCAGAGAAAGAACCACAAGTATTCTAGAACATAGCAGGCAGCAAAGGAAGACCCCAAAAGCACCCCAATAATTATTACCAATATATTCTTGTACATAGGTAGCAGTGTAATTGTAGTTTTATTCATATACATAGGGGGCAGTATTATAGTCAATATATTCTTGTAAAAGGGGGGCCGTATAATAGTAGCTATATTATTGCACATAGGGGGCAGTATTATAGTAGTTATATTCTTGTACATAGGGGGCAGTATTATAGTAGCTATATTCTTATACATAGAGAGAGTATTATAGTAGTTATACTATTGTACATAGGAGGCAGTATTATAGTAGTTATGTTCTTGCACATAGGGGGTAGTATTATAGTCATATTCTTGTATAAGGGGGCGGTAATATAGTAGTTATATTATTGTACATAGGGGGCAGAATTATAGTAGTTATATTCTTGTACATTGGAAACAGCATTACATTAGTTATATTCTTGTACATAGGGGCAGTATTATAGTAGTTATGTTTTTGTACATAGGAGGAAGTATTATAGCAGTTATATTCTTGTACAAAAGGGCAGTGTTATAGCAATTATATTCTTGTACATTGGAGGCAGTGTTATAATAGTTATATTCTTGTACATAGGAGCGGTATTATAGTAGTTATATTCTTGTACATAGGAGGCAGTATTATAGTAGTTATATTCTTGTACATAGGGAGCAGTATTATAGTAGTTATATTCTTGTACACAGGAAGTATTATAGGGGCAGTGTTATAGCAGTTATATTCTTGTACATAGGAGCGGTAGTATAGTACTTATACTATTGTACATAGGAGGAAGTATTATAGTAGTTATATTCTTGTACATTGGAAGAAACATTATGGTAGTTATATTCTTGTACATAGGGGGCAGTATTATAGTAGCTATATTCTTGTACATACGAGGCAGTATTATAATAGTTATTTTTGTACATAGGGGGTAGTATTATAGTCATATTCTTGTATAAGGGGGGCGGTAATATAGTAGTTATATTATTGCACATAGGGGGCAGTATTATAGTAGTTATATTCTTGTACATAGGGGCAGTATTATAGTAGCTATACTCTTGTACATAGGGGGCAGTATTATAGTAGTTATATTCTTATGCATAGGGGGCAGTATTATAGTAGTTATATTCTTGTTCATAGGGGGCAGTATTATAGCAGTTATATTCTTTTACATAGAGGTAGTATTATAGTAGTTCTCTTCTTGTACATACTGTAGATGCAGTGTTATAGCAGTTATATTCTTGTACAAAGGAGCGGTATTGTAGTATTTATATTCTTGTACATAGGGAGCAGTATTATAGTAGTTATATTCATTTACATTGGGGCAGTATTATAGTAGCTATATTCTTGTATATATGGGGCAGTATTAGAGTAGTCACAGTCTTGTACATCATGGACAATGCTTTAATAATTATATTCTTGTACTATATACTGAGGATAGTATTACAGTAGTTCTAACACTGAGCAACGTAGAATGCTTCTCTCAATGTAAAATTGAAAGCTGTAACATGCGCTCTATCATTTGCTGTTAATAAGAATTGTGGCTGGAATTTATCTTTAATAGTCAGAGGTCACTGATGATACTGATGACTTGATTTATAATCTGTTTTGCATTGAGGGATTTTTGTTTGGTCTTAGTTGACACATTCTGATTCTGAATGTGAATTATTCCACATTTTGATAAAACACAAGAGAAATCACAGAGCATGACAGAAAATGCGCGATCTCCCTTCTGACTTCCTCTATCTTCTCGGACATGAAGGGTCATCATATTGAAAAATGACTCACTCTCCACATCTAGCATCAGGTGTAATTCAGAGTTGGTGAAATGTTCCCTTCCACTCTGGTGACTTTTTGATCGGTAGCATGTTTTCGGGGCAATGTTCCCTATGTAGGTGACAGTTCTAGTATTATCAGAAATAGTAACATTTTTTCCAGTGATGGACAGAAAGGAGGGAGAGGATATCAGCACTTGCAGAATTCTCTCAAACTGTTTTAGCACCGAAGGAGAAATGAAGGAGGCTGTAAAAGTTAGTTTTTACAAGGACTTATTGGTCCAGCGACTAGTCTGTTATGGACAAACACACACAGTGGGACCTTTAGATGATTAGAATTTTGATTTACTCAATGAGAGGCAACTGGTTTGGCGGTTACAGTGGCGACACAAAAGGCAACAGGTGTGATGGTTACAACAATCTCTCATAGAGTGCTACGTACCTGTCCCGGACCTGGGCTTTGCTCCCCTCTCCCCGGTCCACTAAACTCTGTTGTTCTCCACATCAGGCTATGCAGATGATCTTATGTGACCATCTACCTGGGCCTATATAAGGCCTACCTAGATACACATCTGTGTCTTGGTATTAAGACTTCTGAGTGCTCTGGAGTCCTGTTTGCCTGCAGTCTCCAGGACCTCTGCTACCTGATCCCGGTCTCCTGTCCGCCTGTGGTCTCCAGGACCTCTGCTACCTGTTCCCGGTCTCCTGTCCGCCTGTGGTCTCCAGGACCTCTGCTATCTGTTCCCAGTCTCCTGTCTGGTTGTGGTCTCCAGGACCTATGCTATCTGTTCCCGGTCTCCTGTCTGGCTGTGGTCTCCAGGACCTCTGCTACCAGTTTCTGGTCTCTTGTCCGCCTGTGGTCTCCAGGACCTCTGCTACCTGTTCCCGGTCTCCTGTCGACCTACGTTCTCCAGTGCCTCTGCTACCTGCTTCCCGGTCTCCTCTCTCCTTACGGTCTTCAGGACCTCTGCTACCTGTCTGCAGTCTCCAGGACCTCTGCTACCTATCTGCAGTCTCCAGGACCTGGGGTTTTGCAGGGGTTTCCTCCCACACTCCAATGACATACTGATAGGGAGTTTAGATTGTGAGCCCCAATGAGGGCAGTGATGAAGAATATGATGGCCCTATATATAAGTATAATAAATAATAGTATATAATTAAGAGTTGGCTCACTGCCTACACTGTTGCCAAATCCGATTGGTATTCAAGTCAAGGTCAGATATCAATGGGTCTCTAATTACTTTCCTACGCCTGCATAGTGGTGACTGTCTCTCCTCCAACTCATGGTTGGCTACCAATAGAAACAATTCCTCAGCATGGCTCTTGCTAAATACTCAAGTCTAGCAATTGTCATTAGCAATAACATTATTACTTTGCCCTTTGTCTTCCTCTCTTGGGAATACAGATTCAATGCTATGATCCCATGGCCACGACTTAGTACACACAAAACTGTTCTGACTTTCTATATGGCCACAACTTTCATATTCACAGTTGGCATTTCTTAAAGAACACTTCTCTCATCAGAGTTATTATCCTCTTAATATATTGCAATCGCCGTATTATATAGCTCTGTGTACTTACTATTGCTCATTTTGCCCTTCTACCCAGTTAATTTTTCTGTTTTCCATTAGGTCTATGACAATTAAAAATTGACTAGCTGAATTCTAACAGGAAGTCAGTTTTCTCTCCATGAGTCATGAGTCACTGCAAAAGTCCCTGACAGGGAAAGAAGGGAGCAGCTGGGTCAGAAGTTGAAGAGGGGAATGATTTCTGCAGGGAAAAGAAACTTCCTGTTTCTACACAGAGCAGAGAAAAGAGAAGAATTAGCTGGGTAGAAAGGCAAAATGAGCAATTGTAAGTACACAGTGCTATAAAATATCATGATTGCAATATATTAAGAGGATAAAATGGGAGGACGAGTGCTTCTTTAAGGCGGTAAGCTGTCTGGTGAACAGCAGCGAATTCTGACCAACGTCATTGGACTCTGCAAACCTCAAATCTCTTTGAGTATCTTTTCTTCCTTCACTCTTTCATGGGTTGGCTTGCCTAATTCAGGCGACTATTCTTCCATTTTACGTAACTGGCTATCTACGTCATCAGCCCTGCGTTGTGTCTATCCCTTCATTTTTTTTTACTTTGTCCTCATGGGGTCACCTTAGAGCATGTCCTAACATTAACCCAGACTCAGCCCAATGTTGCAACTTATGCCCACACAACGGAGAGTACAATATAATATAATGTGCATATTGACCATCAATATCCTGGATAAGCTTATATAACAGGGGCGGACATATCATTGGTGCAGCCTGTGCAGACGTAAAGGGGCCTATTTCCACCTCCAAATCAGGTGGAATTTTGCACTATGATGAGCTATTAAACTGCAAAGGGCCCATATGCTGTTCTCGATGCTGTACTTGCATAGGGGTCCTTTTCAGTCTGTGTTCGCCAGTGGTATATAACATTCTGAGATTGGTCGTACATAGAACAATAACACAATTTGACCCAGTTGGTCAGTGAAAGGGTGATGCCAAGCAAATACAATGCCATGGTTAGGGCTATTAGACCCGATGATCGGACATTGAAAATTCTTTGCCCCTGGTGAAAGCAAGTTTTGCCATACCTGGTTTCCACTCAGGGGCGTACATAGAAGTCATGGGGCCCCATAGCAGAAGCTCTAATTGGGCCCCCCCTCCACAAAAAATAAATATTTGTCTGTGTCACAGAAGAGCAGATCTCATAACTTTCCAGCCTTTACATAGTAATTTTCATCCTTCTGAAGTCGTAGATTCCTCTGCAAAAGTGCCCCCCAAACAGTATGATACCCCTATGGTGCATTCCTGCACATTAGCCTCCACATGCACAGTATAATGACCCTATTGTACCCCACTTCAACTCTCACGGCAAAGTATGGTGACCCTAACACAGTATAATCCCCCAACTGTGAACCCCACAGAGCCCTCCATGCACTCTCATGGCCCCCACACAGCCCTCCAAACAGTATAATGGACCCCACACAAACCTTCACACTGTATAATTGTTTTCATACAGTATAATGGCCCTCCACATAGCCCTCAAATAATATAATGACCCCACACATAGCCCTCAAATATTATAATGGCCCAACATAGCCTTCCATATAGTATAATACACCACCAATAATCTTCCATATAGTATAATGCGCCCCCATAATCCTCCATATAGTATAATGCGCCCCCATAATCCTCCATATAGTATAATGCTCCCCCCATAAACCTCCATATAGTATAATGCGCCCCCCATAATCCTCCATATAGTATAATGCGCCCCCCATAATCCTCCATATAGTATAATGCGCCCCCCATAATCCTCCATATAGTATAATGCGCCCCCCATAATCCTCCATAAAGTATAATGCTCCCCCCATAAACCTCCATATAGTATAATGCGCCCCCCATAATCCTCCATATAGTATAATGCGCCCCCCATAGTCCTCCATATAGTATAATGAACTTCCCATGGTCCTCCATAGAATATAATGCACTCCCCATAGTCCTCCATACAGTATATTACACACCCCATAGGGTAAAATGCAGCCCACATCTATCTATAATATAACGGGGGATGCGTGTCTCTGTCTGAAGCCTTGATAGACTGCGCATGCGTGACGCGCAGTCTGGCTCCAGACAGAAGCAGGCATCCAGCCGTTACAGGTAAGAGGAGGTGTATGGCGTCGGAGATCGCGGTGTGTGTAGGCACTGAACGCACACCGCGATCTCCGACGCCATACTTACATACTTACCTGATGGGGAGGAGCGTTGCCACGGCGCCTGTCTTCTGGCCAGAGACCAGGGACGGAGTGAGGCGTCAGATCGGCGCGTGCGCATAGCGCTATCCGGCGCCATTTTACTGAAGACACATTTACAGTGTGTCTTCAGCAAAATGGCGCTGGACAGCGCAGTGCTCCGGCGCCGCACTCCTCCTCCGGCAGACAGGACGCTGCAGCGCTGGAGTGCAGAGAAGAAAGGTGAGTATAACGTTTTATTTTTTTGGGATGTGTGTACAGTGGGGGGGTGAGGGGTGCGACGCATACCGGGATTGGGGATGAGGGGTGCCACGCATACCGGGATTGGGGATGAGGGGAGCCACGCATACCGGGATTGGGGATGAGGGGTGCCATGCATACCAGAATAGGGATGAGGGGTGCCACGCATACCGGGATTGGGGATGAGGGGTGCCATGCATACCAGAATAGGGATGAGGGGTGCCACGCATACCGGGATTGGGGATGAGGGGTGCCATGCATAACAGAATAGGGATGAGGGGAGCCATGCATACCAGGATGAGGGATACCATACATACCAGGATAGGGATGAGGGATGGGGTGCCATGCATAACAGAATAGGGATGAGGGGTGCCATACATACCAGGATTGGGGATGAGGGGTGCCACGCATACCAGGATTGGGGATGAGGGGTGCCATGCATACCAGAATAGGGATGAGGGGTGCCACGCATACCGGGATTGGGGATGAGGGGTGCCATGCATACCAGAATAGGGATGAGGGGTGCCACGCATACCGGGATTGGGGATGAGGGGTGCCATGCATAACAGAATAGGGATGAGGGGAGCCATGCATACCAGGATGAGGGATACCATACATACCAGGATAGGGATGAGGGATGGGGTGCCATGCATAACAGAATAGGGATGAGGGGTGCCATGCATACCAGGATTGGGGATGAGGGGTGCCACGCATACCAGGATTGGGGATGAGGGGTGCCATGCATACCAGAATAGAGATGAGGGGTGCCACGCATACTGGGATTGGGGATGAGGGGTGCCATGCATACCGGGATTGGGGATGAGGGGTGCCATGCATAACAGAATAGGGATGAGGGGAGCCATGCATACCAGGATGAGGGATACCATACATACCAGGATAGGGATGAGGGATGGGGTGCCATGCATAACAGAATAGGGATGAGGGGTGCCATGCATACCAGGATTGGGGATGAGGGGTGCCACGCATACCAGGATTGGGGATGAGGGGTGCCATGCATACCAGAATAGGGATGAGGGGTGCCACGCATACCAAAATAGGGATGAGGGGTGCCATGCATACCGGGATTGGGGATGAGGGGAGCCCCGCATACCGGGATTGGGGGTGAGGGGTGCCACACATACCAGAATAGGGATGAGGGGTGCCACGCATACTGGGATTGGGGATGAAAGGTGCCACGCATACCAGAATAGGGATGAGGGGTGCCATGCATACTGGGATTGGGGATGAAGGGAGCCACGCATACCAGGATTGGGGATGAGGGGAGCCACACATACCAGGATTGGGGATGAGGGGTGCCACGCATACCAGGATTGGGGATGAGGGGTGCCATGCATACCAGAATAGGGATGACGGGTGTCACGCATACTGGGATTGGGGATGAAAGGTGCCACGCATACCAGGATTGGGGATGAGGGGTGCCATGCATACCAGAATAGGGATGAGGGGTGCCACGCATACCAAAATAGGGATGAGGGGTGCCATGCATACCGGGATTGGGGATGAGGGGAGCCACGCATACCAGGATTGGGGGTGAGAGGTGCCACACATACCAGAATAGGAATGAGGGATGCCACGCATACTGGGATTGGGGATGAAAGGTGCCACGCATACCAGAATAGGGATGAGGGGTGTCATGCATACTAGGATTGTGGATGAGGGGTGCCACACATATTGGGATTGGGGATGAAAGGTGGCACGCATACCAGAATAGGGATGAGGGGTGCAACGCATACCAGGATTGGGGGTGAGGGGTGCCACGCATACCAGGATTGGGGATGAGGGGTGCCACGCATACCGGGATTGGGGATGAGGGGTGCCACGCATACCGGGATTGGGGATGAGGGGTGCCACGCATACCGGGATTGGGGATGAGGGGTGCCACGCATACCAGAATAGGGATGAGGGGTGCCACGCATACAGGATTAGGGATGAGGGGTGCCACGCATACCGGGATTGGGGATGAGGGGTGCCACACATACCGGGATTGGGGATGAGGGGTGCCACGCATACCGGGATTGGGGATGAGGGGAGCCACGCATACTTGGATTGGGGATGAGGGGAGCCACGCATACCGGGATTGGGGATGAGGGGAGCCACGCATACTGGGATTGAGGATGAGGGGAGCCACGCATACCGGGATTGGGGATGAGGGGAGCCACGCGTACCGGGATTGGGGATGAGGGGTGCCACGCATACCGGGATTGGGGATGAGGGGTGCCACGCATACTGGGATTGGGGATGAGGGGTGCCACGCATACCGGGATAGGATGGTGGGGACAGGATGGGCGCAGCACATACCAGCATGGGAGACCATATACCAATAAAAATGCTCGCCACCCGGGCATAGAATGGGTTCAATAGCTAGTATAGTATAATGCACGCCACAGTCCTGCAGTATTATGGGCACCACGAACTCACTGATTTTAAAATACCGTATATTTTAAATAAGCCAACCCGAATATAAGCCGAGGCCCCTAATTTTACCACATAAAAATGGGAAAACCTATTGACTTGAGTATAAGCCTTGGGTGGGAAATGCAGCAGCTACTGGTTAATTTCCCCATCCTGGTATGTGTGGCCCCCCACAATCCCTGGTATGTGTAGCCTCCTCAATCCCCCAATCCCTGGTACGTGTGGCCCCCTCAATCCCACAATCCCTGGTATGTGTAGCCTCTTCAATCCCCCAATCCTGGTATGTGTGGCCTCCTCAATCCCCCAATCCTGGTAAGTGTGGCCTCCTCAATCCCCAATCCTGGTATGTGTGGCCTCCTCAATCCTGGTATGTGTGGCCTCCTCAATCCCCCAATCCTGGTATGTGTGGCCTCCTCAACCCCTCAATCCTGGTATGTGTGGCCTCCTCAACCCCTCAATCCTGGTATGTGTGGCCTCCTCAACCCCTCAATCCTGGTATGTGTGGCCTCCTCAACCCCTCAATCCTGGTATGTGTGGCCTCCTCAACCCCTCAATCCTGGTATGTGTGGCCTCCTCATCCCCCAATCCTGGTATGTGTGGCCTCCTCAATCCCCCAATCCTGGTATGTGTGGCCTCCTCAATCCCCCAATCCTGGTATGTGTGGCCTCCTCAATCCCCCAATCCTGGTGTGTGTGGCCTCCTCATTCCCCCAATCCTGGTATGTGTGGCCTCCTCAATCCCCCAATCCTGGTATGTGTGGCCTCCTCAATCCCCCAATCCTGGTATGTGTGGCCTCCTCAATCCCCCAATCCTGGTATGTGTGGCCTCCTCAATCCCCCAATCCTGGTATGTGTGGCCTCCTCAATCCCCAAATCCTGTTATGTGTGGCCTCCTCAATCCCCAAATCCTGTTATGTGTGGCCTCTTCAATCCCCAAATCCTGTTATGTGTGGCCTCTTCAATCCCTAAATCCTGTTATGTGTGGCCTCCTCAATCCCCCAATCCTGGTATGTGTGGCCTCCTCAATCCAAGTATCCTGGTATGTGTAGCTTCCTCAATCCCCCAATCCTGGTATGTGTGGCCTCTTCAATCCCCAAATCCTGTTATGTGTGGCCTCTTCAATCCCCAAATCCTGTTATGTGTGGCCTCTTCAATCCCCAAATCCTGTTATGTGTGGCCTCCTCAATCCCCATATCCTGGTATGTGTGGCCTCCTCAATCCAAGTATCCTGGTATGTGTGGCCTCCTCATCCCCCAATCACTGCACACATAAAACAATAAACACTTACAGTGCTGGTCAAAAGTATTGGCACCCTGCAATTCTGTCAGATAATGCTCAGTTTCTTCCTGAAAATGATTGCAATCACAAATTCTTTGGTATTATTCTCTTCATTTAATTTGTCTTCAATGAAAAAAAACACAAAAAGAATTGTCCTAAAGCCAAATTGGATATAATTCCACACCAAACCTAAAAAAGGGGGTGGACAAAAGTATTGGCACCCTTTGAAAAATCATGTGATGCTTCTCTAATTCGTGTAATTAACAGCACCTGTAACTTACCTGTGGCACCTAACAGGTGTTGGCAATAACTAAATCACACTTGCAGCCAGTTAACATGGATTAAAGTTGACTCAACCTCTATCCTGTGTCCTTGTGTGTACAACATTGAGCATGGAGAAAAGAAAGAAGACCAAAGAACTGTCTGAGGACTTGAGAAACCAAATTGTGAGGAAGCATGAGCAATCTCAAGGCTACAAGTCCATCTCCAAAGACCTGAATGTTCCTGTGTCTTCCGTGCGCAGTGTCATCAAGAAGTTTAAAGCCCATGGCACTGTGGCTAACCTCCCTAGATGTGGACGGAAAAGAAAAATTGATGAGAGATTTCAACGCAAGATTGTGCGGATGGTGGATTAAGAACCTCGACTAACATCCAAACAAGTTCAAGCTCCCCTGCAGTCCGAGGGTACAACAGTGTCAACTTGTACTATCCGTCGGCGTCTGAATGAAAAGGGACTGTATGGTAGGATACCCAGGAAGACCCCACTTCTTACCCCGAGACATAAAAAAGCCAGGCTGGAGTTTGCCAACACTTACCTGAGAAAGCCTAAAACGTTTTGGAAGAATGTTCTCTGGTCAGATGAGACAAAAGTAGAGCTTTTTGGGAAAAAGCATCAACATAGAGTGTACAGGAAAAAAAAAGAGGCATTCAAAGAAAAGAACACGGTCCCTACAGTCAAACATGGCGGAGGTTCCCTGATGTTTTGGGGTTACTTTGCTGCCTCTGGCACTGGACTGCTTGACCATGTGCATGGCATTATGAAGTCTGAAGACTACCAACAAATTTTGCAGCATAATGTAGGGCCCAGTGTGAGAAAGCTGAGTCTCCCTCAGAGGTCATGGGTCTTCCAGCAGGACAATGACCCAAAACACACTTCCAAAAGCACTATAAAATGGTTTTAGAGAAAGCACTGGAGACTTCTAAGGTGGCCAGCAATGAGTCCAGACCTGAATCCCATAGAACACCTGTGGAGAGATCTCAAAATGGCAGTTTGGAGAAGGCACCCTTCAAATATCAGGGACATGGAGCAGTTTGCCAAGGAAGAATAGTCTACAATTCCAGCAGAGCATTGTAAGAAACTCATTGATGGTTACCGGAAGCGGTTGTTCGCAGTTATTTTGGCTAAAGGTTGTGCAACCAAGTATTAGGCTGAGGGTGCCAATACTTTTGTCCGGCCCTTTTTTGGAGTTTTGTGTGAAATGAACAATGATTTGATTTTTGCTTCATTCTCTTTTGTGTTTTTTCCTTGCAAGCAAATTAAATGAAGAGAATAATACCAAAGAATTTGTGATTGCAATCATTTTCAGGAAGAAACTGAGTATTATCTGACAGAATTGCAGGGGTGCCAATACTTTTGGCCAGCACTGTATACTCACCTTCCTTCCTCACCTCTGCTCCATCGCTGAGTCCTGTCTGCAGCAGCTCATGCCGGCATCTGAGCAATGCGCGCTCTCAGAAGCCGAGGTGAGCTGCTGCTGCTGCCGGCACATTCACTCCTCTCGACGCCGGGACTATGGGCGTGAAGAAGCATGAATATGCTTTCTCTTTAGCAGCGGGGACTGACAGGAGCCGCGGCTCAGCGCTCCTCCGTG
The DNA here is from genome assembly GCF_046119375.1 of Phyllobates terribilis. NCBI lineage: Eukaryota > Metazoa > Chordata > Amphibia > Anura > Dendrobatidae > Phyllobates > Phyllobates terribilis. The sequence goes on from NW_027362765.1 coordinate 124,849,774, forward strand.
CCCACTGCTCAAGAGAATGAATGTTCCCTCTTCTCCACGTCCATGGGAGTGGACAAGAGGGAATATTCATGTCCCTTTAGCAGCGGGCACACGTAGTAGCTGCGGCAGGGGCTACTGCGTGTGCCCCGCTCCTCCAACGCCGCAACCCGCTCCTCTGCCGCCGCAACCTCCTACTCACCTATCCTCCTCGTTCCCTCGTTGCTTGGGGCCCTCCCGGCTCACGGGCCCCCTCCGGCCACGGGCCCCTTAGCAGTGGCGTGGTCTGCCGCCATTGGCGGTACGCCACTGTTTCCACTACAATCTACACTCCAATCTACAATCCACTACAGGAGCGGCTGAATCTCTAATAAAATATTAATTCATGTCAAACTATTAATTTTCCTCCTGTAATCCCTATTGCCTCACTTGTAGAGAAAGGAGTTGCAGTACAGCGGCTTCTCCGATACAATATCAGATCCAATATACTGTGCTAATTGATATCTTAATACACTGCTCAAAAAAATTAAGGGAACACTCAAATTACACATCCTAGATCTGAATGAATGAAATATTCTCATTGAATACTTTGTTCTGTACAAAGTTGAATGTGCTGACAACAAAATCACACAAAAATCATCAATGGAAATCAAATTTATTAACCAATGGAGGCCTGGATTTGGAGTCACCCCCAAAATTAAAGTGGAAAAACACACTACAGGCTGATCCAACTTTGATATAATGTTCTTAAAACAGGTCAAAATGAGGCTCAGTATTGTGTGTGGCCTACACGTGCCTGTATGACCTCCCTACAATGCCTGGGCATGCTCCTGATTAGTTTGCGGATGGTCTCCTGTGGGATCTCCTCCCAGACCTGGACTAAAGCATCCGCCAACTCCTGGACAGTCTGTGGTGCAACGTGACGTTGGTGGATGGAGCGAGACATGATGTCCCAAATGTGCTCTATCGGAGTCAGGTCTGGGGAACGGGCGGGCCAGTCCATAGCTTCAATGCCTTCATCTTGCAGGAACGGCTGACACACTCCAGCCACATGAGCTCTGGCATTGTCCTGCATTAGGAGGAACTCAGGGCCAACCGCACCAGCATATGGTCTCACAAGGGGTCTGAGGATCTCATCTCGGTACCTAATGGCAGTCAGGCTACCTCTGGTGAGCACATGGAGGGCTGTGCGGCCCTCCAAAGAAATGCCACCCCACACCATTACTGACCCACTGCCAAACCAGTCATGCTGAAGGATGTTGCAGGCAGCAGATCGCTCTCCATGGCGTCTCCAGACTCTGTCACGTCTGTCACATGTGCTGAGTGTGAACCTGCTTTCATCTGTGAAGAGCACAGGGCGCCAGTGGTGACTTTGCCAATCCTGGTGTTCTGTGGCAAATGCCAAGCGTCCTGCACGGTGTTGGGCTGTGAGCACAACCCCCATCTGTGGATGTCGGGCCCTCATACCACCCTCATGGAGTCGGTTTCTAACTGTTTGTGCAGACACATGCACATTTGTGGCCTGCTGGAGGTCATTTTGCAGGGCTCTGGCAGTGCTCCTCCTGTTCCTCCTTGCAGAAAGGCGGAGGTAGCGGTCCTGCTGCTGGGTTGTTGCCCTCCTACGGCCCCCTCCACGTCTCCTGGTGTACTGGTGTAAGGGGGAAGACCGGGGTGTAAGTACTTTCAGAACAAGGGATCCGGAACTGCCGGGGCCGTGCCTCTGGTTGCAGGGGGAAGACAGACTGCGAGCACAGGAGTCAGGTGACCGGGAATCTGGAGGCGTGTTCAGAGCCAGAGCTCAGGGGTCAGGTGACCGGGGAGCTGGAAGCGTGTCTAGGAAGAGGGAGAAAAAGGAGTTTTGCGCGGGAAAGCAGGCAGTTGACAGTTGGGGTCAAGCCCCGCTAGAGGGAGAAGAGACGCAGGGTCCGTGAAGCCGAGCAAGTGAGGTGCAGTGTTATGGACTAGGGGCTCAGCAGGTCAAACTGGAGACTGCCCGCTGCCGCCAGAAGACGTGGAGCGAGCAAGTGAGGTGCAGTGTTATGGACTAGGGGCTCAGCAGGTCAAACTGGAGACCGCCCACTGCCGCCAGAAGACAGAACATTGTTTAGGCGGGGAAGCCAGAAGAAAACAACACCGGCATCAGCCGGAAACTGCCTTGTGGGGAACAAGAGTCAGCTAAGTGTAAAACTGCTGATTACAACCATGTTGACTCTGCTACATCCAGCCAAACTGTGAATTGTCGTTTATAGTCTGTTACCTGCTACTCCACTTGTTGTCCCCATATTTCCCCTGTTACTCCCTGCGTGGAGATTGACCCTGTTACAATAAATCCCCCCTGTTTAGTAACCCTGTACTGGCTGCTCTGTGTTTATGTGTCACTGCATCTAAAGTACCTGTGTTACATTTGGCGTAGTCGGCAGGATGCAGTCTTTAGACACAACACTGCAGAAGAGTTCCGTAGAGAAGTGAGGCAGCCCTACACAGACAGAGACACGACCTGCTGGAAGTGCGGAGGCGCAGGACATTATGCCAGGGGTTGTGCAAGCCCAGGGCGGCCCCTGTCGCGGCAGCCGTTAAACTAACGGGCTCCGTGTTTGGGGGACACAGCCCGGAGCCTAAGGAAGGGGAAAGAAAAAGAGGAAGTCCCAAGGACCTAGTTTCCACCAGCCTGACTGTCTGGGCCGAAATAAGCAGTCGGGCTGTTCACTGCCTGATTGACACGGGATCCCAGGTGACTACGATGACAGAAGCCTACTTTCAACAGCGATTTCCAGAGATAGCGAGGCCTGAATGGGGACCAGTAATTAGACTCACGGCAGCTAATCAATTACCCATCCCGGTCGCAGGGGTGGTATGGATGAAGATCCGAATGTATGGAAAAGATGTGGGAAAAAAAGGGGTCGTCTTGGTCGCAGGGGAAACCGGAAGTGGACCCCCGGTGACCCTCGGAATGAATGTGCTGAAAGAGATCGGGAAAATCCTGATTAGTGAGCCGAAGGAGATTCCTCTAGACTGGTGGGACCCACGAACCCCCCAAAGGAGGGTTTTTCAACAATTAATCCGAGCCGCCCAGGCTCAGGAGACGTCGAGTGAAGGGAAGGTCCTGGGGAAAATAATAGTACCAGCAGCTACGGCGCTCAACTGTCACGCTGTCTCAGTATACTGGAGGTAGGGGGGCCTAAGCTGACCCTAAGCTGGGGCCCTGACTAATCCCTCAACCTGGAGGTACTGTTAAAGGTACAGAGGTCCAGGCCGCCAGCGTAACCCCTACCTCCTGAGGATCCCTGTACCTAAGTAATCTAGTCCTGAGAAGGACCCCGATCACAACAAAAGGGGACAAGTAATAATATGCCTACACACAGTACTTAGACGAACGAGACAGTACAAGGGAAAAACCAAAACCACCTTGCATACAAAAACTACACAACTACAACAGAGGGAACACCAACGGGAAAGGAGATAAATGATAAAGCGAGGAAGGGAAAAAACACTCCAAATACACTTATCTCAGAAACTCCAAATACCACGATCCGCTCTGTTAGTCTGTATGAAATGCTTTCACCGACACTTCCCAAACAGACCAGCAGGCATTTGAAGGAGTCTCACTACATCAACATTGATTGCAGCTGGGCGAGGCTGGACCTCTTCTAGCACAGAGAGAGAGAGAATTAACTCCCTCACTGCCGAAAACACAAAGCACCAAAAAGTCAGCTGCGAGAAGTCAGGCTGTGTAATCGTGACGATCTTCGTGGCGACACACCCGTGACAGTACCCCCCCTTCTACGAGGGGCCTCCGGACCCTCAGGGCCAGGTTTATCCGGGTGAGTCGTGTGGAAGGCCCGAACTAATCGGTCTGCGTTAATATCCGACGCAGGAACCCACATCCTCTCCTCAGGACCATACCCTTTCCAATGAACCAGGTACTGAAGGGACCGGCGATTAAAACGTGAATCGATGACCCTTGATACCTGGAACTCCAAGTTACCATTGACCACCACTGGAGGGGGAGGTAAAGGTGACGGTACCACCGGCGCCACATACCTCTTAAGCAACGATCTGTGGAACACGTTGTGAATTTTAAACGTAGGGGGGAGGTCAAGACGGAATGCCACCGGATTAATAATAGAACTGATTCTGTACGGCCCGATGAACCTGGGACCCAGTTTCCAGGAGGGAACCTTAAGTTTAATATTCCTGGTAGACAACCATACCCGATCGTTCACACTTAGGTCCGGACCAGACACTCTCCTCCTATCAGCCATACGTTTGTATCGGTTCCCCATAGTATTCAGATTCTTCAGCACCCCTCTCCATACTGAAGCGAGTGATGAGGAAAATCGTTCCTCCTCAGGAACCCCCGAAGAGCCCCCCCCACTGAAAGTACAAAACTGGGGGTGAAAACCATATGCCCCAAAAAACGGGGACTTACCAGTGGACTCGCTCCGCCTATTATTAAGAGCAAACTCTGCCAGAGGTAAGAAAGAAGCCCAGTCCTCCTGGTTCTCTGACACAAAACACCGGAGATATGTCTCCAAGCTCTGGTTCATACGTTCCGTCTGACCATTGGTCTGAGGGTGAAAAGCCGATGAGAATGACAAATGCATCCCCCGCCGTGCACAAAACGCCTTCCAGAACTTGGACACAAACTGAGACCCCCGATCAGACACCACATCGGAGGGTACCCTGTGAAGCCTCACAATCTCCCCAATGAACACCTGCGCAAGAGTTTTAGCATTAGGGAGAGCCGGAAGAGCGATAAAATGTGCCATCTTGCTGAACCTGTCCACTACAACGAGTATGACCGTTTTACCCGAAGACGGAGGGAGGTCCGTAATAAAGTCCATAGACAGATGAGTCCAAGGACGCTCCGGGATCTTCAAAGGTAAGAGGGCCCCAGACGGACGGGTATGTGAGGTCTTAGAGCGCGCACAAACCCCACAGGACGCGACAAAAGTTACCACCTCCTTATGTAAGTTAGGCCACCAAAACCGACGCGAGAGGAGATCCACAGTTGCTTTACTCCCCGGGTGTCCTGCCAAAACTGAGTTATGGTGTGCCTCGATCACCTTTTGTCGCAACTGATCTGGAACAAACAGTCTCCCCGGAGGTCCAACAGGGGCGTCCCCCTGAGCCTCCAATACCTCCTCCTCCAGCTCAGAGCATACTGCCGAAACCACCACCCCCTCCTGAAGGATAGGAATCGGGTCGTCCGTATTCCCGGCCCCAGGGAAACTACGAGATAAGGCATCCGCCTTTACATTTTTTGACCCAGGACGATATGTAACGACAAAATTAAACCTGGTAAAAAACAATGACCACCTAGCTTGTCTGGGATTCAGACGTTTCGCGGACTCCAGATATAGCAGGTTCTTGTGATCGGTGATGACGGTGACCGGATGGACTGCCCCCTCCAAAAAATGGCGCCACTCCTCAAAAGCTAACTTAATGGCCAAGAGTTCCCTATTGCCGACATCGTAATTCCTCTCAGCGGACGACAATTTTTTAGAGAAAAAGGCGCACGGATGCCACTTACCAGGGGACGAACCCTGTGACAATACTGCTCCCACCCCTACCTCGGAAGCGTCTACCTCTACAATGAATGGCTGTGACGCATCAGGTTGAATGAGTATGGGTGCCGAGGCAAAACATTTTTTCAAGGAGGAGAATGCTTGACAAGCCTTGTCAGACCACCTAGAAAAATCCGTCCCCTTTTTAGTCATGTCTGTGAGAGGCTTAACCATGGACGAGAAATTACGAATGAACTTCCGGTAATAGTTAGCAAACCCCAGGAAACGTTGTAGTGCCTTAAGATTCTCTGGCCGATCCCACTCAAGAACTGCCCGCACTTTCCCAGGGTCCATACGAAAACCGGACGCTGAAACCAGGAAGCCTAAAAACTGGAGTTCCTGTACGGCGAACACACACTTTTCCCATTTGGCATACAGTTTATTATCCCGCAAGATCTGTAACACCTGCCTAACGTGCTCCTGATGAGACACCAGATCCGGCGAGTAAATTAAGATATCATCCAGATATATGACAACAAACTGTCCCACCAGGCGGCGAAAAATGTCATTAACAAAGTGTTGGAACACCGCCGGGGCATTAGTCAGACCGAATGGCATGACAAGGTTCTCATAATGCCCCTCCGGAGTGTTAAACGCCGTCTTCCACTCATCCCCCTCCTTCATCCTAATCAGATTGTACGCCCCCCTGAGATCCAACTTAGAGAACCATTTGGCGCCCACGATCTGATCAAAGAGATCGGGAATAAGTGGGAGTGGATACGGATCTCGGACCGTAATCCGATTAAGTTCACGGAAATCCAGGCAAGGGCGTAGGCCTCCATCTTTCTTCTTAACAAAGAAGAACCCCGCAGCCACCGGTGAAGATGAAGGTCTAATATGCCCCTTAGCCAGACTTTCTAAAATATAATCCTTCATGGCCTGCCTCTCAGGACCAGAAAGGTTATACAACCTAGCTTTAGGTAACTTGGCCTCAGGGAGCAGTTTTACAGAACAGTCATACTCGCGATGAGGAGGTAGTTCCTGACACCCTTTCTCCGAGAATACATCCTCAAAGTCCGCCAGAAATGGAGGTAAGACCCAAGGAGTAACCGCACCGATGACCGTGTTCATGCAGTTTTTATTACAGAATTTACTCCATTGGCTTATCTCTCTGGTTTGCCAATTAATAACCGGGTTATGCTTAGTTAACCAAGGAAGGCCCAACACTATAGGAGTGGGAAGACCCTCCAACACGTAGCAAGACAACAGTTCTTTATGTATCGCCCCCACTTGAAGTTTTACGTCATGCACAGCTTGCAAAAAACTTCCCTGACCGAGAGGCCTGGCATCGATCGAGAATATGGGGATGGGTTTAGCCAACTCACTCAATCGCATACCTTGAACCCGGGCAAACCGAGCATCAACCAGATTAGCCCCGGCCCCACTATCCAGAAGAACAGATATCCTCTCAGTTCTCGTACCCACCACCACCTCCGCCGGTACGAGAAACTGAGACGAACCTAGGGACGAAATACCTACTCCCAGATTGCCGTCCACCACACAACCTGGGATCAACAGTTTTCCGACGACTCTTCACTCTGCAAGGGACGGGATGGACACCCCCCAATAAAATGTCCCTTTCTCCCGCAGAAGAAACACCTTCCTGTCTTATGGCGCACCACCGGTCCCCTCCCCCGAAATGATGTCCCTCCTAAATGCATAGGCTCCTCTGGACTGACCAGGGGAACCACCATATGAGGGGACCTTGTAGGAGGTGGAGTCATCATAGGGGGTCGAGTTATCCCGCACCTCTCCCGAAGCCATCTGTCAACGCGAATAGCCAGGGCCATAGCGGCTTCCAGTGACGCGGGAGAGTCATACTGTGCCAACACATCCTGTAATTTGTCGGATAAACCTTGACAAAACTGGCTCCTAAGAGCCGGGTCATTCCACTGGGTGTCCGTGGCCCACCTACGGAACTCCGAACAGAATTCCTCCGCCGGACGATCTCCCTGCTGGATCCTACGTAACTTAGACTCAGCAAGGGAGATCCAATCTGGGTCATCATATACGAGTCCCAGAGCAGCGAAAAACCTATCCACTGACTGGAGAGCCGGGGAGCCCGGGGGAAGAGAGAACGCCCAAGATTGTGGGTCCCCTTGTAGGAGCGAGATGACAATTCCCACCCTTTGTTCTTCACTCCCCGATGACCGAGGCCACAGCCGAAAGTACAATTTGCATGCCTCCCGGAAAACAAAAAACTTGTCCCGCCCCCCAGTGAACCTGTCAGGGAGAGCTACTTTAGGTTCTGGTCCGGCTTGCTCCTGAGGATGCAAAACCTTGGACCTAACGTCCGCCAGCTCCATGGACAAACTCTGCAACTGCCGAGCTAGACCGGCTACTGGATCCATGGTAGCTGGAGAAAAACTAAGTGGGTCGGTGAAAATGTCACGCTGTCTCAGTATACTGGAGGTAGGGGGGCCTAAGCTGACCCTAAGCTGGGGCCCTGACTAATCCCTCAACCTGGAGGTACTGTTAAAGGTACAGAGGTCCAGGCCGCCAGCGTAACCCCTACCTCCTGAGGATCCCTGTACCTAAGTAATCTAGTCCTGAGAAGGACCCCGATCACAACAAAAGGGGACAAGTAATAATATGCCCACACACAGTACTTAGACGAACGAGACAGTACAAGGGAAAAACCAAAACCACCTTGCATACAAAAACTACACAACTACAACAGAGGGAACACCAACGGGAAAGGAGATAAATGATAAAGCGAGGAAGGGAAAAAACACTCCAAATACACTTATCTCAGAAACTCCAAATACCACGATCCGCTCTGTTAGTCTGTATGAAATGCTTTCACCGACACTTCCCAAACAGACCAGCAGGCATTTGAAGGAGTCTCACTACATCAACATTGATTGCAGCTGGGCGAGGCTGGACCTCTTCTAGCACAGAGAGAGAGAGAATTAACTCCCTCACTGCCGAAAACACAAAGCACCAAAAAGTCAGCTGCGAGAAGTCAGGCTGTGTAATCGTGACGATCTTCGTGGCGACACACCCGTGACATCAACTTACCGCCAGGACAAACTGTACTCACGTTACCCGCACGGGCCTGCACACCTCTTGAGGGGGTCGAAGTTCAGATAGAACCAACATCGATGGACAAAGTACCCCCCGGACTCCTGGTGGCTCGGACACTGGCCACCATCCAGGGTGGCAATGTTATAGTGCAGTGCGTTAATCTGTGCGAAGGTGATCTCACACTCCCTCCCAGGGCGGAAACAGACCAGATTCTGGGAATGGCAGAGAAGTTGGTGCGACCTGATATGGTACAGCTGTCCGCTGTACGAGGAGACCCCTGGACTCTGGCGGTCACCGTGCCGCCGGAATCCCACCGTGCTAGTGCGAAGGGGGGACGAAGACTCCTAGAACAAATGCGGGCTGAATTGATGGGACTTTCACCTCGACAGGTGCAGCAGGTTGAGGAGGTACTGGAGCGATACCAGGAAGTCTTTGCTCGCCATGAGGATGATTTTGGTTGCACTGAAGCCATTACCCACGAGATTCTCATGGGGAGCGCTGCCCCAGTGCGGGAGAGATACCGGCAGATACCTCCCCAGATGTATAAAGAGGTTAAAGAAATGCTAGCCCATATGTTACAGAATGGTGTGATACGGGAGAGTCAGAGTCCGTGGGCAGCCCCGATTGTCCTGGTCAGGAAGAAAGATGAGATCCTGCGGTTCTGTGTGGACTATAGATGACTGAATACCTGTACAGTACGAGACTCTTACCCACTACCCCGAATCGAAGAGTCCCTGTCGGCCTTAGGGAAGGCAAGATACTTCTCCTCCTTGGATATGGCAGCGGGTATTGGCAAGTGCCCGTGGCCGAACATGACCGTGCGAAGACGGCGTTCATATTACCCATGGGACAGTTCGAGCTCAATCGGATGCCCTTCGGCCTGACTAGCGCCCCCGGGACATTCCAGCGTCTGATGGAGAGGTGCCTGGGCGATTTGAACTTTGAAGTGACACTGATTTATCTTGACGACATAATTGTCTATGCCGCCACCTTCGAGGAGCATTTCCAGCGACTGGAGCAAGTACTGAGTCGCCTACAGAGTCATGGCCTAAAGGTGAAGCGCCAGAAGTGCCACCTGTTCCGCAAACAGATCGAATATCTCGGTCATACTGAGTCCGGTGAAGGAGTCAGGCCCACCCGGGAAAAGGTGGCCGCCATACAGGAGTGGCCTACCCCGAAGACAGTGAAGGATGTTCGGGCCTTCTTAGGACTTGCCAGGTACTACCAAAGATTCGTGAAGAACTTCACCTGCATAGCCAACCCATTGCTAGAGCTACTTAAGGGAGTGCCGGCGGGCTCCAAGAATCACGCGATTCGGTGGGGAAGCAGCCAGGAAGAGGCCTTCCGTGCCCTAAAAATGGCCCTGACCAAGGCCCCAATACTTGCCTATGTGGATTTCTCCCAACCATTCATACTCCACACTGATGGGAGCCTACATGGTTTGGGAGCCGTGTTATCCCAAGTACAGGAGGAGAAACAGCGCGTGATTGCGTACGCCAGTCGCTCCCTTCACGACTCTGAGAGGAACCCAGATAATTATAGCTCTTTCAAATTAGAGTTGCTGGCTCTGGTTTGGGCAATGACCGAAAAGTTCGGTGAGAACAGATAACCCGCTGGCTCACCTGGAGAATGCGAAATTGGGGGCCCTGGAGCAGAGATGGGTAGCCCGCATGGCCAGGTACCGGTATAAGATCGCCTACCGGACTAAGGCAGAGAATACTCACGCCGACACCCTCTCCAGAGTGACATATGAACGGCCTGATGATGACCGCGATGAAGATTTGGAGGCAGATGAGGTCCCTAGCATCTGAAGTTTCATGGGACCGCTGGTCGCGGCGCAGGGACAGATCGGAGAGACGTCAGAAGAACAAGTGCTACGGCAGCCAAGAGACAGCTGGGTCCGACTTCAACAGACTGACAAAGAAGTTGCCCAATTACGTCAATAGGTGGCTTTGAGACAGGTCCCCAGTCAAAAGGAGAGGAGTACCCTGTCCCCGGGGGCCCTGAAAATGCTGGGACAATGGGAGAGACTTTGTTTGCGAGACGGGCTGCTGTACCGACGGGTACAGCTACTGCGAGAGTTCGGGATCACTTGGCAAGTGGTGATACCAGAGAAGTTGGTAGGAGTAGTGGCTAAGGAGGCTCATGAACGAGGGGTTCACTTCGGACCAGAGAAGACATTTCAGTGGTTGCAGAGGCTGGTGTATCACCCCCGACTGCGAGCAACAAAAGAAGACACTTGTCGAAGATGTCGGAGCTGTGAGCTGGTTAAGCCCCCGGAGCAGCGGGTCCCCATACAAACCATTGTGACTTCTGCCCCCTTGGAGGCGCTGATGATCGACTATTTGACTGTTGGACCGGTGCATCTTGGGTATGAACATTGCCTAGTGATGACAGACCACTTCACAAAGTTTGCGGTGGTGACCCCGACCAGAGACCAGACCGCCGAATCTGCTGCGCAGGCCATCTGCCGAGACTTAATTCGGGTGTACAGCTGCCCAAAGAGGATCCATTGCGATCAAGGTGCCTGCTTCCAGGGCCGGGTGAGGGAAGAGCTGCACACGTTGTACAAGATTGAGAAGTTAGAGCTGGACCCCGAGGAGGACTACCCACGGACGGGGATGTCTTCCTGGGTCCGGGAACACCGGCATCGACTGCAGACCCTCCGACGGTTGGTACAACAAAAGTTTCGGGAGCTGAAACATCATGAGACATTGCCTCTTCGAGGGACAGCTCTGAGGCCCGGGGAGTGGGTATTGGTTCGAGACAGGAGGCCCCGAGGCAAATTGAGTAGGCGGTGGGAACGGACCCCGCACCGAGTGAAGTGCAGGGTTGGCGCTGAAGGACCTGTGTATGAAGTTCGACCCGAGGGGGCTGAAAGAGCCCCTACCAGAGTTGTTCACCGTAGTATGCTGCGGCCCTGTCTGTCTAAAGATGACGAAGATGAAGAAGGATCACCTGCTTCTAGAGAGGGTCCTGTCACAGTTGCCCCAAGCCACGATGTGGATGAAGAAGAATTGTTGATTCTACCTCCAAGCCCCAGCACTCGATTACCTGCAGTCCCAAGTGCAGGCGGCGAGGGAACACCATCGGTTGAAGCCACCGGGCAGGTAGAGATTGGGAATCCAAGTGTCCCTGCACCCCCCATCGGTCAAACTGAGTTACGCCGGTCAGAACGGACAACAGCAGGAGTGCCTCCTCACCGTTTCGAACAAGATCAGTTTATATGGCAATGTATCGTCCAGGAAGTCCAAGAATGTGAACGTTTGGTGAAGAAACTCTCGCCCGTGGAATGGCGAGTTAAAGGAGAGTGGGAATGTAAGGGGGAAGACCAGGGTGTAAGTACTTTCAGAACAAGGGATCCGGAATTGCCAGGCCGTGCCTCTGGTTGCAGGGGGAAGACAGACTGCGAGCACAGGAGTCAGGTGACCGGGAAGCTGGGGGCGTGTTCAGAGCCAGAGCTCAGGTGACCGGGGAGCTGGAAGCGTGTCTAGAATGAGGGAGAAAAAGGAGTTTTGCGCGGGAAAGCAGGGAGTTGACAGTTGGGGTCAAGCCCCGCTAGAGGGAGAAGAGACGCAGGGTCCGTGGAGCCGAGCAAGTGAGGTGCAGTGTTATGGACTAGGGGCTCAGCGGGCCAAACCGGAGACAGCCCGCTGCCGCCAGAAGACGTGGCGACGAGCAAGTGAGGTGCAGTATTATGGACTAGGGGCTCAGCGGGTCAAACCAGAGACCGCCCGCTGCTGCCAGAAGATGGAGCATTGTTTAGGCGGGGAAGCCAGAAGAAAACAACACCGGCATCAGCCGGCAACTGACTTGTGGGAAACAAGAGTCAGCTAAGTGTAAAACTGCCGATTACAACCATGTCGACTCTGCTACATCCAGCCAAACTGTGAATTGTCGTTTATAGTCTGTTACCTGCTACTCCCCTTGTTGTCCCCATATTTCCCCTGTTACTCCCCGCGTGGAGATTGACCCTGTTACAATAAATCCCCCCTGTTTATTAACCCTGTACTGGCTGCTCTGTGTTTCTGTGTCACTGCATCTAAAGTACCTGTGTTACACTGGCCTGTCTCCTGGTGGCACATCCAGCCTCTGGACACTATGCTGACAGACACAGCAAACCTTCTTGCCACAGCTCGCATTGATGTGCCATCCTGGATGAGCTGAACTACCTGAGCAACTCCTGTGGGTTGTAGAGTCCATCTCATGCTACCACGAGTGTGAAAGCACAACCAACATTCAAAAGTGACCAAACATCAGCCAGAAAGCATTGGTACTGAGATGTGGTCTGTGGTCCCCACCTGCAGGACTACTCCTTTATTGGGGGTGTCTTGATAATTGCCAATAATTTCCATCTATTGTCTATTCCATTTGCACAACAGCATGTGAAATTGATTGTCAATCAGTGTTGCTTCCTAAGTGGACAGTTTGATTTCACAGAAGTTTGATTTACTTGGAGTTATATTCTGTTGTTTAAGTGTTCCCTTTATTTTTTTGAGCAGTGTATATTCTTATACTAGTCAGAGCTCCATTTTCCCAATATTAAGCTCCAAATTTTCTGCATAAATTTTAAGTTAAAGGGAATCTGCCACCACATCTGAGAGCAGGATGATGTAGGAGCAGAGACCCTGATTCCAGCAATGTGTCACTTACTGAGCTGCTTGCTGTCATTTTGATAAAATCACTGGTTTATCTGCTGTAGATCTACCGTTTTTTTGCATTCTGTATAGCCCCATCCACACCACTGATTGGCAGCTTTCTGTGTACTCTGTGAATATGCAGAAAGCTGCCAATGGGTGGTGGGGGCAGAGTTATATAGAGCTCATAAATATGGAGAACTAGATGGCAGCAGGTTTACTAGTCCTCTAGTGATAATCTCCTGCTAATAAAACACTGATTGTTCTCAAAACTACATCAAGCAGCCCAGTGATTGATACATCGTTGGAATCAGTGTCTCTGTCTAAACATCACTCTTACATCACTCTCAAATTAGGTGGCATAAGATCTTACTACATACAGATCAAATATTGAACTCAATAATAAAATGATCTGCAATAAACTCCTTAGCTCCCTCTAGTGGTGTCTCTTTGCAGGGCATTTGGACCTCTGTATCAGAAAAATGGAACGCTTACCCCCTTTAAAGATATACAGTGGGTACGGAAAGTATTCAGACCCCTTTAAATTTTTCACTCTTTGTTTCATTGCAGCCATTTGGTAAATTCTAAAAGGTTCATTTTTTTTTCTCATTAATGTACACTCTGCACCCCATCTTGACTGAAAAAAACAGAAATGTAGAAATTTTTGCAAATTTAGTAAAAAAGAAAAACTGAAATATCACATGGTCATAAGTATTCACACCCTGTGCTCAGTATTGAGTAGAAGCACCCTTTTCAGCTAGTACAGCCATGAGTCTTCTTGGGAATGACGCAACAAGTTTTTCACACCTGGATTTGGGGATCCGCTGCCATTCTTCCTTGCAGATCCTCTCCAGTTCCGTCAGGTTGGATGGTGAACGTTGGTGGACAGCCAATTTCAGGTCTCTCCAGAGATGCTCAATTGGGTTTAGGTCAGGGCTCTGACTGGGCCAGTCAAGAATAGTCACAGAGTTGTTCTGAAGCCACTCCTTTGTTATTTTAGCTGTGTGCTTAGGATCATTGTCTTGTTGGAAGGTGAACCTTTGGCCAAGTCTGAGGTCCACAGCACTCAGGAAGAGGTTTTCATCCAGGATATCTCTGTACTTGGCCGAATTCATGTTTCCTTCAATTGCAACCAGTCGTCCTGTCCCTGTGTAAGCCGAGTACCGAGGGGGTTCTCAGGATACGACGAAGTCACAGACAAGGAAGACGACCCAAACAGTTTATCCCCAGAAAATAATTTTTTTCTGAATCAAGAGGGGGCTATATTAAACTACACCCACAACGTACACAAATCCAAACACTCAACCCGTATTATGCTGTACGGCAGGGCAGCCCACGATATGTACTGCAGAATATAAAAACTATTAATACTCGAACCAGGAACAATTTCAGTGAATACGAGGCCTGGGCTGCCCACGGAGCAACACAGCAGTTTACAATCTTATAACTTCTAAATATCCCGGCTCCCCAAAGCGCTTAGTGTACACATTTACGTTTTAACAGCAGCTGCTCCAACAGGACTTTGGATCAGGGACTTTTACGATAGCAATGTTCATAGGTGCCTTTCAAGCACCTTACTATGTAAAACAAGTCTGTCCGTAAGGTTCAAAGCTACTCAATTATATAGCACGTGAGGTACGGCCACACCGTACTAGATACTCAGAAGTCCAGCATAAAATAAAAAATAAAAGTCTAAATAACAACAAGATCCCGGGCTCCGTTAGTGGGGAAAGTTCTGGCCTGCGCAAAAACACCGTCTAACTACCTGACTAGCTATATAGAGGCCTCTGATCAGACTTTGGTTTAGGCGCCAAAAAAATGTAGTTACAAGCACGGTTACCCTCTACAATGATGTCGAGGGCCTTAAATCGTGAGGGACTCGTCAGGTGCTAGCAGGCAGCTGAGGGGGCTTCCTTCCCAAACGGGGGTATATACATCCAGACGACCGTCACTCCTCATGTGGTCCTCCGGCTATACTCGGCCACCTTTGCCATCTGAGGTCCTTTTCCATCTGAGAAAATGGCGGCGCCGTCTCCTCTCTCTCCTCCTGCACTCAAACTGATTAACTGACAAAAAAAACCGTTGCAGAGAGTAGTAAGCAAACAGTGACCACTCCTGTGCTCACATGATGCCTTTGCAGCTTATACATATCATACATTAGCATACAGTATATAACTGGATGAGCTGATATCTGCAGAATATATCTCCATCCCTGAAACGCCGGACTGCTGTCCCACCATCCTACACCTGCAGCTGAAAAACACCCCCATAGCATGATGCTGCCACCACCATATTTCACTGTTGGGATTATATTGGGCAGGTGATGAGCAGTGCCTGGTTTTCTCCACACATAACGCTTAGAATTATCACCAAAAAGTTCTATCTTCGTCTCATCAGACCTGGAAACTTATTTCTCATAATCTGGGAGGCCTTCATGTGTTTTTGAGCAAACTCTATGCAGGCTTTCATATGTCTTGCACTGAGGAGAGGCTTGCGTCGGGCCACTCTGCCATAAAGGCCCGACTGGTGGAGGGCTGCAGTGATAGTTGACTTTGTGGAACTTTCTCCCATCTCCCTACTGCATCTCTGGAGCTCGGCCACAGTGATCTTGGGGTTCTTCTTTACCTCTCTCACCAAGGCTCTTCTGCCACGATTTCTCAGTTTGGCTGGGCGGCCAGGTCTAGGAAGACTTCTGGTGGTCCCAAACTTCTTCCATTTAAGGATTATGGAGGCCACTGTGCTCTTAGGAACCTTGAGTAATGCAGAAATTCTTTTGTAACCTTGGCCGGATCTGTGCCTTGCCACAGTTCTGTCTCTGAGCTCCTTGGGCAGTTCCTTTGAGCTCATGATTCTCATTTGGGCTGACATGCACTGTGAGCTGTGAGGTCTTATATAGACAGGTGTGTGCCTTTCCAAATCAAGTCCTATCAGTTTAATTAAACACAGCTGGACTCTAATGAAGGAGTAGAACTATCTCAAGGAGGATCACAAGGATATGGACAGCATGTGACTTATATATGAGTGTCTGAGCAAAGGGTCTAAATACTTATGACCATGTGATATTTCAGTTTTTCTTTTTTAATAAATTTGCAAAAATTTCTACATTTGTTTTTTTTTCAGTCTAGATGGGGTGCAGAGTGTACTTTAATGAGAAAAAAATTAACTTTTTAGAAGTTACCAAATGGCTGCAATGAAACAAAGAGTGAAAAATGTAAAGGGGTCTGAATACTTTCCGTACCCACTGTATGAAGACATTAATTGGTAGAGAACGTTGGACTTAAATTTGTCGTGGTGGCACCCTGTTACCTGCATGTGTGTTGGGCCAACACAGCGGCGTATATCCAGCGTGCAGAGCTGTGACATACGCTGGTGCTCTATATATATTGTATAGTAAATCAGTGGCAAGTCTCCAAAGTATCACCGCAACTTAATGAGATGACTTCCATGACCTATGCTGCATGTAGTGCTTCATATACATTAATGTGTGTTAAAATTCCCCAAAAAATATGCTGCATTGCAGAATAATTTATAAAGGAATCCAATAAATATGGAATATTGCTTGTAAATAGGATGCCGTTCCTTCAAGGCTTTCAAGTTGCGTGGTTTTTTAGATTGAAATTTACATTTTAGCAGCCGGTTTAATAAAAAGTATAACCCACTACAGAGAGAGCAACTAAATCACATCTGTAGGTTGGTTTCTTGGAAATTACAGCACGGGCTTGAGAGCGAGAATTATAAAGAAAACATGAAATTGATTCAGTCAGAGGCAACTACACTCTAAATCCAGAATTGTACCGCTATATGGTGATATTCTTAAAGGAGAAGTGCGAGTACAAGCTTGAAAAATGTAAGTCCTACGTTACTGCTTACCTGCAATTTACTGTCTCCAGTGTTGTTTGGTTGTTTTTCCCCTTGCTCCACTTAGGTCCAGTTATAATAAGTGACTCCAACTTAACTGTATTATTTGGTAGGCTCTATGGTAGCCCAAAAGGGGTGTGTGAATGGTTTCATTAAAATCCATGGGTGAGTGTGCTGTTTAAAAACTGGTCAGTGCACAGATGGGAAACATGGATGTGTTTTTATTCTAAAGCTTAAAGGAGTATTCTCTTCTCCAAGATCCCCTCCCAATATGTAGTAGGCGTATTAATAATAATATTAGCAAATACCTCCAATTAGAAATGTTGTATAGTTCTTCTGATTTACTATGTCGCTTATCCAATGTGCAGGCATTGCAGTAGCTTAGATATCCATGGTTACGACCACTAACAGCTAACTGTCACTATATGATTGGTTGTAACCATGAACACCTAAGCTATTTGACAAACCTCCATTTAAAGGGAACCTGTCACCAGGTTTGTACCATGTGAGATAAGGCCACCACTTTTTAGCCCTAATATACTGCATTCTAATATGCTGTATATATGCCCCAATCCGGCCAGACAAGAAAAAGACATTTTATAATACTCCCCTACAGAGGAGTCCGGTCCAATAGGTTTCGCTGTTTTGGTCCGGTGCCTCCTCTCACGATGCCATCCTCCTTCTTTCTCCATGTGGATGACGTGTCCCCACAGCATCGGGCTCCTGCGCAGTTGCACTTTTATCTTTTTCCTGAGGAAAGCACTGCAGTGCGCATGCATCGGGAAAGGTGAAAGAGCCCCGACGCATGCGCACTGCAGTACTTTACTCTGCCCTGGTCAGGGCAGTGAATTACGCCTGCGCAGGAGCGCGATGCCAGGGACACTGTGTGGATGATGTAGGATGCGTCATCCACATGAAGCACGGAAGGGGGACGGCGATGGCAAGAAGAAGGGAGGCACTAGACCAAGACAGCGACGCCTATTGGACCCTACCGCCCCTGCCCCCAGGTGGGTATAATAAAAGATGTTTTTCTTGTCTTGCAGGCCGGATTGGGGGCTTATATACAGCATATTAGAATGCTGTATATCAGGGCTCAAAGGTGGTGGCCTTATCTCGCATGGCACAAACCTGGTGACAGATTCCCTGTAATCCCTTTATGACCTATGACGTATCTATACATCATATGCTGCGTCCCCCTCTTTGTTGCGGGCTCCGGCACTGAGCCCGCATTGTTTCAGGCACATGACAGCTGATTTGATCAGTTGTCACGTGCCCCTAACAGCTGCGGTTGGATTCGCAATCCACCCGTGGCTGTTAACGTGTTAAATGCTGCTATCAAACTCTGACAGCGGCATTTAACTTGGCTGCGCCAGAAGCGCATCTTAAGACCCGCCCATCAGCATGCCCATCACATGATCGCAGGGCATTGATGGGTTGACATGACAACCCGGGGTCTGCAGGAGACCTCTGTGGTTGTCATAGCCGATCTGCTATGAGCGTCGCCCAGTGGCCAGCGTTCATAGCAGATGAGCATTTCACTACAAATGTGTAAGACTGGCGATCAGACGATCGCAGCTTCAAGTCTCCTATGGAGACTATTGAAGCATATAAAAAGTTAAATAAAAAATGTTTTTAAAAATATAAATGTTCAAATCAACCCCCTTTTGCCCTATTAAAAAAAACAAACAATAAAAATAATAAAAAAAATACACAAGTTTGGTATCACCGTGTTCAGAAATGTCCAATCTATCAATATATAAAAAGAATTAATCCGATCGGTAAACGGCGTAACGAGCAAAAAAATCAAAAC
Source organism: Phyllobates terribilis (assembly GCF_046119375.1). NCBI lineage: Eukaryota > Metazoa > Chordata > Amphibia > Anura > Dendrobatidae > Phyllobates > Phyllobates terribilis. Next base: position 124,868,649 of record NW_027362765.1, read on the forward strand.
GCCAGAATTACGTTTTTTGGGTCGCTGCAACATTGCAATAAAAGGTGATAAAACATCGTATTATCCCCAGAGCCATAACTTTTTTATTTTTCTGTCAATATGGCCATGTAAGGGCTTGTTTTCTGCGGGACGAGTTGTGCTTTTGAACGACACCATCAATTTTATCATATAGTGTACTGGAAAATGGGAAAAAAATTCCAAGTTCGGTGAAATTGCAAAAAAAAGTGCAATTCCACAATGGTTTTTGGAGTTTTTTTTTACCACGTTCACTAAATGCTAAAACTGACATGCCATTATGATTCTCCAGATCATTCTGAGTTTGCAGATACCAAACATGTATTGGTTCTTTTTTATTTAAGTGGTGAAAAAAAATCCAAAGTTTCGGGATCTGGGTCTGGGTGAGGGCTTATTTTTTGTGTGCCAGGCTGACATTTTTATTGATACCATTTTGGGGTAAATACAATGTTTTGATCACCTGTTATTGCATTTTATTGCAATGCTGCGGTGACCAAATTCCACCCACGGCTGTTAGGAGCATATGACAGTTGATCAGATCAGCTGTCATGTGCCGGAAAAGATGCTGGCTCAGCACCTTTGCCCACATCAAAGAGGGGGGTGCGACCTATGACTTACCTATATGTCATAGGTCGTAAAGGGGTCAAGCTGCATCCGGTAGCAGGTAAACACTCACAGAGGCGAAGATGCAGCCTGGGGGGGGGGGGGCTATATGGAGAACCTCGGGGAGTAGGGAGAGAGGCTATACGGAGAACCTGGGGGTGAAGCTACATGGAGAAGCTATATGAGAGAACCTGGGGGAGGGGGCAGAAGCTATATGGAGAAGCTGAGGAGGGGGGAAGCTATATGGAAAACCTGGGAGGGGGGCAGCTATGTGTACAAGTTATATGGTGAACCTTGGGAGGGTGGAGAAGCTATATGGAGAAATTGGGGAGGGGGAGAAGCTATATGGAGTAGCTACATGGAGAAACCTGGGAAGGGGGGAGATGCTATATGGAGAACCTGGGGTGGGTCGGAAGCTATATGGAGAAGCTATATGGAGAACCTCGGTAGGGGGGAATCTATATGGAGAACATGGGGATGGAGGACAAGCTATATGAAGAACCTGGGGAGGAGGGGGAGAAGCTATATGGAGAATCTGGGGAAGGGGTAAAAGCTATATGGAGAACCTGGGGTGGGAGAGAAGCTATATAGAGAAGCTATATGGAGAACCTGGGGAGGGGGGAGAAGCTATATGGAGAACCTGGGGAGGGGGGAAGTAGGTTTATGGAGAACCTGGGAAGGGGGGGAGAGAACTGTATGGAGAATCTGGGGAGGGATAAGCTGTATGGAGAACCTGGGAGGGATAAGCTGTATGGAGAACCTGGGGAGGGAGAAGCTTTATGGAGAAGCTATATGGAGAACCTGGGGAGGGGGGAAGCTGTATGGAGAACCTGGGGAAGGGAGGGAAAAGTTGTATGGAGAACCTGGTGAAGGGAGGGAGAAGCTGTATGGAGAACCTGGGGAAGGGAGGGAGAAGCTGTATGTAGAACCTGGGGAGGGGGAGAAGCTATATTGAGAACCTGGGGAGAGGAGGGAGAAGCTGTATGGAAAACCTGGGCAGGGGGAGAAGCTATATTGAGAACCTGGGGAGGGGGGGATAAGCTGTATGGACAACCAGGGAAGGGAGAACCTGGGGAGAGGGGGAGAAGCTGTATGGAGAACCAGAGGAGGGAGAACCTGGGGAGAGGGGGAGAAGCTATATAGAGAACCTGGGGAGGTGGAGAGAAGCTGTATGGAGAACCTGGGAAGGGAGGGAGAAGCTGTATGGAGAACCTGGGGAAGGGAGGGAGAAGCTGTATGTAGAACCTGGGGAGGGGGAGAAGCTATATTGAGAACCTGGGGAGAGGGGGGAGAAGCTGTATGGAGAACCTGGGGAGAAGCTATATAGAGAACCTGGGGAGGTGGGGAGAAGCTGTATGGAGAACCTGGGAAGGGGGGGTGCTGTATGGAGAAACTGGGCGGGGGCTCTGTGTGGAGAACATCGGTGGGGGGCTCTGTGTGGCGAACGATGAGGGGGTTGAGGGCATGCTGTGACTGTCATATGTCACTAGTGCAGACAGTGTAGTGGGAATGTTTTATAGGAGAGAATAGTGTGGAGACCGTGTATCATAAGTAAGACAGTCTGGGGTGATTTTTTTGCATTGGGAGAATAGTTAGGGGCAATTATTTATTCAGGGGCACAGCATAGGGCTTATTTAGGGCACAGCATGGCTGATTGTTCTTATTCTGGAGCATTATAATCACACTCTAATTTTTAAAGACACGGTTTTGAGATGTGCTGCATAAGTCCGAAGAAGATGGAAGTCTGCAGAGATGAACTGTGGCTGTGTGTCACCCCAGGCCTGGATGCCACAAATAATAAAGGCTGTGTCTGAGAGCAGGAGGGAGGTTCCCTGGTTAGGGACAATTAGCATGCAGCACCTCCTGTCCCAGGCCAGTAGGGGGAGCAGGCTGCCCTATAAAAGCTGGAACTGGGGGCAGGGTTAGAGAGACTTGGGAGACCTGAGACCGTGACGGAGTCTAGGCCCAGAGAGTAAGGGTCAGCAGCAGGCTGAGGAGGTCGTGAGGCAGTGGAGGAACTGCTAGCCAGGGACGTACGGCGCTGAGAGCCTGTCCTGGCAGAAAGGGAGAACTACCTACCGGACATTGGGGTCCGAGGCTGTAAAGACTCTAAGTCCAGCAGCAGAGAACCAATCCGCAAGGGATTTCATGTCCTTTGGCCTAAAAAGCCCGGAGGCTCCGCCACAACAGAAGGGACCAGCAAAGCCAAGAGAGGCCAGAGGTAAAAGGAGCCCAAGTTGCAAGCCATACGGGTGAGAATACACGGCACGCTCAGGGACGTGGGCTATTTTACCACTAAGAGGGGAATAGTCAGAAAGAGCATAGAGAGCACGGTAGGCCTACACCCTCACCTTGACCAGAGGGGCTTCCTGAGTGTTCTCAGACATCCAGGCCCCCTTCTAGCCTGTACTGTTGTTGGGTCATTACCATCTGTTACAATGAAGACCCTGAACTGTGTAAGCGGACTCTGCATTCTGACTATCGCGGCCGGAACTATCACCCCCAACATCCACAGCGGCGGTTATCCCTGACCGCAATCCACGGGTGGCGTAGTCGGACTTTCACATGAATATATATATAAAGAGACTGCCACCATTTTAGCTTGACACCCTGAGCACGGGACCGGGTTGCCACTACTACCCCCATCAGCACCGCGCAACCTAGAAACTCGGTCTTGAGTACCCCACGGCCCAGGGGGCGAGACAGCTTTCTGGCGTAGTCGGCAGGATTGTGACCAACCCGCCACAAATGGGTATTGCGTGCCTGAAAAACTGTATACTTACCTTAAAAAGATTTCCCGCCATTCGGAGCCATTTCCCGCAGTTTTCCCGCCATCGGGCGCCATCTTCGGGACGCCGCGTGGGAAGAAGATGGGCGTTGACGTCAAAACCGCCCCACCCTACGTCCGGACGCTGTGCAAGGTCCTGGAAGGAGAGAGAGCGACGCTGACGTCACCAGGACGCGACGCAAGGTCCTCGCCCAGAGCAGCGCTAGTGGAACCGCGGCCTATGGAAGAGGATCAACGGAAGGTAGGCCACGGTTAACTAGGGGGAGGAAGATGTCGGAAGCGGAGGGGCCCACTACCACCAGCGTGGCTGCAGCAGCGGTGATGCCGTTTTCCATGCCCTATATCCCCGGAGCGGCCTGGCTGCCCCAGTACTCAGGGGAATCCCATACATTAAGTGACTTTAAGGAAAGACTGCACAGTTTATTTAAAGTCTATCCCCTAACAGAAGAACAGAAAATCAGCATACTGACAGGGCAGTTAACTGGTGCGGCCCAGCGGGAGGTAAAATCATGGCCAGCTGAGGAGAAAAGGACTGTAAAGGACATTTTGACCTGGCTGCAGGGTACCTTTGACACCCGCACCTCAGCTGAAATTAAAATGCGGTTCTACGGATGTAAGCAGCGGACACAGGACAGCATCAGAGATTTTGCCCTAAATTTACAGGAAGTCTTGGGAGCAATCAAACAAGCTGACCCTGGCAGCGTGCAGGATACAGATAAGCTATTGACTGACCAGTTCATAGAAGGACTGCTGTCCAGCGCCCACAGAACCCAGCTGCGCCTCATGGCCCTACAGAACCCCGATTTAACTTTTGCACAGTTTAAAGAGAGGGCCAACCGGGTGCTCCGAGAACCCACACCAGGTGGCGCTGTAGCTTCCCGGCGTCCTGCCATTACGTACCACCAGGAGGCAGCGCCCTACCCTGCAGACGTTGTGGGGGCTGATGCGCATGTTATGTTCTGCTACCAGAGCTAAGGAAAGAGAGGAGATCTGTCCCTACGATAGAACTCAGCTTAATCCCTACGATGTAACAGGGGACCTGATCCTGCGATCAGACCTGCTAAAGTCCTAAGCTAGTCTGTACGGAGACCTATAGATGTGGGGAAGGAATCCCTACAAGTACTAAGGACTGGGAGGAAAAATGGGACACCTCCTAACAGAAATAGTAGCAGACAGACGAACAAACAAAATATATAGAACAAAGAGGTCCGTAGACCAAGCAAACTAACAGAGTTAGATACAGAGCACAGGCTAGCTAGAAAGTAGTTATACAATGAAGTCCAGCAAAGCCAGAAGGGCGGAGCAGGATTAAATAGGCCAACAAGGTCATGTGACCAGCAAAGGAAAAAACCTAAGAGCAAGGTTCTAACAGTACCCCCCCTTCTAAGAGGATCCTCCGGATCCCCTAGGACCAGGCTTATCAGGAAATCTCCTGTGAAACGCTCTGATAAGTCTGGACGCGGAAACATCATCGGACCTCACCCAAGAGTTATCCTCGGGTCCGAAACCTTTCCAGGCCGCAAGATACTGCAAACTACCTCTATACCGTCTAGAGTTAAGGATGCGAGAAATTTCATATTCCCCGTCCTCCACCACCGGAGGAACAGAGGCAGAGGCGTCACAATCCGATACAACAGTTTTTTTCAACAGAGAGACATGAAATACCAGATTAATTCTCCAGGAGGTAGGAACCTCCAACCTAACAGCAGATTGGTTGACAACCTGAAGCACCTTAAAGGGCCCTACAAACTTGGGACCCAATTTCTTAGAAGGAATCCTCAACCGCAGATTCCTAGAGGACAACCAAACCATGTCTCCAACAGCGAACAAAACCTCCTGTCGTTTCCTATCAAAGTAGTCTTTAGATTTTCTGTTGGCCTCCTGAAGATTACCACGCACATCCGTCCAAACTCTCTCCAAATCACCGGAAAAATTCTCCTCCTCAGGCACGGCAGATCCCAACTTGGAGAACGACCCAAACGACGGATGTCTCCCAGAACAACAAAAAAAAGGCGAACAACCAGCAGAAGAAGATGTATGATTGTTCAGAGCAAATTCAGCAAGTGGCAGAAACTCAGACCACCCCTCTTGATTGTCTGCCACAAAACAACGCAAGAACTGCTCAACATCCTGGTTTTTCCTTTCTGTCTGGCCATTAGATTCAGGATGATATCCGGATGAGAACGACAAATGAACTCCCAACCTGTCACAAAAGGCACGCCAAAAACGAGCCACGAACTGAGGTCCCCTATCAGAAACAATGTCAGTAGGAATGCCATGAAGTCTGACAATTTCCTTGACAAAGGCCTTAGCGAGAGTTTTAGCGCAGGGCAGTTTGACGAAGGGAACCAAGTAACACATCTTGCTAAAACGGTCCACGACCACCCAGATGACAGTAAAACCCTCAGAGGGGGGAAGGTCAGTTATAAAGTCCATAGCCAAATGTGCCCAAGGAGCACTGGGAACCTCCAAAGGACAAAGCAACCCCGCAGCAGGAGTATGTGAGGACTTAGATCTAGCACATATAGTACATACGCACCCACTTAATGACTTCCTTCTGCCATCCAGGCCACCAAAAACTGCGACCCACCAGTCTCTTGGTCTCAGAGATTCCGGGATGACCTGCCAACCGAGATTCGTGACACTCAACAAACAAATCTCTCCTAAAGGTCCCAGGCACAAACAACCTCCCATGAGGAGTGTTAGATGGGGCATTCTCCTGTGCTTTAAGAATCTCATCTTCCAAAACGGAGTCCAAAGCAGCTATCACAACACCTTCTTGTAAAATGTTCTCCTCTTTCTCAACACCGACTATGGGAGAAAAACTGCGAGACAAGGCATCCGCCTTAACATTCTTAGTACCAGGGATGTAAGTAACGGAGAAATTAAACCGCGAAAAAAACAGTGCCCACCTAGCCTGACGGGCATTCAGGCGCTTGGCAGCATCAAGATATATCAGATTTTTATGATCCGTAAGAACCTGAACGGGAAATTCCGCACCTTCCAAGAAGTGGCGCCAGTGTTCAAATGCGAGTTTAATAGCCAATAATTCCCGATTACCAATATCGTAATTCAGTTCAGTCTCCGAAAATTTTTTTGAAAAAAAGGCACAGGGATGTAATCCATCCCCGTTATCCTGAGACAATACTGCGCCAACCCCCACAGAGGAAGCATCAACCTCAACCAAAAACGGCTTAGTCACATCAGGCTGCATAAGGATGGGAGCAGAGGTGAACCTCTCCTTGAGATACACAAAAGCTTCAATGGCCTCAGAAGACCACTGAACCGCATCAGCACCTTTCCTGGTGAGATCGGTCAGAGGTTTGACAATACTAGAAAAAAATTTTATGAATTTTCTGTAATAATTGGCGAAACCTAAAAACCTCTGTATCGATTTCAAACCAATAGGCCTAGGCCATTCCTGTACAGCTTGAACTTTCACCGGGTCCATCTCAAAACCTTCGCTGGAGATAATGTAGCCCAAAAAACTAATTCTCTGTACAGCGAACTCACATTTCTCCAGCTTAGCAAAAAGCGAATTGTCCATTAATAACTGTAATACCTCACGTACGCTCCGCCAATGAGACTCCAGATCCGGCGAATAAATCAAAATGTCATCCAAATACACAACCACATTTTTGCCGATCAAAGGTCTAAGGATGTCATTAATAAGATTCTGAAAAAATGCAGGAGCATTAGTAAGACCAAAGGGCATAACCAGATTCTCAAAATGACCCACAGGAGTGTTAAAAGCAGTCTTCCATTCGTCACCCTCCTTCATGCGCAACAGATTGTATGCCCCCTTAAGGTCAATTTTAGAGAACCACTTGACCCCATTAACTGGTTAAACAGATCAGGAATCAATGGCAGTGGGTAAGGATTGCGTACAGTAATTTTGTTAATCTCACGAAAATCCAGACAAGGACGTAAACCGCCGTCCTTTTTTTTTACAAAAAAAAATCCAACCGCCACAGGAGACTTAGAGGGCCTAATGTGACCGGTGGCCAAACTTGTCTGTATGTATTCCTCCAAAGCCTTCCTCTCAGGAATAGTAAGGTTAAATAAACGACTTTTAGGAAGAGTCGCTCCAGGGACAAATTCAATAGAACAATCATAGTCTCTATGGGGAGGCAAAACCTGCGATTCCTTCTCAGAAAAAACTCTCTAAAAATCCTGAATAGGAACAGGCAATTCTCCCCTATCCAAAGCTGCAATATGCCCGTTACAACAATTGTCATAACATTTATGGCTCCAGGATTTAATTTCACTGGTAGACCAATCCAGTACAGGATTGTGAAATTTTAACCAGGGCAATCCCAATATTACTGGAGAAGGCAAGTTATTCAAAACTACCAAATCCAATTTCTCATGGTGAACACCATTAATAGTGAGAGGAAATTCACAGACCTTGAGAGTAATATTCTTCAAAGGGGAACCATCCACAGAAACCACAGCAATGGGGGATGATAAAGGTTCGGGTTTTAAATTGAGTCTTTCCAAGAATCCCCCATCAATTACATTCAGAGTAGACCCACAATCAACAAACACCCGAAATTCCATTAATTTTTCCTGAGCAATCGTGGAAGCAGCTAAAAATACACCCTTGGAATTTAAACAGGCAATACGGGCATGACTGACCATTTTTTTTTCTTTCTTCATACGAAGTTCACAGCCTTTAATCAAATGACCAGATTTTCCGCAATAGAAACACAAGCCTTCAGAAAATCTACGGTCTTTTTCTTGAGAGCGAGGTGCCACCGATCCAATCTCCATCGGTTCACCACTGTTAGTACACACATTCTCATAACCAGAAACTGACATAGCAGAGGATTTGCTCTCATTAACCCTTGCATGCAGTCTCCTATCCACCCGTATAGCTAATTGCATAGCCTGTTGCAAATCTTCAGGTGTAGGATAAGCAATTAGCAGGTCTTTAACCCTTTCATTGAGCCCAGCAAGAAATAGACTTTTCAGAGCAGAATCGTTCCACCCTGTTTGAGTAGACCAACGACGGAAATGAGTAAAATATTTTTCCACATTACCTGATCCCTGTCTCAAACGCCTCAACTCAGTCTCAGCTGATGAGACACGGTCAGGATCATCATACAACAGTCCCAAAGCAGAAAAAAAACTATCCACTGATCTGAAGCATGTATCACTAGGTTGCAAAGAAAAGGCCCACTCCTGAGGCTCTTTGCGCAAAAGTGACATTATGAACCCTATGCGCTGGGATTCATCCCCAGAGGACTTGGGTCTCAAACGAAAATACAATAAGCAAGCATTTTTAAATGAAAAAAATTCTCGGTGTTCACCAAAAAATAAATCTGGCAAACATACCTTAGGCTCCAAGAAATGTGCTCCAGGACAGTTACTCACGTGCTGACGGAGCTCGGCCACCTCCAGAGAGAGTCCCTGCAGGCGATGAGCCAAATCCTGAACCGACACCATGATGGAATAGAAAAATCTTTCCTTAGAGAAATTGCAGGCTGGACTTACTGTTATGTTCTGCTACCAGAGCTAAGGAAAGAGAGGAGATCTGTCCCTACGATAGAACTCAGCTTAATCCCTATGATGTAACAGGGGACCTGATCCTGCGATCAGACCTGCTAAAGTCCTAAGCTAGTCTGTACGGAGACCTATAGATGTGGGGGAAGGAATCCCTACAAGTACTAAGGACTGGGAGGAAAAATGGGACACCTCCTAACAGAAATAGTAGCAGACAGACGAACAAACAAAATATATAGAACAAAGAGGTCCGTAGACCAAGCAAACTGACAGAGTTAGATACAGAGCACAGGCTAGCTAGAAAGTAGTTATACAATGAAGTCCAGCAAAGCCAGAAGGGCGGAGCAGGATTAAATAGGCCAACAAGGTCATGTGACCAGCAAAGGAAAAAACCTAACAGCAAGGTTCTAACAGCGCAGGCCCTAAACCCATCCCCGCCTGCAAACCTGCACCTTCAGGTCCAAGAACTAACAAAGAGTGTTGCTGCATGGACCAGGACCGTACAGTCGTTACATATGGACCCGTCAGGACCAATCAAGCTGGCTTCCAGTCCGGAGAATGTCCCGTGGCGGCGACGGAAGAGGATCCCGTCGTTCAGAGGGAGGCCCACAGACCGCTACGCTGAGGATGGACAGCCGATTTGTCGCCGTTGCAACCAGCCAGGACACATAGCCAGGTACTGTACTTTAAACGGGTCCGACCTGGGGCAGAGGGCCAACCCCCAGGCATAAGGTCACCTGGCCCGTCTAATTGGCGTGATAAGTACGTGGGGGGACGCCCGGTTTTACCCGTAGTGCTGGACGGTATCCCCATGAGTGCACTGCTGGACACCGGGTCCCAAGTGACTACCATCCCCTATGTACTTTTCAAGCAGTACTGGAGAGACACTGATATAACCCGTTATCCAGACGATGACTTAAGCATCATCGCCAGCAATGGCCAACCCGTGCCGCAGGTGGGGTTCCGAGAGATGACCGTTAAGATTGGTAAAGTTGAACTGCCGGCACAGGGAGTGATTATTGTGGACATTGACCGTCGAGAAAGTCACCCTAAAATAACCTTAGGTACTAACATGATTGAAAATTGTCTTTCAGAAATAATTGTAATTTTGCAGCAGGTGGCGAAGAATGCTATCTCCAGCCAACAGAGGGTCCTCCAGAAAGAGATAAGAGCCCTGATGAGAGGGCAACAAGTAGAACTGTCTGGTGGTGAGATCGGTAGCGTGAGGATGAGCGACCCGACCCGTTCCCCATTGCCATGCCTCCCAAAAGTGAAATGATGATCTGGTGTCGGACTGCAATTGGGTTAAGAGGAAGAGACTACCAAGCCATGGTAGAACCCGTGTACTCAGACAGCAGGCCCACCATTTTGACAGCCCGGGGGGTGGTTGATGTCCGCCATGGAAGGGTGCCCGTCCGGATCTTAAACATTGGGGAAAGGGAAGTACACTTGCCCCGGTACGCTACACTAGCCAAATTGTTTGCTGTCGAACACAATGCTCTCAGGGTCGTGGAGCTCTTGCCTCCATCTCCCCCGGTGGAGGATAATGGCTCCCAGAAACACAAGGAGGACTGGTACCAGAAACTCCATGTGGGTGCTGACTCCACTCCCTTACACCAAAAACAAGGAGTCCACCGGGTGGTTCAGGAGTACGAGAGAATCTTTAGTAAGCACCCGCTGGATTTTGGCAGAGTGAAAGGGGGTAGAACACCACATCCCCACGGGGAGCCACCCACCAATAAAAGAAAGATACAGACCTGTACCCCCCGCACACTATCAGAACGCAAAGGGCATGCTGAGAGAAATGAAAGAAGCCGGGGTCATTGGAGACAGTTGTAGCCCCTGGGCAGTCCCCTTGGTTCTGGTAAAAAAGAAAGACGGTACTATGAGAATGTGCGTGGACTATAGACAAGTTAATCGTATCACCCATAAAGACGCATACCCGTTGCCTAGAATAGAGGAGTCTTTGGCCGCACTCAAATCAGCTAATTTCTTCTCTACTTTGGACCTTACTAGTGGGTACTGGCAGGTTCCTGTGGCAGAGGCTGACAAGGAGAAGACCGCCTTCACCACCCCAATGGGATTAAGTGAATTCAACTGTATGCCATTCGGGCTCTGCAACGCACCCGGGACCTTCCAGAGTCTGATGGAATGCTGTCTAAGGCACCAAAACTTTGAGACGGTCCTACTTTACCTGGACGACGTGATTGTATATTCAAAGATATACGAGGACCATCTGAAACACCTGGCAGAGGTGTTCGAAGCCCTGGCAGGCTTTGGCCTGAAGGTGAAGCCCTGAAAGTGTCACCTGTTGAAACCGAAGGTACAGTACCTAGGACACGTGGTGAGTGCAGAGGGAGTAGCCCCCGACCCCGGCAAGGTTACAACAATCAAGAGCTGGCCAAGTCCCTCTAACATCAAAGAAGTGAGGCAATTCCTCGGGTTGGTAGGCTACTACCGAAGGTTCATCCCCGGATTCACTAAGATGGCAGCCCCAATGCAGGACCTCCTGATAGGTCAGTCCAAAACTAGAAGTAACAAACCACCCTTCAAGTGGGATAAGTTGGAAGAGGATTCCTTCCGCCAACTGAAGATGGCCCTCACGAGGGATGAAATTCTGGCCTACCCTGATTATGGCCAGCCTTTTATCCTCCACACCGACGCCAGTAATGTGGGGCTAGGAGCCGTACTGTCCCAAAATCAACAGGGCAGGGAACGAGTGATAGCGTATGCCAGCCGGAAACTGAGGCCCACCGAAAGAAACCCAGAGAATTACAGCTCCTTCAAGCTAGAGTTCTTGGCAGTGGTGTGGGCCGTAACAGAACGGTTTAAACATTACCTGGCCTCTGCAAAATTCACGGTGTTTACGGACAACAACCCGTTGACACATCTGGACAATGCTAGACTTGGTGCCCTAGAGCAGCGGTGGATGGCTCGGCTGTCAAATTATGACTTCACGATCAAATACCGAGCGGGCCGAACCAATGCCAACGCAGAAGCCCTATCAAGAATGCCTCACTTACCCGACGGGGAAGAAGATCCAGAAGAGCTGGAGGAGGTGGAGCTCCCTGCGTTTCACCGGTATGGGGCCACCCAATATTCCCACAGCGTAAGAGACAAGAACGCAACCACCGTCATGTTCAACCCCTTACCTCATCACGGCTGGGCTGAAACGCAGGATAGTGACCCTGCCGTTCACCAGGTGAAAGAGATGCTGACCCAGGCAGACGCTCGCCCTGATCTGGATGCTCCAGAGGAAGCTAAGCAGCTGTGGAAGGAGAAGAGCAGACTATTCCTCTACGAAGGTAAGCTGTGCAGAAGGCTTGTCAACCACCGGACGCACGAGCTGACCTGGCAAGTAGTGGTCCCAAGACGAGATGCGGCTATGGTTCTGGAGGCCTACCATGACAGAGCAGGACACTTCGGTTGGAAGAAACTAGAGTTCCTACTGAGAGAACGGTTCTTCTGGATAGGTATGAGAGGGGCCATAGAGAAGTGGTGCAGGGACTGCGGCTCATGTAACCTAAGAAGGAAGGACCGTACCAGCCAGAAGACACCCTTGAGGCCCATCGTCACCAGGCAGCCTCTTGGGCTGGTAGCTCTGGATCATGTGAAATTGGCTCCAAGCCAGTCGGGCTACATCTATGCCCTGACAATAGTGGATCACTATTCCCGGTTCCTGGTGGTGGTCCCGGTTAAAGACTTGACAGCCCAAACGGCGGCCAGAGCCTTCCAGCAACACTTCTGTCGCCCACACGGGTATCCGGAACAGGTACTAACAGACCAAGGTCCAGCGTTCGAGGCTGAAGTCTTCCAGGAGTTCTGCAACCTCTACGGTTGTAAGAAGATTCGGACGACGCCTTACCACCCACAAACCAACGGGATGTGTGAGAAAATGAATCAGATAGTCATTGATCTCCTCAAGATGTTGCCCCTGGAAGAACGCAGCCTGTGGCCAGAAAAACTGCCGGACCTGATAGACTTATACAATCATATACCGGTGAATGCTACCAACTGCACCCCGGCTTACCTGATGCAAGCAAGACCAGGTAAGCTGCCTATGGACCTGGAGATGGGAGTCCTGACACCCGAGTACACCTCCCCAGATGTGGACTGGGATACAGAATGGCGGCTACAGTACAAAAAGGTACAGGAGAGCGTGGAGAGGAGCCTGGCTCAAGCAAGAGAAAAGCAAGAGAGGCTCTTCAACCAACACTCCCCTGCTGGTCCCCTGGAACCTGGCGAGCAGGTCCTGAAGCGGAAGAGAAGGCTTCACAAGCTAGATGACCAGTGGGAGAGAGACCCATACACAGTACTGCCGTCCAACCACGACAACTCGAAGGTCTGTGTAATAAGCAAGGATGGAGGAGAGACCACGAACACTGTCTCCAGAGACCACCTAAAATGGTGCCCCGAGCAACTACAGAGTGCAAGTGAAGATCAAGATGACCTTGAGCCCGCAGTGGACAAGGAAGAAATGGTCAGCACCGTTCTCGGAGAGTTTCCCCGGTCCTGGACTCGGATAAACGACGCAATAGTGGTGCCTGTCCTACACTTCCTTCAACCAACCCAGCAAGAACCTACAGAAGAGCAGGAAGAATCAGAAGAAAAAGCAGCCCCGGAGGCAGAAGAACCCATGCCAGCAGCCCAGGAGAGTCAACTCTCTGCTGACAGTGAGCCTGCCATGCCTGCGGTAAGCCAAAGGACCCACAGACAGCTGACTGCACTGCCTGTAAACCCAGCTAGTAACTGTACCCTAAATTCTAGTGGGGAAAGCCAGGTTAGACCACCACCAGACAGTGGGTTACATAGGTCAACCCGGAGCACTAGGGGGCAGATACCCGCTCGCTGGAAAATATAGGGTGTGCTAAGAACTGTAAATAACCCTTATAAATAATTGTCAAATGTTGAAATGTTTGAAAAATTAACTGCATGAGCAGTGATTATGTTTTTCAGTTTCTTTCAATTAACCAAACGGACTAACAGGTTATGGACATTAAATAACCGGGACTCTTTGTAAGGTTTGTTTGGAGCTTAACCGAGGAATGAATAAAGACTGTCCACCAAAGACTGTCAAGGACTCGGGGCTAGGACAGACCCCCACCCGGTTTAAGCTCCCTTTTGTTGGTGATATGGACACCCGGTCACAGACCACACTGTTTCCTTATGAACTCAAATTGTACTGGCATTTGCTGATTTTTTATGGTTGTGTGTATTAACTCTGTTTGTTTTTGGCCAAAAAGGCTTAGTCCCGGAGTACTAAACTTTTACTAGGGGGGAATGTGTCACCCCAGGCCTGGATGCCACAAATAATAAAGGCTGTGTCTGAGAGGAGGAGGGAGGTTCCCTGGTTAGGGACAATTAGCATGCAGCACCTCCTGTCCCAGGCCAGTAGGAGGAGCAGGCTGCCCTATAAAAGCTGGAACTGGGGGCAGGGTTAGAGAGACCTGGGAGAGCTGAGACCATGACGGAGTCTAGGCCCAGAGAGTAAGGGTCAGCAGCAGGCTGAGGAGGTCATGAGGCAGTGGAGGAACTGCTAGCCAGGGACATACGGCGCTGAGAGCCTGTCCTGGCAGAAAGGGAGAACTACCTACCAGACATTGGGGTCCGAGGCTGTAAAGACTCTAAGTCCAGCAACAGAGAACCAATCCGCAAGGGATTTCATGTCCTTTGGCCTAAAAAGCCCGGAGGCTCCGCCACAACAGAAGGGACCAGCAAAGCCAAGAGAGGCCAGAGGTAAAAGGAGCCCAAGTTGCAAGCCATACGGGTGAGAATACATGGCACGCTCAGGGACGTGGGCTATTTTACCACTAAGGGGGGAATAGTCAGAAAGAGCATAGAGAGAACGGTAGGCCTGTTCTCAGACATCCAGGCCCCCTTCTAGCCGGTACTGTTGTTGGGTCATTACCATCTGTTACAATAAAGACCCTGAACTGTTTAAGTGGACTCTGCATTCTGACTATCGCGGCCGGAACTGTCACCCCCAACATCCACCTACACTGCCCTGGGGCTACACTCCTCCCGTGGGGAGTTATACCATTCCTGTGCTGCTCACCAAAACCAGCCCCAGTAGTCTGTCCTGCAGCGGCGGTTATCCCTGACCGCAATCCACGGGTGGTGTAGTCGGACTTTCACATGAATATATATATAAAGAGACTGCCACCATTTTAGCTTGACACCCTGAGCACGGGACCGGGTTGCCACTACTACCCCCATCAGCACCGCTCAACCTAGAGACCCGGTCTTGAGTACCCCACGGCCCAGGGGGCGAGACAGCTGTGAGAAGTCATCATGGAGTCAGGTACTTAGTGCTAAGGTGCATGTACATTGGTCAGTTACAGCCTTTAAACTATCGCTGATCTGCTATATGAAGCCGATCAGCAATCACTTAATATCCTGTTTACAGGAAGTGGCCTCACTTTCATGTGCACAGAACGATCATTAACATGATCGTCTTGTGCATATAAAAAAGCATCGTTCTCAAAAGTACATGTGTATACATGTTGCTGAGAATGATGGATATAAAAGGAGTCTTTCACCCTCAAAATGGCAATTATTCTGCATACAAATTTATATAGGGGACATAGCCCAGGCATATAAAGTTTTGACTTAAATTATTTTATTTTTTATATGCAAATGAGGGTGTTCTGTGCACCCTTGGCGTGGCCTATGCCTTTGTGCACCATTACATACTCCTATTTGCATATTAAAGCCATTCCCTTGTTATAATTTAAAGAGGTCCTTTGGTAAGAGTAAGTGCTGTCTAAAATAACTAGTGCTCCGAGTGTCAGTGTGAACACGCACACAATGAGTCTGCAGGCGCGTTCTGATGCCTGGTTGCTGCCTGCTTTTGCCTGAGGAGGAAGGGCGTTGAAGTGAGCAGACAGTACATCACAACTCCTTGTCCCCCTCCTCACTGAAGTCACTCGCTCACTGCTTTCAAGGGAATAACTTTCAAACTTGAGATATCTGCTAACAATTGATTGCTGTACTAAACTTGGAAATGTATTCATGTACTGATAGAGGTTCTGATGTTTTTCTGCACTGACAGAGGTTCTGGTGAATTATTACTGTACTGACTGGTTCTGGTGATGTATTACTGTACTGATGGAGGTTCTGGTGATGTATTACTGTACTGACTGGTTCTGGTGATGTATTACTGTACTGATGGAGGTTCTGGTGATGTATTACTGTACTGACAGGTTCTGGTGATGTATTACTGCACTGATGGAGGTTCTGGTTATGTTTACTGTACTGACTGTGTTTCTGGTGATGTTTTACTGCACTGGCGGTGGTTTTGGTGATGTATTACTGTACTGACTGTGGTTGTGGTGATGTATTACTGTACTGACTGGTTGTGGTGATGTCTTACTGTACTGACTGTGGTTCTGGTGATGTTTTACTGTATTGACTGCGGTTCTGGTGATGTAGTCATGTAAATGTTGTAATCATTAATTTATGAGACTTGATACTAAAACATTATAAGGTCAGTGCGTGCTGGACTAAAAATACAACTGTCTGAATGTCTGTCATCTGAACAAGAAATTGACTAAAGCCCCCATACACTATAGACAGCTGTCCGATCGTTTGGCCGGCAGCTATCTTGCCCCGCTCTCCCACATACAGGATTGCTCACTTTGCCGAGCGTTCCTGTGTTCTCTATGAGAGTCGCTGTTAGACACCTGTGCTAGCAGCTTATCACTTAGAGAAAAAAAGGATCTACAGTCCAAAATCAGACATGCTGGATTCTTATTTTCTTTGACAATCATCAGTCAGAGGCCCCATACACATTGAACTGTCAGCGGAACCTGTTGATATCAGTGTGTTTTCGTCTAATGTGTATGGAGGTTTTAACTACTATCTAAAAAAGCCTCAAAAAGACTGGACAAATGAACAGCGTGTCATTTTTACATTGCAGTGTATGTGTAGCGCCCCGAGGGTTCGGCCGCTACAGGGGTATTGCACCTCAGACCAGAGGTGTGATATTCCACTCCCGGGTAAGGTTGGAGTGTGGACCAAGACTCAGTAAGCTGCATGCATCACACACACCCCATTTCCAAGGGACAGCTCAACGGTGCTCCCACTAGACAGAAGTGCAGGCACGACATCATCTGTCCCTGGCTGGAGTGGGGAGGGGGGAGGAAAACCCAGTGATGTAGGAGCAGATAGAGGTTGGGTTTCTGGGCATAGGTAGGAGCCCATTGGTTGCAAGTCACCTGGGCTCATACACAGAGAGGGAGGTATATAAGGTCGGCACCATCTTAGGACGGTGGTTAGTTCAGTGAGAGAAGGAGCTCAGCCAGAGAGGGCTGACAGGGAGCTGTGGCTCAGCCTGGGCTCAGCTCCACGAGGCAGGCCTGGAGTGAAGGCCAGAAACAGCAGAGGACAGGACCAGCAGAGAGGAACAGAAAGGAAAGGAAGAAAGGAACGGAACACTAAGAGAGGCCCAGAGACACGAAGGCAGAAGGAACCCCCAAAGGCCCAGGAGATTGCGGGTGACGGGTTGGCAGAACAGGGTACCAGATCCCAAGTTGGTGGAGGCGACTAATCCTCAGCCAAGGACCGGCGGTCGTGATCACATCTTGGTGCGACCCCTCACTACACCTACTAGAAAGGCACACCACATAGGGTCAGGGAAGTGGACATCCAACATCCCAAGAGAAGGCCCGAGGCAGCTGGACAAAAGTAGTGTCACTGGTGGGGCACGGCCAGAGAAAGGAATCGAAGGGAGTCCTGTGCCACACTCTGGAATTGCCTGGGGGTTGACCGAGCCCCTTGCCTGGTGGAGGCAGCACGGCTTGGGCAGTCACTACCGGTACCGAAGTGATTTGGAATATAAAGAACTGTGAGTAAAGCCTTTGAACTGCAATCCCACGTCTCTGTGCTTCATCGCCGCGCCAGCACTACTAGTGCTGGGACGCTCGCACCATCACTCCCATCATCTACTACACTGCCCTGGGGCTCCACTCTTCCCGTGGGGAGTCACACTACCTCAGCTGCACACACCATCGGCCCCAGCGGTCTGCCTTGCAGCGGCGGTCCGCGCTGACCGCAATCCACGGGTGGCGTAGTCGGACAATTAACCATAAAAATCCCATAAATAGACTGCCACTGGTTTGGCCACCCTGGGCCACGGGACCGGGTCGCCGCCACGGTGACTACAACCCCTAGCATCCCACAAAAGGGCCCGGTTCCGGGTACCCCCAGGCGGCCCAGGGGGCGCGTCAACTTTGGCGTAGTCGGCAGGATCGTTACCAACCCGCCACAAATGGGTATTGCGTGCCTGAAAAAGACTCTGCACTTACCTGAGAGAAGTTTCCCGCCATCCGGAGTCGTTTCCCGCCATCAGACGCCATCTTTGGTCGTTTCCCGCCATCTTCAGCCGTTTTTCCCGCCCCGGCAGAGCGGACGCCATTATGTGCGCACCAAAGGACAGCAGGAGGCCACCTCCCATCGTGGGCCAGGTCCCAGAGTGGCGCCAAAGAAGGAGCCCGCCCCCCCACAGCCATGAGTACAGCTGTGGAGATGTCCATCAACGTGGGGGGGCTGCCCCTAAAAGTGATTGTCAGCAGGTGGCCCCAAGACCACCCCCCATGGGGGCGGACAGGAAAGAAAACTGTGGGGACGGGTGCTGCCTGGGTCAGTCTGGACATACCGCACCCGGAGATGGAAGGAGCAGCGAACCCCACCAGCACCCTGGCCCGCAGCCTGCTGCAGGCTGAGCCACCGTGCAGCCTAACGGAGTTGCTGGCACAGCTGCCCAGAGACCCGGAGTGTGTGCGGGCTGCGCTGGAAGATTTAAATCGGAGGATGGTCCGGGCTCAGCGATATGTGTTTGCCGGGTGGAAGGAGGAGTTGGCCCAGCAGCACGTAACCCGCCAACAGGAGACTTCACCAGGGCCGAGCAGCACGCCTGCCTCCGAGGGCAGTGAAGGTGGACCGGCGGCCGCGGAGGAGGCCATAGAGACTGAGGCAGGTAACGGGGACGTCATCACCCCAAGCCCTGAGGCCACCAGCCTGCCTCCACCTTCCGCTGTGGGACCCGAAGCCCCGGGGACCATACCAGACACCACGCCTCCACCGCCGCCAGCTAGGCCTCAGGCTGCAAGCGTCGCTGTCACGCCCCGCCCCGCGCTGTGCCCTTTGAACCCGGGCGCAGTAAAGAGGGAGACGCCACAGGTCGAGACGCAAGGCCTAGTGCACCCGGGCGCCGTTGCCTCACCAGCGCCCCCTACCTTGACTGTGCCACCCCCGGGCACGACCAGCAGACGACCACTGGCCTGGTCGCAAGGCCGAGTGCCCCCGGGCGCTGCTCCCCGACCGGGGTCCCCTGCCATACCACCGCTGGGCGTGGACCTGTTTGCCCATCATACTGGTCCGGATGGACTGTCGCTGGGATGGCCGGCTGAACTGACCAGCGGTCAGCCCTGGAAAACCCAGCCCCCGCGCGAGCCTCTGATACCGGCTCCGGAGCCCGTAGAGGACACCCCGCTCCCGCTAAAAGACGCCCAATTTGAATGGGACCCCACTGGCGAAAATCTAATGGGGTTCCCCCAAGAAACCCGGGCGGACGCAGCCCGTCGCCTGGAGTCCTGCCGTCAGCAGCTGGCCACCTTCGAGAGAGAGCGGCAGAGACGCATCAGGGAGGAGCGACTCCAAGCCCGGAGCGCAGAACAAAAGCGGAGAGCCCGTCAGGACCCCCACGCCGTCCGCGGTCCCCGAGCCACCGGGACCGTAGTAAAGTTCCAGCTGGAGCACGGCTGGGGCTTCATTAGAGACCCGGAGGCCGCAAACGACGTCTTCGTGACCAGAAGGGACGTCGAGAGTCACCTGCCAGAGGGACAACACGGACGTGACCTGTACCCTGGTGACGTGGTCACTTACACCCGGCACAAAGGAGCCAAAGGACTGTACGCCCTCCACGTCCACCGTTTAACCGAGGAGGAACTGCGGTACCGCCCAGACACTGAGTACCCAGAGGGTCCAGACGGACCTGAAGATTACCCGGAGGAGCAAGGAGCATCAGGAGGACGCCGTTACCAATAAACGGTAAAGTGGAACTGTATATAGTTACCCGTCAGGGTATGAGAATTGTTGTTGGGACTGTTATTGGATTGGAGTGTGGTCCCCGTTGGGACTAATGTGGAACTGTTATTTAACTGTTGCCCGTTTTAAGTGCTCCCCTAAGTCACCTGGCTGAGGACTGAGAACAGCCATCCCCCTTCCCAACCTGGCCGAAGACTGAGAGCGGCCATCCTGTAAATAGTTGCGCTTCCTAAAGCGCCCCCTACTGGTTTTATAAAAAGACTGCAACGTCTACCGCAGAACAAATTAATTGGACTGTTGCACCTTTAAGAAGAAGGAACACCTGGTCGCAAGTTGCACCGCGGCCAGAACTCAAGAATGTGTTTTTGAAAAAAATGTTTTACTTGAAAATGTCTTATGTGAAGAAGTTTAATATGCTGCTAAAATAGTAATGCAAAAGTTTTATATAGTGTTTTATAAAAGAGTTCCGGTGGCATTAGCAGGATGTTTTATGAAAGTGTAACCAGTAACGTTAAAAGAGAAGAATACCTCCCATAAAGGGATGAGTTAATAGTTGATGTCTTATATGCGAATGCATTCTAAAATTTTGTATGTTTTAAATTGTTTTTACACTTTTCCAGCCCGAGGACGTGCTGTGATTTACCAGGGGGGAATGTAGCGCCCCGAGGGTTCGGCCGCTACAGGGGTATTGCACCTCAGACCAGAGGTGTGATATTCCACTCCCGGGTAAGGTTGGAGTGTGGACCAAGACTCAGTAAGCTGCATGCATCACACACACCCCATTTCCGAGGGACAGCTCAACGGTGCTCCCACTAGACAGAAGTGCAGGCACGACAGCATCTGTCCCTGGCTGGAGTGGGGAGGGGGGAGGAAAACCCAGTGATGTAGGAGCAGATAGAGGTTGGGTTTCTGGGCATAGGTAGGAGCCCATTGGTTGCAAGTCACCTGGGCTCATACACAGAGAGGGAGGTATATAAGGTGGGCACCATCTTAGGACGGTGGTTAGTTCAGTGAGAGAAGGAGCTCAGCCAGAGAGGGCTGACAGGGAGCTGTGGCTCAGCCTGGGCCAAGCTCCACGAGGCAGGCCTGGAGTGAAGGCCAGAAACAGCAGACAAGGACAGGACCAGCAGAGAGGAACAGAAAGGAAAGGAAGAAAGGAACGGAACACTAAGAGAGGCCCAGGGACACGAAGGCAGAAGGAACCCCAAAGGCCCAGGAGATTGCGGGTGACGGGTTGGCAGAACAGGGTACCGGATCCCAAGTTGGTGGAGGCGACTAATCCTCAGCCAAGGACTGGCCGTCGTGATCACATCTTGGTGCGACCCCTCACTACACCTACTAGAAAGGCACACCACATAGGGTCAGGGAAGTGGACATCCAACATCCCAAGAGAAGACCCGAGGCAGCTGGACAAAAGTAGTGTCACTGGTGGGGCACGGCCAGAGAAAGGAATCGAAGGGAGTCCTGTGCCACACTCTGGAATTGCCTGGGGGTTGACCGAGCCCCTTGCCTGGTGGAGGCAGCACGGCTTGGGCAGTCACTACCGGTACCGAAGTGATTTGGAATATAAAGAACTGTGAGTAAAGCCTTTGAACTGCAATCCCACGTCTCTGTGCTTCATCGCCGCGCCAGCACTACTAGTGCTGGGACGCTCGCACCATCACTCCCATCATCTACTACACTGCCCTGGGGCTCCACTCTTCCCGTGGGGAGTCACACTACCTCAGCTGCACACACCATCGGCCCCAGCGGTCTGCCTTGCAGCGGCGGTCCGCGCTGACCGCAATCCACGGGTGGCGTAGTCGGACAATTAACCATAAAAATCCCATAAATAGACTGCCACTGGTTTGGCCACCCTGGGCCACGGGACCGGGTCGCCGCCACGGTGACTACAACCCCCAGCATCCCACAAAAGGGCCCGGTTCCGGGTTCCCCCACGCGGTCCAGGGGGCGCGTCATATGAATTCATTGCTTTTAACATACAGTACAGACCAAAAGTTTGAACGCACCTTCTCATTTAAAGATTTTTTTGTATTTTCATGACTATGAAAATTGCACATTCACACTGAAGGCATCAAGACTATGAATTAACACATGTGGAATTATATACTTAACAAAAAAGTGTGAAACAACTGAAAATATGTCTCATATTCTAGGTTCTTCAAAGTAGCCACCTTTTGCTTTGATGACTGCTTTGCACACTCTTGGCATTCTCTTGATGAGCTTCAAGAGGTAGTCACCGGAAATGGTTTTCACTTCACAGGAGTGCCCTGTCAGGTTTAACAAGTGGGATTTCTTGCCTTATAAATGGGGTTGGGACCATCAGTTGTGTTGTGCAGAAGTCTGGTGGACACACAGCTGATAGTCCTACTGATAGACTGTTAGAATTTGTATTATGGCAAGAAAAAAGCAGCTAAGTAAAGAAAAACGAGTGGCCATCATTACTTTAAGAAATGAAGGTCAGTCAGTGCGAAAAATTGGGAAAACCTTGAAAGTGTCCCCAAGTGCAGTTGCAAAAACCATCAAGCGCTACAAAGAAACTGACTCACATGAGGACCGTCCCAGGAAAGGAAGACCAAGAGTCACCTCTGCTTCTGAGGATAAGTTTATCCGAGTCACCAGCCTCAGAAATCGCAGGTTAACAGCAGCTCAGATTAGAGACCAGGTCAATGCCACACAGAGTTCTAGCAGCAGACACATCTCTACAACAACTGTTAAGAGGAGACTTTGTGCAGCAGGCCTTCATGGTAAAATAGCTGCTAGGAAACCACTGCTAAGGACAGGCAACAAGCAGAAGAGATTTGTTTGGGCTAAAGAACACAAGGAATGGACATTAGATCAGTGGAAATCTGTGCTTTGGTCTGATGAGTCCAAATTTGAGATCTTTAATTCCAACCACCGTGTCTTTGTGCGACGCAGAAAAGGTGAACGGATGG
This sequence comes from Phyllobates terribilis, assembly GCF_046119375.1. Taxonomy (NCBI): domain Eukaryota; kingdom Metazoa; phylum Chordata; class Amphibia; order Anura; family Dendrobatidae; genus Phyllobates; species Phyllobates terribilis. The sequence continues at coordinate 124,891,542 of NW_027362765.1, forward strand.
ACTCTACATGCCTGGTTCCCACCGTGAAGCATGGAGGAGGAGGTGTGATAGTGCGGGGGTGCTTTTCTGGTGACACTGTTGGGGATTTATTCAAAATTGAAGTCATACTGAACCAGCATGGCTACCACAGCATCTTGCAGCGGCATGCTATTACATCGGGTTTGCGTTTAGTTGGACCATCATTTATTTTTCAATGACCCCAAACACACCTCCAGGCTGTGTAATGGCTATTTGACCAAGAAGGAGAGTGATGGGGTGCTACGCCAGATGACCTGGCCTCCACAGTCACCAGACCTGAACCCAATCGAGATGGTTTGGGGTGAGCTGAACCACAGAGTGAAGGCAAAAGGGCCAACAAGTGCTAAGCATCTCTGGGAACTCCTTCAAGATTGTTGGAAGACCATTTCCGGTGACTACCTCTTGAAGCTCATCAACAGAATGCCAAGAGTGTGCAAAGCAGTCATCAAAGCAAAAGGTGGCTACTTTAAAGAAACTAGAATATAAGACATATTTTCAGTTGTTTCACACTTTTTTTGTTAAGTATATAATTCCACATGTGTTAATTCATAGTTTTGATGCCTTCAGTGTGAATGTACAATTTTCATAGTAATGAAAATACAGAAAAATCTTTAAACGAGAAGGTGTGTCCAAACTTTTGGTCTGTACTGTATATTTAGTACATACCCTTAGTCTGACTGATATGCAGGGGGCGTGCCCACTTAAAGTGCCTAGTGCAGCATGAATGCCCAATACGGCCCTGCTCGGCTGCCAATAATGGCCTTAAAAATGAAAGAATGATGACATGGCCCCTTTTTCACCTGACCTAAACCCTATTGAGAATTTGTGGGCCCTTCTTCAGCTGGAGCTTTACAGTGAAGGAAAACAGTCACCTCTCTGAAAAGTGTCTGGGCTGTCGTTGGTGCTGCCCAAAAAGTTTATCATTAACAGATTAAGAAAGTGCATGACTCCATGGATGGAGTTTATTACTGTTATTGAGAAGAAGGGAGGCTATATTGATCACTGATATTTTTTTGGAAATGTCAGAAATGTATTTTTGTACATTTTGAGTTGTTCAATTATTATTCTCACTTTGACAGATGAAAATAAACAATTAAGATTGAAAAATTTACATTTAGTTGCATAATAATTCTGCACACAGAGATAATATCAGAAGGAAGACAAAACCTCACTTTTACTTTCTTAAATATTTAGGTTTATTAACTTTTTGGACTGACCAACAGCACTAATGCTTCAATAATGAAATTAATGACCAAAAATACAAATTGCCTAATAATTCTGCACACGGTGTATACTCTTCATTTCTGTTACGAGGCTAAGTCCCCCGTGATTTGCTTCTCTCATTTGGTAAAGCCTTTTCTGTGAATGGGTTTTAAAGGGATTGTCCAAGCTTTGAACAAGGAGTCTGTTTTACTTGAACAGGACAAGATTGGTGATATTTTTTTGAGAAAAAAAATCAGACCCCTTTTTTACAATCCAGGATAAGCCCTTTAAATGTGTTGCCTTTATTAAAAAAACTGTGCTTATTCCCTATTAGAGCAAAGGTTTCCTTTGAGATTGAATCTTGTTCTTGGGGACTTGAGCAGTCCATGTGTTATAGTGGATTGGCCACCACTTGATTTTTCCTACAGCTGTCAATGTTGGGGAAATTTCAGCTAGGGCTTCCGAAAGCTGGATTTATTAGAGAATATGTATGCTTAGGAGAATAATTTTTAAGCACAAATGGAGGCTGGGGACATCAATAGCCAAGAATTCATCTGAATTGCCTCCATTCAATTCTCCATTTCCCCTTCAATGACTGCTATCGGTCAAGTCAACCCATTTGAGACCAAATTCAGGACATCAACGGTCAAAATTATAAACCACTGAAGCCTACACCAGTTTCTCCAACCTGCTAGGTGTTAGAACTCATGGCCATAAATAAGAACCTTGGGTCATCGAATCCATTTCATCATATTCTTTGCTAAACGATTGTGACTGATTCATCTCTATGTGGCTACGATGAAACATTGTGTAGAGTCAAAAGCTCCCAGGTATTGTCTCCAGCTTCACAAAAGAACACAGGTTACTTTCATGAATGCAATAGATCTTAAGGAAGAAAAATCCTTTTGTGAAAACGTCTTATTGCTCGATAGGTAGGAGTTAAGTCTGGAAAGAAACATTTCAACTGCCACCCAAATTAGTGTGAAATCCAGTGAAGGAGAAGAGTTGCTAAGATGAGAAGTAGTGGGGAGGGATGGTAGAGGGACAACAAGAGCGTAAGGAATCTGCAAGAAAGTGTCCAAGGAAAAGGTAGCCTCAGCGGGGTGATCACGTCTCATCATCTTGTCAGGTCGCACCGTCTCATGACACATCATGAATGCCGATAGGGGTGGTAGTAGACCTTGTCACATATTGTCATTGTCTTGTTTAATAAATAGCAGAAAGACATTTAGTCTCGTCAGAAGCAAATAATTACCGTCACATATAATATTGACCGTAAACATCGCATGTCCTCCATGAAGGTCAAGGAATGTCATCAAGGCATTACCTTTGAATAAGGAGTAAAGAGTGAAAGCACTTCACACTATAATAAAGGACAACACAACACAAGGATATGGCAAGTGAGAGTAACAGGGGCCCTAATACAGATTCCGTAATGGGGCTCAGGAATGTACGGTAAATATGGTAACTTATTCCACTGTTCGTAAATGAAGATTGTGAATAAAATGACTTTAAAGATATCAATTAAATTATTGTATATAGGAGGCAATATTATAGTAGTTATATTCTTGTACATAGGGTAAAGTATTATAGTAGTTATATTCTTGTACCAAGGGGGCAGTATTATAGTAGTTATATTCTTGTACATAGGGGGCAGTATTATAGTAGTTATATTCTTGTACATAGGGGGCAGTATTATAGTAGTTATATTCTTGTACATAGGGGCAGTATTATAGTAGTTATATTCTTGTATATGTGGGGCAGTATTATAGTAGTTATATTTTTGTACACAGGATGCGGTATTATAGTAGTTATATTCTTGTACATAGGAGGCAGTAATATAGTAGTTATATTCTTGTACATAGGGGCAGTATTATAGTAGTTACATTCTTGTACATAGAGGCAGTATTATAGTAGTTATATTCTTGTACATAGGGACAGTATTATAGTAGTTATATTCTTGTACATAGAGGCAGTATTATACTAATTAAATTTGTGTACATAGGGGCAGTATTATAGTAGTTATATTCTTGTACATAGGGGCAGTATTATAGTAGTTATATTCTTGTACATAGAGGCAGTATTATAGTAATTAAATTCGTGTACATAGGGGCAGTATTATAGCAGTTATATTCTTATACATAGGGGCAGTATTATAGTAATTATATTCTTGTACATAGGGGACAGTATTATAGTAGTTATATACTTGTACATAGGGGCAGTATTATAGTAGTTATATTCTTGTACATAGGGGACAGTATTATAGTAGTTATATACTTGTACATAGGGGAAGTATTATAATAGTTATATTATTGTTCATAGGGGTAGTATTAAAGTAGTTATATTCCTGTACATAGCGGGCAGTATTATAGTAGCTATATTCTTATACTTTGGGGGCAGTATTATAGTAGTATATTATTATACATAGGGGCAGTATTATAGTAGTTATATTCTTGTACATAGGGGACAGTATTATAGTAGTTATATTCTTGTACATAGGGGCAGTATTATAGTAGTTATATTCTTTCGTATATAGGTAACATTATTAGAATAGTTATATATTTGTACATTCTGTGTTCTGTACTTCCCCTTAGCTGGTGACATGCTGTGACCACTGTTGCCGACCATTGATTATGTGGCTAGATTATAAATGATCAGCTAAATGTGAGTACAGCTGGAGAATGAGATCAGTAAGGTGAGAATGACTTCTTTCATATTTTGCACATTTTAAGCTGTTTTTAGATTTGCTCAGTGATCCAACAACAAACAATAATTTGTTCCTACGTCGGCTGATTGCATCTTTAATGATAATTAAAAACTCATTGTTTGTCGGCAGCACATTCCCTCATGTGAACAGGCGATGTGATGACGATAATAGTGTAAACTGTAGGGAAGGGGGGAATGAATTCTCGCTTGAAAAAAATCTGAAGAGAATTGTAACATGTAAATAAATGTAAATGAGCGACTATCGACTTGCTGTATCGCCCATTGGTGCTCATTATGGACGATTTATCTGTCTGTATAGAAGGACTCTTACTGCATCATCAATGTTAAAATTAACAGGTATAGCAGACAAGACAACCATTCATTTGCACTGAGTTTTAATCTCTGCATCGTTGCCATTTTTTGGTTCTTATGTAACAGCACTTAGACACATTGAAGGCGACAGCGAGTGGGGACGTTGCTCTATAGAGCGTAGGATGACTTTCATCCTGCATCAGGAATCCCAGGGGATCTGGGGATCTGCTAAGTAGAGTCTACGAAGGGTGTCATTTTTAGCTTTTGGTTATGAGATAGAAAAATTTCTTGAGCTGAGGCAGCTTTAAGGCCAGAAATATGACTTGTCATGTGAAGTCAGGTCCCACTGAGTTTTATATACATCTTCCCATTCATCTTAATTGTCTCAATGTTTCAATATTTTGCACATTTCACAGACCAAAAAAAAATGAGTAAGTAGAAATGTGATCATAGAAAGAGAGTTGACTCCCACTGTGTCCACCAAAATTTTCTTGGGAATCTTAGCTCCCCCATTATCTCCATGAATTTGAGAATGGGGGGATGGTTTCTCCTTGTGGAAAGTGACATACTGGCCCTGGCATGCCAATGTAAGGAGGCTTATTCGCCGTGCAATGCTCCTCTGGGAAAGTAAATATGCAAATATGCTCTTCCTTTCTGAAGAGGCAATTTGCATAGTATGTGGGGGGGGGAGTGTGGCACCGCTGAGGGTTCGACCGCCACAGGGATGCTGCACTTCTCTAATGGAGTGTAGTGTTCCTCCTTTGAGGTAAGAACAGTGCGATGGTCAGGACCCTTCCTTCACATCCAACACCACATTTCTCCACCAGAGGGAGTTAGAATGCACTAGGTGCTGCCCTCCTGGTTACAGGGAGACTGGGGAACCAAGAGTTAGGGGAACCATTTAGTGGGTGAGGGTGGAGGACTCACATTTCAGTGACACTTAAAATTTCATATTTAATAAAAAGCCATTTTGGTTTTTGGTCTTTTGATCGTTATTTTATCGTGATCCTCCTCCCTGAATGTGGATCCTGTGTGGGCCTGCAGAGGACGGAGACACGGCCCTCGTACCTCAGCCTTGGGTCGAGGGGCAGGTTGCAGATAATGGATGTCTCAACCCGGTCAAGGACCATGACCAAGAAGGCCCGGAGCTTAAGAGTGTAGCTCCACAGCAAATGGATCCCAGGGAGGATGCAGACGGAGCGGTATACGCCACCTGTCCTCGCCAACCTGATCTATTCAGAGGGAGTCCGGCTGCAAGAGGGGTACCGGCCCCCGAGACCCGACCTTGCTACTCCACGTCCTGGTCGGGAAAGCCCGGTAGGCCCTGAGGATCCCACCGGGTATCGGAAGGAGAAGAGCTGCCACCCGTGCCCTTTTTCTGAGAGGAGTTCAGAGGGAGACCCGGTCTATCTACACACACAGACAGGAAAGGATACGGTCTGTAGTTTAGGAACACTCTGGTGCGGGGTCCTGATCTAATGCTGGACTTACTTGGAGGTTGTCGGACCCCCGTTCCTGGTGACCACAGAACTCCGCGGGGAGCAGGGAGTCGCCTTCCTTATGCCATCTCTTATGTGAGTAAAGCCTTGGAAGTTCACCCCTATGGCCTCCGGACTCTTTATTCTGCGCTACACCGCATTACGCAGCACCCGGTCTCCTTTACTACTACTACCCCCTCCATCCTGTCTCTCTGCCCTGAGGCCTTGCTCCGCCTGTGGGGAGTAGTAACAACGACGGCCGCCATACCACCATGCCTCAGCGGACTGCAGCGGCGCTGGTGGCCTCTCACAAGGTGCCACAGGTGGCGTAGTCGTAATCAGCCACTCAATCCGGATAAGCCCACACCATCCTTTTTGAATTGTGACGGCCCTGAGCACGGAGCGGGCTCGGGCCACGGCTGCACCCCATCTCTCCATCACAGGACCCGACTCCGAGTCCCCCATCTCCCAGGGTAAATGAAAAGGGCTTCCGAGAAGAGGCGTCACAGAAGCAATCTATAATTCTCAGACATTGCTGAATTCTGGCCAAGATTTGCCTTTCTCTACAAGTTAGTTGCCCATACACTTTATCTGTCAGAGGAATACTTTTATAGCTATCCGCTCTCTCTTCTGACTCTCCCATACAAAGGAATGTTGGGTTCGAGTGTTCATGTGATCTTTGGGAAGAGCAGATGTGATTGATACATCTAGTAGTTTATTTTTTCGGAGACCAAAATTATTGAATATTTGAATCTAAACTGTCTGGACCTTATCTCTCCCAACATCATGTATCATGGCTTTGGGGTGTCCCCATGTACTTCAGATGGTCAGCTTATCTGCCGAAATGAGTGGTTTCGCCTGACTTTAATCAAATTATCAAGAAATAAGATTCAATTTACTAAGGGCCACAAGAGGAGCCCTGTTTAAGAAAGGTTGATCAATACACACTTTGGATTAATTATGACTTAAGGTGCTCATAGATATTGGTTTAAAGGTGAAAAAATGGATGATTTCCACCAAAATGATTGTACAATGGGTGCAATTTAACAATGAACAATTGTTTCACCCCACAAATGACCTACCGCCATTAATTTTTTTGACTCATAGTTGGATGAAAGATGTTTTGTTATTATGAAAGATTTTCTCAGTCCACAAATGAAAGGTGTTACTCCTTTTTTCTGGGTCCTGTCCCGGACACTGCATCCCCCTCATGCCTTGGCTGATACCTCTGCTCTTCTGCATGTTGGATTGTGATACCACTTGCTCAGGCCTTATAAGTTGACTGTTCTTCAGGTATTTGTTGTCCATACCACTACTATACTGCCTCTTAGTTTTTCAGACTTTACTTACCAACTGTAGCTGGTTTTGTTATAGTTTGATAAACTTGCCTTAAAGCATCAGACACCAACATTACCAGGGGTCCATAGTAGAGCATAGAATTTTTTACTATTCTACTGCCCCCTGATAAATAATTGCAATATGTATCAGACACCAAGCTCTACCTTGTACTCAGTCACAAACCCATCTCTGCTATGTCGAAGTGTAACCCCACATTATGGCTGTACCAGTTCTGTGATGGACTCTGTGACAAATCCAGCTCTGCCACATTGTTGGGTAACCCTGTCTAATCACTGTACCATCTCTGTCTTTGACTCTGCGACCAACACAGCTCTGCCAAATTGCATGGTAACCTTCGCTTCTCGTAGTACCAGCTTTGCTTTGGACTCTGTCACAAACTAAGCCTTGCCACATTGCTGGCTAATCCTGCTTTATAGCTGAGTCTGCACTGTCTTGGTCACAAACAAAACTTTCTTTTAAAAAGGTTGGATAACCTGGCATTTTTTCTATGCCAGGTCTATTTGGGACTCAGCTTTACAAACTCAGCTCTGTCATATCTATGAATTAACTCTGCTATCCATTTGACTAATTCTGCTGCTGAACATACTGTGTTGCTCATATAAGACTGCTTCACTATTTTTTCATTGCTAAGTTGACTCTGCTACTATGCTGTCCTATTCTTCTTCACCAGCTGAAGTGTCTTCACTCTAGTACACCAGCTATCGTTCAGCTACACTAGCCTCTGCTCCAACTGGCTCACTCTCGGGAAGCAACGCCATCTGTCCATGCTGTAGAAGATCTGCTCTTCTGGACCAAATACTTTTGAAGGTCCACCTCACCAGGTGAGACATAACACCCAAAAAGACTTTTTATCCTTCGCCTGGTGCCTTGAAAATGTATGGCCAGGTTGGACCACTGTAGTGGCCAATGAAGCTACATTAGTGAAACTATTGATCACCAGGCAATTGATCATCCAACAGTTATTCAACCATCAACCAATGTCTGTCCAGTATCATGGCCACCTTTAGGCTTTTTTATTCCTATTTTAGGGTAATTAACCCTCCGTCACATACAATAGGCCTGACAGGCACATCTCTTTTACTTTCATTTCTCCTTCCTCACCAGATTGTGAGGAAATCCCCTCCCTCCAGGTAGTCTCCTGTCTCTAGCAGCTCTGTGAAACCTCATACCACAGTTGGATTGCAGAGCTTCAGGAGGACAGATATAACTGCGCTAATCTCTCAGGCTCATTGTATGTGAACACGTCACACTCAATAAGGTTGGTATTTTATGTTTTTATTCATCACAATTGTTTATTTAGCTTGTTTTATGAATGTATAGCACAAAGTGTGAGGATATTTCATAGCAATAAGGCAGATTAAAAAAGAAAGTGTGCTGCTCAGGCATATACAGTAGTTCCCTAACACATATTCCTTCTCTTGCTTCAGATTATCTGCGGAAATGGAGAGGAAAATGTACAATTTATCAAAAAACCTTGATGTTGAGGAAGTAACAAACATGCTGTTAGATGATACAGACCACACACTGAATGAGGATTTAGGAGAGGAAAGTGAGATTGATTCTCATGATGAGGTGGAAGTATGTGAAGTGGATTCTGAAACAGAGCAAGATGGTGACAGTGATGAGGATGAAGATGTAGAATCTTATTATATGGGAAAATATAAAAAAAACCAATGGAACAAGAAGCCACTCCAGAAAAAACATAGGGAACCTCAAAACATTATTACTCACCTTCCTGCAGTTATAGGAACTGCAAGTAATGCAAAAACTGCAGTTGAATGCTGGAATAGTTTATTCAAAGATGACATTCTGGACTCTATTGTCACATATACCAACCAATATATAGACATTATAAAGGACAAGTTCATCTGCAACAGAACCATCAAGGCCACAGATGAAATAGAACTGCGTGCTTTTTTTGGATTATTATACCTTGCAGGAGCTTATAGGGCAAATAGACAAAGTTTGGAGGAACTTTGGAGTAAAGATGGGGATGGAGTTGAAAAATTTGGCCTTGTTATGTCCATAAACAGATTCAAGCTTCTAATTCGTTGCCTTCGGTTTGACGACAGAACTACCCGAACTGAACGTAAAACACATGACCGACTTGCTCCAATTCGTGATATATTCCAAAAATTTGTTGAAAACTGTAAAAGAAGCTATTGCCCTGGGGAGAATCTCACTATTGACGAAATGCTCCCTGGTTTTCGTGGTAAATGTGCCTTTCGTCAATATATTCCATCAAAGCCTAACAAATATGGAATAAAAATGTATGCCCTTGTTGATGCCAGTAAGACCTACACTTACAACCTGGAAGTTTATGCAGGAAAACAACCAGAAGGTCCTTACTGTGTCAGCAACAAACCCAGTGATGTTGTAAAAAGACTGGCTGAGCCCTTATTTGGATCGGGTCGCAATATAACAGCTGACAATTGGTTTTCAAATTGTGATCTGATTGATTATCTGAAAATGCAGAAGCTTTCATATGTCGGAACTGTAAGAAAAAATAAAAAAGAATTGCCTACACAGTTTGTAAGTGTGAAAGGGAGACAACAGTACAGCAGTATGTTTGCATTCCATAATGGACCACAAGCAAAAAAAATTGTACTTCTTCTATCAACACTTCATGATGATGATGCCATCGATCCTGGGACTGAGGCACAAAAAAACCCGGAGATAATTACATTTTATAATGCAACCAAAGGGGGTGTTGATACAGCTGATCAGATGTGCTCAACTTTCAACGTCAGCAGAAACACCAAACGCTGGCCAATGGTCATATTTTTTGCTATGTTGAATTTGGGTGGTATAAATTCACAAGTCATTTACCTTGAAAACAAGCTTGAACCACTCCATAGACGATTTCTATCTGAAAAAATTGGCCCATGAACTAGTGCTTGGAGAGCTACGCAGGAGAAGTATGAAAACAATCGGTATCCCCTCTCGCCTTCAAGTTCAGCTCAAAAGATTCCGCCCAGAAGATGATAGTGAAAATTCACCACCTGCACCACCTCCCAAAAGAAGAAGATGCACCACCTGCACCACGGAAAGCGGAATCAGAAGGCTTTCTAATTATGAATGTCACAAATGTCATAATGCAATCTGCTTGACACATGCAAAAATGATGTGTAATTCTTGCTCTTTGCTCTGCAAGTGTAATTTTTCTGGGGAAACTTCAGGATCTAATTCTGATTGAATATGTGTTTAATAGTACTTAAGGTACCTTAAAATTAAGTTTTGTTTCCATAAATTTTCTTTGTAGAGTTTTTTGACAGAGTCGAACTGGGGACTATTTGGCGGGAGTTTTGAAATGTTTGTATTTCAGAGTTATTAGTTTTATGTTAAGTAAATGGTTTTTTTTTGCACCTGATTATGTGTAGTCTCTTTTATTACATCCCTATGAAGGTCACTGATCACTTTTAGAGCACTGAAATTGCAATCATTAGATATTATAGGTATTTTTCTAGCCTGCGCCTGACAGTCACATTGTATGTGAACTCGTTAGAACCGATATTGTATGTGATGGAGGGTTAAAGGCAGTAGATGACTCAACCCGACACCTGTTCCCTTCTTTCTTTCTCTGTATCTCAGAGCTTCCGTTCCCTCCTCCTCGCTGTTCTTTCATACCTGCACTTCTGTCTTGATGAGATGTGTGTGAAGTGTTCTGTTTGTGTTCCCCCATGTGGTTTGTATCTGGTGTTGCCTAGGTTATGGGATAAAGAACGTAGTTATGAGAATTGTCTCTTTGTAGCCTCTTCTGATTAATGTAGCCTGCGTCTCATCATCGTTAGGACACGGCGGCTTAGACACCCTTGTTGGTAATCATTGCTATTGTCTGCACTACATAAAGAGCTAGAAAAGACCCAGCAGCAGATACTTTACCTCATCAATTAGCGAGGACCTTGAGCAATTAAATGTCTTGTTTAACCTCCATGGAATAAAAAAAAATCCACCAGTCAAATATACTATGAATATGATAATGGTACGGGAGGATGTGCACTAAAAGTGAACGATTGAAGATTTATGTCACGGCTTTATCATAAATTCAAAAGGAACTGAAATAATATGGACTCAATCATTAAGACATCTATTACAAATCTCCGAAAATGGGACATTACCTCAAAGGGGAAGAACTGAGCTATACAATGCTATTACACTACAACTCCCAACAAGATTTTCACACGATATTATCATATGCTGTATACAGGACACTACTCCTCCCAACATGGCCTAGACACTGGACCTGACTATAAGGGCTCATACCCATATGTGAAAAAAAAAAGTTCCGATATCTGGACCGAAAAAACGGACGAGCGTCATGCGAGTGTCATGCAAGTGGCATGCGATTTTCTCACCTAGCATCCGTATGCAATCCGATTGCAATGCGATTTTAATTATCTATCTAGGCTATTTACATATAGTTTGGAAATATTCTTCACTACATATCTAAATATGTATATTTGTATATATACACTGTGTTCCAAATTATTATGCAAATAATATTTTCTCAGATTTTCCCAAATTACCTATATGAATTGCAGTCATTGTAATTTTCCAGTCAAATAACTATTAGAGTACAATTGAAAGGTTTTTGTACAAACTGCCTATGATAACAGTATATTTTTTAAAAAATAAAACACTCAAACTGCACTCAAAATGCATGTTCCAAATTATTATGCACAGCAGAGTTTTCAACCTTTTCGTTTTAATAAAGAACAAAAAAATGGTCATTTTTGAAATTATAAGCATTAGCAGGTTATTACAAACTGAAATCAAACAGTTTTCAACTCAAAACTTTATTCTAGGTGATGTTACATTTGCACATAGGACCCCTTGTTCGAAAGGAGCTTCTGAACTCTCTCGTCCATTGAATTTGTCAGGTTTTGGATGGTTTCTGCTTCAATTGTTTTGCATGAGGACAGAATACCCTCCCAGAGCTGTTGCTTAGATGTGAACTTCCTCCCGCCATCATAGACACTCCTTTTGATGATGCTCCAGAGGTTCTCAATGGGGTTGAGGTCAGGGGAGCATGGGGGCCACATCATAAGTTTGTCCCCTTTATGCCCACAGCAGCCAGAGATGCAGATGTGTTATGTGCAGCATGAGACGGGGCATTATCATGCATGAAAATTATCTTGCTGTGGAATGCACGGTTCTTCTTCTTGAACCATGGCAGGAAGTGCTGTTTGAGAAACTCAACATACATTATGGAGTTCATCTTTACCCCTTCAGGGATCCTAAAAGGGCTGACAATCTCTCTCCCCATGATTCCAGCCCAAAACATTACTCCGCCTCCTCCTTGTTGGCGCCATAGCCGTGTTTGCATTGGGTGTCCATCAACCAGCCATCCTAAACTCCATCCATCTGGACCATCGAGATAATTTCATGCATGATAATGCCCCGTCTCATGCTGCACACAACACATCTGCATCTCTGGCTGCTATGGGCATAAAAGGGGACAAACTTATGGTGTGGCACCCTTGCTCCCCTGACCTCAACCCCATTGAGAACCTCTGGAGCATCATCAAAAGGAGTGTCTATGATGGCGGGAGGCAGTTCACATCTAAGCAACAGCTCTGGGAGGGTATTCTGTCCTCATGCAAAACAATTGAAGCAGAAACCATCCAAAACCTGACAAATTCAATGAATGAGAGAGTTCAGAAGCTCCTTTAGAACAAGGGGTCCTATGTGCAAATGTAACATCACCTAGAATAAAGTTTTGAGTTGAAAATTGTTTGATTTCAGTTTGTAATAACCTGCTAATGCTTATAAGTTCAAAAATGACAATTTTTTTCCCACCCACTGAGACCCCTTTCTTGGACCCCCATAAAATATGATGCCAACAAAAGTAAGTGCCCCCTAAACACAGTATGAAATCTCCACAGTGAATTCTCCAAAGTACTCTTTGCATGCACACTATGATGCCCCAATACGGTATGATGTCTCCACAGTTCACCCACATACATTGTGATGCCCCCATTAACACCAAGACAGTATAATCACCCCCACAGCACCCCATACAGTATAATGGCCCCCACATCACCCACATACAGTATGAGACCCCCAAGCCCTCCACATGATATGATGACCCTCACACAGCCCTCCACATAGTAAGATGACCCCCACACAGCCCTCCAGACAGAAAAATAACCCTCATACAGTATTTTGGTCCCTGCACAGCGCTTCACACAGTAAAATGGCCCCACATAGCCCTCACACAGCACCCCCCACACACAGTGTGATGGCCTCAAATCCTACTACTCATCTCTCTTGTACCCCGCTGCTCCGGTCACTGCAGAGTAAAGTTCTGAAGCTCCGCACAGCTGGCGCAATGTAGTGACGAAGAGAGCATGTCTGCGCTGAGACTCAGAGCTAAGACGCACACAGTGAATGATGGAACAGGCAGCAGACGGCTCCCCATGTGTGACGCCGAGCTGGGAACCCAGTGCCGGCACTGGACTCCCCCCAACTCATGGACCTTTTAGCAACTGTGTTGTCTACCACTATTAGCAGTATTCCACTGACTACTGAATTTTACCATATTACTCTAAGCAAAGAACACTACAACTCCCAAAAAAACCTGACCACTGGATATGACCATAACACACTATACATAGAACACTACAACTGCCAACAAGACCAATGGATATAAATATAATACAATTCTATTACACACAGAGCACTACAACCCCTATCATGCCCTTAACACAACTCTATATCACGCTATACATAGATCTTGTTGCTGTAGGAACCTCGGTTGACAAACTTCTCCTGACAACTGAGCAGCTGAAACAGCTCCATTTCTCCTTGTTTCCAGTCAGATGTAGTTCTTTGTTGAGGCCTTATCGTGACCTTGTGCAGAAGTGACACTTTCAAGAACGGAGATGCTGCATGGAAGTGACTTGGAGCAGTTGACCTCTTACGCGTGCGCAGTCTCCCGTCAGGGGTGTGAGGGAGTCGGGCAGAGAGTGTTCCCTCCGGGGCCGCACGTCAGCTCCGCTCAGCCTCACAGCCGTCTCCGGCCGTCTGTGATCATCACTTAGTGATTAGCCATGTTGATGAGCGTACGGTGGAACGTGTCCAAGCTGAGGCCCGCCACACTAATCTCCTCATTACCAGGGGTCCACAATAAAGCACAGAGCTTTAAACTATTCTACTGCCCCCTGATAAATAATTGAAATATGTTTTATATGCCTGAAAGGACCGGTTTATAAAAAAGTACAGCAGAATAGACGTTACTATCACCACCGATGCGGATGGAAATGTTTATGGTAGATGATATTTTAGATAAATTTGAGGATCTGGGGGCAGTAAGTGTTCTGATTCTTTGGGATTAATAGCAGCCCCATCCGCATCAAGGGTAACTTTTTGGACTTTGGGCACTAATGACAATAGACACCATAGACCTCCATTGGTTTTGTGGGGTACCCCGTCCTTCTTATTGCCCACACAATATTTTTCACAACCCCTTTAAGATGTCTGTTTCATTCTCAGTTTCCCTAGAAGATAATAAGTATCTGAGGTAGCAGCACATTGACTTGAAGCCCTATGTGAGCACTCATGTAATACACCCAGGCGTCCCATCTGCTGTGATATTATGGGGGGCATGTGGATATTGTTTGTGTGGCGCTCTCTCGTACTGACGTGTCTGGACATAGTGATAGAAGCACTCAGCGTCCTGTCGACGGTACGAGACTCTGCATTTTGATTTCTTATCTGAAGATTTATTTTCTTGCCGCTGTTGCACCTGAGACAATTCGAGAGCCTGGTGACCTTCAAAGCTAGGCTGATGGATTCAAGAAATTACAAATGGCACCACAAATGGAAATGGAATATTTAACCCTACCGTGAACATCCAAAAATAATGATGATACATAGCAACAGATGAGCTATGCTCGCCTGTACTCCACCACAGGGTGGCACTGCCAGGTGCTCATGGCATCTGTCAGTCAGTGGCATAGTACCCATCTATGGTCACCCCAATGGCTAAGTTTGATTTTTGATTGGATTTTAATTTTTTGTTTCAATGTTCAGTGCTGTGTTGCTTCCACCTTTATCATGGGGGTCTGCTGCATCCTGTAAGTGCACCTCCTTTGTGACCTGTGTTGGTAAACATGGCTGTTTTTTTTCTACAATGTTTTATGTACCCACTTTTTTTTGTCTGACTGAGCCTCAATGGGTAGGAGAAATTTGTAATTTTACTTTTTTTTTTCTTTGCATATGAGAAAAAATGTCACACTGATGGTAAAAATGTACAATAATCAGGACACGGGTGGAAAATCCTCCATTTTTTCTTATATACAGAAAAACCCAACAACTTTTAAATGAGTGAGGCTGAAAACAAAGTTGGGGTTCCATTTGGCCATAACTCAAATCCTCACCTCATCCTTTGGTATAAGAAGACCCAACATTTTAAGGGATTTTTACCATTAGGTTATCCTTTCACGATCTACTATTTGATAATGCTGCTGTCATGGACTTCTTACTAAACATTATACTCAAATGCTGGGTTGGCATATACGAGCAACGGTACTGATGGCATCTTTGGTTCTCAACATTTTTGCAGACCTGGCATTTCAAAATAATGCAAAAATACTGCATTTTATTATGTTGTTATGGATCCCATGTAGCATTATGCTCGGTCACACCATAAGATTGTCCAAAGGGCTGGTCTACTGAGTAGCTTATACATAGAGAGCGCTCTTTCAGAAGCCATAATAAAACAGGCCAACCAACTCCTAAAGGAAAAATCATCTCGACAAGAAAAACCATCATCCCAAGGTCAACAATTCCCACGTCTTTACCTTCCCTCCTAGAAGACACCATAGTACATAGCTCCTTGGCAAGTGGATATGTACCTGGCTATGGTCAGATAACCCATAAAACGATAGAAAGGTCCAACCAACCATTTCCATGAAACAAACAATTTCCACTTGTCCCCTGTTGCAGATTTCAGCTTTCAGCAGAATCCTCATCACTCAGACAGTGTGGGAGAATGAAGGGTTCTACTTGGGACATAAAGCAACTGTTATCTTCATCATCAAAGAAATGGAGGATGCAAGAAAGATCGAACAAAAAAAACCTGAGAGGTCATACAATACAGTTTCAAAGAATCGCACATATTAACAAACTCTAACAATTATCACCGCGCCATTTGCTGGCTGCTCAACTTTGTCCCACAGTCTAAAGCCTCATTCAGACGTCCGTTTTATTTGCGTTGTAGTGTTTTTCATAGAGAGCACTTTTACCTATAATAGTAAATTGGCCCGTTCACATGTCCGTGATTCTGTGCAGAATTATGTCCGATATTGATTCAAATGTTGGATCGAAATCGGCAATGCAAGTCTGTTGGTCGGTGAAAAAAATCGGACAGCATTCAGATGCCATCCGAGTGAGGTTCGATTTTCATGGACTGTTGCATAGGAGAAGGTGGAATACCCTTTTTTTTCAAATACTAGAAAAACTGATGAAAATTGGAGCAAACTATGGTGAAAATCACTAGCGAAACTCCTACGTGATAAAAACTGAAGTGTTAATCAGCTGTTGCTATCACTCCAACATCTCCTACCAGCCACTGTGGTAATAAAGCCTTGGCAAGTGGGTATATGGCCACTTTTTCTGTCCATTAGTGCGAGCTGTAGATTTTTTTTCCTATATGAGGCGGGTAATTCTGCATCCATGGCTCTGGCACCATGGCATAGGTTTCCCGTCAATGGTTGTATGGTCATTGTACTTGGGCCTTGAGGCTCCTGTGTCTTCTTGCCCGGCAGCACGTCTATAGCCATTATCTGTCTATTTATGAGGGTATCAGTGTTCAGTATGTCAGCTCGTATCTGTGTATTTGTCGGCTTGTCAGGGACGACGTTCACGCGCGTCTCGCTCTCCGCCTTTCTGAACATGTGTAAATGAGCTGATTTTAACCTTATTTCCCAGTATTAATCTGTCACACTGATATCGTGCTCCAGTTTTGCTGATGGGAAGATGGGACTTGCTAATAAGATGGGTCAGGCAGGACGTGCAATGGGACGGATCTCATCCTACTTCTGTCTGTCATCATCCATGTCCGCTGTCCTCATTAAATCAACTCATGTCTCTTCCTCATCCGCAGCCAGGCTGGATGGCAACGGGACGCTTTATTTTTGGAAGCGTCCAACAAATTACAAGAGCAGTGTGACAAGGGGCAGCAAGCAGCCCATTCATCAACGTCTGACTCCCCACTAACTAGAAGACTTTAATGGGACTAATTAATCCTCCCGTAATGTACAGCCGCTTCCACAGCATTTAACACCTATGTCCCGGCATCTTTATACACCATTCATCACACAGAAATATATCTGTCCAGCACAAGCACCTAATAATGGACAAACACCCCAGTGTTCAGATGAGAATTATGGTTCATAGACATAAATTACACGAATAAAGATATAATCGTCTATGAAAATAAATAAGGATGCAATTATACTGATAGCCAGCAGGTGGCGATGCAAGGGCTTAATCAAAGGGTATGTGCATACGTTAAGGATTTGCTGCAGAAAAATTTGCTGCAAACATTCGGCAAATACTGAAGTGTTAGCAGGAAAAACGCAGTATAATATACATGTGTTTTCTATGCGTTTTTGCATGCATTATTATGGGTGAAAACTGCAGAAAAAAAACGCTGAAAGAATGACATGCTGCAGATTTGCTGCAGATTTCTTGCTAATAAGCAATGTGTGCATGAGACTTCAGGAATCTCATTCACTTTGCTGCTACTAAGGAAATCCGTCTGGTTTTGTGACAAAACTGCAACGTGTGCACAGACCCTAAGTGTGATAGAATTTTACTGTACAGCAATTTATTAACTAATAAGGGTAGAATAAACCTACAATATACCAAGGTTATATTGCTTATTATATATTATACCGCGGCGTATTGCTTATGGGGTGCAAGGATTCGATCCATAGCTCTCTGGAAGGTTGCAGGGGTCCCCTGCAGTCCAAACGGCATCCGGACATACTGGAAGCATCCGTCCGGCGTAGAAAACACAGTCTTCACCTTGGCTCTGTGTGCCATCGGGATCTGTCAATATCCCTTCATCAAATCCAAGGTGGTTATGTACCTTGCTGGCCTAAGTCTCTGGCATGGGATATGCGCCGAACTTGGAGACCTCATTCAACTTCCGATAGTCGTTGCAGAACCTCCATTCACCATCGGGCTTTGGGACCAGGACAATTGGGCTCGACCAACCGCTCTTGGATTCCTCAATGACCCTGAGTTTCAACATACAAGCCACCTCTTTGGAGATCACCGCTCGTGGGGCCTCAGGTATCCGATATTGCTTCAAGTTCACCCGCACATGTGGCTCCGTCAGAGCTTCGTGTTCTGTGACCCTTGTGCAGCCCGTCAATTCCGAGAAGAGATCCCTGTTCTTCAGCAGCAACTCCCGACACTGATGTTTTTGGGCCTTCGTTAGCGTTTCCGCTATTGCGACTCCTCCCACGTCCTTCTGGCTTGCCCAGCAAGCATGGAGCTTCCACAGCCTCCCTGTCTTGCCACGGCTTGATGAGGTTGACGTGGTATATCTGGTACGGCTTATGTCGTCCCGGTTGATGAACCTTGTAGTTCACATCACCAAGCTTCTCCACCACCTCATACTTCCCTTGCCATTTGGCCAAGAACTTACTCTCCACCGTAGGAATTAGCATGAGGACTCGGTCTCCCAGATTGAATTGCCTCCCTCCGGCTGACCGGTTGTAGACCCTGGCCTGAGCTTCTTGTGCCTAGAGAAGATGTCCTTTCACGATGGGCATCACCTTCTGAATCCTGTGCTGCATCAGTGCAACGTGCTCGATGACGATTCTGTGGGGCGTGACTTCGGCTTCCCAGGTTTCCTTGGCTATATCCGGGAGACCTCACGGATGTTGGCCATACAGAAGTTCAAATGGCAAGAATCCCATAGATGCCTGTGGAACCTCTCGGATGGAGAACAACAGATACGGTAGGAGACAGTCCCAGTCTCTACCGTCCTTTTCTATGGCCTTCCTCAGCATACTCTTTAGCGCTTTATTAAACCTTTCCACCAGGCCATCTGTCTGAGGATGGTACACTGAAGTTCTCAGTTGGGAGATTTGCAGGACCTTGCATAACTCCCTCATCACCTTACTCATAAAAGGTGTTCCCAGGTCGGTCAGGATCTCCTTTGGTAAACCTGTCCGGGAGAAAACGTGGAATAATTCGCGAGCTATACTCTTTGCGGAGGAGTTTCTCAGGGGAATTACTTCCGGATAGCGTGTGGCATAGTCCAGGATGACCAAGATATATTGTTCCCCAACAGATTTAACCAGTGGAACGACCAAGTCCATGGCAATTCTCTGGAACGGCACTTCAATAATGGGCAATGGCACGAGGGGATTTCGAAAGTGAGAGGTGGGGGTGGTTAACTGGCACGTAGGGCAAGCCCTGCAATACTTTTAATATTTCCCGGTGACACCCAGGCCAATAGAACCTCTGCATAATCCATTCTTGTGTTTTTTCCACCCCTAGATGTCCCCCCAAGATATATGAATTGGCCATGTCCAACACCTTCCATCTATAGGGACCCGGCACTATTAACTGTTCCACCAGCTCTTCCCTTACTTTCGTGACCCGGTACAACAACTCCCCACTCATCATAAAATAGGGAAACCTTGTGTCAGCCCCCGGCTCCTGTGCAACCCCATTTATGACGGTGACATTATTGAAGGCTTCCTTCAGAATTAGGTCCCTATGATGGGCAGACCCAAAATTCTCACTGTTCACCCCTAACTCCGAAATGTCAGACTCAGCGGACACTACCTCCTCATCCACCACAAGGACACAAAAGGGAAACCTGTCTGACTCTGGGTGTGGTGATACCTCATCAGGGTTAACTGGTTTCCTATCTGAGCCAGTCAACCCGAAACCCTTCCCCCACAGATCTCAAATAAACAAAAGCCCCGGCCTATAATAATAGGGTGCAACAAGTTCTGAATGACGCCGACCTCGTGGGACTCAGTACCGTGGGCCGTTTCAATGTCCACTCTGGCCATAGGGTAGTCCTTAGCATCACCATGAATGCACCGTATGCTGACTTTTTTCCCCGGGATCAGTTGGAGAGGAAGGGTGGCCATAACAGGGGTCACCAGATTCCCGGAGTCTAGCAGTGCCATTACCTTCCGCCCGTTCACCTTCATGGGACATGCTTTAGGCCCCTCGCTGGGTGGACAGTTCACACTGCAGGCTAGATACGCATAATATGAACAATGGTGTCCTATGCTGCAGTCCATCGGCTCGGGGGTCAGGGGACAATGGGCGGCTATATGGCCTGGGTGGTGGCACCTCCAGCTAATGACATCACCGTTAGAGACCTTGGGAACCACCTCCCCCGCCCGTTTGAACCTTGGATGCCCCAACCCCTTTGGGCTTCAGCCCCCTGCTGGGACTCCCAGTATGGAGTGGGCTGCCTTCCCAAAGAGCCTTCAACCCCCTGGTATCTCTTACCAGTCCGACCAGTTCATCCGCATTCCAGGGATCCTCCTGGGCAACCCAAGTCTGTATGGGCCTCGGTAGAGAGTGCACAAGCCGGTCCATCACCACCCGCTCTACCATCTGCGCAGGCGTAGAGGACTCCGGCTGCAGCCACTTCTGGACCAGGTGCAACAGGTCAAACATTTGGGAGCGAGGTGGTTTGTCCCGGTGTTACGCCCAGCGGTGAACCTGTTGCGCCCTGATAGTCATTGTCACCTCCAAGCGTGCGAGAATCTCAGTTTTTAGCTTGCCATACTCTTTGGCGTCCTGCAAAGCTAAATCATAGTACGCCTTCAGAGGCTCTCCCGTCAAGTATGGCGCCAGTACCTATGCCCACTGCTCTGGCGAAAGTTTCTCCCTCTCGGCGACCCTTTCAAACACTGTCAGGAAGCCCTTAACGTCATCCCCCGGGGTCATTTTCTGCAAGGCCTGTCTTACCGCCTTCCGGACGTTGGTGTCATCAGCCGGACTTGGGGCTGGGGCGCTCGTCCTGCCCTGGATGGCGGTTGCCAGAACCTGCATCTGCTGCCGCTGTTCCTGCTGGTGCTGCTGGATCTGCTGTAACAACAGCATGTGATCTCCTGCTGCTGCGACTGGACCAAGTGTTTCAGCAGGTCCTCCATTTTGTGTGCCGATGCTTGCTGGCTTGCGACAGACTTGACCTAGAACATGCAGTCCTTCCTGTAGCAGTCACACGTCTGTGCTGGGAACGCTGCCCGCACATTTAACACCAATTGTGGGGATGGTACTCACTCAAGTGCGATGAGAGGCAAACAGGAGGCATGTTCCTTTTAAATGTCCATAGTGGTTTATTGGCTTCATAAACCGTCAAAAGCAAATGCAAACAAACAGCCTTTAGTGCAGACAAAAACAACGAAAACAGTCCTTTTAGCTTAGTCTCTAGTTAGCCAGCGCTGTGGTCACACAGGCTGGTAGGCATCCAGTACACGGCCCAGTCTGGAGACAATCACACACAGGAATCCTTCTCCCTCCAGACACACAGACCATGTGCAAAACAACACCCTCCATCAAATAGGCTGTTAATCACACCCAAAGGTGAGATATGTGGGTAGCAAGACCCGCTCATCTCTCAAACTACCCGGAACCCGGTCCCAGGAGCACCAATTAGTCCTCTTAGTGTGTGCGTGCTCTAGAGAAAATACCCCGGGTTACATCACAGAGACCAGCCATCTCTGTGATACATACCTCCCATCGACTACGCGACCATTACCCACCTTACAAAGTATATAACAACTATAATACTGCCCCCTAAGTACAAGAAAATAACTACTATAATACTGCCCCCTATGTACAAGAAAATAACTACTATAATACTGCCCCCTATGTACAAGAATATAACTACTATAATACTGCCCCTATGTAAAAGAATATAACTACTATAATACTGCCCCTATGTAAAAGAATATACTGTAACTACTATAATACTGCCCCCTATGTACAAGAATATATCTACTATAATACTGCCCCTGTGCACAAGAATATAACTACTATAATACTTCCCCTATGTACAAGAATATCATTACTATAATACTGGGTCCTATGTACAGGAATATAACTACTATAATACTGCCCCCTATGTACAAGAATATATCTACTATAATACTGCCCCTGTGCACAAGAATATCTATAATATAATGGGAGATACCTCCTTCTGTCTGAAGCATTTATAGACTGTGCAAGCGCGAAACGCCTGCGCAGTCTGGCTCCAGACAGAAGAATGCATCGAGCCGTTACAGGTAAGAGGAGTGTATGGCGCCGGAGATTGCGGTATGCGTAGGCACTGATCGCATACCTCGATCTCCGGCGCCATACTTACATACTTACCTGACCGGGAGGAGTGTTGCCGCGGCGTCTCTGTTCGGGTCGGAGGCCGGGGGAGGACTGCGCCGTCGGAATCGACGCATGCGCATAGCGCTATCCGGCGCCATTTTACTGAAGACACATTTGCAGTGTGTTTTCAGCAAAATGGCGCCGGACAGCGCGGTATGGGCACGCACGTACTCCGGCACCACACTCCTTCCCCGGCCGCCGACAGAATGGGACGCAGCGCACAGGGAAGACAAGTGAGTATAAGTGTTTATTTTTTTGTATGTGCAGCGTGATAGCGATGAGGGATGGGGTACCATGCATACCAGGATAGGGATGAGGGGGTGCCATGCATACCAGGATAGGGATGAGGGGCCACCATGCATACCAGGATACGGATTAGGATTAGGGGGTATCATGCATACCAGGATGAGGGATGGGGTACCATGCATACCAGGATAGGGATGAGGGGTGCCATGCATACCAGGATAGGGATGAGGGGGTACCATGCATACCAGAATACGGATTAGTGGCCATGAATACCAGGATACGGATGAAGGGGTACCATGCATACCAGGATAGGGATGAGCGGTGCCATGCATACCTGGATTGGGATGAGGGGGTACCATGCATACCAGGATAAGGGATGGGGTACCATGCATACCAGTAATGGGGATGAGGGGGTACCATGCATACCAGGATACGGATGAGGGGGTACCATGCATACCAGGATAAGGATGAGGGGTGCCATGCATACCAGGATTGGGATGGGGGCTGGCATGCATAGCAGGATAGGGATGAGGGGTGTCATGCATACCAGGATTGGGATGAGGGGGTACCATGCATACCAGGATTGGGGATGAGGAGTGCCATGCATACCAGGATTGGGATGAGGGGTGCCATGCATACCAGGATTGGGATAAGGGGTGACATGCATACCAGGATTGGGGATGAGGGGTGTCATGCATAATAGGATTGGGGATGAGGGGTGCCATACATACCAGGATAGGGATGAGGGTGCCATACATACCAGAATAGGGATGAGGGGTGCCATGCATACCAGGATAGGATGGGGGCAGCACATAACAAGATGGAGGAACAGGATTGGGCAGCACAAATACCAGGATGGGGGCAGCACAAATACCAGGATGGGGGGAGCACAAATACCAGGATGGGGGCAGCACAAATACCAGGATGGGGGAGTAGGATGGGGACAGAACATAACAGGATGAGGGCAGCACATAACAATATGGGGGCAGCACATAACAAGATGGAGACATCACATAACAGGATGGGGGCAGCACATAACAGGATGGGAGACCATATACCAATAAAAATGCTCGCCACCCGGGAGTAGAACGGGTTCAATAGCTAGTAACTATTATCATACTGCTCCCTATGTACATGAATATTACTACTATAATACTGCCCCTCTGTTTACAAGAATATAGCTACTAGAATACTGTCCCCTATGTACAAGTATATAACTACTATAATACTACCCCCTACACACGTGGTCAAAATTGTTGGTACCCCTAGTTTAATGAAAGAAATTCCCACAATGGTCACAGTAATAACTTGAATCTGACAAAAGTAATAATAAATTAAAAATATATGAAAATGAACAAATGAAAGTCAGACATTGCTTTTCAGCCCTGCTTCCACAGAATTTAAAAAAAAATTAAACTCATGAAATAGGTCTGGACAGAAATGATGGTGCCCCTGAAAATAATGTGACAAAAGGGACATGTTTAATCAAGTTGTGTCCACTAATTCGCATCACAGGTGTCTACAATCTTGTAATCAGTCTGTGGGCCTGTATATAGGGCTATAGATACTCACTGTGCTGTTTGGCGACATGGTGTGAACCACAGTCAACATGGACCAGAGGAAGAAAAGGAAAGGGTTATCTCAGGAGATTAGAAAGAAAATTATAGACAAGCATGTTAAAGGTAAAGGTTATGCGACCATCTCCAAGCAGCTTGATGTTCCTGTGACTACAGTTGCACATATTATTCAGAAATTTAAGATCCATGGGACTGTAGCCAACCTCCCTGGACGTGGCCGCAGGAGGAAAATTGATGACAAATCAAAGAGACGGATAATACGAATCCTAACAAAAGAGCCCAGGATAACTTCTAAAGAGATTAAAAGTGAACTTCAAGCTCAAGGAACATCAGTGTCAGACCGCACCATCCGTCATTATTTGATCCAAAGTGGACTTCATGGGAGACGACCAAGGAGAGCACCATTGTTGAAAAAAAAATCATAAAAAAGCCAGACTGGAATTTGGCAAACTACATGTTGACAAGCCACAAAGCTTCTGGGAGAATATCCTATGGACAAATGAGACAAAAATGGAAGTTTTTGGCAAGGCACATCAGCTCTATGTTCACAGACAGAAAAATGAAGCATATCAAGAAAAGAACACTGTCCCTACTGTGAAACATGGAGGAGGCTATGTTATGTTCTGAGGCTGCTTTGCTGCATCTGGCACAGGGTGTCTTGAATCCGTGCAGGGTACAATGAAATCTCAAGACTATCAAGGGATTCTAGAGAGAAATGTGCTGCCCAGTGTCAGGAAGCTTGATCTCAGTCGCAGGTCATGGGTCTTGCAACAGGATAATGACCCAAAACACACAGCTAAAAACACCCAAGAATGGCTAAGAGGAAAACATTGGACTATTCTGAAGTGGCCTTCTATGAGCCCTGACCAAAATCCTATTGAGCATCTTTGGAAAGAGCTGAAACATGCCGTCTGGAAAAGGCAACCTTAAAACACAAGACAACTGGAGCAGTTTGCTCATGAGAAGTGGGCCAAAATACCTGTCGAGAGGTTCAGAAGTCTCATTGACAGTTACAGGAATCGTTTGATTGCAGTGATTGCCTCAAAAGGTTGTTCAACAATATATTAAGTTAATAGTACCATCATTTCTGTCCAGGCCTATTTCATGAGATTAATTTTTTTTAAATTCTGTGGAAGCAGGGTTGAAAACCAATGTCTGACTTTCATTTGTTCATTTCCATAGATTTTTAATTTATTATTACTTTGGTCAGATTCAAATTATTTCTGTGACCATTGTGGGTTTTTCTTTCATTAAACGAGGGGTACCAACAATTTTGACCACGTGTGTATGTGTGGTGCCCCTGAGGGTTCCGTCGCCACAGAGGTATGGCATCCGTGGTGCCTCACTCTCTGGTAAGGAAAGGAGTGCAGCCCGGGACCCCAACACCTGCATCCAACACTGCACTGCTCCAGGCCGGCTGGAAGGGCAAGATGCACTGTGTTCAGCTGAGCCCTGACCCTGGCTGGAATGGGGGGAACCAAAGTGAGGGGGAACCAGTAGTGGGTGTGGGTGGAGGACGCAGACCAGGGGAGCACTTGAATAGTAGGTATATAAAGGGGAGCCATCTTAGTTAGTGAGGGAGTCGTTCAGTTCAGTCAGTGAGTAGTAAGGAGAGGAGTGGAGCAGAGTCTCTTCAGGAGCTCTGCTCCATAAGTGGGGCCTAGTAAGAGAGGCCCAGGAGGGGAGCAGAGGAGAAAGGCTCCGGTAACTGAAGGGATCCAAGGGTTTACGGTGAGTGCAGGACGGCACCTGTACGCCCGAATCTGCCAAGAGTCAGACGGATCAGGCCGCAAGAAGGGAACTGGTCCCTGGATTAGTCGTGTTACTTCAGGTCTCGACTAGAAAACCGGAGGCTTCTGACCTTTATGGTGCAGTCGCCACACTCGCATTCGATTGGCCAAGAAAGGTAGCCATTTAGGACCAGGGAGCTCTAGGTTGCCCTGAAGGATCCGAGGACACCATCTTGGGACTTAGTTTTTCTAGGTTGCCCTGAAGGATCCGAGGACACCATCTTGGGACTTCGTTTGTGAGGCGCAGGGCAGGAGGGAGAGACCCAGCGTGGAAAGTTGGCTGAGGAAAGGAACATATAGAAAGGGGGTCCCGATAAGTACTCTCGAATTGCCGGAGGGACTTCTGAACCCCTGCTTGTGCTTGGTGAACGCAGCGCAACGCGGGAAGCGGTATCCTGTACAGTGTACCTGAGGAATCTAAAAAGAACTGTGAGTAAAAATCGGATGACTGCACTCACTGTCTCTGTTGGTTATTGCCGCTGCGCCATCATCTCTCCTACACCACAACGCCCTGCATCCCATCTATCAACTCTGCCCCGGGGGGCCCGCTCCGCCTGTGGGGAGCAGAAACATCCCAGCTGCCATCCCATCACCCCCGGAGGTCTGCAGCAGCGCTTGTAATTATTACCATAAACCACAGGTGGCGTCACGAGACAAACTGTACACTAAAACCCCTTTTTCAAGAGAGACCCCAGAGTACGGGCCCGGGAGCCGACTGTCGTGACATCCTAAACAAGGTAAAAGGCCTGGGTACCGAGTCCCTTATATTCTCCTGGGCGAGACATATGTACAAGAATATAACTACTATAATACTGCCCCTATGTACAAGAATATAACTACTATAATACTGCCTCTATGTACAAGAATATAACTACTATAATACTGCATCCTATGTACAAGAATATAACTACTATAATACTGCCCCCTATGTACAAGAATATAACTACTATAATACTGCCCCTATGTACAAGAATATAACTACTATAATACTGCCCCCTATGTACAAGAATATAACTACTAGTTATATACTATACAAACATTTATGTAAACTGTATTAGCTATTAAAATTAGGAAAATGTTATACAATGTTCTTGATTTTTTGTGCAGGATGATAGTGGTTTTGATATATAGTATATGTTGTATTTTCCATGTTTATGCCTTATCATTTTTTCATCCTTTGTTCACGTGAGAATAAAGGTCTCTGGTGATTGGATGTAGCAACTGACTAAACAGATTACAGTCTCACAGGAACAGGCTTGGATTATTCTGACCAACATCAAAAGGTATTTGTAATTTCCCTGTACAGACGGCACAACACACAGAGCGTAGTGTCCAGGCCAGATCATCAGAGCACATCATCACACGGATCACAGACACAATGTCATCCGCTTCAAAGGGGATTTTCTTCACCACAAGTCAGTGGCCTTTGGCTTTTTTTTGCAGACGTGACTCCAATAAGGATTTGTTAGAAGATAATATAAAACACAGGTTGAATATTAAGCGACCAGCCCATGGATTGAAGGAGTTTCCCATTAGTGTTTTATGACATGTTCATAGTGTTTATATGTATCCATTTTCCATTTAAACAATAATTTACAGAACGCCTATTAATTTTAATAGAGAGGAATCAGCACATCCCTCTGGAGAGTCAAAACACCCAACAGCCTTATTGATCGCTCATTGAAACCCTTTTATGCTGCAAAGTTGTGCAGATAAACTGTCAATAAACCTGGTCCTAGTCTGATTAAAGTGTCAGAGACCAGATTTTACAGCAAACATAGATTTTTATTGATACAATATATAAACAATAACATGATGAGATAAAAAGCACCTCCAAACTGTGAGGGGTAGCATCTTAAATACAGTGCCAAAATATCATAGTAGCATGTAAAAGTACAGTATATATACCGCCATATAGTGCTATACTGCAAATAGTGAGAATATACAACTCTAACAAAGCAGATGCAAAGTAGTAAAAAAGATGGTAAGCATACCTAGAGGCTGGTCATATAACAGGCAACCATATAGTGCAGAGCCCCTCAATCCCCTACGCACGTTTCATCTATTCAGACTTCCTCAGGGGGTGTGGAGAGAGAGGAGAAGCATGTGGTTTTTATGTGTGGTGACCACCTATCAACTAGAGGGTGGGATGTCACGTGGCTAGAAAGAAATGAGCAGCAGCTGTTTGCGGCGCATGGATAACCCCCGCCGGCGCTTCCTGTAAATGGGACTTCCGGCTTCCGGCCTGTGGAGCGCACGCTACAGTATCCCCACGGTAACGTGCCGGCTTACTGCGCGTGCGCTCCCAATTGGCCGGACCGCCCTAAGTCCGAGGCACTCGGCGTAGGGTGCATGCGCTCTAGCTGACAAGAAGAAGAAAGCGACACCGAAGGTAAGAAGGAAGTGAAGATTCATGAGAAAATGTTGCAAAAGGTGATAAGTGCAAGTGATAATGTAGAGTGACTAGAGGAAGAATATAGATTACTAATAAATAGTGATGAAAAAATATATAAAAATATATAAAAAATTTATATATGCCTCATATTAAATAAATAGATAAAAAATCATGCATAATAGGCTATACTGAAAATATAAAATGGCCAAACTCAAGAGAATGAATACAGTGCTAAACATTAAAATATCATAACGAATAATAATAAATTATAAAAAGGTGTTGTGTACAATATACACCATATATCATAGTTGGTATAAAATGACCTCATACCAGCATAATATATCAGGCATCATACATTATATCCGCATATCATAAAAACCACAAATATGTATACACATATACCTTCTAATACCGTAAAGAGCATATATGAAGCCAACAGGAAAAAACTAGTGTGCAAAAGTGACAGTGCTTTGCTAATATTATATCTGGGTAAAGTGCCATGTATCAAAAAATATATTGACGTGAAGGGTTACGAATATATACTTTTAATATAAAAGCTCAAAAATGTAAGTGCATATTACTACCGTTATAGTAAGGTGCCATACTAAAAAGAAGTAAAAAGGAGATAGAATCACATCGTGCTGTTATTTTCAAAAGAAGAATACACGAACAAAATAAGAGTCATTATTGAACAGGATTATATAGGTATCAAATCTTCAAATCACTGTTTACGGAAATAAATCCACTGTTTAGGATTTATTTCCGTAAACAGTGATTTGAAGATTTGATACCTATATAATCCTGTTCAATAATGACAATAATAGTGGCCAGAGAGTTGAGACAATGGTCAAGAACAATGATGGTTGAATTGAGCCATAATGGTGGCCTAGAGCAAAGAAAGTGGCCTAGAGCATTAATGGTAGGCCACAGTGGCTTTTGTAGACTTCTGATTACCACAGCTCATATATCTTGTAAAGGGGAGAGATGAACGAAACCGAACTTAAAAGTACAGTTTAGTGTCTGGGGCAAAATACCGAACACTGACTTCTCCCATATGTCTGTTGCAATGTTTGGAGTTCCGGGAGGAGAGCGAGAGAGAGAGAAAATTAATTTTTCAGATCAACAGTTCGGCTCCCCATTGTTTTCAATGGGGTTCGGGTTCTGATTCAAGTTCGGGTACAGTTCTGGTACTCGAATCGAACTTTGGAATAAAGTTTGGGTCAGGTACCACTCCAGAACCCAAACTTCCACGGGTCCGCTCATCCCTTTAATTCAATAATGAGAAATGACACAGGGAAAAAGTATTGAACACACTTACTGAAATTTATTTAATCATTCGTACAAAGCCCTTTGTTGGTGATGACAGCTCCAAGATGCCATTTGTATGGAGAAACTAGTCACATGCATTGCTCAAGTCTGATTTTTGCCCATTCTTTCACACAAGCACTCTTCAAATCCTGAAGGTTCTGTTGGCTCCTTCTATAAACTCTGAGCTTTAGTCCCTTCCATAAATTTTCTATTGGATTCAGGCCTGGGCCATTTTAGCAGCCTTATTTTCTTTCTCTGAAACCAATTGAGAGTTTCCTTTTATTTGTATTTGGCATCATTGTCTTACTAAAATGTCCACCCTCATTTCATCTTCATCATCCTGGTAGATGGCAGCAGATTTTTATCAAGAATGACTCCGTACATTTGTCTATTCATCCTTCCTTCAGTTATATGAAGTTTGCCAGTGCCATATGCTGAAAAACAGCCTCGCACCATGATGTTTCCATCTCCAAACATCACTGCTGTTATGGTGTTCTTTGGGTGATATGCAGTGCCTTTTGGCCTCAAAACATATGTATTATGGCATCCAAAGAGTTCGATTTTGGTCTCATCTGACCACACTACATTTTCCCAGTCTTTCAGTGGCTGTCTAAATGTTGTTGAGCAAACTTTAAAAGCTCTAGTACATGTTTTTTGTTCAGCAATGGAGTCTTGCATGGTGAGTTTTCATGGTTACGACCATTGATATAGTGACAGTTAGTTAGCTAGGTGCTAGAGGTCATAACCATGGATATCTAAGGTCCTGCAATTGACGCGCCCCCTGGGCCTGTGCTGTGCAGGGGGATACCCGGAGCCGGATTGCTGGGGTTTGTAGTTCTCCGTGCCGGTGACCCGGTCCGTGCCCAGGGCGGTCAAACCAGTGGCAGTCTATAGGTAAGAACAATGTCCGACTACGCCACCCGTGGATTGTGGTCAGTGGGGACCGCCGCTGCGCTGCCGACCGCTGAGGCTGATGGTGTTTGCGCAGCCGCGTATGGGATAACTCCCCACGGGAGAAGTATTGCCTCAGGGCAGCTAAGGTGGATGATGGGAGTGATGGTGTGAGCGTCCCAGTAGTAATGGTGCTGGTGCGGCAAGGAATCACAGAGACATGTGGTGCAGTTCAGGATCTTTACTGATGGTATAAAGCAGACGCTCCCGGGAGTACTGGTTAGCAGTAGGGGCCTGGTCAGTCTGTGAGCAAGCTGGATCTCCCCTGGCCAGGTGGAGTTGTAGGCCTCCCCGACTATCTGCACTCTTTCTTGGCTACCTTGCTCTATGCGGGTAGAAGTAGCCCACGTCCCTGAGTATACCGTGTGGTGCTCACCCGTATGGCCGGTGACTTGGGGCCTTCCGTTAGCCTTCGCTTCACGATGGCGGTGCTGGTCCCTTGCTTGTGACCGTGCCTTCGGGTTTCTAAGGCCAGAGGACATGGAATCCCCTGCCGGTTGGATTCTGCTGCTGGACCTGGATGTCCCCACAGCCTCGGACTCCGTGTCCGGTATTAGTGTCTTCAACCAGGGCGAACTCTGCTCAGCTCCAGCCCCTGGTATTCAGCTCCTGTTCCTACAGAGCTCCTGGTTCTTACTTTCCCTCTCCAGGCTCTGACTGCTCTGCTTGTTCTGCAGGCTCTGTCTCACCTAATCCCGCCCCAGACCCAGTTTATAAGGGCAGATTCCTCCCCTCCCAGGTCTGGGCGGGCAGTGTTGCATGCTTAGGGCTCCTGACCAGAGAAACCTCCCACTTGCTCTCAGACATAATATCTCTATTACTGTGGCAACCAGACCCCTGGGGTGTCACACAATGCCTGCACATGAGGAAAGAGACATAGCGAATCAGAAAAACGATACTACATTTCTAATTGGAGGTATTTGTTAATATTATTATTACACCTACTACATATTGGAATAGGATATTGGAGATGGGAATACCCCTTTAATTTTATAAGTAATGTTCCTAACATATATACAGATGTAGAAATCCTTAACTTGTCACTCAGCACAATACTTTAACTTTAATTAACAGAGCCATGTATCACATTGTCTGACAAGTTAAGGATTTTTACATGTGTACAGGAACAAAACTAATAAAGTACAGGAATGTATCACCAGAAGCAGGGCTGTGGAGTCGGAGTCATGGTTTCAGAGTCGTGGTGTCGGAGTCTGTGTCCATTTTGGTGGAGTCTGAGTCTGAGTTGGTATATAATGGACCGACTCCAACTCCTAAAATATATAATAAATTGGGTACAGCTGTTCAATACAGTATGTGCTGTAAATTTTTCATAAGAATTTGGGAAAGTTGTGAAAGGTCTTATAAATGTCTGTTCTGTTCCTGATCTAAGAATCTAGGCTTTTAGTTGAGATAAATCTGTGCTGCACTTTATGTACATGCTCAGTAGTGAGCCAGTGCTTTCGGAGGTTTGGCTTACCGACTCCACAGCCCTGACCAGAAGCACCATCAGTACAGAAATAAATCACCAAATGCACCATTAGTACAGAAATACAGTGCTGCTCATCATTATTGGCACCCCTTCATTTTTTTCTTAGACTGTACAATATCTTCAGAAATAAGTGGAAATGTAAGAAAGTTATATCTTCAAGATTATTTAGTTAGTGGTCCAAAGTAATTCAACAATAAAACATTGTTTTTCAACTTCCATGTTGCAATTTTAAAGAAAAAACAGAAAAACAGCATGTGCAGCATTAAATGTACCCCTAATTAATACTTAGTTGCACACCCTTTTACATTGCTGACGGCCTCCAAATGTTTCTTGTAGCCATCTATAAGCTTCTTGTACTTCTCAGCTGGAATTTTCTCCCACTCTTCCTGTGCAGTTTGTCCAAGCTCTTGAATGTTTGCAGGGTTCTTTCTCCCAATGACAGATTTGTATGTCTGGTTTTCAGCAATGGTTTCTTCCTTGGCCTTCATCCATAAAACTCTGCTTGGTTTAGTGTGCGGCGTACGGTACTTGTTGAAACCATGACACCAGACTATTCCAGGTTGGCCTTTAAGTCTTTGGATGTTTGATGTAGTGTTTTTTCCACTATTCGCACCAACCTTCAAAGACATCTATTGTAAATTTTCCTTACAAGGTCTTTGGAGATTACCTTATACCCTTTGGAAGCCTTTTATTTGCTAACAATAGTAGTTCTGATGTCCTCAGACAGTTTCTTTGTCTTCACCATTGTGACAAAGGAACAGAGCCTACCATGTGGCTTTTTAAAACACTGAAGTCATCATTCATTGGCTAATTCATGTCACATGGACACGGACAATTAATCACAGGAGAATCTCTTTTGTGATTTACCACAGGAAAGTTAAAATGTGTTTCCAGACTAAATTAATGTACATGGTGCCAATACCAGTGACACAGCAAGCTTTAGGTTTTTCTATTTTTCCCTCCTATTGTTTTTTGTTTTAAATTATTGTTTATCATTTGCTCTGTTGTATTTAACACGAGTGCTCTATACAAAAAACTGTTTCACTGGATTCATTTTTTTCAGGAGATATTCCACATTATGTACGTAAACTTCATGTGTGCCAAAAACAATGAGCAGGACTGTGCATCACCAAAACCACCATTAGTACAGAAATACATCACTATAACCACCATAATTACAGAAATACATCACCAAAGCACCATTAATAAAAGGAATACAGAAACACCATTAGTACATAAATACAAAACAATAAGCACTATCGGTACACAAATACTTCACCAGAATCACTATCAGTACATAAATACATCGCCAGAACTACCATTAGTACATGAATACATCACAAGAACCACCATCAGTATATGAATACATCATCAGAACTACCACCTGTACATGCATACATCACCAAGCTTAGTATAGTGATCAATTGCAATGTCAGGTCCCCATAGATAATTGTATCACATGAAACTACAACTTTCAGTATGTCCTTAACAATGGACAGCATCACAAATAAACATTTACACCCAGGTACCTTTATAGGTGACATGTTCTCTTATTGGACTCTCTTTCTTTTTTTTATTTTGTTCAGACACCATGTTAACTTTTAACATGCATAACTCATCTCTGCAGACTTCCATCTTCTTTGGTCTTCTGCATCACACTCCAACACTGTTCCCTTAAAAAATACCAGAGTCATTATAATGTCCCTGTATAACAATATCTCACCTACACTGTGCCCTTCAATAAGTGATTGCACCTCACTGTGCACCCTGCACAAAATATGACCTCCACACTGTTCTTATCGTACATAGCT
The DNA here is from genome assembly GCF_046119375.1 of Phyllobates terribilis. Lineage (NCBI taxonomy): Eukaryota > Metazoa > Chordata > Amphibia > Anura > Dendrobatidae > Phyllobates > Phyllobates terribilis. The sequence goes on from NW_027362765.1 coordinate 124,925,560, forward strand.
CCATACTGTTCTCTCCTATAAAATATTGCCTCCACATTATCCGCCCTTATGAACTGTAACCACCTCTGTTTGCCCTTCTGAATTATAACCGTCATACTGTCCACTCTTAATAATAATATAACTATAACCATCAAATATAGCTATAACCATTAAACTGTCTGCCCTTACTACCTATAACTGCAACAACGGCCAACCCTGATTAGCTATAAGTGCCACATTGTCTGTCCTTATTAGCTATTACCAACATACTGTCCCTATCTTAAGTATCCCCCCACGCTGCCCCATTTCCATAATGGCCCCCTCAGTACCCTCACAATGTGTCCCGCATATTCAAGAATAATATTTTTTATTTATATACCAACAACATATTCTGCAGCAATTTACAATATAATTGGTGGAAAAAGGTTGAACTAGATGGACCTAGGTTTTTTTTCAACCTATGTAACTCCATATAATGATTAGGCATGTGTTTCTGTCCAGTTTCATACTGTGCCCCTTCACACACTTTCCTCCATACTGTGCCCACACTCTCTCTGAACATGATGCCCCCTCTGTATAGTGTCCCCCATACTGTACCCTCAATACTGAGCCCACTGTACTGTACTTACTATGTTCCTCCAAGCTAACCACTCTCTCTTTCTGTCCCCCCACACTGCCAAAATTCCTATTCAGTACCCCCTCACACTTTTCCCCCCATACTGTCCCTTCACAGTGTCCCATCTCAATAATATAAATGGATATATGACACTCTTAGGATGTGGTGCCCAAGTAAAGATTCCACTCCGTGTACTAAAGGTGCTTTCACATTGCGTTCTGTGTCCCCGTCGGAGCATACGTCTTAAAATTCCCCACAAAACGGGGTCCGGACGTATGCTGTGACGTGGGCTAAAGACCGCAATGGTGATGGCAGAGTGAACGTGCGCTCTGCCGTGCACTTTTTTCGGGAGTGTACGCCTACAGGAGGCAAACCTCCTACGTCTGAGTGTCCGCCTCCTGTGGGAGTACCCGCCCGGAAAAAGTGCATGGCAGAGCTCACGTTCGCTCTGCCGTCACCATTGTGGTCTATTGCCCCCGTCAGCGCATATGTCCGGACCCCATTTTGCGGGGAATTTTAGGACGTATGCTCCGACGGGGACACAGAACGCAATGTGAAAGCACCCTAACAATATAAGATAATCGTGACTCCCAGACTTTAAAAAAAAAAAGCAATCCACAAATTAAGACGTTTTGACACAATAATATGGGTCTTTTACAAACTCTGATTGCAAATGAGAGGAAAGTATGACTCATATTACTCATACTTTCTTCTCATTTGCAATCCTAGTTTGAAAAAGACCCATATTGTAGGGTTGAAACGTCATAATTTGTGGATTGCTTTTTTTCTTTGAAAGTCTGGGAGTGCCGAGTATCCCATCTCAATAATGTCATCCCATACTGCCCAGTCTTTATACAGTGCCCACTCTCACTCCACCCATACTGTCCGCTCATACTATTCTCACACCTCCTCAAAAAAAAAACTCCCTAGTTTCTTCAGCTCAATTGGTCACTTTCTTTACCACCGTCTTCTCCCTTGCAACACAGCAGTGATGTCAGCAGCGTGATCATGTGACATCATTGCGCTGCTGTACATCGCCTTCGGGAAGTCAGTCAGAGCTTCACATCTAAAAGACATTTTAAAAGTTTATCAACTAAATCTTAGAATGGCCGAATCTCACTCCCGGGAAGGAGCAAAATGCCTGCCACTGGGAGACACCTCTGAGCAGGCTTGGACTGGCCCACAGGAGAACAGGAGAATCCTCCGGTGGGCCCCTGTGCAAGAGTAGACCGTCACCCTCTTATATTAGCATAATACACTTCAATCACTATGTACAGACAAAGGCAGCATCTTAATGATTTAACAATCTACTCAGTTCATTGTTCTATAAATTTGTGATTGAGGATAATGTCACATTTGCATGTAGCTGAAAAGTGGGACCCTTGAGTTGGTTACTGGTGGGCCCTTGGCACCCCAGTCCGACACTGCCTTTGAGTGCCGCATGAGGCTGCCCAACGGTGACCTATAGCTGGATGTGCCTGAGGCAAATGCCCCACATGGCCCCTTCTAGAATCGCATCTGATATTGCCTACTGGGCAGACTTGCCATTAAGGAGTCTGGGGAAGCTGGGAGTCATGATGACATTTTCCAATTTTTATATGCAATGAATAAAACAGGAATAATGAAGAATAAAAAGAGCTCTGCGATCTGAATGACTTCAGACAATTCCCACAGCCGGGTCCTGATAAATAAAATAGGGTTTGGGAATCTAAGGAGCCGTAATAACAATTCAGTAGGCGAGAGGTTGAGAGAGAATTGGTAAAGGGAGATCCTACCCCAGGCGTCAAAGGGGGAGCACATGTCAATAGATCTATAATGAATGTGAGCACAGAAGTAGGAGGGTGGGGGGCTGGGAGACCCCGTGCTCCCCTCCTTCTGGTAGCAGTGCTGGCCGTTCGCCTTCTCTACATGGGGCAAATTTCTTCCACCTTGTGGAGCGGAGATATGGCTGAGCACAACGCCGAGGATTAAACACTCTCCTTTCAACCTTGTTCATATCCTAGTGGTGTAGAATACTAATGCAACCCAGGTGCAGCCGCCTGAAAGCGCAAGAACGTGAGCACCTCGGGTAGCGTGCAACCTGCAGCAGACCAGCTGTTAGCAAATACAAGTGACAGCCATAGACTGATAGGGCATGAGGAGTCTTGTAATGAAAGGGGTGAAACTTTAATCTCCTGGGCCCCAATGCAGAAAATATAACCCGCCCCCCACCTACAATGTGCCATGGCTAAACAGGGGCAATCTAGACTTTAGAATGTCTACACCAGGGGGTGTTTGAGTGTACCCCACCCTCTCTCTTCCTGGATCATATGTCCCAGAAACATTTTTCTCTTAGGTACATGCCCATTTGACATTGGATTGCAGCTCTACATTAGCGCTACATTATTGCTAAGTATTGCCTGCATGTTATTGCAGACTCCAGGCTGTTGACAGCAGTTTATAGCAGCCTGTATTCTGATGATGGGACTCCAGCTGCCTTAGGCTGAACCCGGATGGCACAACAAACGATTTCAGCTTTTACGTAATCATCCTGAAATGAAAAGTCCTGCCCTCTAATAAACTTTGACCCCAATTTATCATGTGCATTTTTTAAAGTGATTTTTCTTTTTTGTCTTGTGGCATTTTTTTTGCCAAAATCTTCAAAATGGAGCACAAGGATGAAGAATTTTATTCAAAGTTAAAAATGTTCTTTATTTTTTTCTTTAATCTTTTTGGGACGTCTCTTTTTCTTTAACCTTTTTAAGTCGCACGTTTCGTAAAGTGGCCTGAAAATTGCAGCAAAATTGGCACAAACAAACAAAAAAGAACAAAACACTAAGAACAGGACAAAAAACAGGTTCAATTGCAATCATGAATTGGGGCCTTTGTGCTTTAAAGCCTCCACATGTTCACATTCTCTGCTTCTTGACAGTGAAGTGCACAGTGTTTGCATTCAGAATTTAAAAGCCTGCGCAGACGTTGTGTGACTGCAGACTTGTGAATCCTCACAGCGTGCTCACTGCCTGCTGTGGGGATTCGGTGCTGGCAGTCATGTGACCACAAGTATGCGATTTGCATACTTCCAGACACATTCTGACTAGACATGCCCAGCTTCACTGAATACACCTGCATTGAGCAAGGCCATGCACGTCTAGTCAGCATGTGGCCGCATGAATTCCTGCAGGTGGTACTAGAGTTCTAGTCCACTTCCTCTCTGAAGAGACAATTTGCATATTTCCCAGAGGAGCATTACAGCTTTAAAAGTCTCCTCACCTGACATGCTTAAGATGTCACTCTCCGCAAGGAGAAATATTACCCCTAGATACCCGCATGAATACCAATCACACACTTCCACTCCCAGTACTGGAGAATCCTTATAGCGCACAGTGTGTGCAATGTTAGGATTCACAAGTCTGTAGTCACATACAGAGACTGCAAACTTGTAGTCTAAGGCTAAGTCCCCACGATGCAGAAATGCTCCCGATTTTTCCTGAGCGTTTCTGCATCTCCCTGACAGCAAAAACGCATGCGGATTTTAAATGCGTTTTTTTCAGCCAGGGACAAGCGTTTGTCACGCGTTTTGCACATGCGATTTCGCATGCGGGTTGTCTAGTGCTTTTCCAAGCGATTTTAGCATCACTTGGAAAAGTGCTTGACAACTTGGTCACACTATATAAATCCATGCAACCGGCATGGATTTATATAGTGTGACCAAGTTAATAGTTAAAAAGAAGAATAAAATGGTAAAAAATAAAAAAAAACATTATACTCACCTTCCGATGGCCCGTGGTCTCCTTCTCCGGTCTCCCCGGTGGCTCGCAGTGGTGTAAAAGGACCTTCCATGACGTCATTTAGTCATGTGACAGGTCACGCGACCTCCGACGTCAGCGGTCGCGTGACCTGTCACATGACTAAATGACTTCATGGAAGGTGTTTTTACACTATCGCGAGCCACCGGGGAGCCTGGACGCACCGTACAGGAGACCGGGGGTCATCAGAAGGTGAATATAATGTATTTTTTTATTTTAAATTCTTTTTTTTTACATGTGTAGCGCCCCGAGGGCTCGGCCGCTACAGGGGTATTGCACCTCTGCCAGAGGTGTGGTATTCCACTCCCGGGTATGGATGGAGTATGGACCAGGGCTCAGTTAGCTGCATACAGCACACTCACCCCATTTCCGAGGGACAGCTCAACGGTACTCCCATTAGACAGAAATGCAGGTACGACAGACCATGTCACTGGCTGGAGTGGGGAGGGGGAGGAATACCCAGTGGTATAGGAGCAGATAGGGGTTGGTTCCTGAGCATAGATAGAAGCCCATTGGTTGCTGGTCACCTGGGCTCATGGCTAGAGGGAAGTATAAAAGGTGGGCACCATCTTAGCTCTGGGTTGAGTAGAGACAGGGAGTAGAGGCTCTGTAGGAGCTCTACTCCAGAGCGGGCCTAGAGAAAGGCCGAAGAGGAGAGTGGAGAGAGAGAGGAGGTGAAGGGGAGCTGTGGTTCCTTCTCAGCCCAGCTCCATGGGAAAGGAGAAGAAGGAGGAACAGAAAAGAGGAGAAGAAGAGACAGAGGAACAGAGGGGCCCAGGAACAAGAAGGTGGAAGGGACCCTAAGAACCCACGAGAATACCGGGTGAAGGGTCAGGTAGATTAAGGGTACCGGATCCCAAGTTGGTGGAGGAGAAACAACCCTCAGCCAAAGACCGGAGGCTGTGACCATTTATTGGTGCAGCACCTCATCAAACCTGCTAGGAAGGCACCATAAAGGACAGCGGGGAACGGGGCCCACGTTTACCCGCGCAGATCCGCGGCAGCTGGACAAAAGTGGGTCACTGGTGAGGCAGGCCAGAGGAAGGATTGAAGGGGGTCCTGAGCCATACTTCTGAGCTGCCTGGGAGTTGACCGAGCCCCACACCTGGTGGACGCAGCACGGCTCGGGCGGACACTGCTGACAGAAGTGACCCGGAACAAAGGAACTGTGAGTAAAGACCCTGGACTGTAACTTGTTGTCTGTGTGCTCCTTCGCGCCTCCAGCACTACCGGTACTGGGACTCTCACCACCATCACTCCCACCATTCACTACACTGCCCTGGGGCCGCACTCTTTCCGTGGGGAGTCACACTATCCCAGCTGCATACATCATCAGCCCCAGCGGTCTGCCTTGCAGCGGCGGTTCCTAATAACCGCAATCCACGGGTGGCGTAGTCGGACATCACTTAAAACATCTAAAAGACTGCCACTGGTCTGACCACCCTGAGCCACGGGACCGGGTCGCACTACTACCCCCATCGTCTCCCTACTGCCCGGTTCCGAGTGCCCCACGGCCCAGGGAGCGAGTCAGCTTTGGCGTAGTCGGCAGGATTTCGTGCCCGCTAACAACGGGTACTGCGCGCCTGAAGAGAAAGAGACTGTTTTATTGCGATTGACTGTGTTGGAAAATGGCGCCCGCCCCAGAAGAACGAGCGCCATACTGTGCGCACCAAAAGACCACAGGAAGCCACCTCCCATCGTGGGCCAGGTCCCAGAATGGCGCCAAAGAAGGAGCCCACCCCCGACAGCCAGGAGTGCGGCTGTGGAAATGTCCATTAAGGTGGGGGGGCTGCCCCTGAAAGTGATTGTCACCAAGTTGCCCCGGGTCCACCCCCAATGGGGTTGGGAAGAGAAGAAAACTGTGGGGCAGGGCGCGGTCTGGATCAGTCTAGACAGACCGCACCCGGGAATGGACGCGTTCAACAGCACCAACCTGTTGGCCCGGAGCCTGCTGCAAGCCGAACCACCCTGCAGCCTGGCAGAGATCCTGGCGCAGCTCCCGAGAGACCCGGAGCGTGTGCAAGCTGCACTGGAGGACCTGGAGCGGAGGATGGTCCGAGCGCAGCGGGGTGCGCTCATCGAGTGGAGGGAGGAACTGGCCCGGCAGGCCGAAACCCACCAGCGACAGGCCTCAACCGCACCCCGGAGTCTGCCTGCCTCTGAGGACAGCGCAGGAGGAGAGAGGACCGGAGGCGACGCCGCGGAGGGAGCCAGGAGGACTGAGGGAGGTACAGGGGACGTCACCACCCCAGGCCCAGCAACCGCAAGCCTGCCCCAGCCTCCCGTTGCAGAACCCGAAGCCCCACTCACCGCGCCTGTTGCCGCGCCGCCACTGCTCCCAGCTAGGCCTCAAGCGGCGAGCGCCGCGGCCACGCCCCGCCCAGCGCCACGCCCCTTGACCCCGGGCGCCGTAAAGAGGGAAGCGTCACCGGCCTGGTCGCAAGGCCTGGTAAACCCGGGCGCCGTCACCCCACCAGCGCCCCCTTCCCGGACTGGGCCGCCACTGGACACGACCAAAAGACCCCCGGCCTGGTCGCAAGGCCGAGTGCCCCCGGGCACTGCTCCCAAACCGGGTCCCCCCACTATACCACCGTTGGGCGTGGACCTGTTTGCCCATCATACCGGTCCGGATGGATTGCCGCTGGAGTGGCCGGCTGAACTGACCAGCGGTCAGCCATGGAAAACCCAGCCCCCGCGCGAGCCTCTGATACCGGCTCCGGAGCCCGTAGAGGTTACCCCGCCCCCATTAGAAGATGCCCAATTTGAGTGGGACCCCGCCGGCGAGAACTTGATGGGGTTCACTCAGGAGACCCGGGCGGACGCGGTCCGTCGTCTGGAGGCTTGTCAGCAGCAACTGGCGACCTTCGAACGGGAACGGTGGGAGAGGCGCGTCAGGGAGGAGCGGCTCCAGGCCCGAAGCGCGGAGCAAAAACGCAAGGCCCATCAGGACTCCCGGGCCGCCCGCGGTCCCCGAATCACCGGGACCATAATTAAATTCCATATGGAGAACGGTTGGGGCTTCATCAGGGGCCCGGAAACGGCAGGCGACGTCTTTGTAACCCGCAGGGACGTTGAAAGCCACCTACCGGAGGGACACCGTGGCCGTGACCTCTACCCTGGTGACATGGTCACCTTCACCCGACACGAGGGCGCAAAAGGGCCGTATGCCCTACATGTCCATCGGCTCACCGAGGAGGAGCTGCAGCACTACGGCTATGAGGAGAGCCAAGAGGGCCCGGACGGGTCTGAAAAACAGTATGAGGAGGAGGAAGAAGGAGCATATGGAGGACACCGCTACTAGTAAGTAGCAAAAGCATATGTGTAAATAGTTACCCGTCGGGGTAAAATGAACTGTTTCCAGAGAGTGTGTGGTCCCCGTTGGGACTGTTAAGAGACTGTTACCTGTGTGCCCCTCATCCCTAACCAGGCTGAGGACTGTGAGCAGCCATTCCCCTCCCCCTTTCTAACCGGCCGAGGACTGGGAACGGCCAATCCCCTGTAAATAGTTGCACTTCCTAAAGCGCCCCCTACTGGTTTTATAAAAAGACTACCACGTCTACCTCGGGAGAGCAAGTCCCTCATGTTTACAAGTTTGCCAAAGTTCCTGCACTTACAAGAAGAATGCACACCTGGTCGCAAGTTGCACCGCGGCCATGATCCAAGAATATGTTTACTTAAAAATGTTTTATATGAAGAGTTTAATATGCTGCTAGAAAATGTTTTACATGATCTTGAAACCGTTTTATATGACAAGTGACAAAAGAGTTCCAGTAGTGTTGAAAATATTTTATAATGCCTAGTGAAAGAAAAGTGTGTCCCATAAAGGGAATTCATCTGTGTCGTTCGTTTCTAAATGTAAAAGGTTATTGAAAAAGTTTGCATGTCCTGTAATTAAATGTTTTTGCTCTTTTCCAGCCCGAGGACGTGTTGTGGTTTACCAGGGGGGAATGTAGCGCCCCGAGGGCTCGGCCGCTACAGGGGTATTGCACCTCTGCCAGAGGTGTGGTATTCCACTCCCGGGTACGGATGGAGTATGGACCAGGGCTCAGTTAGCTGCATACAGCACACTCACCCCATTTCCGAGGGACAGCTCAACGGTACTCCCATTAGACAGAAATGCAGGTACGACAGACCATGTCCCTGGCTGGAGTGGGGAGGGGGGGAGGAATACCCAGTGGTGTAGGAGCAGATAGGGGTTGGTTCCTGAGCGTAGATAGGAGCCCATTGGTTGCTGGTCACCTGGGCTCATGGCTAGAGGGAAGTATAAAAGGTGGGCACCATCTTAGCTCTGGGTTGAGTAGAGACAGGGAGTAGAGGCTCTGTAGGAGCTCTACTCCAGAGCGGGCCTAGAGAAAGGCCGAGGAGGAGAGTGGAGAGAGAGAGGAGGTGAAGGGGAGCTGTGGTTCCTTCTCAGCCCAGCTCCACGGGAAAGGAGAAGAAGGAGGAACAGAAAAGAGGAGAAGAAGAGACAGAGGAACAGAGGGGCCCAGGAACAAGAAGGTGGAAGGGACCATAAGAACCCACGAGAATACCGGGTGAAGGGTCAGGCAGATTAAGGGTACCAGATCCCAAGTTGATGGAGGAGAAACAACCCTCAGCCAAAGACCGGAGGCTGTGACCATTTATTGGTGCAGCACCTCATCAAACCTGCTAGGAAGGCACCATAAAGGACAGCGGGGAACGTTTACCTGCGCAGATCCGTGGCAGCGGGACAAAAGTGGGTCACTGGTGAGGCAGGCCAGAGGAAGGATTGAAGGGGGTCCTGAGCCATACTTCTGAACTGCCTGGGAGTTGACCGAGCCCCACACCTGGTGGACGCAGCACGGCTCGGGCGGACACTGCTGACAGAAGTGACCCGGAACAAAGGAACTGTGAGTAAAGACCCTGGACTGTAACTTGTTGTCTGTGTGCTCCTTCACGCCTCCAGCACTACCGGTACTGGGACTCTCACCACCATCACTCCCACCATTCACTACACTGCCCTGGGGCCGCACTCTTCCCGTGGGGAGTCACACTATCCCAGCTGCATACATCATCAGCCCCAGCGGTTCCTAATAACCGCAATCCACGGGTGGCATAGTCGGACATCACTTAAAACATCTAAAAGACTGCCACTGGTCTGACCACCCTGAGCCACGTGACCGGGTCGCCACTACTACCCCCATCGTCTCCCTACTGCCCGGTTCCGAGTGCCCCACGGCCCAGGGGGCGAGTCACATGAACTATGGTACCCGGGTCTGGATGAGAGTCTCCTGGATTGAATCGCATAATATCCGTATGTGCACATGTAGTCATGCGGATATTAAGCGATTAAATGCAAGTCAATGGCGGCAATTACGCTGCGTGTCCGCAAAATTAATGGACATGCTGTGGATTTTTCTGCAATGATAATCAGCACATGCGGATTGTCATTGGGGAACATTGCAGACCTTCTACAAAGCGTTTTTTAAGCGTTTTCGTGGTGGAATTGCCGCTGCGGAAACGCTTAAAAAACGCATAGTGGGCACACAGCCTAAGGCCGGACAACCCCTATAATACTTTTCACAGCGAAGGGTTTATTATAATTCTATCCAGTCTACACAATCCTTTGTGACTCCAGACTGATGCATTTTACCTGCACTGATACATTGTAACATACACTCAGGATTTGTGCTCCTGATGTATTTATCTTACAGGATCGTCTACATTGGACATCATTGTAAAAAAGTTGCAGCTATGAGAAATATTAAAGCTATGTTCACACATCATGGTTTTTTCTGCGTTTTTTGATGCGTTTTTTATGCAAATTTTCAGCTGCGTTTTGCAGTACCAGCAAAGTCTGTGACATTCCAGAATTCTTAGTTCACACATCATGTTTTTTTTTGTTCAGGATTTTGTGCCTTGCATGTTTTTTTGCAAACTAGAGCATGTCACTTCTTTTTAGCGTTTTTTCTGCGTTTTTCACCCATTGGAAGTAATGAGTAGTGAAAAAACGCTGAAAAAAGTCTAGTGGGAACATAGCTATCAGGTTTTGCTGCACTTTTTGTTAAAAAAAGGAAGTACAGCAGTATGTGAAACTCATTTATTTTTGTGATTTTACCATCACTGAGATGGTAGTTTGTATTAATACAGTGTAATTAAATCGGTGATGTGTAGAGTGTAAACATTGGCTGAGCTATGTGTGAGATTGAACAATACATGTGGCCCAGGCAGGTGTGAAATTGAACAATGCCCTGAGCAACTCAATGGCAGACCCCATAGTGTGAAAGTAAATAGTGTCATACAAACTCAATGCACTGCCAGTGTCTTAGGCAAACTATTCCTAAACAATTCAGCTCCCCCACTGCACATTTAAAATTCTGGTTAATATGGTTTCACATATGTCTTGCATTGGAGACATGTGCTCAAGCTTCTGTGGTGGATGAAAAAGTTGACCTCTGGCTATGTTCATACATCATGTTTTTTTCAGTGAACAGAGACAAAAGGACACTAAGAAAAACTGGCAAGAGATTGTATCACCACTAGATGTAAGAATGTTCCCTAGAAAACAGTGAGAAATTGAAACACTAACATTTATTAGAAAGTGGTAGAAACTTTTTCAGTACCATAAAAGGGTTGTCCAGGACTTAAGAAAACATTGCGGCTCTCATCTATAAACAGTGCCATCTCCTTTTTTACAGGTTGTGTTTGGTATTGCAGCTCTGTCCCATTCACTTCAATAGAGCTAAGATGTAATACTACTGAGGTCTGGTTGGGACAAAAACGCACCATTGGTGAATACTGCAAGAGAAATAAGAGAGGGGTGCGTGATGGTGGTGCTCACCTGGGGTGGTTGTGTAGGGAGCCTTAGAATCCACAGCTGCAGCCCCCTGACTGGAGGAGAAAATCTTCCAGATAGACAATCACTACTGTGGAGATATCACGGTACCTAGGCTATGCATGCGGGAATGAAGAATACTCAATATTATAAAATTAAGGTTTTTATTCATCCAATGCGTTTTGGCACATTTGGTTTTTTACTATTAAAAAGGTGCCAATCCAGTGCCAAAACGCGTTAGTTGGATACAAATCTTAACCTTATGATATTGAGAATTTTTCATTCCCACAGCCCAGGTACTGTGATATCTCCACTGAAGTGAAGCTGTAATACTAGACACTAGACATGGGTATGGGCAGCACACTTTCTGAAAGAAAGCAGTCATGTTTTTACAATCTTGAACAACCCCTTTAAATGTGAATTGTCCCCTCTGAAAACAGTGTTTGCAAATAATGCTTCATGGGACCTTAAAAATATTATAGTAGGGTAGGCATACTTTTCTATTTCATAGTTTGCAATCGCTGTAGACTTTGGCACCTACATGGGTGTCATCCATGGGCAGTGAGTGACAGGCGAACCTGTGTTGGGAATTATTCAGCAGGTGACAAGCGGCCACTTTGCTATTCATGCAAATGATTCCTCCATGGTGACCTTCACCAGTCTGCCTGGTATATACGTGCAGGAGAAGGAAGGACTTCATACATTCTCCATGTAAATCACCTTTCTCAACTGCCAGCCTGTGACATAAAGCATGACAGTAGCCAAGCTCAGGTAATTACATCCATGTACCAGGCTGGCGTGGGAGTCTTATCGGCATCAAGGCTTTTGACCTGGTGCCACTTCAGAGATATTCGGGAGCCCTTGTTTGCAGCAAGTAATAACTTCTTGTCATTCGTAATCCGCTAAGTGACGCTTCTCTTGATCCTCTAAACCTGCCTTTTGGTTTAACTCCTCATCCGCACCAGCCGAGTAATACAGTATGAATTATAGATTCTTGGTGTAAGCGTCCATAAAGTGTTAAAAAAGACCCTATTGTCCAGTCTCATTCAGAACATCATCTTTATGGGGGACTTGGGGGGGGCTGTACCAACTTTTTTATTGCATCTCCTCCAGTAGCTATTGTGAGTAATGTGCAGTATGGTGAGTGGGAAAGCCAAGTATATATTGGTCCAAGGTGCCATGTATTCTATACCCAGCATTAATGGCATTTATCCCACAGTACAGGGGCGGACATTGGTGCAACATGTGCAGCTGCACAGGGGCACAAGAAGTAAGGGGGCCACCTTCACCTCCAAAGTAGATGACATTTTGCATTACGATGAGCTATTAGCTGTAAAGGGCCCATATATTGTTCTTGAAACTTATCACAGCAACAATGTTCAATAACAAACTGAAGTCTGCTGCATCTGGGAGATTTTACAAAATAACTGCATTGAAACAGTTATCAACAATGCACAGAAGACAATGCAATTGTTCAGACATCCACGCGCATAGAATACGAACAGGTAGCGAGGATCATTGAAGAATACAGAAGAGAATTTGTACGGTGGTCATACATACAAATGACGCATGCTATGGATTACTCACAGCGTATATAACCACATTAGATGTTCTAAGTGTGAATATCTACAACCGGAATTAAGAAGATCATTATAAGGCTATGTGCACACGAAGCGTTTTAGATGCGTTTTTGCGGAGTTTTTTCCGCCACAGAAACGCTGCGAAAACGCTTGTTAATAGGTCTGCCAGGTATTGCAATGGTAATTCTGATGTGCTGTACACATGATGCGGAAATTTCCACTCAGGATTGCCATTGCAGTAAAAATCTCAGCCTGACCATTATGCCCAGCATTTCGGCCGCAAATTCGCGCCCGTTGACTATAATTGAACCACATCAAATTCACAGGTATAATACTTATACCTGCAGATTTGATGCGTTTCAATTAAAGCCAATGGGCACGAATTTGCGAGCTGTTAATTATAGCCAAGGACCATGTTTGCAAATGGCACATTTCCAGGCTAAAAGTAGCAGCTCACAGCTGCCGCATAAATTACATGAATAGAAATGCTAATGAAGATTGGGTGAATGGGATTAGCTGACACCTAGCTCTTTTGTTTGGTGATGACAAGGTGTCAATCAGACCTTTTCATGACCAAACCTAATTAAAGTAAAGTAAAGCGTTAAATAAACACAGACACGGAGCAAACACTTTATTTGAAATACAACAGACACATTCTTTAATCATTTAAATTAACCAATATACTCACCCCAGTTCTGTTGGTAATTCAAGAGTTTAAGCAATGTCCCACCAAATAACTTTATTTAGCTCCAAAAAGGATTCATTGATGTACAAAAACGCTTCAAAAAATGCATCAAAAACGCGCGGAATTTCCGCAGCATTTTTCCTGCCAAGGAGATGCAGAAACGCTCAGGAAATGTCTGCTTCAAATCCTGATCATGCGCACATAGCCTAAGCCTCTATTATGAATCTTATTCTTCAAGTGATGCTCAACTCCAGCTGGTCACGTAGAAGCTTTGGCGTCCTGCCTAGTTAACACCATTAACCTAAGTTATCAAATATTTAAAGTGAACCTTCAAAGGTAAAAAAATAGCTTGGCACTCCAGAAGTCTACTGCTCTCAGGTTCTGGGACAGTTGGTAGCTATCTGACACTTCTGATTGTCAGCCATATTAGCTCAGGTGAGGTTGTGTTTTCTGTTTTATGGTCGCACAAAGGGCCTATTCCACATTTGGATTTGTGTGACAGTCTAATGTATATGGGGGTCCCCCCAACCCTTCCCCTATAGATGATGCTGGGGAAGATAAGGATGTACAGTGGGTGCGGAAAGTATTCAGACCCATTTAAATTTTTCACTCTTTGTTTCATTGCAGCCATTAGGTAAATTCTAAAAAGTTAATTTTTTTCTCATTAAAGTGCACTCTGCACCCCATGTTGACTGAAAAAAAAAAACAGAAATGTAGAAATTTTTGCAAATTTAGTAAAAAAGAAAAACTGAAATATCACATGGTCATAAGTATTCAGACCCTTTGCTCAGTATGGAGTAGAAGCACCATTTTGAACTAGTACAGCCATGAGTATTCTTGGGAATGATGCAACAAGTTTTTCACACCTGGATTTGGGTATCCTCTGCCATTCTTCCTTGCAGATCCTCTCCAGTTCTGGCAGGTTGGATGGTGAATGTTGGTGGACAGCTATTTTCAGGTATCTCCAGAGATGCTCAATTTGGTTTAGGTCAGGTCTCTGGCTGGGCCAGTCAAGAATGGTCACAGAGTTGTTATGAAGCCACTCCTTTGTTATTTTAGCTGTGAGCTTAGGGTCATTGACTTGTTGGAAGGTGAACCTTCGGTCAAGTCTGAGGTCCAGAGCACTGTGGAAGAGGTTTTCATCCAGAATATCTCTGTACTTGGTCGCATTCATGTTTCCTTCAATTGCAACCAGTCGTCCTGTCCCTGCAGCTGAAAAACACCCCCATAGCATGATGCTGCCACCACCATGTTTCACTGTTGGGATTGTATTGAGCAGGTGATAAGCAGTGCCTGGTTTTCTCCACACATACCGCTTAGAATTATCACCATAAAGTTCTATCTTCATCTCATCAGACCAGAGAATCTTATTTCTCATAGTCTGGGAGTCCTCTGGGAGCAAACTCTATGCGGGCTTTCATATGTCTTGCACTGAGGAGAGGCTTCCGTTGGGACACTCTGACATAAAGGCCCGACTGGTGGAGGGCTGCAGTGAAAGTTGACTTTGTGGAACTTTCTCCCATCTCCCTACTGCATCTCTGGAGCTCAGCCACAGTGATCTTGGGGTTCTTCTTTACCTCTCTCACCAAGGCTCTTCTCCCACGATTGGTCAGTTTGGCTGGACGGCCAGGTCTAGGAAGACTTCTGGTGGTCCCAAACTTCCTCAAGTTAAGGATTATGGAAGCCACTGTGCTCTTCAGAACCTTGAGTAATGCAGAAATTCTTTTGTAACCTTGGCCAGGTCTGTACCTTGCCAGAATTCTGTCTCTGAGGTCCTTGGGCAGTTCCTTTGAGCTCATGATTCTCATTTGGTCTGACATGCACTGTGAGCTGTGAGGTCTTATATAGACAGGTGTGTGCCTTTCCAAATAAAGTCCTATCAGTTTAATTAAACACAGCTGGACTCCAATGAAGGAGTAGAACCATCTCAAGGGAGATCACAAGGAAATGGACAGCATGTGACTTAAATATGAGTGTCTGAGCAAAGGGTCTGAATACTTATGACCATGTGATATTTCAGTTTTTCTGTTTTAATAAATTTGCAAAAATTTCTACATTTCTGTTATTTTTCAGTCAAGATGGGGTGCAGAGTGGACTTTAATGAGAAAAAATGAACTTTTTAAAAAAATGGCTGCAATGAAACAGAGTGAAAAATTTAAAGGGGTCTGAATTTCCGTACCCACTGTAACATGTACGATTTCAGACTGGCGATCCTTTTGATCTCTAAGAGATAAGCCGCCACCATCGGAGTCTGACAGTAGCTCTCTCAAAGAGAACACAGGGGCGATCGGCAGAACAAGTGCTCCTGTGTATGGGAGAGTCGTCTGAGATAGCTGCCGGCTGAGTGATCGGCCTAACCATCATTCATCTGACAGCTGTCTACAATTTATGGGGTACTTTAGATCACAATCAGAAACACCCCACACCCATGCTTTGAATCTGTGTGTGGGTGACTTTAGTGGCATAGAAAATTCTACTTTATTGTTCCACAGTCATTGAATATGTAGCAAGACTGTCCGACAAGTGCCCCATGGACATAAGCTATCTTCTCCTTCATGAACATTGTCCTTCTCTGTCTCATTGCACATATTTTCCCTATGTTTAGCAGCCTTCTTTCCAATGGACATTACTATCTTATTTCTATATGGACATGAAACATGCTAGTCCCTTCTTCCATATGTATATTGTCCATTTTCCTCTCTTTATCCTCATATTTTACAGCCATCTTATTACCCATAAACAGTTTTAATTTTTTTCCATAGAGATACTCCCACTCCATAGACATGACCATCTTCTCCATTGACATAGGTTGTATTTATTCAAATGTTTGTTAGCTATTTTTTTCCCATAGACATATTTTGTCTTTTCTTTTTGAGCTGTGGCCATTATCTTAAGTTTGTTCATCTTCTTGAGCATCTTCCTTCCATAAAACATGACCATCTTCTTCTGTATAGACCTTCATCTAAAAATATGTTTTATAGACATTATCTTCTCTACAGACACCTTCTATTTCTCAATATGGACATAGTCATTTTTATGTAGGAGAAGAAAATGAACAATATTCTTTGTAGACATTGAGCATCTTCTTCCCCTATACCTATTATCTCCTCCATGAACGGTTTAAATTTTTACCACATAGCTATTGTCTGTTTTCTTCCCTATGTTCAGCACCCATCTTCTTCCCTAAAGACATGGCTACCTTCTTCTTTATAGACCTGGGACCTCTTCTTCCTCATGTTCTTTAGTGATCTTCTCACAGTTTTCTTACATCTCTTTCCAATTAGACATTGGCCATCTTCCTCATCATAGACATTGTAACATCCCTCAAATCTGGGGCCTGATCTGGTGACCTCTGGCTGTGGGTTGATTTCCATCTCTGGTGGACCACAGCCTGTGTTGTCTCAGTCCAACTGCTGAAATGTTCTTGTCTTTGCTTTGCTGTGTTGCTTCTATGCAGGTGTTTTCACTTTCTTGTTTTGGTTTGGGAGGGGCTATTTATACTCTCCTGGCACATGCAATCTTTACCGACTATAGTCCAAGTTACATGAATGTTTGGAGTCCCAGCTCCCCAGTGAAGGATTATCTTGCTGAGGTTTTCTCTATTGCTTCTCCTGCTGTTTGTTTGCGTGTCCTTCTTCTCAGCTCTTCTCCCATTTTGTTACTTTCAGGGTCTGGGCGTTTTCACCAGAGTCGGACTAGGGTGCCTAGGGTCCACAGGGGGAATTGATTCCAGAGAGCCCAACCTACTGCTACTCTACAGAGACATTTTACCGGTTCAAATTTAAGCCTCATGCACATGTACAACATACAATACAGTGTGTAAACCAGCGTGTGCCTCCTAATGAATTTGGCACATTTTTCAGCTTGTATGCGCCACCACAAGAAATGCCCTAGAGTCAGGAACTCGCTGACATTTCTGTTGTATTTTCACCACTTTTGTGGTGTGGAGTAAATAATGTTGAAAATGCTTTTCAAGAGACAGATCAGAGCCTTTTATTTAGTCTCATACTACCTGTATAGTGAAGCCAGTGCTATCACATCTACCAGAGGGTGTGCCTGGATCAGAATTTCCTCCAATCTCGGCAGTTGCAGGAGTGCAGCTGTTTATCACCACCATCCTCCTGCAGCTGGAGATGCTGTGACCATAATGGCAGTATCTGCATCATCACCTTGATGTCATAGTATGTTAGAAACACTTTTGAGGTACATGGAATGTAAAGATTTACTTTTGTTACATTTTTTTAGGGAGAAACGGGAGGATGGGAAAAAATTAGTGAATCCATAACCATTTTTTTGACGCAAGTGCATTCACCACATATTCATTATATCAAGGTGCCACCGCCAAGACTGACTGTGGTATCTGAGGGGAAAGCACCAGTAAGTGACAGTGCAGACGGGGGGGGACTTGTCTCTATACGGTATGCTATGTGCGGGGGTCTTGGCTATATGTGCTATGTGTGGGGGAGCAAGTCCCCCTTCCCCCACATATAGCATATATAGCTAAGTAATCCACCCCACACATAGTATACAGTATATAGACAAGTTCACCTCCCCCACACATAGCATACAGTATATAGCCAAGTCTCCCTCCACCAAAATTGAGACATATAGATCCACTATTCTATTACACATATAATAATATTTAATAATGTAAACTGCTTCCACTCACGGTTTTCTGCAGTTAGAGGAGTCTTTTTGATGATTACTGCATTAGCAGCAGATGAGGGAGAAGATTCGGCAGCTGCTGCATGCTGGGTAAGGAGGCAGCACCAATTGCAGCACAGCCTCACCAAGCTCCTACTCTAAGGTGCTATAGAGGAGTGAGGGGGCAGACTGCTGTGGTGACCTCCCTCCAGCCCCATGCAGCGGGATCTCATTGTGCTCCGTGGGGGAGGGGCATTTGAAGCTGGTAACTGACACCTCTGCAGAAGAGGTGTCAATTAGCAGACTCATTAGCTATGCACTGCTTGGCTAATCCCCATCCATAGCTGCACACTCCCTCCTTCCTCTGCTGTGCTGGCACTAGGTGATGGAGTCAGACTGACACCTGTACAGAAGAGGTGTTACTGTCAGTGGCAGCTCTTCTGTACAGGTGTCAGTCTAAGTCAGGTATCTAGTTTGAGCACAGCAGGGGAAGGAGAGAGTGTGCAGCTATGGATGGGGATTAGCCTAGCAGTAAATCCCTGTGCTAGTGTAGGAGGGGGAGGAGCCTTATATCTATTGTCAGTGCTAGCCCTGCAGTGGGGCCCACCGGAGGATTGCCCGGTTTCCCAGCAGGCCAGTCCGAGCCTGATTTTCACGTATACCACAGGTCTTTTTGGGTGCCTTCCCTTTCCTTCCGTCTTTCATATATGACTGTGTGAACACATGTTTAGCCCTATGTCTCAACCTCTGCCTGTGTGCACTCCGTTCTGTTGTTGTGGTTTTGGGTTACACTCTGTGTATAGTTGAGGGTGCAGTTAAGGACACTTGTTGTCAGACGACGTTGACTAGGGGAGCCATTGAGCAATTTTAGGGTGCCAACCTCCGTGGTCAGACAGGGATTAATCAGGGTCAAGTTAGGGATTGCCTAGTCTGTAACCAAACCTGTGGTGTGTAGGTTTAACATCTTCCCTGGTTTGTTCATCCCTGTGTGAGTGTTAGGGCTCATTCATAACACATTGCCATCTTCTTCCCCATTTTCTATAGACATTTTCCCAATGGACATTAGTTACTTTTTGTCCCAGAATATCTAATGTGTGACAATCATATTATTTACCGGATCATCAGAACTTCTGCAAAGCTATTTAATTCTTTCCATAGTAGAAGAGAGCGACATGTTAGCTGTCATCACAGACAGGGTAAATTCTTCTGATTAACGATTGGAGTCACATAACAGACAGGATAAATACATTTTCACTGTCAACAAAGGGAAATAAACGCTTTACTGGTTAAAGCTGAAAGCAAACTCCACTAATGCCAGCAGCCTAGACGAAGAAGAATGTGGAGTAAATGCACCAAGAATCATTTTGATAAATAAATGGTGATGAGCGAGCACTAAAATGCTCGGGTACTCGTTGCTCGGGTCGAGCAATTTGGAATACTCGGGTGCTCGACCCGAGCAACGAGCCCAATGTAAGTGTGGCACCCTGCTGTACACAGGTACCACAGGACCCAAAAGGATGCATGGATGGACTTCACAAGAGGCCCTCATTACATGCAGACACCTCCACCCTTCCACCTCATACCACCAGAGGGAGCCCTGATAGGGATATATATATGGAGGGTGGAGCCAGGCAGTTCAGTTAGTTGTTCAGAGAGTGCGCTGCCACTGAGAGCAGTGAAGACGTGGCACGTCTGCTGCTGAATTAAGGGACCCGAGTGTGGCCGGAGGCAGTAAGGAGAGGAGAGAGGAGTTGAGGGGGTAGAGAAGCATCATAGGCTCACCCCAAGACACAAACCGGACACCGGGTCCTATATACCCAGTAGGGACTACCGGCTTACCAGGAGGCTTCCAGACCCCTGGTCTCCTGAAGCTACCAGCAATAACCGGACTAGGAACCACAAAGGCCCCGGCGTCCAGGGATAGTGGTTGCCAAAGAAAGGTCCTACTACCAAGCGGTCAGGTGAGAGAGCAACACAACGCAGAAGCTAGGCCAAGTTTCAGGCTGGCTAGAAGCTTAGAGAGAGGGAGACATGGATCAGGAGGCCTTATACCAGCTCACTGGGGAGAATTCCTGAAGTGCACCCTTCCTAGCAAGTACCCTGGACCATACCTGCCGTTACACCAGTAAAGGTACTGAGGCGAATCCCCTGTGTGAGTGTCCATCATTCCCCCTGACCTGGCCATCTTTCACCTGCATCCCTTCCATCTACACTGCCCCGGGGGCTCGCTCCGCCTGTGGGGAGAGGAAACATCCCAGCTGCCATCCCATCACCCCCGGAGGTCTGCAGCAGCGCCGGTAACCGTTACCGGAAACCACAGGTGGCGTCACGAAACAAACTTTATACTAAAGAACCCCCTTTTTCAAAAGAGACCCCAGAGTACGGGCCCGGGAGCCGACTGCCGTGACATCCTAAGCAAGGTGAAAGGCCCGGGTACCGAGTCCCCTCTATCCCCCTGGGCGAGTCATAAGTCTATGGGAAACTCAAGCATTTTTCAGGCGGCTCCCCCCGGCGGTCTGCAGAGGGCCTAAAAATTGCCCAAATCGATGGGAACAGTGCTCAAGTGACATGGGAACAGCATGGGGAAGACCCCTGGAAGCATTTCTGACTCCCAGGTCACTGCTGTCAGCAACGTGGTCAGAGTATTACGCCACTTTTACGGACTCACAATAAAACATACAAAAACGAAACCAAAATGGATTTTCCTGGGAAATATGTTAAGTAACATCCTTTCCAGGGTAATGACTTGTATATAAGGCAAAATAAATAACCAAAAACAAAAATACTCCTCCACAACTTGGGCTATGTTCACACGTAGCGTTTTTGATGCGTTTTTGCACTTTTGAATTGCTTTCAACCAAGACAAATGCATTCACCAGGAAATGTCATTTTAACATTTTACAACCTTATCTGGCCATGTGGTGTGTGACACATCATCAGACACATGCATACAGTGCTGAAAAGACATGGGAACAGCATGGGGAAGACCTCTGGAAGCATCTCTGACTCCCAGGTCATTGCCTAAAAGTGTGCTCATCATAAGTGATCCTTGGCGCATGCGAAGATGCCTCCCGCCATGCACCTGTCGTTGCAGACTTGCAACAATCACCGTCCACGTCCTTGTCCCACTGCAGCGTTCAGTTGTCCCTACCCCATTCCTTGGAATGCAAACGTAAGTATGCAGGCAGTCACCCACCCACCCATAGGCTGCAATACTATACTGCCAAATTTTTGACAGCTGCTTGCACTTGAAATGTGGCCTTTTAGGCTCGTGGAGGCAGAAGCTTTTCATAACCTCATGCCGGCGGCGGCCGGGTGTCCATACTCGGTCCCCAGCCGCCACTATATTTCCTAGTATCGCCTCCGCCTTCCACAAGCACGGGTCCCACAACATTACCTGTGCCCTCCCCAGTGCACTTACTGGGAAGGACCGCCTAACCACAAACACGTGGACAGGTGAATGTGGCCAGGGACGGTTTGAGAAATAACATGCATAAGCATGGCCGATCCACATTAAAAAAGCAGCTATAGAGTGTCCGGGAGCCTTCCCCCACACTTTTCTTAGCCAGGGCTGCTTTTCGGCAGGGTTGGACGGGCTAACCAGAGAACCGGAGACTCCTCTGGCGGGCCCTGGCTTCTCCTTCAGGAGAGTTCATAGTGCCGAGGTGAGGCCATGATGATGATAGAGGCCACCATCTGCTTAGTTTTCTGTTACTTGGAATGCAAGTGCAAGTATGCAGCCAGCCAGCCACCCACAGGCCGCAACACTAAACTGCCAGATTTCTGGGCAGCTCTTTGCACTTGAAATATGGCCTATTAAGCTCGTGGAGGCGGAAGCTTTTCACAACCTCATGCCGGCGTCAGCCGGGAGTCCATACTCGGTCCCCAGCCGCCACTATATTTCCCAGTATCGCCTCCGCCTTCCACAAGCACGGGTCCCACAACATTACCTGTGCCCTCCCCAGTGCACTTACTGGGAAGGATCGCCTAACCACAAACACGTGGAAAGGTGAATGTGGCCAGGGACAGTACGGAGCCAGTCCACAACTTTTTTTGCTAAGAGTTGTATTTAGCTCGGTGAAAGGACTGGCATAGAGGGAAACCGTATATACCCTGCGTGTCATTCTCCCAGGAAGTCCTCTAAAGCTGCTTGCACTTGAAAAGTGGCTTGAACATTACTGCTGGTTCTTTTCTGTGGGAATTTGCTTGCCTCCTACCAGCCTGGAATATTTCCAGCAAACTATGGTACGACGCCATGGTATTAGCACTGCCCCCAGTACCAGTAGCGAAGCCATCCCCAATTTCCTTCTCTGGAATTTTATTTGGTAGACTGAGTGGCTGCCCAAATACATTTTCTCACAAAAGAGCTGAAGATAGAGTGGCAGTAGGTGCAAGTTTCTCCAGCCTGTTAGATATTAGAGGGTGAACGGCAGCACATTGGATCAGTGGTTAGCACTGATGCCTTGCAGCGGAGGGATCCTGGGTTCAAATCCCAGCAAGGACAACATCTGCAAGGACTTTGTATGTTCTCCCCGTGTTTGCGTGTGTTTCCTCCTTAGTAAAAAAGCAGCCATAGAGTGTCCCGGAACCTTCCCATACACTTTTCTTAGCCAGGACTGCTTCTCGGCAGGGTTGGACGGTCCCACCAGAGAATCCAGGGGTGTGCCTTGGCTTCTACCTGAGGAGAGTTCATGATAGCGCTAACTTTGCAGCTGCTATGGGGCTCTTGAGCAGGTCAGTAAGGTTAGCCCTCAGAATCAAATCCTCTGGTGGGCACAATGTTTTTCAATCTGAAACAGCTTCTCAGTGGCAGTTGTGTTTCACCACAGCCTTATTCTTTAGCTCGGTGAAAGGACTGGCATAGAGGGAAACCGTATATACCCCGGCTGTCATTTCTCCGTCACCAGGTTCCGCCCATAATCACACACGACCATGCCTGGCTGTATGTTCAGTGGTGAGAGCCACAGATCAGGCTGCTGTGTTACAGCTTTCAACAACTCTGCAGCGCTGGGCAGTTTGTCAATTAAGCATTAAGCATGTTATCTTCAGCACAGCCTGTTGCCGCTTGGCCAAGGCAGTGCTGCAGTGCTGTCAGCTTGTGACTGATGTGGTCATTTCGGAGATGGAGGAGGAGGTGCATGAGCTGAACAATGTGATTACATTGAGGTTAAATTGGTGACGCTGTTTTTTATACTAAAGAAAGATCCTATTGTTTTGCTTACGTTATTTTTTAAGACAAATGCATTCACCGGGAAATGTCATTTTAACATTTTACAACTTTATCTGGCAATGTGGTGTGTGACACATCATCAGACACATCCTTTTTTATTTATGATGAAGGGACTCTGAAAGTCATAAAGCCTATTTTTACAGGGACATCAGATGGCCCTTACTATTCTTAAAAGGCCAGCAGTCGGCCCTAGCTATTGTTAGAGAGCCATCAGCCGGCTATGCTTTGTTGTTCCCATTATTAACAAGTGGGTCTCCTATAATGTTATTGCATATCCAGTGACTGCAAGGGCTGCCAAAAATTTGGACGCAACCCAATACCCCTTTGAAGAGACATAGAGGAGGGTCTCAGTAAAAAAAATGTTCTCATTATAAAGGAGCGGGTCTCCTATAGTGGTTTGCCCATGCTGTGACTCCAAGGGCTGCCAAAATTTGAGAAAAACCCCACTAAGAATTTAAAGACACATGGAGCAGGGCCACAGTAACAAGGTACGACATGTTCCCATTGGAAAGGAGAGGGTCTGCTATACAGTTATAGGGTATGCAGTGAATCCAACGGCTGACCAATTTTAGGAAAAACCGTACTAAGAATTTAAAGGCACATGGAGCAGGGCCACAGTAACAAGGTACAACATGTTCCCATTAGAAAGGAGAGGGTCTGCTATACAGTTATAGGGTATGCAGTGAGTCCAATGGCTGACCAATTTTAGGAAAAACCCCACTAAGAATTTAAAGACTCATGGAGCAGGGCCACAGTAACAAGGTACGACATGTTCCCATTAGAAAGGAGAGGGTCTGTTATACAGTTATAGGGTATGCAGTGAGTCCAACAGCTGACCAATTTTAGGAAAAACTCCACTAAGAATTTAAAGACACATGTACCTTGTTACTGTGGCCCTGCTCCGACATGTTCCCATTAGAAAGGAGAGGGTCTGCTATACAGTTATAGGGTATGCAGTGAGTCCAACAGCTGACCAATTTTAGGAAAAACACCACTAAGAATTTAAAGACACATGTACCTTGTTACTGTGGCCCTGCTCCGACATGTTCCCATTAGAAAGGAGAGGGTCTGCTATACAGTTATAGGGTATGCAGTGAGTCCAACGGCTGACCAATTTTAGGAAAAACCCCACTAAGAATTTAAAGACACACAGAGCAGGGCCACAGTAACGACAAATTCCCGTTAGAAAGGAGAGAGTCTCCCATAGTGTTGGCCTATGCAGTGAATGCAAGGGATGCCAAAAATTTGGAGGCACTTCAATGCCCCTTGGAAGAGACGTGGAGGAGGGCCTCATCAAAAAATGTTCCCATTAGAAAGGAGCGGGCCTCTTATACTTGTAATGCCCACGCACTAAGTGTATGGGCTGACAAACATTTACCCCTGGGGGGTATGCATGAACATACTGTATAAAAATTTTTTTTTACGGGCATCATAAACACCCTTTAAAAAAATTATGTGGGTGTTGCATCACGGACCACGGTCACTCTGGTGATATGGTGGTGGAGGATGAGGAGAAGGAGGAGGACAAGAGCAAATAGACAAAATCAGGAAGCGTATACCAATGTGTGGGTGTGAAAAGGTGCATGGGAATACACCTCCCAAGAAAAGACACTGGATTTGAGTTTATGTTACGCTGCTATCATTCGGTGGTGTTGAGAAGTCTGGCCCAATCCAGCCCTTGTTCATTTTTATAAGAGTCAGCCTGTCAGCATTTTCAGTTGACAGGCGGATGCGCTTATCAGTCATAATGCCACCAGCGGCACTAAAAACCCGCTCTGATAAAACGCTGGCGGCAGGGCAGGCCAGGACCTCCAAGGCATAGAGAGCCAGTTCATTCCACGTATACAGCTTGGATACCCAATAATTATAAGGCACAGAGGAATCACGGAGGACGTTGGTAAGGTCGGCAAGGTACTCCCTCAGCATCTTCCCAAACTTTGCACTCCTTGTGAGTGTACCCCGCGCCTCAGGGCCTGTGCGATGGGAGGGTCTGAGAAAACTCTCCCAGAACTTTGACAGTGTTCCCCTGCCTCTGCTGGATTGAAGTTGTGTCTCTCTCGCCTGTACTCCTTGGTTGTCCAACGAAGTGTGCCCTCTGCCGCCAGCGTTTTCTGACGGGAATTTTTTTAATAGTTCCGCAACAAAGACCTTCTGGTACTGCCCCATTTTTGTAGACCTGTCCACCTCAGGAATAAGAGATATAAAGTTCTCCTTGTAGCGTGGGTCTAGAAGTGTCACCAACCAGTAATGACTGTCGCCCAAAATTTTGAGAACGCGAGGGTCATGGGAAGGGCAGAAAACATAAACTCAGCCATGCGTGCCAGACTACTAACAGGCAAGACTTCCGTGTCCTCACCAAGAGGATGACTGACCATGCTCTCCTCCTCCTCTCTGTCCTCTGGCCATCCATGCTGAACAGACGGTATGACAGCCATGCAGGTAGTAATGTCTATAGTGCATGAAACTAGCTCCTGTCCTTCCTAATCGTCCTCCTCTTCCTCATTGTCACCCAATCCATGTTGGGATGACATGAGGCTTGGCTGTGGGTAATCACCCTCTATGGTTCCTTGCTCCATCTCATTGTGCTCCGCCTGCAATGCATCCTCTTTGATTGTGAGCAGAGAGCGTTTCAGAAGACAGAGAAGCGGGATGGTGACGCTAATTATGGGGTCATCGCCGCTCACCATCTTGGTGGAGTCCTCAAAGTTTTGGAGGATGGTACATATGTCTGACATCCATGTCCACTCCTGAGGTCTTATGTGTGGAGTCTGAACCGAATACCGACGGCCTTGTTGATGCTGGTACTCAACAACTGCCCTCTTCTGCTCACAAATCCTTCCCAACATCTGCAGTGTACAGTTCCAAAGCGTGGGGGCATCACACATCAGTCTATGAGCCGAAAGCTGCAAACGCTGCTGAAACACTGCAAGGGAGGCGGAAGCTGTAGCTGACTTTCTAAAATGGGCACACAGGCGGTGTACTTTAACAAGCAGATCCGGCAGCTTCGGGTAGGATTTGAGAAACCGCTGAACCACGAGGTTAAGCACATGGGCCCAGATGGTACGTGTGTGAGCTCGCCTCGCCTCAGAGCCGCCACCAGGTTCCGGCCATTGTCACACACGACCATGCCTGGCTGTAGGTTTAGCGGTGTGAGCCACAGATCTGCCTACTCTTTCAGAGATGTCCACAACTCTTCAGCATTGGGCGGTTTTTCACCTAAGCATATTAGCTTCAGCACAGCCTGTTGCCGCTTGGCCGAAGCAGTGCTGCAGTGCTTCCAGCTTGTGACTGATGTGATCATTTCGGAGATGGAGGTTGAAGAGGAGGAGGAGGCTGAGGAGGATGAGGTGCAGGAACTGTAGACCATGGGGGCAACCCTGATTGACCTAGGGCCCACAATCCTTGGCGTCGGGAGGACTTGTTCCATCCCAAGGTCCGACTGGGTCCCAGCTTCCACTATGTTAACCCAGTGTGCCGTCAGCAAGATGTACCGTCCCTGCCCACAAGTACTTGTCCACGTGTCCGTGGCTAGGTGGACTTTACCGGTAACTGCGTTGTTGAGAGCACGGCTAATGTTTTGGGACACGTACTTGTGTAATGCGGGGACGGCACACCGGTAGAAATAGTGGCGGCTGGGGACCGAGTACCGAGGGATGGCCGCTGCCATCAGGTTGCGGAATGCTTCCGTCTCCATGAGCCTAAAAGGCAGCATTTCGAGCGCAAGAAGTCGTGAAATGTGATAATTTTGTAGTGTGGCCTGTGGGGCGTTGGCTGCATAGTTGCACTTGCGTTCCAAGGACTGAGGTATGGACAACTGAACGCTGCGCTGGGACAAGGACATGGATGTGCTTCCTGATGCTGCTACTTGAGAGTGTGCAATGACAGGTGCAGGGCAGGAGTTGTCTTTGCATGCACCATGGACACGGGATTGGCTTGTATGCACAACAGCGGAAGAAGCAATGGTGCCACCTGCAGACACTGTTCCTGGACCCTGGGGTTCGGCCCACAAAGTCGGGTGCTTTGCTGCCATGTGCCTGATCATGCTGGTGGTGGTCAGGCTGGTTGTTTGGCCACCCCTGCTTATGCTGGCCTGGCAGGTGGTGCAAATGGCCTTTTTGGCGTTATCGGCAAAGTCTTTAAAAAACAACCAGACTCGGGAAGACCTAACAGTTGTACTGGCAACTTTCTTCGTGTTGGTGTTACGGGGAACGGTTGCCTGCCTTCTGTCTGCGGCCACCACACTGCATCTTCATGACTGTTGGGGTGCTCTGCCTCCCTCCCCCTGTGTGCTGCTGTCCTCGCTCTGCATGTCCTCCTGCCAGGTTGGGTCAGTTACTATATCATCCACCACCTCGTCTTCCACTTCCGCACCATGGTCCTCCTCCTGACTTTCTGGCAATTGTGTCTCATCATCGTCCACCTCTTGTGACACTTTCCCACCATCGCCTTCGTGTGACCGTGGCTGCTCAAATATTTGGTCATCGCTACACACGATCTCCTCTTGCCCCGCTTTAAGTGGACCGGGCGAAAGGCCCGGATCTATAAATGGAAAAGTGAACAGCTCTTCAGAGTGTCCAAGTGTGGGATCAGTTGTCTCTGGGTACTCGGCATGGTGGGAGGAAGAAGGATCAGGGTGAGGAATATGCGGTCCAGACTCACGGCTACTGAGACTTGACTGTGTGGAAGACAGGGTGGTGGTGGTGGTGGTGGCTAAGTGACTGGAAGCATTATCCGCTATCCAACCAACAACCTTTTGACACTGCTCTGGGTTCATTAGTGGTGTGCTGCGGTCCCCTAGAAATTGGGACAGGAAGGTCAGGCGAGAAGATCTGGGTGTTTGTTGTGGCACAATTTCGACTTGCCCACGGTCTTGTCCTCGGCCTCTGCATGCACCATTACCATCACGTCCAGTTCCCCGTCCCTTGCCACGTGCCTTGCCCATTTTAAATGTAGGACAGTATCTTCCATGATCACTACAAATGACTGAGTTTGGAGCGAACTTATATGTGATCCGTGTGATAGAGAAAACAGAGTTTTAAATACCTGGCCTGCAGCAAACAGCAAACTGCGGTGAATTGCTTAAATGACACACTAAAGGAAATTTTTAATGGAGGCCAGAAATGGCACTATTTTCTGACAATGTATATGTGATCCGTTTGACGGAGAAAACACAGTTTTAAATAGCTGGATTTCTAGTGCACTAATATGGAAAGGACCTGGCTGTATTCTGCAGTGCCAACAAGCAAATGGCTCAGAAAAAATGGTGTTCTCTGGATTGCTTTTTAAGAAAATAATGAGGATTAAGATCCAAAGAAAAGTATTCCTGGCCCCTGAGACCTGGGCCTTTGTATAGCAATATCTAACAGCAGCAGAAGGCAGAATTGGAATGGAGCCTCTTGTGCTATATGCACTGCAGTCTGCTATATACACTGCCTGCCTATACACCCTGCCTGCCTGATATCTCTGCAGATGGATTAGTCCTCAGAAGGACTGTTTGTTAAGATGGATGTGTGTAATGTACGGTTTTTCTCCCTACACTACCTAATACATGTTACGCTCGCGCCCGGACTGACTGGCGTGAGCGTGATTAGTTATCCCACTGTACCATGAACCGAGGAGTGCCTGGAGGGGCGTAACTAAGTATCAACCCGGTCCGACCAAGGTCGCACGGCGGCTCAGTCGACTCCGTGAACCAGGGAGGAACCGAGCAGAGGGACCAGGTGCTACTCCAGGTCAGACCCCGGTCACAGCTGTTGACCCACACCGGGGAATGCAGGAACAGGCAGGTTAGCTGGTATGCAGACAGGTGGGTACTGGCAGGCATGGCTGGTATGACGGCAGTTGGGTACTTAGCAGGCACGGCTGGTATGTAGGGAGGTGGGTACTTTCAGGCACGGCTGGAATGCAGACAGGCAGATACTGGCAGGTATGAATGCAGGCTGGATAGGGATACAAGAACAGAGCCGCAGGTGCTGTGGACTAGCAGAGCAAAACCGCAGGAGCGATGAAAAAGCAGAACAGAGCAAAACCGCAGGAGCGGTGAACAAGCAGAGCGGAGCAAAACCGCAGGTGCGGTGAGCAAGCAGAGCGGAGCAAAACCGCAGGTGCGGTGAACAAGCAGAGCGGAGCAAAACCGCAGGTGCGGTGAACAAGCAGAGCAGAGCAAAACCGCAGGTGCGGTGAGCAAGCAGAGTGGAGCAAAACCGCAGGTGCAGTGAACAAGCAGAGCGGAGCAAAACCGCAGGTGCGGTGAACAAGCAGAGCAGAACAGAACAGAACCGCAGGTGCAGTAAACAAGCGGAGCAGAGCGGAACCGCCGGAGCGGTGAACAAGCAAAGCAGAACAGAACCGCAGGTGCAGTAAACAAGCGGAGCAGAGCGGAACCACCGGAGCGGTGAACAAACAGAGCAGAAGGTGAAGGCAGACAGGACAGGGCTCTGTTCACATGGAACAGACTGGAAAATACAGGAAGATGGTTAGAACACAGGAGGTAGATACGGAGGCAGGGAAAGAAGACAAGCAGAACCAGATACACACAAGGTACCTACAATGAAGTAGCGAGTGGACACAAAACTCACAAACAGAAGTACAGTACAGAGACAACGAGTTGGAGTTAGGTGCGGGTTCAGACACTGCAGGCAAAGGGAAAGTACGGACATAGAGAGAAACAAGTAAAGTGCTAGGACACTGTTCAGACCGGAACTGAACTGGGAACAAGATACAGGAACGAGCCTGGGAACTCAGCCCCCAGGGTGGCGGAAACAGACTAGAAGTCAGAGATACAGGTAGCGGCCCTGGGTACTCGGCCCCCAGAGTGGCGGAAACAGACTAGAAGTCACAGGTACAGGAAAAGACCCTGGGTACTCAGTCCCCAGGGTGGCAGACAGACTAGAGTCTGGACAGGACCTCGCATCTCAGTAGCAAAACACAAACTGAAAGTGGTGCTCAGGCACCTCCTACTGGGTGGAGGGGGTTTAAGTATCCAGTGGCTCACAGCAATAGGCTGGGGATGCGTTAGGACTGTGCACACAGTAGCTATAAGGAACAAGCAGAAAGCCGCGCCGACGCCCTAAGCAATCAGGCAAGAGACATGGACGGAGCAGGTACTGGAGCAAAGAGTGCAGCATGGACTAACATGGACTAACAGGTAAGATTGCGGTCTTGCATGGTGGGAGGTGGTGCACCATGCAAGCACGCCGCCAGGGATGTTACAATACACAAGTAAATCTGTCCGCGACGCAGCAGCACCTCTCCCAAAACAAGCGAATGGCGCTGAAAAACAGCACCTGGGACTAAATTTAAGGGTGCAAGTTCCAACCCCCCTACTGAAGGTGGACCATCCTCCATCATATAAATATTTCTTATATTTTTGGTGCTTATATGAGTCACATCAAATTCTCTTTTTATTACATGCAAGACACTAAAACTAGCTGAAAAAAAAACTAGAAACTACAATGATAATCCTACAAACAATCTTTCCCAGCACTGCGTGTATATATTAGATGGCAGAGTGGCATGATGCTACTAATTGCCAGGAATTAATGCCAGGTAGATATGGTCCTCAAAGAAGATTCCTAAATATTCAAGATTTTACAAGTTAAATATAAAATATATCTCATCTGGAACACACCCAATAAGCCTTGTAGGCTTCTCCTATGTTCATGACAATGTGGGGGCTGCACCCTCAGGCCCTAAGGTTGTTAGGATAAAATAAGAATAAAACTTTGTATCCAATAATAACAAGTCATGTATGGCTGTCACAAGGAGCCATAAATATACATGAGTGAGGAAGCCTTGCTTCCTCCAGCTTCTCGCTTTGTTTACTCTGCCAACGGCTTCTGAATGTTACTAATTGAAAGCAACATCTTCAGTCTGTTTGTCTCCTCGGCGCTTGCCCGCAATGCCCCCACCGCAGGCAGCTAGGGCCATCCCAGCGCATAGAACTGGGCTAATTGTTTGTGCTCACTGGCCTTGGGTTTTGAGCAGAGAAATGTGATGGATTCAGAAGAGATCGCCCTCATTTATCCAGGGGGGCAGTGAATTAATCCTGCCATGCTGGGAAAAGAAGAGTCGAGATTGGGCACAAGAAGGTTAAATCAGCTTCAGGCCTCTATGTTCATCTTTAAACAAAAAGCAAATGAGAATCACTGAGCTCTTGGCTGCAAAAACTCCGGACAATGAGATTTGCTAATTCGAAATTATTAAGAAGATGGAGTCCACATTGTGGGTTAATAGAAATCAAAGCTTGTTACGTAGTTTGACTAATTAGATGCCAGGTGTCCGTGCTAAAATTGCTCTTCTGAATAATCTCATGGCGCCCACTGGTCTATATTGTTATCTGCTTCTACTGGAATTATATGACAATGCATGTGATAGGATGAAAAATGCCATAGGGGTTTTATACATACCATAGTGTCATGGGTGTGTCAAAAGTGACAGATAGTCAGCCTGCAGTTGGTTGCAGGAGATCTGTACGTTTGGCATTACAGACATCTTCTTAGAGGCTGTCTCTAGGACCCAGCGGATCCCTTCCTCTGGCTAATTAACTCCCTGGCCTGGGCGTATAAATACCTGGTGCATTCTAGAGGGAGGTGCCGGCGATATTCATTACTACTTGTGAAGGCTTTAGCAAGAGCAGTACTTTGTCCTCTCTGGAGCTTGAGGACGTGTGCACATTTGACTGAAGTCGTCTAAAGCTAAGTAATTTCCCCCTGTTTGTCCTTCCTTGTTGTCTATAATGTTTAGTGGAGATCGACTAGTGCTCATCTCCTCCCTTCCCTAGCCTCAGCCAAATGCCAGGGAAAAACAGGGCGAGGTACGCGTGCGGCGATTGGCAAAGAGTCAATACAGGGACAATAGGGGAGACAGGGTGACGCTAGATCAACCTAGGAGGTCTCTACTTACCCCCCCTTTCCCTAGAGTCTGGGCTTCCTTTCCCTCTTCCCATTGTGTTGCACTAAGTCTTTCCCACACCTTGTGTGACATTATTGCTAGCCAAGCACATTTTGAAAAGGAAAAAAAAAAAGAAAAAATGTAACGGGTCTGGGAGGCGGAACCTCTGGGCTACTATACAAGGGAGCGGTCCTTGTAAGGGAGCGGGTGGCGACCAGGCAGGCAGTCACAGCAGGTGACCGGGACAGTCTCTGGGTGTACGGGCAGGAGGTCACGGCAAGTGATCAGGGCAGTCTCTGGAAGAACGGGCTGGAGGTCACGGCAAGTGACCGGGGCAGTCTCTGGAAGAACGGGCTGGAGGTCACGGCAAGTGACCGGGGCAGTCTCTAGGTAAAGGGTAGGTACGACCTGTGATGGCTGAACCTCCAGGTAGGCTAGCAAGGCAGATGGAGGATGTGTGCTCCCAGGTGAGCAAGCGAGAGTCTCTGGAATAGCAGGTGGTCACAGCACGTGACGGCGGAGCCTCCAGGTAGGCAAGCAGGCAGGTAGCGGAGAAGCGCTCCCAGGTGAGCGGGCAAGAGTCTGGAATAGCTGGTGGTCACAGCACGTGACAGCGGAGCCTCCGGGCTGGCAAGCAGGCAGGTAGCGGAGAAGCGCTCCCAGGTGAGCGGGCAAGAGTCTGGAATAGCTGGTAGTCACAGCACGTGACAGCGGAGCCTCCGGGCTGGCAAGCAGGCAGGTAGCGGAGAAGCGCTCCCAGGTGAGCGGGCAAGAGTCTGGAATAGCTGGTGGTCACAGCACGTGACAGCGGAGCCTCCGGGCAGGCAAGCAGGCAGGTAGCGGAGAAGCGCTCCCAGGTGAGCGGGCAAGCTGGTCCATAGACAGACTGACCGGAGTTGTAAGGCAGACCGTCGGACCTCAGGCAAGCAGGCAGGTAGCTGATGTGCGCTCCCAGGTGAGCGGGCAAGTTGGTCCTTAGACAGACTTACCGGAGTTGTAAGGCAGACCGTCGGACCTCAGGCAGGCAGGCAGGTAACAGGAAATCAGGCAGGATTAGGACAGCAAGCTGGCAGGAATCTGGCAGGTAACTGGCAGGTAACTGGCAAGGGACCTGAGGGCTGAAGCAGAGTAGAACGGTGCAACAACATTGCTCGGGCACCTCCATTTTGGAGGAGGTGCCTTATATATGGTAAAGTCCTCCGGCCATTGGCCGGGGACTCCTTAGGATGGCGCGCGCGGCCCCTTTAAGAGGGAGGGAGGGCGCGCGCGCGCGCCCTAAGCACAGTGGCCGGGAAGGAGTGCGCGCTGCCAGCAGAGCGGGAGACGGACGCCGGGCACGGAGCAGAGCGGTGAGGGGAACAGCGTCCCTGCCTAGCAGAGGGCAGGGACGCCGGCACTACAGTACCCCCCCCCTTTAGGCCCCCCCTTTTTTAGGCCAGATAGAAATTTAGCTAGGATGAGAGGGGCATGGATGTTCTCCCGGGGCTCCCACGTTCTCTCCTCAGGACCAAACCCCTTCCAATCTACCAGAAAAAAGGTCTTTCCTCTTACCCTTTTGGTGGCAAGAATGTTCTCTACCTCAAACTCGTCCTCAGCAGAAACCGGAGCAGGAGGCGTACCTGTAGACTTGGAAAAAGAGTTAAGCACCACGGGTTTGAGGAGAGATACATGGAAGGAGTTAGGGATCCGTAAGTTGGCCGGGAGTTTCAATTTATAGGCCACCGGGTTGATCTGACTGATGACCTCCAGAGGACCGATGAACCGAGGTCCTAACTTGTAAGAAGGTATCTTGAGTCGAACATATTTAGATGAGAGCCAGACTTTATCTCCTGGACGAAATTGTGGAGGATCCAGGCGTTTTTTGTCAGCGTGTCTTTTCATACGCTCGGATGACAGAAGGAGTGCGGACCGGGTACTCTCCCATATGGAGGAAAATTTGCTAACGAGAGATTCCGCAGCCGGGTTGTCCACAGAGGTGGAGACAGGAAAAGGAATCCGAGGATGCTGACCAAAGACTACAAAAAACGGGGATTTGGAGGAGGATTCGCTCTCGTGATTATTATAAGAGAACTCGGCCCATGGTAGGAGATCCACCCAGTCAGAATGGTGGGCATTAACGAAGTGCCGGAGGTAACTGGTCAGGTTCTGATTGATCCGCTCCACTTGACCATTGGACTGTGGGTGGTAAGCGGAAGAGAAGTCCAGGGTGACGTCTAGTAGTTTACAAGTGGCTCTCCAGAAACGTGAGGTGAACTGTACCCCACGATCCGACACGATGTGGAGGGGCAGGCCATGAAGACGGAAGATGTGGCGGATAAAGTCTTTAGCCAGCTCAGGTGCAGACGGAAGGCCTGGCAGGGGAATAAAGTGAGCCATCTTGGAAAAGCGGTCAGCGACCACCCAAATGACCGTACAACCGGCAGAGACGGGGAGATCAGTTATAAAGTCCATTGCTATATGCTGCCAGGGGGCAGCAGGTACAGGAAGCGGAAGGAGGCGTCCGGCTGGCAGATGTCTCGGGACTTTGTTGCGGGCGCAGGACACACAGGCAGAAACAAAGTCTATTATGTCCTTGTGCAGGGTAGGCCACCAATAGTGCCGGGCAATAAGCTGGAGGGTCTTTTTCTGACCGGCGTGGCCAGCTAGTTTAGACGAATGGCCCCAGTGTAGGATCTTCTCCCGATCAGGTACTGAAACAAACGTCTTACCGGGAGGGAGACGATTTAGACTCACGGGAGCCACCTGCATTACTCTGGCGGGATCGATGATATGTTTAGGTTCTTCCTCGAGATCGGACACCAGAAAGGATCGGGACAAGGCGTCTGCTTTGATGTTTTTGTCAGCCGGGCGAAAATGAAGAACAAAATCAAAGCGAGCAAAAAACAAGGACCACCGGGCTTGGCGCGGGTTAAGTCTCTGGGCATGCTGAAGGTAAGCCAAGTTCTTGTGGTCAGTGTAAATTATTACCGGATGAAGAGCCCCCTCGAGTAGGTAACGCCACTCCTCCAACGCCAGCTTGATGGCCAATAACTCTCGGTCTCCTATGGAATAGTTGCGCTCAGAAGAGGAGAAGAGTTTGGAGAAGAAGCCACAAGTTACCATTCTCCCGGAAGATGATTTTTGAGTAAGTACCGCTCCGGCTCCAGAGGAGGAGGCGTCAACTTCCAGGAAGAACTGCTTGTTGCCGTCCGGGCGATGCAGCACCGGGGCGGAAGAGAAGGCCTGTTTTAGGGAAAGAAAGGCCTCCTCTGCTTCGGGCGGCCACTCTTTGGGATTAGTACCCTTACGGGTGAGCGCGGAAATTGGGGCAGTCCGGGAAGAGAAGTGCGGGATGAAGAGGCGGTAATAGTTGGCGAAGCCCAGGAACCGTTGAATAGCCTTCAACCCCTCTGGTCGGGGCCATTTCTCGATGGCAGACAGTTTCTCAGGATCCATTTGTAGGCCGGTCTGAGAGATAATGTAGCCCAGAAACGGAAGCGAGGTCTGCTCAAAGAGGCACTTCTCATATTTAGCGTAGAGATGGTTCTGCCTGAGCCTGAGCAGGACCTGACGAACATCCCTCCGGTGAGTCTGGAGATCCGGAGAGAAGACCAAGATGTCGTCCAGGTACACCACTACGCAGGAGTAGAGAAGGTCCCGGAAGATGTCATTGACCAACTCTTGAAAGACGGCAGGAGCGTTACAGAGGCCAAAGGGCATTACCAGATATTCATAGTGGCCGTCCCGGGTGTTGAATGCCGTCTTCCATTCATCCCCCTGACGGATACGAACCAGGTTGTACGCCCCACGGAGGTCCAGTTTGGTGAAGATTCTAGCCCCCCTCAGACGATCAAATAACTCCGGAATGAGCGGAAGGGGGTACTTATTCTTCACCGTGATCTGGTTAAGGCCTCTATAGTCTATACAGGGACGGAGAGAGCCGTCCTTCTTTTTGACGAAAAAGAAGCCTGCTCCCGCCGGGGAGGTAGATTTCCGGATGAATCCCCTGGCCAGATTCTCCTCAATATATTCGGACATCGACCGGGTCTCAGCAGCGGATAATGGATAAATACGCCCACGGGGAGGAGAAGTACCAGGTAACAGGTCGATAGGGCAGTCGTATGGTCTATGAGGGGGTAGTGTCTCTGCCTCCTTTTTATTAAAGACATCAGCATAAGACCAATAAGGAATCGGAAGTCCAGGTAGATTAGCTGGGGTAGGAGAAGGACGGACGGGATGAACGGGAACCAGACAGGTCTTATGGCAGCCCTGTCCCCAGCGATGGACTTCTCCGGTCTTCCAGTGAAGAACGGGTGCATGTTTCTGGAGCCAAGGTAGGCCTAGCAAGAGGGCGTGAGAGAGTCCAGGCAGAACATGGAAGGAGATACTTTCAGAATGCAGCATTCCCACCTGCAGAGTAATGGATTCGGTGATGAGTTGGATGGGGCGTGGTAAGAGCCCCCCATCCACGGCAGCAACAGACAAGGGTACAGCCAGAGGTTTGGTGGGGATGCGGTATTTCTCTACCAGGGACTGTGAAATAAGATTCCCGGCTGCTCCAGAGTCCAGTTGGGCTAGTTCGAAATAACGGTTCTCCCCGTAGACGATTGAAACTGACAACAGCAGGGATGGAGAGGATTTATTCTTGTCTAGGTGGACCTCTCTGAGCGAACCTAGACACAGGCATTTCCCGACCTCTCCGGGCAGGCACGGATCCGGTGCTCCTTACTGCCACAGTAGAAGCAGGTCCCCTCGGCACGGCGTAAGTCCTGACGGGTCTTGACCATCTTGGTCTGGTCGACCTGCATAGGCTCAAGAGGGTGTACCTGGTTAGAGACAGAAGGAGTGATGGGTTTCTGAAAAGTAGGAGCTAGACGTGGTAACCTCCTCTCACGGGTGACCTCTCTGGCACGCTCCTGGAACCGTAGGTCAATCCGGGTGGCAAGAGTTATTAAGTCATCGAGAGTGGTAGGAATGTCCCGACCGGCAAGTTCATCTTTAATACGGCCGGACAGACCCTCCCAGAAGACGGAAACCAGAGCGTCGTTATCCCAGGCCAGCTCCGAGGCAAGGGCACGGAACCATATGGCATATTGGCCCACGGTGAGACTTTCCTGACGGAGGCGTAGCAACGATGATGCGGATGAGGTCTTCCGTCCGGGTTCGTCGAAGACTTTCCGGAAAGCCGTGAGAAAAGCAGGCAAGTTGGACACCAGGGGGTCTCCTCTCTCCCATAGAGGATTTAGCCAGGCCAGGGCCTCCCCGGTGAGATGGGACATGATAAATGCAATTTTGGCTCGGTCGGAGTTAAACTGGTGGGACAATAGTTCAAAGTGCAGGGTGCACTGATTTATGAAGCCCCGAGCCTGGGCTGAGTCGCCTCCGAAGCGAGGAGGTGCAGAAAGCCGAGGTCCGGGGTAGGATATCATGGTGTTAGTGGACAGCGGAGCTGCCGGATTGCGAGACATGGCACTGGCGGAGGTTGTTGGTGGAGCAGTCAGAGTGTCCAGGCGAGTATTGACATTCCGCAGGTGACCCAGGATGGACTCCTGTTGGGACCTCTGATGGGACAGTTCATGACACAGGTCCGAGAGCGAGGGAGCTTGGGTGCCACCGGGTTCCATGGCCCGAGCAAACTGTAACGGGTCTGGGAGGCGGAACCTCTGGGCTACTATACAAGGGAGCGGTCCTTGTAAGGGAGCGGGTGGCGACCAGG
The DNA here is from genome assembly GCF_046119375.1 of Phyllobates terribilis. Taxonomy (NCBI): domain Eukaryota; kingdom Metazoa; phylum Chordata; class Amphibia; order Anura; family Dendrobatidae; genus Phyllobates; species Phyllobates terribilis. The sequence goes on from NW_027362765.1 coordinate 124,963,465, forward strand.
CAGGCAGTCACAGCAGGTGACCGGGACAGTCTCTGGGTGTACGGGCAGGAGGTCACGGCAAGTGATCAGGGCAGTCTCTGGAAGAACGGGCTGGAGGTCACGGCAAGTGACCGGGGCAGTCTCTGGAAGAACGGGCTGGAGGTCATGGCAAGTGACCGGGGCAGTCTCTAGGTAAAGGGTAGGTACGACCTGTGATGGCTGAACCTCCAGGTAGGCTAGCAAGGCAGATGGAGGATGTGTGCTCCCAGGTGAGCAAGCGAGAGTCTCTGGAATAGCAGGTGGTCACAGCACGTGACGGCGGAGCCTCCAGGTAGGCAAGCAGGCAGGTAGCGGAGAAGCGCTCCCAGGTGAGCGGGCAAGAGTCTGGAATAGCTGGTGGTCACAGCACGTGACAGCGGAGCCTCCGGGCTGGCAAGCAGGCAGGTAGCGGAGAAGCGCTCCCAGGTGAGCGGGCAAGAGTCTGGAATAGCTGGTGGTCACAGCACGTGACAGCGGAGCCTCCGGGCAGGCAAGCAGGCAGGTAGCGGAGAAGCGCTCCCAGGTGAGCGGGCAAGCTGGTCCATAGACAGACTGACCGGAGTTGTAAGGCAGACCGTCGGACCTCAGGCAAGCAGGCAGGTAGCTGATGTGCGCTCCCAGGTGAGCGGGCAAGTTGGTCCTTAGACAGACTGACCGGAGTTGTAAGGCAGACCGTCGGACCTCAGGCAGGCAGGCAGGTAACAGGAAATCAGGCAGGATTAGGACAGCAAGCTGGCAGGAATCTGGCAGGTAACTGGCAGGTAACTGGCAAGGGACCTGAGGGCTGAAGCAGAGTAGAACGGTGCAACAACATTGCTCGGGCACCTCCATTTTGGAGGAGGTGCCTTATATATGGTAAAGTCCTCCGGCCATTGGCCGGGGACTCCTTAGGACGGCGCGCGCGGCCCCTTTAAGAGGGAGGGAGGGCGCGCGCGCCCTAAGCACAGTGGCCGGGAAGGAGCGCGCGCTGCCAGCAGAGCGGGAGAGGGACGCCGGGCACGGAGCAGAGCGGTGAGGGGTACAGCGTCCCTGCCTAGCAGAGGGCAGGGACGCCGGCACTACAAAAAAACTGACACTTTGCTTTTTTTTTCTTTGTGGGAGTGGACCTTTTTTTTTTCCTTTCTCTTTTTGGTATGGGTTTAGTTGCAGGGTGGCTACACAGCCTGACTCTGGAGGTAAATGAGCTCCGCTGTGAGGTTCAGCAGCAGCATCGGAGGCTACAGTTCGCCAATGTGGGGGTCTCTGCAGGTAGGCCTGTCCAGCCTGAACCCAAGGTTGCCCTACCGGACAGGTTTTTAGGAGGTAGGGACAAGGATTTTGTATTCAAGGAGGCATGCAAACTGTATTTTAAACTTCGTCCTTATTTCTCTGGAAATGAGGAGCAACGGGTTGGAATTGTGATCTCTCTACTGTTGGTAGATCCTCAGTCGTGGGCGTTTTCTTTACTGCAGGACTCGGTTTGTCTCCAGTCTGTGGAGGTTTTTTTTGGGGCTCTTTCCTTCATCTATGATGACCCTGACCGAGTCGCCTTGGCTGAGTCTAGGCTACGTGGCCTTCAGCAGGAGAATCGGTCAGTGGAGACGTACAGTTTGCAATTCCGTAGATGGGCAACAGATTCCAAATGGAATGACTCAGCACTTAGAAGTCAATTTTTTGAGGGGCTTACTGAAAGGTTAAAAGATGCCTTGGCTGTATATGAAACTCCTCAGTCTTTGGAGGCTGCCATGTCGTTGGCCATACGTCTTGATAGACACCTTCGGGATAGACAGACGAGACCACCTTCTCCGGGGCTTTCTTGTCGGGGTTGTGTACCTCTGCAGGGGGAGCAATGTGGGGTTGATCCAGTACTGGGGAAGGTGGACATATCCATGCAGTTAGGGGGCGTCTCTACATCTCAACATCATACATCTCCCCGGAGATTCGCAGGAAAAAAGGCGTATGTTTTTTTTTGTGGGAAAAAGGGACATTTTGTTGCGACCTATCCTTCATTTCCTAAACAAAAGGAGTCTCGATTAACTCTTGATAGTCTGGAGTTGGATAAATAAGGGGTGCATTTGTTACCAACCTGCAGTTCCCGTGTTGTCCTGTCAGCAGAGATGGTGCTAGAGAGCAAAACCGAGAAAATTTCTGTGATTGTTGACAGTGGAGCCGGAGTCAGCATGGTTGATACTGAGTTTGTGAAAACTCATGGTCTTGCTTGCTGTGCTTTAGCTGAACCTACAGTACAGACCAAAAGTTTGGACACACCTTCTCATTTAAAGATTTTTATGTATTTTCATGACTATGAAAATTGTACATTCACACTGAAGGCATCAAAACTATGAATTAACACATGTGGAATTATATACCTAACAAAAAAGTGTGAAACAACTGAAAATATGTCTTATATTCTAAGTTCTTCAAAGTAGCCACCTTTTGCTTTGATGACTGATTTGTCACCGGAAATGGTCTTCCAACAACATTGAAGGAGTTCCCAGAGATGTTTAGCACTTGTTGGCCCTTTTACCTTCACTCTGCGGTCTAGCTCACCCCAAACCATCTCGATTGGGTTCTGGTCTGGTGACTATGGAGGCCAGGTCATCTGGCGTAGCACCCCATCACTCTCCTTCTTGGTCAAATAGCCCTTACACAGCCTGGAGGTGAGTTTGGGGTCATTGTCCTGTTGAAAAATAAATGATGGTCCAACTGAACGCAAACCGGATGGAATAGCATGCCGCTGCAAGATGCTGTGGTAGCCATGCTGGTTCAGTATGCCTTCAATTTTGAATAAATCCCCAACAGTGTCACCAGCAAAGCACCCCCACACCATCACACCTCCTCCTCCATGCTTCACGGTGGGAACCAGGCATGTAGAGTCCATCCGTTCACCTTTTCTGCATCGCACAAAGACACGGTGGTTGGAACCAAAGATCTCAAATTTGGACTCATCAGACCAAAACACAGATTTCCACTGGTCTAATGTCCATTCCTTGTGTTCTTTAGCCCAAACAAGTCTCTTCTGCTTGTTGCCTGTCCTTAGCAGTGGTTTCCTAGCAGCTATTTTACCATGAAGGCCTGCTGCACAAAGTCTCCTCTTAACAGTTGTTGAAGAGATGTGTCTGCTGCTAGAACTCTGTGTGGCATTGACCTGGTCTCTAATCTGAGCTGCTGTTAACCTGCGATTTCTGAGGCTGGTGACTCGGATAAACTTATCCTCAGAAGCAGAGGTGACTCTTGGTCTTCCTTTCCTGGGGCGGTGCTCATGTGAGCCAGTTTCTTTGTAGAGCTTGATGGTTTTTGCAACTGCACTTGGGGACACTTTCAAAGTTTTCCCAATTTTTCGCACTGACTGACCTTCATTTCTTAAAGTAATGATGGCCACTCTTTTTCTTTACTTAGCTGCTTTTTTCTTGCCATAATACAAATTCTAACAGTCTATTCAGTAGGACTATCAGCTGTGTATCCACCTGACTTCTGCACAACACAACTGATGGTCCCAACCCCATTTATAAGGCAAGAAATCCCACTTACTAAACCTGACAGGGCACACCTGTGAAGTGAAAACCATTTCCGGTGACTACCTCTTGAAGCTCATCAAGAGAATGCAAAGCAGTCATCAAAGCAAAAGGTGGCTACTTTGAAGAACCTAGAATATAAGACATATTTTCAGTTGTTTCACACTTTTTTGTTAAGTATATAATTCCACATGTGTTAATTCATAGTTTTGATGCCTTCAGTGTGAATGTACAATTTTCATAGTCATGAAAATACAGAAAAATCTTTAAATGAGAAGGTGTGTCCAAACTTTTGGTCTGTACTGTATTTCAATCTTTGCCATCGACTCGGCGCCACTTGCACAAAAAGCATTTACTCAGATTGTACATAATGTAAAACTGAGAGTGGGGTCAGTTCATTGTGAAATAATCCCTTGCTATGTCCTGGACAATCTTCCCACACCGATTGTTTTGGGTATTCCTTGGCTTGTTAAACATAATCCGTTGGTGGATTGGTAAACAAGGGAGATTATTGATTGGGGAGATTACTGCCATGAGAACTGTTTAGATATTTCCCTTGCTACTGTCTCTATGGAAATATTATCTGTTTTTCTGTCTACTTTTAAGGATGTTTTTCCTGAGAGGAGGTGTCAGGATTTGCCTTCTCATCATGCTTATGACTGTCCTATTAACCTGACCGCCGGAGCTAAACTACTGAAGTCTTGACTGTATAATCTTTCTGGCCCTGAGAGACAAGCCATGAAGGATTTAATTATGGAAAGTCTGGAGAAGGGACATATCAGACCCTCATCTTCGCCCGTGGTGGCAGGGTTCTTGTTTGTGAAGAAAAAAGATGGCGGTCTACGTCTCTGTTTAGATTTCCAGGAATTAAATCAAATTACAATCCTCTTCCTCTGATTCCTGATTTGTTCAGCCAGGTTGTAGGAGCTAAGGTATTCTCCAAGTTGGATTTAAGGGGAGCCTACAATCTGGTTAGAATCAGAGAAGGGGACAAATGGAAAACAGCGTTTGATACCCCGGAAGGACATTTTGAGAGTCTGGTTATGCCTTTTGGTTTGACAAATGCACCTGCGGTATTCCAGCATTTCATAAATGACATTTTCCATCATTTGGTGGGGAGGTTTGTGGTGGTCTATCGGGACGATATTTTGGTTTACTCACCTGATTTTGAGACACATCGGGAGCATGTTAAGCAGGTGCTCCAGATATTACGCAATAACAAACTTTATGCCAAACTGGAAAAATGTGTTTTTGCTGTTCAGGAGGTGCAGTTTTTGGGGTACCTGTCATCTTCAGGTTTTCGGATGGAGCCGGAGAAGATCCGTGCAGTCCTTGATTGGGAACGTCCTGAGAACCTGAAGGCTCTACAACGTTTTCTGGGCTTTACTAATCTTTACCGGAAATTCATCCAAAATTACTCTTGTTATTGTGAAACCCCTTACTTACATGACTAAGAAGGGGTCTGATTTTTCCAAATGGTCAGATGCTTCCCTCCAGGCTTTTTCTTCCTTAAAGAATCATGTTGCCACTGCACCTATACTCAGTCAAACCGATGTTTCCCAACCCTTTATTGTGGAGGTTGATGCGTCGGATGTCAGGGTTGGGGCTGTGTTGTCTCAGGGTCTGTCACCTGGTAAATGGCGTCCATGCGCCTGCTTTTCTAAAAAATTGTCTTCGGCTGAGAGAAATTATGACGTGGGTAAGGGTATGTGCAGAGTATCCGGAGCTGGCTGCGGCCCCGAGGCTGTGGAGAAGCTGCCTCCGGCTTGTTTTCATTATGCAAATGAGCGCCGGCCTCTTTTTTTTTTCTCACATGTAGACTTACCCCATTGAGATTAGGTCTATGGGGAAAGAGCGCATGCGGACCCGCCGGAGAAATTGACATGCTGCGGTCTGGAAAGACGTGCCGCATGTCAGTTTCCGCGGATGTGAGGCAGATGCATAGTGGACATGGGATTTGTATAAATCTCATCCACTATGCTGTAACAGCTGGCTGCTGTGGATTGCACGCAGCACACTTGCTCTGCGTCCAATCTGCAGAGAACACTGATCGTGTGCACATACCCTAATAGGGAACTTTCGGCAATCAAAATGGCGTTCGAAGAATGGCGACATTGGTTGGAGGGGGCTGTCCATCCTATTACTGTTATTACTGACCATAATAACCTGTCATATCTCCAGTCAGCTAAACGGCTCAACCCTAGGCAAGCCAGATGGTCCCTGTTTTTTACTAGGTTCAATTTTGTTGTCACTTTTCATCCAGGGGTCAAAAATGTCAAGGCTGATGCTTCGTCCCGGAGCTTCCCTGGTGGTGGTGACCATGAGAACCCTGCCCCGATTTTACGGAAAGGGGAAGTCATTTCAGCACTGTATCCTGAACTGGAGGGTGAGGTATTGGCGGCTCAGGGGGACGCCCCTGCCTTCTGCCTTCCAGGAAGGTTATTTGTACCATCTAATCTGCGCCGCAAAGTAATCAAGGAACATCATAACTCTGTGCTCGTTTTTGGTAGCCGGGGTTGCATCGGGACGTGATTGAACATATAGCTGCTTGTAGTATTTGCGCGCTTTCTAAGATTTCGCATACTCGTCCGTCTGGTACTCTTCTTCCGCGACCTATACCTAGTAGGCCATGGACACACTTGTCCATGGATTTTATTACTGACCTACCGGTTTCTGCAGGAAAAACGGTGATTTTGATGGTAGTAGATAGGTTCAGTAAAATGGTTCATTTTTTGTCGCATTGTCTGCATTTCCAAATGCCAAGACACTTGCTCAGGTGTTCATAAATGAGATCGTGAAGCTTCACGGGGTTCTCTCCGATGTGGTGTCAGATCGGTTGACCCAGTTTGTTTCCAATTCTGGAAGGCATTTTGTCCACGACTGGGGGTGCAGCTGTCCTTTCTCTCTACCTTTCACCCTCAGTTGAATGGACAGATCAAGCGTGTCAATCAGAATTTGGAGACCTACCTCAGGTGTTTCGTCTCCGAAAAGCTGGCAGAATTTGCCATTAATAATCACTGGCAGGTCACCGTTCTTCGGTGCATATGGTTATCAACCACAGTTTGGTACCTTTAGTTGGGAAGTAGCTTCAGGAGTTCCTGAGGAGGAACGGTTTGTGTCGTCGCTCTCCTTGGTATGGCAGGGTGTTCTGAATAATTTAAAGATCATGGGAGACAGTAATAAACGTATGGCTGACAGAAAACGGTTGCCAGGTCCGGACCTGAATGTGAATGACTTTGTGTGGTTGTCTACCAGGAATATAAGATTGAAAGTTCCTTCTTGGAAGCTGGGACCTAGGTTTATTGGTTCCTATAAAATAACCGCCATCATTAACCCAGCAGCATTTCGTCTTGAATTTCCTCACACCCTTAAAGTCCACAACGTGTTCCACAGGTCCTTACTCAAAAAGTATGTGGAACCTCTTGAGCCCTCACCTCTACCACGGCCCCCAGTAATGGTTAATGGAAATCTGTAGTTTCAGATTTCGAGGATTGTAGATTCTCGTTTCCAACGTCGTTCTCTACAATACTTGGTGCACTGGAAAGGCTCTTCAGGGGAGAGGGTGTGGGTTGCAGCATCAGAGGTGAACGCTCCCAGGTTGGTTCGCTCATTCCACACCTCTTATCCTGAGAAACCAGGTCCTGAGTGTCCGATGGCCACTCGTAGAGGAGGGGTACTGTCACGGGTGTGTCAGAAGTGACAGACAGTCGCCCTGCAGTTGGTTGCAGTAGATCTGTATGTTTGGCATTACAGACATCTTCTTAGAGGCTGTCACTATGACCCAGCGGCTACCTTCCTCTGGCTAATTAACTCCCTGGCCTGGGCGTATAAATACCTGGTGCATTCTAGAGGGAGGTGCCGGCGATTTCCATTACTACTGGTGAAGGCTTTAGCAAGAATAGTACTTTGTCCTCTCTGGAGCTTGAGGACATGTGCGCATTTGTCTGGAGTTGTCTAAAGCTAAGCAATTTCCCCCTGTTTGTCCTTCCTTGTTGTCTATAGTGTTTAGAGGAGATCGACTAGTGCTCATCTCTTCCCTTCCCTAGCCTGAGCCAAATGCCAGGGAAAGACAGGGCGAAGTACGTGGGCAGCGATTGGTGAAGAGCTAATACAGGGACGTTAGGGGAGACAGGGTGACCCTAGATCAACCTAGGAGGTCTACACTTCCCCCTTTCCCTAGAGTCTGGGCTTCCTTTCTCTCTTCCCTTTGTGTTGCACTGTCTTTCCCACACCTTGCTTAACACATAGTAATTGAAATTGGGGATAGATGGGTTGTGATATGAACCCACTAATTCCCAATAACGAACCCAAAAAGCTATTGGATGTTCAAGTTGGTAATTAAAGGGCTACAACAAAACTATAGAGTGCTAAATAGGAGTATGTACTGCCCTTGGAGCTCATAGCCTAATGGCTACTCATTCTTGTTTCTCCAGTTCTGGCTTTCTAATTGCATAGGAAGCCAGTGAACTTAAAGCACCACTCTAGGTTTTTTTTATTTCACCCCTGGAGTGGTATCACTAATGTATGTTCCCTGCCTGTAATAGAATACTTAACATCTGTCATCTCCTGCTGTTCTCGGCGCCGCTTTGGTCCTTTTCTGTTTTTTGGGACCTGCTGGATCGCTCCAGTGTTTGCTGGGAGAGCAGGAAGTCACTTTTCAATGTAAATTTAAGAGAATCAGAACGAGACTCTCATTGACTTACATAGAGAGCTAGGGACTGTTAGCTGTGATTTTCTATCAGGAAATGGCGGAACAGGACTGGAGTGGTGCTGGGAAGAGCAGAAGACGGCGGCTGGAATGTATTTTACTATGGGCAGAGAACTGATGTTAGTGATACCATTCTGGCAGTGATATATATAAAAAAAACACATCGGAGTGGTGTTTTAAGTTGGAATCATGAAGAGTAGATGGACACCAACAGTTTCAGAAGGAACCTAAGTAAACACAAGAAGAATATATGAGTCCCATGCAGATGTTTCCTTCAGGACAATCAAAGCAATCGTGGCAAAGACACCCAAAGGGCACCACCATCCCACCAAGTGGAAGCTAAGTCTTAGGAGAGTGCAGTAGAAGTTGCACCTCAGCTTTTGACTATACAGGATGAGGGTGCAGTAGAAGTTGCACCTTGGCTTTTGACTCTACAGGAGGAGGGTGCAGTAGAAGTTGCATCCTGGCTTTTGACTCTACAGGAGGAAGGGGCATTAGAAGTTGCACCTCGGCTTTTAACTCTAAAGGAGGAGGGTGCAGTTTTGACTCTACTGGAGCCCAAAGCCTCTGGGGTCCTTTTACAGATTTTGCAATTGGGCCCAGAAGCTTCAAGTTACAAAGCAAATGATAGAAAAAAAGTAGAGCAATTGAGCCTCCTCATTCTTGGCTACCTTGGCATTGATGTATTGGGCAATGTACAACATACTGAGCTTGGCAATGAACCTTAGCGAGAAATCATCCAGGTAACGTTAAATTACTATTTGAGCGTTGAAGACCACTGTGTCATAATGGTCTAGTGAATGACTGCAGGTTGCTCATAATGTGCGTTCCAAACTATAAATTCATTGAAACAACCTGTGTTCAAATATCCTTTGGAAACGCATTACGGCGCTTGCGACCAGCAGACCGAGTGCTATTTATAATGTCCTGTAGTTTCCAACCTGCTTATCATGAGCAGGCAGAGCTCAGTTTCCTCATTGTCTGCACGTGTCTAAGACATAAGATCCAATATAATCTAGGTCACGCTATCTAACCTGGATGCAAATGTGTCATTAGTAAGGCCAAGTCTCTCCTGATAATGTTTCTTGTCCCAAGCCTGCAAAGATGTGATTTCTCAAAGTGTGAAAGTCAAGAACTGATGGCTCCGGTGTCTTGTACTAGGACAGGCAATGCTGGATTTATCCTAATAGCCATAACTGCCTTATATTCTGCAAATTCTCAAATAAATGGGATGAATTTAGAAGAGTCGACTGAGGTGCTTTGGCTCGAAATTGTACTTGCAAATGAATGCTTCCACGACCTTCAAGTGTAGCGGCGCATTCTCCTGCAGGTGCAAGCTCACAGCTACTGCAAGGATTAATCATGGACAGGGAGGGGGTTCCTCATCAGCAAAAAAACAAGAATATTCCCCTTCATGATGATGGTTCAGAGCGTACACTTGAAAGGGGGAGACCCAATGCTGCAGGAGAGGACCTCTTCTTAACATTTGGGCTCTCACCCCCTCTCTTGAACGAAGCCTGCAGAGTGATGAATGCCATGATTAAGAACCATACATATTTCTAGGTCCTAAACCAGTGAGATTTTTTTTGCAGGATGTCCTATAAATTTGTATGTTGTTTAAATCTTTTTAGTTGATCAATAAAGCTCTTTTTTTGCTTGGAATTTTTAGAGATTGATTGCTGGATAAAATTCCCAGTTTTTCAGCGTGAGGTAGAGCAATACATAGCCCAATCATGGTTAACATATTCAGAGATTATGTTCAACCAACAGGCTGACACACGCCATTGATCTAACACAATAATTTAAGTCAGACTAACCCCCACCTTAGTTGCATTGCTTACTGGTTAAAAACAAAGCACATAGCCTAAAGTAAGGGTCTCTAAAGTAAGTTCCCTTTAATGCAAGATCAGTCACAAGGTCCCCAAATCATGCATAATTGATGCTTGTGTTCACATATGGGACAGAAGCACAATTCAAGACTTGGAGGCAGTCACCATTTTGCAACCCATATTCGGATGTGTCCTTCCTTAACTTGTTTGACATATGCCAAGATTTCAAAATTTATGGAAGAACATGTTAAAGAGAACATGAAAAAGATGTACATCGGATGGATTTTCCATACTATACTGGATTTTATATGTTTTTTTATTGCTAAATGTTAGTCATATTTGTGGCGCCCCTGAGGGTTCAGTCGCCACAGAGGTACTGCACCTCACTCAGAGGTGTGGTGCCTCCCTTCACTCAGGTAAGGAGGGAGTGCTGCACGGAACCCCAAACACCTGCATCCAACACTACACTGCTCCAGGCCAGCTGGAGGGGCGACATGCAGAGCGCAGCTGCTGAGCCCAGTCCCTGGCTGGAGTGGGGGGAACCCAAAGGTAGGGGGAACCAGTAGTGGGTGTGGATGGAGGAAGTAGTTTAGGGGAGCACTCATACAGTAAAGATATAAAAAGAAGCCATCTTAGAATAGTGAAGTCCAGTCAGTGAGAGGAGAGAGTGAAGACAGTCAGGGAGCAGAGTCTCAGTCAGAGCTCTGCTCCCCAAGCAGGGCCTAGCCTCAGAGGCCCAGGAGGGGAGCAGGGAGGAAGCTCCGTTCTGAAGAAGGGAACCTAGGGGGTACAGCGAGTGCAGGCGGCACCCGTATACCCCGAACCTGCCAGGTGTCAGGAGGATCTAGGCCACAAGAAGGGGACCGGCCCCTGGCCCAGTCGTGCGGCTTCAAGCCTCGGCTGGAAAAAACGGAGGCTTCTGGCTTCTATAGCCACCAGCCGAACCCTCACTTCAATCCAAAAGTAAGGTCAAGCAAGTCTGTGCAACTCTGACGGACAGGGGGGACCTCGCAGCACCAGAACAGGATTCACAGTGGGAAGCGCAGGGCAGGAGGGAGTAAAAACCCAGTGTGAAGTCGGTCTAGGAAGGTACATAGGAAAGTGGGGTTCTGCCAGGTACACCCAAGCTACCTGAAGAAGGACTGAACCCCTACCCGGTGAACGCAGTGCGACGTGGGAGGCTTGCATCAGTACTGTGCACCTGTGGACTGTCTATGAACTGTGAGTAAATCTTGGATGACTGCACTGAGCTGCCTCCGCTCCTTTATTTCACCGGTGCCATTTCCCTCCCTGCACTACAACGCCCAGCGCTCCTCCATTTATTCTACACTGCCCTGAGGCCTGCTCCACCTGTGGGGAGCCTTTCCATCTCAAGCTGCCCTATCATCTGCCTCAGAGGACTGTCGCAGCGCTGGTGATCCTCACCAGACACCACAGGTGGCGTCACGAACTTTCCCAAATTCCCCCATATATTCATTTTCCCCTTCTTTAGTGACCACCCTGGGCCACGGACCGGGCCGGCCACCGTGATATTCCCCAAAAGCAGCCAGAAGGCCCGGCTGCCGAGTACCCCACGGCCCTGGGGGCGCGTCAGGACAACCGGGGGGGGACCTGATGGGGCTCCCGCAGGAGACCCAGGCCGAAGCCCTGCGGAGGAAGGAATTCTGCAGGCGGGAGCTCCAACAGCTGGAGAAGGAGTGGCGCACTCGGCGGGCGCGTTGCGAGCGTCTGGAGGCCCAGAACAAGGCCGCAAAGGCTCAAGTACGTCAGGCGGAGTCTGCCCATCCCAGCCCCTGCGAGGAAGGACTCGGTGTGAAGTTCGACCTGAAGGCTGGGTGTGGCTTTATGAGAGATCCTAACTTTGCAAGAGACATTTTTGTCAACCGGCGGGATGTGGAGTACAAGCTGGAGCAAGGCCATCCCGACCGGAACTTGTACCCCGGTGACCGTGTCACCTACACTCGACACCACGGGGAACGGGGTGGTATGCCCTCCAGGTGTACCGCGTGATCGAGGACACGCCCCCGCAGGACATGGCTGATCACCAGGCTGGGTCCAGCAAAAATCAAAAGTACCCCAGGCGGGGACCCCACTACTAGTACAGTAGGTGGGACTAAACTGTATATAGTCACCCGTAAGGGTATATGAGTGTAAAATAATGTTTGATTTAAGTGTGTTTTCAAAATTACCCGTCAGGGTATACAGACTTCAGGCTGAGGACTGTGAACAGCCAAAAACTTATTTTGTACATAGTTTTGCACTTCTTAAAGTGCTTCATATTGGTTTTATATTAGCAACACATGACCTCAGAAGAAAATCCCGTTTGGCGTGGCGGAAGACGTGGTCCAGCACCAGGATCACCTATGCCCTGCAGCCACGCCCAGGGCCTACGTTGAGGGTTTGCGGACGGGTCCCTCATGCTGCTACTGTTACACCCTGTTCCAGAAATTTGATTGAAAAGTGCTCTTATAATGTTATGATACCCTGTAACGTTAAAGTGAAGTGCCTCCCATAAAGGGAAGAAATGTTAGGTTTTATGATCTTATATGTGATGCATCTAAAAAATTTTGCATGTCTGTAATATCCCTGTTTTACTCTGTTCCAGCCCGCAAATGTGCTGTGTTTTACCAGGGGGGAGTGTGGCGCCCCTGAGGGTTCAGTCGCCACAGAGGTGCTGCAGCTCACCCAGAGGTGTGGTGTCTCCTTCTCTCAGGTAAGGAGGGAGTGCTGCCCGGAACCCCAACACCAGCATCCAACACTACACTACTCCAGGCCGGCTGGAAGGGCAACATGCATGTGCGTAGCTGCTGAGCCCTGTCCCTGGCTGAAGTGGGGGGAACCCAAAGGTAGGGGGGAAACAGTAGTGGGTGTGGGTGGAGGAAGTAGTTTAGGGGAGCACCATAGAAGGAGATAGAAAAAGGGAGGCCATCTTAGGGTGGCAGTTCAGTCAGTTGAGGAGAGAGTGTTAGTAAAGCAGGGAGCAGAGTCTCTTTAGGAGCTCTGCTCCACAAGTAGGGCCCAGTCCTAGAGGCCCAGATGGGGAGCAGAGGAGTAGGCTCCGATCTAAAGAAGGGATCCCAGGGGGTACGGCGAGTGCGGGACAGCACCCGTACATCCCGAATCTGTCAGAAGACAGAGGGATCGTAGGCCGCAAGAAGGGGACCGGCCCCTGGACCAGTCGTGTAACTCCAAGTCTCGGCTGGAAAAAAAACAGAGGCTTCTGGCTTTCATAGACCAGTTGCTGCAGCCTTATTCTAATCTCCGTGAGGGTCAAGCAGGTCTGGGAACTCCAGCAAGACAGGAGGGACCTCAGAGCACCCGAGCGGGATTGAGAGTGGGGAAGGGCAGGGCAGGAGGGAGAAGACCCAGCATGAAGACGGTCTAGCTAGGAACACAAGAAAGTGGGGTTCTGTCAGGTGCTCCTAATCTGCCTGAGGAAGTGCTGAACCCCTGCCTGGTGAACGCAGTGCGACGTGGGAGGCTGGCACCCGTACAGTGCACCAGTGGAACCGTCATAAGAACTGTGAGTAAAAACTTGGATGACTGCACCGTATTGCCTCCGTCCATTCTTTCATCTGCGCCCTCTTGCCTCCCGGCACTACAACGCCCAGCGCAACTTACACATTCTCCACTGCCCTGGAGCTAGCTCTACCTGTGGAGAGCCACACCATCCCTGCTGCCTTAACACCAGCTCCAGAGGACTGCTCCGCAGCGGCGGCACCCTTTAGCCGCATTCCACAGGTGGCGTCACGAAAACTTTACAAATCCCCTATAAATAGAAACCCTCCTTTTTATTGACCGCCCTGGGCCACGGACCGGGCCATCCTCCGTGATATCCCCACCGGCATCCAGAGGCCCGGCTGCCGAGCACCCCACCGACCTGGGGGCGCGTCATATTTATACTGGAATAGGTGATAATTCTTATATCAGTGGGGGACCCACATTGATTGCCATAGCAGGGGACTTGTGTTCTCCAATGTCCCCTGGCCACAAGACCATTGAGGAGGTTGCATGGACAGCTAGGAGGAATTGAATGGAACATCCTATGTCTAAGTCTTAAGGCCACAAATTAGACTAATGTCAGCCGATCCCGACAGTCTAATGTGAAGGGGGCCTTCCAACTTCTCCTCCGACTGATGATGTTGAGGGAGATAGGGATCCAGCATGCCAATTTCAGGTTGCCGATCTTTTTATTCTCTACGAGATAGGCTGCTATCAGAAATATCTGGCCGCGGATCTCTTATAGAAAACACAGAAGCACTCATCAGAGAAAGCTCTCCTTTATATGGGTCTGGCGGGATAGTTGCTGTTTGGCTGACAGCTATCAAAAAGGTATGGGGGGCTGGCTCAAAGGGAACCAGTCTGGTGATTAATGGTGCCCGAACTACGGGTAGCATGAATTGAAACCTGGCGGCTATACTCTTCTCTGAAACTTCCGGTGTTTCAGAGAATGTACACTTTGAAGATCTGACCTAAGCCGGAGGCCAGACTAGTCCGGTTCTTTTCAGTTTTGTTGAAGGTGATTGACAGGTCTCTCGCTATATTCAAAGAGACCTATCAATCACCTGTTATATTACTAAAAGAAGCCGGCTGGAGGCTGCACTGGACTTGTCTTGGCTCTTTTTAGGGTCCCTGGAAAGATCTTCAAAGTATACTTTCTTGGAAACGCTGAGGCCTTTCAGAGTATAATTTACCTGGTTGCAGCCAGGCCCAGATTGATGCTGCCCATGGTTTGGGCAGCAAGAATTGTCTGACAGGTTGCCTTTAATTCCATTTTAAGTCTATGGCACTGAAAATATGAAAATTGCCAAGCCCAGTGCTACTGTGGTGATAATTAATGTAGACCAGAATACCCCTTTAACACATTTGCAGTGTAATGTCCCATCAAGGCTTGTACACGGGATGTCTATCCAATCCTTGTGTAGAGTTGGGTGCACTTGTCCATTTCTGTACGTCTCCACTGCCATGTTCATTCTGTTGTATTCAGGTCTGTTCTCAGGAAACTAATAGGGCTTCCAGCAGTAAACCGTAACAAGCTGGTGGAGCATGCAGCTACGTTTCCATCGTTTAAAGAATAATATTCAGTTATATTTTATTAAGAAATGAGATGAATTTCACCTACGGAGCTGCGAGCTGACTGGATGGAGTTTGCATGGTCTTCGCTCTTTTTATCTGCATTGGGAATCACATCAGGATGGCGGTCTACAAGGGAAGGCTTCCATGATGTGGTGAGAACACCCCGATGAGCGCTCTCCGTGGTGCTGAATCTACTGATCATACAGGAGATGAGTGTCTGTGCTGAATACGTTGCCTCATTATGTTCGCTGAAACTGCTTGCAGATGTGCAGGATGTTATATAAGGACCTGCGAGCCGGAGGGATGGTTAACTCTTTATAGTCCTCATCTCTGCAACTTGCATAAGACACTAATAAGAAAACCTAAATGTGTTATGTTATGAGGAAATCCCGGATTCTCTAAATCCTCCAAGGGCGGTCTACCTAACTCCGTGACCCGCAGATACCCGGGGAATCCTCACAGCCTTTTTTCTAAATATAATTTTTATTTTGACTTAAAGGGAGTCTGTCACCCCCAAAACACTAATTAAATCACTTGCACATGTATGTAGGGATCTTAGCCCCTCTAAAAATCATAGCTGTAGTATAGTTTTTAGTGGTTTAGTTGGCATAAAAAAAACATTTATTTTGTATGCAAATGAGGGGGCGTCAGTGCACCCTTGGAGTAGCCAAGAGCTCAGTGGACAGTTGCACCCCATACTGAGCACTGTCATATCTTGGCTAACTGCTACTCAATTGAGTGCTGCCTGAACTCGACAGCTGCGCTCACATATTGTTGTTCCTTGATCTGATTGAGGCTCCTGTCTGCAGCAGAGTGCCAAGAGGTAGTCACAGACAGCAGCATATACTGATACTATGTGAGCGCGGTTGCAATGTCCGTGTGGAGGTGCAGTGCTGATTAAGTTCTGTGCTGTCAATCAAAATAAGACAATCATCGGCTCTGCACCGACACTGCAACCGCGCTGTCTGCAGCTGCCGCTCAGCACTGACACTGCAGACAGGAGCTGAGAATAACGTAGCACTCACTTGAGCGCTGTCAATCAAGATATGATTCTGCTCAGTATGCAAATTGAGGGGTTGTAAATGTGCACTGAAGCCCCCTCATATGCATATGATATACAGTATATATATATTTTTTTTATGCCACCTAAACCACTAAAACCTATACTATGGTATCATTTTCATAGGGGCTAAGTCCCCTACATACCTGTATAACAGATTTAGTTAATGTTTTGGGGGTGACAGACTCCTTTTAACAACTAGGATTTAAAGGGACAATGCAACTATTGCCTTAGTTTTAGGTAAAATTGAGAACCAATAGTTACACTAAGTAGAAGTCTTTGAGTTCTTATTTTTAGTAATCTCTTAGTTTTACCTATTCTCTAGGAAAGCTAGGTTAGTGACAACAATCATTAGGATTGTCCTGTCAGTACATGCAATGATAGATATAGCAGAGCTGTTTACAATGTGATGACTGTGATAGGTTTACTTGACATTTTGCCAGGTGACAAACTCCACTCTACTGCCTTGGACAACTTAATGCTGTTATGTCTGACTATAAAGCTAAAGACCCTAAAAGCTTTCTAATTCAGATTCTCATAAAACCTATGGGACAAAGTTTATGGGAACATCCATGTCCATATTATCACCCAACGCCTACTATATAGCAACCAATCACAGGGCAGCTTTCATTTCACCAGAGCTGTTTAAAAAGTGAAAGCTGTGCTCTGATTGGTTGCTATTGACAGCAAAGACAGATTTCTTTTAGACAGTCTGATAAATGTGGCCTGATTTGTTCTGGGAAATATCTACAAGGATGCCTCCTCAAAAGGCACCCCATGCTAAATGCTATTGGTATGGTGGCCCTAAGAGCTACCCTCAAGCCCACTTTAACTACTGAGTGTAATAGAGTAACCTGTGGACAAGGCAGACAGGTTGTCTTCCAGTCTGAATGGGTCAGGAAGTCTGCGGCTCACAAGGCAGCCATATAAATATAATACACGGCCTGATGAATGTCAGCGCAATGCAAAATAATACATCTATTTTTTTACACAATTGATACTGCCATAGAATGCCTAAAGTGATAAATTGATACAAAAAAATTATATTACCTACAGAAAACTGCAGTATATTTCTCACAAAATACTGTCATAAAATGTCCAATTATGCCGCCATTCAGTGTCTAAACAATACCGCCATACAATACCTATAAAAGAACGACATGCAAAATCCAAATAATATTGCCATATAGTACCTACAGAAAACTGCCATATATTTCTCACAAAATACTGTCAAATAATGTCTAATTATACTGTCATTCAATGGATAAACAATACCGCCATAGAATGCCCAAGTTATGCTATCAATTAGTGTCTAAACAATACTGCCATACAAGGCCTATGTAATAACACCGTACAAAGTCCAAATAATATTGCCATATAGTATCTACAGAACACTGCTGCATATTTCTCACAAAATACTGTCACATAATGAATAAATCATACTGTATTGTCATTTAGTATCTAAACAATACCACCATACAATGCCTAATTTTTAAAAGGGGGATATGGTAAAGTTTTTGTTGGTCAAGGGCACTGAAGGTCCATTTTGCTCAGAAAGTAGGTGCCCTGGGCAGTTGCCCAGTTTGTCACTCCCTAAGACCAATGTACATGTTTTTCTAAGATAAAAACAATAAGTAGAAATACATTTCATAACTGTGCAGCCTGCAGCCAGGACGAGCCCTATCTGGGGGATTTTGTATCGAGATTGCAATTCAGAACGTGGCCAGATAGGAACAGTAGTTGCCAACATCCGCAGAAGTAATGAAGATTGGAGTTTGCTGTGCCAGCTGCATTGGGGATATAGGACACAGTCCAGGAGCTCAGGAGCTGCAGGGATGATGTTTGGGAACAGGATTGCTCAGCCGTACGTTAAAACATGGAATTATAGGAAAATTAAACCATTATGGCCCATTTCTGAAGTGGAAATATGCACTGAATTATTCCACTTCGTCTACCCGAATGATGTTTTAAATTTTTGATGTATAGATGAAGCAGAGCGCTGTTTGTTAGCTTCTGTAGAGCTGAAGTTGTCATGTCGTAGAACTGATGATGACGTGATAAGGTATAGGTAACCAAATTGCATTTTGTCAACTCATTGATCTAGCTCAGCTCTGCTACATCTGTACAACAGATACTGTATTCTATATATTACAAATTTGATTGACTGATGGAAATCTTCTCTATTTTAGACTCATATTTCCCGTATGGAGGCTGCAGTGTGAGGAATGGACCTCCAAAATGCTGGTCAGCGGGTTGGATAATAATTTGCTATGCATGGTTTCTGTAAGGTGACACATACAGTACCCATGGTTTCATATTGGAGATATCTTAACCATCATAGATCCAGCAGGACAGTCCTGGATTTAGGATGCTTGCGTGAGTGCAGGAGGGACTTTGGGGACAAAGAAAAAATAGTAATTAGCTCACCTTCCAGGGAGGATCATTCAGTGTGCAAACCAATTGTATTCCCATAGGGACCCTGGTAGACCTTGTTTGGTCAGGGTGTGGTGCAAGGAGAGTAGAAACACACCAGGCTGGTATCCAGGTGAGAAAAGAAAGAAGGGTCCATGAGGACTGGGCTCCAGCACCAATGAGAAAATGTTAAAACATAACTGTGCAATTAAAGGCATGCAGCCAAGAATAAAGTTTGCTAACCCGAAACGTGTAAGCTTATGGATCGTTATTCTTTATCTTTTTTGCTTTTTCTCACCATGTTTTTAATTGCACAGTAAAAGTTATAATTTAATATTTTCTCATTGGTGCTGGAGCACAGTCCTCATGCACCCTTTTTCCAGTTTGGGGGACAGCGTACTGTGGTGGGGAGAGGACACTGTGGGGATTATACTATGTTGGAGGTACTATGGGTTCATCATACTACGTGGGTGGGGTATTGTGGGGATATTATGCTATGTGGGGGCAACTGTGGGGACTTCATATAATGTGGAGGTCTTTGAGGTTATCATACTATGTGTGGAGGAAGAGGGATGAACAAGGTTGGACTGGGGTGTCTCGGGCCCACGGGAGGAATTTACTCTAGAGGCCCACCCTACAGAGATATGCAAATACCTGTTAGTCGTTATCCCCGTTATAGTGGAGTATCGACTGTAAAACACAGGAGGCTCCTGCACATCTACTCTGCGCTACTATAACTGGGAAGTACAAATATGGTAGTTTCCATTAAATGGCTTTTTTGGTTAAAACACACCAATCCATGAGCTCCACAGGTTAGATGATAACTTATTGATTGTTTGGGTTCGACCATTGGAAACTGTACCAATCAGAAGAAATGGGAAGTTTTATCCCTGACAGGACACTCATCCCCATTTTAAAATGCAGTGGCAGGTGGGATGTCTGACCGCAGCTCCATTCATTCTCTTTGGGGCTTCCAAAAAAAAAACCAAGAGCAGCGCTTGCAGTCACTGAGGGAATGAATGGATCAGTGGTCATGTCGCACATGAGCTCCAGTCTAATGGGGATAAAAGCTCCACATTCTACCAATCGGTGCAGGTCCCAGCAGTCAGACCCCCAATAATCAATAACATCACTTATCCTGTGGAGAGGTGATTACTTGTTTTCACAGGAGAACCCCTGTAAGTGCATCTTGTTCCAAGTATTTAATCACTAATGGAAATAAAGAATCTTCTTCTAATTAGTATCAGAGCGAACAAATGACCGCCATACACAACACAATCCACTATACAAACACCAATAATACCACATACAAGGCAGAAATATTACCACACCGTGACCAGACCACATATTTACAGCATATAGCGACCAAATAATACTACATACAAGGGACAAATACCGCCACCCCATGATCAGACCACATAGTGACCAAATAATACTACATACAAGGAAGAAATATCGACACACCATGACCAGACCACATATTGCCAGCATATAGCGCCCGAGTAATACCACATACAAGTGAGAAATACCGCCACACCATGAATGGACTACATATTCCACCACATAGTGACCAAATAATACCACATACTGTACAAAGGAGAAATACCATCACACCATGACCAGACATATCAATAGATGATCGCTTCTAGAGCACATATCCTACTTTTCGCCCCAACTTCTACACTATGCCAGATGAATAAAAAAAGCGACATAGTGGTGCCCTGCACAGTAACAGGACCTCCCTTTTGTTCAACCCCCCCCCCGGAAAAGTTTCCTAAAAAGTAAATTATATTACAGTAGTAATAATGGCCCCTAAAGTAATTGTGTCTCCCACTTGCCAACATACATTATTAGTTATTGTTCCTCATTCTGGTCCCCAAACAGTAATTAAGTCCCTCATCCTGGCCCCCTTTATTTAATAATGTGCCCCATCTTGGCCCCCTATATGTCCCCCATTATGTCCAGCAGCATGGCCCCCATTATTTTCAGCAGACTGGCCCCTATTATGTCCAGCAGCCTGGCCCCCGTTATGTCCAGAAGCCTGTCCCCCATTATGTCCAGCAGCCTGTCCCCCATTATGTCCAGCAGAGGCTGGCGGCTGATCAGACATCAGACGCACAATCGTCAATGTTCATCGTGACGTGCGACGCAGCGGTTCAGGTAATGAATGCTGCATGCGTGTGCCCCTACACTTACTGTGCCTGCGCTTTTAAAGGGCTCGTGCCCCTAAAAACCGCTGGTTTTTTTTTTTCTTCCCCCTCTCTCTCGTCCATAGCAAGGGCCCACCTGGGATTTCCCAGACACCCTGCCAGGCCAGTCCGACCCTCGGGGTGAATAATACTGTCTTGGGAGCATCATTGTGTGTGGGTGTTCTGGGTACATCATACTGCGTGTGTGTGTGGGGCATCATAGTGGGCGGTGGAGGGACACTGCCTGGGTAACACACTGTGTTGGGAAATGTACTGTAGGGGCATCATACTGTATGGGGGGGGGGGCACTGTGAGGGCTTTGAAAGGGGTATTGTATTGTGTGGGGACACTAATGGGTTAAGGAAGAGCTGCAGTATATATCCTTCTCTCCTGTCTTTCAAAATTGGAAGGTGCTATATAATGCCCCTTATATTTTAAGAGCCTACCATACCCCTCGTCATCCAAAATGGTCCTGATATTGAACATCTATTCAGGACTTACAATTTGTACATTTTCTTAATATGTCAAAGGTAATTCTACCCTTTAAGTATTATTAGCAGGTGGCCCTTAAGAGCAATGTTCTCATTTTCCACCCCACAGACGGTTCATGAATTGTAATGTGAGGCAATATGAGGATAGTGTCTCAGAGAAGAGTCAGGGCGGTTAATGTGTCTCTGTCCTCATAGCTGTGAATGTGCCAACCAGCATGTGACACATTTCATCAGAGCTGGATGCATGAGAGCACCTGCCCGCTATGCACAACCCTCCGAGCACAATTGTTCTATCACTTAACTGAGCACAGCTGGCGATGGATAAATCTACCAACTCACAGAAACACTGGATCATTTCCGCTAAGGAAAGTACAGCGATTTCTCAACTGTAAAACCATGACCTGCTCCTATTACTGCAGTTTCTGCATCACCCAAATGATACAACATCCGAATAAAACATTAGGATGCGATTCCTCTAAGTAACGTGGAGCGGGGCGGTGGCGGTGGGCGAAGTACTCATATTCTATGACCGGTGAAATGGGGTCTTGGCTGGGGGTGTGGGCTTTTGCTATGGAGGCGTTGTGCTCTTGCAGGCCACATGCTGGTCTTGCAAAGTTCAACGAATGAACGAAGGAGACCACCACTTAAGTATAAACTGTCTCTTACTAAACAATAACATGGTAGGAATTGTATACAGCAGATAGTGGGTGCATAACGTCATGAATGTTTCTCTTAACATCCTTATACACATTCTCCCTGTCCTTCCCAGAATCACTCAGCTCTGCCTTGCTTAGTTCTCTGACTTCACCACAGCCCAGCACAATATTTCAGGAACTTCCCTTTCCCCAATAACGATATTACAGTCAGTAAATGAGAGTCCTGTACTTCAACCCGTGGTTCCGCGTATCCCCCCCCCTTTTTTTTGCCACTATGGCCATTACTCAACGTCTCTGCTTATCAACACTTTGGAATTACCGCCTTGGGCACTCTCTTCTTCTCATGTTTCCTACTCTGATCCATCCTGTTACCTTCTGGACTTGCAAACTCGCTATTGCGTTGCTAGGTTTCCTGCCCCCAGATTTTGCCTCTAAAGAATCATTCACACCTTCTGTCACTTTCTCTTACCTCTTTCCTGGATCTCGCTATCTGTTCCCTCGGTCTCCTCTCATCCTTCTGCTGGGCCCTATCTGACTTCCTGACAGGAAACTGTCTCTGCCCCTTCACTTTTCCCCTCCCACTCTGGGCTAGTCCCAAATATTAACCTTAACCGTCTCTATTAACTCCCTGCTGCTGGGCAGAACACAATCGGTCACAAATAACACACATTATTAAACAGGTAACATGCACATAAAATACATTGCAATAATTACACGTGTCTTTCAGGGGAAACGTGGGCAGCACTTCCACCATTTTACATATATACAGGCAGTTTGTAGAGGTGATAGAGGCTATAGAGGCAGAGTGGTAGAGGCTCTGCAGCACAGACATGTCTCCAACCTGTGGTTCTCCAGTCGTTGTTAACCTCAACACCAAGTGCACTTTTATATTGTCAGGGCATACTGGGAGCTGTGATTGTTTAACAGCTGGCAAACCACAGGTTGTTGACCATTGCAGTATCAGAATAACCTAATGCCAAGTATTATAAATTCAGTTTAGCTCACTTTTTAAGGGGTTGTCCACAACTCATAACCAGGAATGATTATGACAACCTCCAGCAATCAGCTGATAGTGAACATGACAGTAAGTGCTAAACTCCCTACAGCACTACCACAGAAATAAAGCAATGCATTTTACTAATCTAAAGGGAAACCATCAGGACCATTTTATTACTGAAACTATTGGTATGACTAGTGGTATGGGTTCTACTATAACAATAAAAATGATAGTGTCACATCGGTCAGAGGCTACAATTTCAAAAAGGCTACCTCGGACTGACTTGGCACAAGCCATTCCGTCTGACAGATTCCAGAGCAACCCCGACCTTCCCCTTTTAACCCCTGTAAAAGGATCCGGTCTTACAAGGGGCGGGGGATCCTCTGGATTGCTCCCACCGGAGGACTGCTGTCCGGAAGAGTGAGCCAGAGGCAGGAAGTGTGGCCAATCAGGGTCAAAGCCAAGAGGTCACATCAGGAACAGAATCACAAAACAAGAGGATGGTCAAAATACAAGGTTAATGAACGGGAATAATCAGAACAAACAAACAAACAGGAGCACAGCAGTCTAAACCAGGACAGCAATGCTACTGACTGGCAGTGGGAAATGATTCTCAGGGTTTTAAATAGTGACCAATTCCACCCAGTGTTGACAGCAGGAAGACCTACAATCTAACAGAACTTAACCCCATAGCTTCTGGACTGGCCACATCCACAAATTCCAGGAAAAAAAAAGGGTTACTAAATAACCACCCTGCGTCGGCCGATGAGCCAAGGGGTAGAGGGGAGAGATGTCTGTCTTCTAGTTATCCGATCTTCCAGTAATTAGAAATCAAGCTTTGAAGTCACATACAAATTAGCATGGAAGTGCGCTGGGGCATGTCATTCCACTTGGAGCACACTGACCCACCTCTATACACTCCCAGTGTAATTTGCATGCGGCTTCAAAGATCAATTTTTTCTGCACAGGCACATCGGATTACTACAAAATATATATCATGTTTATTGTTGTACTAGGACGTACACCACTAGCCACACCACTATTTCTGTAGTAAAATCGTCCTGACATGTTCCCTTTAAATTGATGGCCTGTCTTAATAGTGTATGCACATGTTGGGTACTCCAAGGAGGGAGACATATCAAGCAGAGATGAATGAATCGATCTATGTGGAATCAAATTAGTTATTAATTTCCCCAAAATGATAAATTCTTATGAATTCTGATTAATTCAAAATTTTAGGAATTTGAGTCGCATGAAGCCAGCAAAATGGCAGCAAACTAGCTGTAATTTAGCTCGATTCTTTTGAGGGCAACTAAGTGGTTAAAATAATAGAACGTATTATATTCACCTTTCTGAGGCCCTCACCTGACTCCTTAAGATGCCTTTGGCGATTCTTGGGAGAGTTGCTCACCTCATATCAAGTGTTAACCAGATTTTATGCAATTCTGATCCACGCTCATCTATGAGAGATATGATTTCAGGAAAGGACTTCAACCTCTGAATATAAAGAATAAAGTTTACATTTACTGATGGCAAGCAGAAAAATGGAGAAGAATTAATACAAAGTCTTATAGAACTTTTTGTGAGTTCAACAGGAATAGAAGAAATTAAGTAAAGAAACTTTGAATTTCTCCATCTCATTGATATCAGTGTAAGTGCCTAATATTAAGGAACCACTTCACAGACTATCCTGCTGAGCTGCCACGCACAAGATGAAGAACATATGCTTAGTACTAATTTGCTTCACTCTGTTCTTAATTAAAATGCCAATGCCAATTTTAACCATTGATGGAGTAGATGAAGAACAGTGCATGGCATAGCCAGGGTGACTGGTGGGGCATAGGTGTTAAATTGGGGCCAAGTAGTCACTCTTGGCCAAGGTATCTGGAGTCTGGACTAGAGCATCAAGCTGAATCTGTGCCACAAGTGAACATACGCCAATCTAAGGGCAGATTTTTTTGTGAAAAGAAGGGATATTGATACTTAAAATTGTATATTGGAACTCAAAAAAGGACCTTGTTACATCTCGGCTGAGGAAAGTCAAATTTTTCTTTAGGCTGGCCTACCAGGGGATTCTCCAGTGGCCTTAAGCTCTGACATATAAATGGCGGCCAGCCACAACATGAGGTCCAGTAGAAGATAACCCTATTTAAAGCTGAAAGTAAACCTGGTATGGAGGAAACTTTGAAACATTTCATTCTGCCATCTCTCTGGCATTTTCTGAGGAGAGAAGATGTTGATTTATCTAATGGGGTGCTTTTGACTCGCCCCCTGGGCCGTGGGGCACTCGGATCCGGGCAATAGGGAACGATGGGAGTAGTAGTGGCAACCCGGTTCCGTGGCTCAGGGTGGTCAGGCCAGTGGTAGTCCGTTATGTGTTGATGATTATGTCCGACTACGCCACCCGTGGATTGCGGTTATTAGGAACCGCCGCTGCATGCAGACCGCTGGGGCTGATGAGGTGTGCAGCTAGGATAGTGTGACTCCCCACGGGAAGAGTGCGGCCCCAGGGCAGTATAATGGATGTTGGGAGTGATGGTAGTGAGAGTCCCAGTGCTGATAGTGCTGGAGGAGCAAGGAGCACGCAGACAACAGGTTGCAGTCCAGGGTCTTTACTAGAACAGGTAAATTGACCCACAAACAGTCCCAGCTAGGAGGGGACCTGGATGTCTGAGAGCAACGGGGAAATTGGCCCTGGTCAGGGTGAGGGTGTAGGCCTACCGTGCTTTCTGTGCTCCTTCTGGCTATCTCCTCGTTATAGGGTAATAGCCCACGTTTCCAAGCTTTCCGTGTATTCTCGCCTGTATGGCCTGCGATGTGGGTTCCTTTCTGCTCCCAGCCTTGTACGGCTTTACTGGTCCCTTCGGTTGTGGCAGGGCCTCCAGGCTTCTTAGGCCAAGGAATATACAGTCCCTTGCAGACTGGTTCTCTGCTGGAGGATGTAGAATCCTCCCAGCCTCAGACACCAAAGTCTGGTAAAGTAAGTCTTTTATCTGCCAAGACAGGCTCTCTTCGCCTCTTGTCTCTGGCTTGTGGCTCTCCTCCTGCCACACTTCCTCTTAGGTGCAGTGCAACTGTCTGTCCCTGCTCTGCTCTGGGACAAGTCTCAGTCCTGAGACAGGCCATCAAGTTCTCTCTAACCCTGCCCCCAGCACCAGCTTTTATAGGTGCAGCCTGCTCCCCCTACTGGCCTGAGACAGGAGGCATTGCATGCTAATGTCCCCTGACTAGAGAACCTCCCCCTTGCTCTCAGACACAGCTTTAATACATTTTGTGGCATCCAGGCCAGGGTGACACACTTTTGTCTTTTATATACATGTAAGGAACCACAGACGTTACCTTATTTATAACCTTCTCAGCAAATAAAATTCAAATAAAATATCAATTTGGACCAATTATTTCTACCAGCTGTTATAGGCAAATCTAAAGGCCTGGCAATGCTCCCTAGGATACCGGTCAAATAGCTCTCTTGGAGGAAGAGTAAGGCTGTTTCTCTAGCAACACCCATTGGTGGTACCTACCCTTTAAATCAATGTCCAACCCTTTAACACACCTTAGAAGATGATTAAAGGGAATCTGTCAAAACGATTCACCCCCAAACTATTTATATGGTCATATTGCTCTCTGAAAGAGAATGTCATGCATGCCTGACTTCAAAATTGCAGTTCTAATTCATAAGCAAATGAGGCTTAAGTGCTCTAAGAGTGTTAAAGCACTTCCCAAGCCTCTACCTCCCTGGATCTAATCTCTGCCCAGTCTCATCTTCCTCTGCTTGACTGATCATTAGGCTGGCAACAATCTCTCCCAACTCTTCCATAGACAGGAGTACTCCATTTATCGAGAGGTCCTGTGTTTTTTTTAAATAATAAGCCGCTGCCATATTCCACTGGCAGTGGCTTTTCTTGCTGAGAACAAAATGATTGGCAATCCAAAATTATCTCCTCCTCGATCATCTTTTGAAGAAGCGTTGGGAGGTCCTGCGTGAACATTAGAATGCAATATCGGCAGGTTCAACCAACAGTAATCTAATGTGTATTAGGGCCCTTAAAGGGGTTATCCGATCTTAGGCTATAAGTCTGCAGTCACTGATTTGTATACTTCTGTTCACATTCCAAATAGATGTGTCCAGCCTTGCTCAATACACTTGCATCTAGTCAACACGTGATTGCATGTATGAAAATCACATACTTACAGTCATGCGCCCGCTGCTTCTGGCGCCGCCACTAGAGAAGTGCACCCAATGTAAGGACTCTCAAGTCTGCAGTCTTTAAGGTGTGAGTGATATTATCTTTCAGACAGCAACATGACTATATAAACAGTTTGGGGGGGATGGATCATTCTGAGAAATTCCTTTTAGGGATATTACTCTAACTACAGTCATGGCCAAAAGTTTTGAGAATGACACCAAAATTATATTTTCACATGATCTGCTGGCCTCTGGTTTTTATTAGTGTTTGTCTGATGTTTATATCACATACAGAAATATAATTGCAATCATATTATGAGTACCAATAGGTTATATTGACAGTTAGAATGAGTTAATGCAGCAAGTCAATATTTGCAGTGTTGCCCCTTCTTCTTCAAGACCTCTGTAATTCTCCCTGGCATGCTCTCAATCAACTTTTGGACCAAATCCTGACTGATAGCAGTCCATTCTTGCATAATCAATGCTTGCATTTTGCCAGAATTTCTTGGTTTTTGTTTGTCCACCCGTCTCTTGATGATTGACCACAAGTTCTCAATGGGATTAAGATCTGGGGAGTTTCCAGGCCATGGACCCAAAATCTCTATGTTTTGTTCCATGAGCCATTTAGTTATCACCTTTGCTTTATGGCAAGGTGCTCCATCATGCTGGAAAAGGCATTGTTGGGCGCCAAACTGCTCTTGGACGGTTGGGAGAAGTTGCTCTTGGAGGACATTCTGATACCATTCTTTATTCATGGCTGTGTTTTTAGGCAAGACTGTGAGTTAGCCGATTCCCTTGGCTGAGAAGCAACCCCACACATGAATGGCTTCAGGATGCTTTACAGTTGGCATGAGACAAGACTGGTGGTAGCGCTCACCTCTTCTTCTCCGAATAAGCTGTTTTCCAGATGTCCCAAACAATCGAAAAGGGGATTCATCAGAGAAAATGACTTTGCCCCAGTCCTCAGCAGTCCACTCCCTGTACCTTTTGCAGAATATCAGTCGGTCCCTGATGTTTTTTCTGGAGAGAAGTGGCTTCTTTGCTGCCCTCCTTGAAACCAGCCCTTGCTCAAAGAGTCTCCGCCTCACAGTGCGTGCAGAAGCACTCACACCAGCCTGCTGCCATTCCTGAGCAAGCTCGGCACTGCTGGTAGTCCGATCCCGCAGCTGAAACAGTTTTAAGATACGGTCCTGGCGCTTGCTGGTCTTTCTTGGGCGCCCTGGAGCCTTTTTGACAACAATGGAAGCTCTCTCCTTGAAGTTCTTGATGATGCGATAGATTGTTGAATGAGGTGCAATCTTTGTAGCTGCAATACTCTTCCCTGTTAGGCCATTTTTGTGCAGTGCAATGATGGCTGCACGTGTTTCTTTAGAGATAACCATGGTTAACTGAAGAGAAACAATGATACCAAGAACCAGCCTCCTTTTAAAGTGTCCAGTGATGTCATTCTTACTTAATCATGACTGATTGATCGCCAGCCCTGTCCTCATCAACACCCACACCTGTGTTAATGGATCAATCACTAAAACAATGTTAGCTGCTCCTTTTAAGGCAGGACTGCAATGATGTTGAAATGTGTTTTGGGGGTTAAAGTTCATTTTCTGGGCAAATATTGACTTTGCAAGTACAGTAATTGCTGTTAAGCTGATCACTCTTTGACATTCAGGAGTATATGCAAATTGCCATTACAAAAAATGAAGCAGTAAACTTTGGAAAAATTACTATTTGTCTCATTCTCAATACTTTTGGCCATGACTGTAGTGCCTGCAAAAGGAAGACAATACCATCTGTAAACAGGTTTTAGCAGGCTCTTGACCCTCATATTAGGGTACTGGTTCGGTGGGTGAGATGCCTTCAACATAGCTCTTATGAGGATACTGACTGTCTTTATGGACACTGCCAGCTGTAGGGAGACTTTTAGGTCAGTAACATCTACATGAGAAAAAGGTATGTTAATTAACTCTCTTTAATAGGAAGAAAACAGTCTATGTAGTACTATCTGTTAGGCCCCCTTCACACATCCGTTTTGTATGCGCGTATGAGTTCAGTTTTTTAAGGGCCACAAATACGGACATATGCACACCCATTGTATTCAATGGGTATGCGCACATGTTAGGTTTCTTTGCACAGCACGCACAAAATATTTGCTGCACATGTGCACACGGATGACACATGGATGAACTGCGGTGAACTCAATGAGATCACCACAGGCACCATGAGAATTTTCTCATGGTGCTAGCAGTGATCTCACTGTGGTCACGGCAGTGAAGAGAAGCTGCGCGGTGACGGTGAGTAGGGCGGCGCTGAGAAGGCATGTGGGTTTCCTCAGACAATAGCTTTGGAGAGCAATTACTCTCATCTAGGGTCGTCTCTCCCGCCAACCCTAGGTGCTGAAATTTCCTGGTCTCACAGGGCACTGGCAAACAAAATGTCCCTTGCCTTCACAGTGCATACAATCGTACTCTCTGTTCCTCCACTGTTGTTCCTGAACAGAAAGTTTGACCAGCTCAACCTGTATCAGTTCAGTGGCTGGTGGTGCGATTTGTGGTAGAAAAGGGAACTGGAAGTTTGGAGCCAACCTGGGTGGTCTTCTGGCATTAGGAGATGATGAAGCTTGTTCCAGAGCTCGCTTATAGAAATGGAGATCTATCCTAGTGGCCAGGTGTATAATGGCATCCAGCAAGGATGGTAGTTCTCTGCAAGCCAACTCATCCTTGATTCAACTGGACAGACCCTGCCAGAAGGTCGCTACCAGTGCTTCTTCGTTCCAAGCCAGCTCCGTCCCCAAGGTACGGAAACGTAAGGCATACTGGGCCACAGTATCCAAGCTCTGCCTTAGAGACAACAGGGATAAATCAGCAGAGTAGGTGTTACCGGTCCGGGTGGTGGAACCTCTGTGCCTAGGTGCAAGGAGGGACCCAGAGGGGCGTGACTAAGTATCCACCCGAACCGACCCTGGTCGTAAGGCAGCTAACGACACCGTGACCAGGGAGGATCCGGGCTGAGGGACCAGGTGCTACTCTGGGAACGACCGGTATGGCGGATGGACACGGCAAGCAGGCGGAAGTCTCTGGTAGCTGACAGGTGGTCACAGTTCGAGAAAGCAGGGCAAGTAGCAGTCTTTAGGTTTACCAGGAAGGTGGTCACAGCAAGTGACGGCAGGGTCTCCAGGCAGGCAGGCAGGAAACAGGCGGGTGCTCCGAGGTGAGCGGGCAGACAGACGAGGCAGGTAACTGGCAGGTAACTGGTGGGCGCTCCCAGGTGAGCGGTCTGACGGACTCAGTAGGTAACTGGTGGGCGCTCCCAGGTGAGCGGTATGACGGACACAGCAGATAACAGGCGGGTGCTCCCAGGTGAGCGGTCTGACGGACACAGCAGATAACAGGCGGGTACTCCCAGGTGAGCGGACTGACAGCCAAGGCAGGTAACAGGCAGGTAACAGGTGAGCGCTCCAGGTGAGCAGGCTGGCAGGCTAGGCAGGTAACGGGCAGATAACAGGCTGGCAGGCAGGACGAGAAGTCAGGCTAGCAGCGGGACCTGAGGGCTGAAGCAAAGATCAGACACAGTGCAAACAACTTTGCTCGGGCACCTCCATTTTGGAGGAGGTGCCTTATATATGGGAGGTCCTCCAGCAATTGGCCGGGGACTCCTTAGGACGGTGCGCGCGGTCCCTTTAAGAGAGGGGGAGCGCGCGCGCCCTAAGCACGCTGCCGGAGAAGGAGCACGCGCCGGCAGCAGAGGGGAGAGAAGCGCTGGAGGACACTGCGCCAGGAGCGGGTAGGTGAGAGGGACGGCATCTCTGCCTAGCAAGGGGCAGAGACGCCGATGCTACAGTAGGTATAGCCTGGAACCTCAAAAACTGCACAAAACATTTCCTGGAACCTCCCAACATCGCGGGACTCCGTACTTCCAAGCTCCTAAATGGAGTTTGCCTAAGCCTAGGCTAGTCCAGACAGCAGACAGACCATAAATGCTACCTTGGTCTGCTCCAAAGGAAAGAGGTGAGCATATAGTGTGAAATGGATCTGACACTGATTGATGAAGCCATGGCTCTCCTTAGAGTCTCCATCGTATCGGGACGGAAGTGGAAGCTGGAGTTTAGTAGTTCCACCAGAAACTAGAGCATTAGGTGGTTCTCTCGGAGAGACTGACTGGCCAGATGAAGGTTCGCTAGACATGGTAGAAGCAGACGGCAGAGGGGACATTGCGGTGGACAGATCCTGCAGCTGGGTTGCCACCACATTAATAGCCTGCATCAGCTGGTCTTAACACTCACTCTGAGAGTGGACCTCCTTGTACAATACTTGTACACTAGACTTGGGATTCCTGGATCTTGATTTGTCAGCAGGGTGCATGACCAGAACGTAATGTAACGCTGGTGGGTGTGAACCAGCTGCGTCAAGGGCTGGGCTTACCCTGGAGGGGCGTGACTAAGTCTCTTCCAGGTCTTCACTAGGGCCTCTGATGGTGAGGATAGGCTGGGCTGCCGGTAGACATCGGATACCACTCCAGGGCAGTCCCCGGGACTGCAGCAGCTAACCGGAGGGTCAGAGGTGCGGGAGCAGGGTACAGTAGGGCGAGACAGAAGCATAGTCAGATGGATCGAGGTCAGGGAAGGTGTCATGGATTCACAGTACAAAGGCGACGTCAGGGATGGAGAAGTCAAACAGAGTGGGTAAGCAGGTTGGGTCGATAATGGGAGATAAAATATGTAGATATGCATAAACAAGATGCTAGCAGGCTAGGAACCAATGATCGGATGAAGAATGGTGTAAGAAGCTCCCGAGGACTCATCAGGGTTAAACTCCTGCAGAGACTGGCCACGCCCCCTATAGCCAAATGTAAACCACATGCAGATGCAGCAGTGCTACAAGAGACAAACTCAGCAAGACAGCCAGATATGGGAGAAGCAACGTGGTGATCACCATGAGTAAGGCGACCCTGAGGAGGCATGCGGGTTACCACCATGGCAATGTTGGAATAGAGTATTTGGAAAGGGGTTTTCCAAGTAGTGAACATCCCTTTTAAATGGTCAGACATTGACTTACAGGGTCGCTACCACTTATCAGAACCATCTTTCTTTCTTTTTTTCCACACTTTTAATGCATACAGAATGGCTTCTCTTTAGAGTTAACCTAGTGGGCTTAGGCTAAGGTCACATAACCAATTTTCTCTCATTTAAGAAAATTGGTCCTATTATGCTAATCACATTCTGATTAGACTCTGATCGGAGTTTGATCTGTGGCGCCTCTGAGGGTTAGACCGCCACAGGGATGCTGCACTTCTCTAATGAAGTGTAGTATTCCTCCTCTGAGGTAAGAACAGTGTGATGGTCGGGACCCAACCTTTGCATCCAACACCACATTTCTCCACCAGAGGGGGCTAGAATGCACTAGGTGCTGCCTTCCTGGTTACAGGGAGACTGGGGAACCAAGAGTGAGGGGAACCAGTTAGTGGGTGAGGGTGGAGGACTCACAACTTAGTGACACTGTAAAATTCATATTTAATAGAAAGCCATTTTTGGTTCTTGGTCTTTTGTCTTTTGATGGTTCTTTGATCGTTCTCTGACTGACAGTGGTAGTCAGGTCTGGCACTGTGACCTCCCTCCCGGAGTGCAGATCCTGTGTGGGCCTGCATCGGGTAGGGACACAGCCCTTGTACTCCGGCCTTGGGACGAGGGGTAGGTTGTAGACGGGGAATGTCTCAGCCCAGTCAAGGACCATGACCAAGAAGGCCCGGAGCTTAAGAGTGTAGCTCCATAGCAAATGGATCCCAGGGAGGATGCAGACGGAGCGGTGTATGCCACCTGTCCTCGCCAACCTGATATATTCAGAGGGAGTTCGGCTGCAAGAGGGGTACCGGCCCCCGATACCTGACCTTGCTACTCTACGTCCTGGTCAGGAAAGCCCGGTAGGCTCAGAGGGAATCCTGGCCTATTCGCACACACACGGACAGGAAAGGATTCGGTCTGTAGTTCAGGAACACTCTGGTGTAGGGTCCCGATTGAACGCTGGACTTACTCGGAGGTTATCGGACCCCCGTCCCTGGTGACCGCAGGACCCCGTGGGGAGCAGGGAGTCGCCTTCCTTCTGCCATCTCTAAAGTGAGTAAAGCCTTGGAAGTTCACCCCTATGGCCTCTGGACTGTTTATTCTGCGCTACACCGCACGACGTGGCGCCCGTTCTCCTCTACTACTACCCCTTCCATCCTGTCCCTCTGCCCTGAGGCCTTGCTCCGCCTGTGGGGAGTAGTAATAACTCTGGCCGCCATGACACCATGCCTCAGCGGACTGCAGCGGCGCTGGTGGCCTTCACCAGGTGCCACAGGTGGCGTAGTCGTAAAAAGCCACTCAACCCGGATAAGCCCACACCATCCTTTTTAATGTGACGGCCCTGAGCACGGGTCGGGTCCGGGCCACGGCTGCACCCCATCTCTCCATCATACTGCACCCCATCTCTCCATCATAGGACCCAACTCCGAGTCCCCCATTCTCCCAGGGTAAAGAAAGGGCTTCCGAGAAGAGACATCACAGATCAGCGTGTGATAATAGTACGATCCGATTTTTATCAGATGTGGAGAATGGAAAAAAAATCATCTCCATCTTCTCCCTTCACTGATGTCATCCGAGTGTGGTTCGAAGACTTGCGTAGAGTGCTTTACAATTTTCTGAGGCAACTCGTGCATGCTGCAATTTTTTCTTCAAACTGACTTGTTCCAAAGAAAAAATAGGACATGTGCACAGCACCAAAGAATAACATGGGGATAAGTTCTATCCATCGAGAAGATAGCTTTCGTCCGATTATTACGGTCATGTGTACGAGCCATTATGGTGGGACTTGATAATGGAGGACAGCCCCATCCAAATCTGAGCATGTGACTTGTTCTAGAGGTTTATCACTCGGTATGTAAATTATAGTATAGTATGTGACCTCAGGACCTTCCCCTCGTGGGCCGGAGGAGATCCCCCAATCCAATACTGTGCACAGAAAAAGTACAACGTTTGGAAAATAATTAGACACTTTTTTGTGTGGGGGTGTCTGTATAGAGTATGCAGTATTCTGGCCGTTATAGGAAGAGACTAGGTAAATGGAATGAGGAAGGAAGGAAGGGCCGTCCTGCTGGGAGCTTCCATACAATCATCAAAGAAATGATACCTTGAGGAGGGTACCGAATCCCTGAGTCTCCCGCTGAGTGCTCTAATATTAAACTCTACTCTGTTCAGGTACTGCGATTTTAACACTTTCTTTGCTGGCTTCACATGGCTTTCAATTACACTGGCTGAAGTGTACTGTAAGTGTGTTTCATGTCGCTGTTGACTGTGGAGGAATCAATACAATTCTCGTACTGCAGTCATCATGTGGAGAGGTCACATGACCCGGAATCTATATTATACCACGTGCTGGGAAAATATGTTGTGTGGACTCTAGAGTGCGTCACCACACACCCCGAAGGCTGATCGCTGTGTCGAGGAGGTGACAAGACTGGTTCCACTTGAGAATAAAAATAACCCAACAACTTAAAATAAAGAGAACTAATTCTCTGACAGATAGAAAGAGACTCCAGATGTCAGAGAAGCCAAGTGCACCTTGGCACCACTACAACCATAACACTGATGTAACAAAATCATCAGGTCAAGATCAAACCAATGACATCACGATACAATAATAAAGGTTTCATGAAAAAGAACCATGTAGCACTAGGGTTTGTATTCAAGGAGACATAACTAACATAATATATTCCCTTAATGACAAAAATCTAAATATTTTATTGTCACCTACAGACAAGGCTATTACTAATATAATAATTCTCCTATGTGCAAGACTACAAGTGCTATAATACTGCCCCCTATGTACAAGAATATAACTACTATAATACTGCCCCCTATGTACAAGAATATAACTACTATAATACTGCCCCCTATGTACAAGAATATAACTACTATAATACTGCCCCCTATGTACAAGAATATACTATAATACTGCCCCCTATGTACAAGAATATAACTACTATAATACTGCTCCCTATGTACAAGAATATAACTACTATAATACTGCCCCCTATGTACAAGAATATAACTACTATAATACTGTCCCCTATGTATAAGAATATAACTACTATAATACTGCCCCCTATATACAAGAATATAACTAGTATAATACTGCCCCCTATGTACAAGAATATAACTAGTATAATACTGCCCCCTATGTACAAGAATATAACTACAGTCATGGCCAAAAGTTTTGAGAATGACACCAAAATTATATTTTCACATGATCTGCTGGCCTCTGGTTTCTATTAGTGTTTGTCTGATGTTTATATCACATACAGAAATATAATTGCAATCATATTATGAGTACCAATAGGTTATATTGACAGTTAGAATGAGTTAATGCAGCAAGTCAATATTTGCAGTGTTGCCCCTTCTTCTTCAAGACCTCTGTAATTCTCCCTGGCATGCTCTCAATCAACTTTTGGACCAAATCCTGACTGATAGCAGTCCATTCTTGCATAATCAATGCTTGCATTTTGCCAGAATTTGTTGGTTTTTGTTTGTCCACCCGTCTCTTGATGATTGACCACAAGTTCTCAATGGGATTAAGATCTGGGGAGTTTCCAGGCCATGGACCCAAAATCTCTATGTTTTGTTCCATGAGCCATTTTGTTATCACCTTTGCTTTATGGCAAGGTGCTCCATCATGCTGGAAAAGGCATTTTTGGGCGCCAAACTGCTCTTGGACGGTTGGGAGAAGTTGCTCTTGGAGGACATTCTGGTACCATTCTTTATTCATGGCTGTGTTTTTAGGCAAGACTGTGAGTGAGCCGATTCCCTTGGCTGAGAAGCAACCCCACACATGAATGGTTTCAGGATGCTTTACAGTTGGCATGAGACAAGACTGGTGGTAGCGCTCACCTCTTCTTCTCCGAATAAGCTGTTTTCCAGATGTCCCAAACAATCAAAAAGGGGATTCATCAGAGAAAATGACTTTGCCCCAGTCCTCCGCAGTCCACTCCCTGTACCTTTTGCAGAATATCAGTCGGTCCCTGATGTTTTTTCTGGAGAGAAGTGGCTTCTTTGCTGCCCTCCTTGAAACCAGCCCTTGCTCAAAGAGTCTCCGCCTCACAGTGCGTGCAGAAGCACTCACACCAGCCTGCTGCCATTCCTGAGCAAGCTCGGCACTGCTGGTAGTCCGATCCCGCAGCTGAAACAGTTTTAAGATATGGTCCTGGCACTTGCTGGTCTTTCTTGGGTGCCCTGGAGCCTTTTTGACAACAATGGAAGCTCTCTCCTTGAAGTTCTTGATGATGCGATAGATTGTTGACTGAGGTGCAATCTTTGTAGCTGCGATACTCTTCCCTGTTAGGCCATTTTTGTGCAGTGCAATGATGGCTGCACGTGTTTCTTTAGAGATAACCATGGTTAACTGAAGAGAAACAATGATACCAAGAACCAGCCTCCTTTTAAAGTGTCCAGTGATGTCATTCTTACTTAATCATGACTGATTGATCGCCAGCCCTGTCCTCATCAACACCCACACCTGTGTTAATGGTCAATCACCAAAACGATGTTAGCTGCTCCTTTTAAGGCAGGACTGCAATGATGTTGAAATGTGTTTTGGGGGTTAAAGTTCATTTTCTGGGCAAATATTGATTTTGCAAGTACAGTAATTGCTGTTAAGCTGATCAGTCTTTGACATTCAGGAGTATATGCAAATTGCCATTACAAAAAATGAAGCAGTAAACTTTGGAAAAATTACTATTTGTCTCATTCTCAATACTTTTGGCCGTGACTGTACTATAATACTGCCCCTATGTACAAGAATATACTATAATACTGCCCCCTATGTACAAGAATATAACTACTATAATACTGCCCCCTATGTACAGGAATATAACTACTGTAATACTGCCCCCTATGTACAAGAATATAATTACTATAATACTGCCCCCTATGTATAAGAATATAACTACTATAATACTGCCCCCTATGTACAAGAATATAACTACTATAATACTGCCCCCTATGTACAAGAATATAACTACTATAATACTGCCCCCTATGTACAAGAATATAACTACTATAATACTGCCCCCTATGTATAAGAATATAACTACTATAATACTGCCCCCTATGTATAAGACTGTACGGTAACTACTATAATACTGTGACCAAAGAGAGCTGTTCATGCTCTTCAGAAAAGGTCGTCTGCTGCTTCACCCATTGTCCCATAGACAGTAGAAAGAACAACCCTGGAGCCTGCATTACTGCTGTAAGAAGTTTTGTTTAATTTGATTTAATTAACATTGTTTAATTAGTTTTTTTTCTGATATCTTTCACTGTTTGTGTTCCATGTATTCTGCTAATAATTTCCTCATCGTTCTGTAAACATTTCAAGCTGTTTTATAAAGATCACAGATAATTGTCTATGATGACTTTGTGCTTCTTTTAGCCCCATTACTGATGTTTGGTATCTGTGTGACTCTAGTCCCAGACTCTCAGACATAGAGCTTTGTTTGTTTTCCCTGAAAGCTCATTTGCCTTTATATTTAGAAACCAGGGGTAACTTTATCTCAGTGTCAAACATAAGGACAGGAAAGTCACACTTCAAGTAATGGAGACTTCACAAAGTCAAGGAGCAGAACAGCCTAGAGCTTTATACAGCAATAAGATTGGTATTTTTAGGTCTGACACATGCTGTGATGTCACAAGAGCACCAGACACTTCTTTGTCCATCTGTGAGATAATGTTAGATAGCAAGGAGCATCCAAGCAAGACCTTTTCCATAAGTCAAGAATATATTGAGATTTAAAATGTTCCACTTTTAGAAAAGTAAACCCCAGTTGATAAGATAGTAGTCAAAAACTACAGAATGTACGCAACCTCCCTCAGGCCAGCGCCGACTACCTGTCACTATTCCAGTATCTATGTTTTACTTGCAAGGGTGACGTAATTTTGACAGCGCACATCACTGCTGCAGCCAAACACTGTCAACAACAGTCACTGAGCTTAGTGGTTGACTGCAGCGTTAATGTGCACTGTAGTCATGATGTCACCGCTGCAGCCAAAGCACTGAGACCAGAGTAGCAGCGAGGACCCGGCAATGGACTGAGGGAGGGTAAGTTCTATTACTAATAGTATTCGACACTGCAGATCACCAGCTCCTCCTCACTATGCTCTGTTCTCTACTGGTTCTCTTCCTACCTCCCTGACGGCTCCTTCACTGTGTCTTTGACTGGATCCTCTTCCTCTCCTCTACCCTTACTCTCCTCTACTTACTGTCGGGGTTCCTCAGAGTTCAGTCCTAGGCCCCCTCCTTGTACACCTCCCCTATTGGACAAACAATCAGTAGATTCGGTTTTCAGTACTGTCTCTATGCTGATGACACCCAATTATACATATTGTCTCCTGACTTCACCCCTGCATTACTACAAAATACCAGTGATTGTCCTCCTTCTATCTGAAACTGAATCTGTCAAAAACTGAACTCCTTGTATTTCCTCCCTCCACTAACCTACCTATGCCTGATATTGTCATTTTTGTGTGTGGCTCCACCATTACTCCCCAGCAACATGCCTGCTGTCTTGGGCTCATATTTGATTCAGATCTTTCATTCACCCCCTACGTCCGATCACTCACTCGCTCATGTCACCTACACCTCAAAAACATCTCTAGAATTCGACCTTTTCTTACCTTTGACTCTGCAAAAACGCTTACTGTTGCTATTTTTCATTCTCGTCTGGACTATTGCAAATCTCTACTGACTGGTCTTCCTCTTACTAAACTCTCCCCTCTCCAATCTGTCCTGAACGCAGCAGCCAGGATCATATTCTTCGCCAACCACTACACCGATGTCTCCATCCTGTGCCAATCATTGCACTGGTTGTCCATCCGCTAGAGAGTCCAATATAAACTTATCATTGCCTCTCACCCACAAAGCGCTCCATGGTTCAGCACCTCCCTACATCTCCTTCCTCGTCTCAGTCTACCTCCCTACCTGTGCCCTCCATTCCGCTAATGACCTAAGACTAACATCCTCAATAATCCGAACCTCCCACTGCCGTCTCCAAGACTTCCAGCGTGCTGTGCCAATTCATTGGAATGCACTACCCAGGACAATTCGATTAATTCCCAATACCCACAGTTTTAAGCGTGGCCAAAAAACTTATTTCTTTAGACTTTCCTATCGCCTCATTTATGTAACTATTCCTGTTCTGCCCTTACAAAATGTTCTTCCAAATCAGGACCCTTGTAGCATCTGTTCACACATCCTCCATGTACCTAATAGCTCTCTGTGTCTGTACTTGTACACATACTGGCTGGTTTCTTGCAGTGTTATGTGAATACCCTATTTATTATATTTATTGCTGGACCGTACAATACATGCACTTTTTACCATTTACCTTTCGTGGCTCCCCTATTTCCTCATAGATTTTAGCTTGTGAGCAGGACCTTCACTCCTCTAAAATGTAAAGTGCTGCAGAATATGTTGGTGCTATAGAAATAAAAAAAAATATTATAAATTATTATCTGTATTCAACTGATCATTTAGGGGTCCACTTTTCTAAAACTGAAAACCCCTTTAATTATGTAGTTATTATAGAAGATTTATTTTTCAACATAGGGGGCAGTTGTACAGTAGCAATATTGTACATAGGGGGCAGTATGATTGTAGTTATATTCTTGTATATAGCAGGCAGTATTATAGTAGATACATTTTGGCACATAGAGGGCAGTATTATAGTAGTTATATTCTTGTACATAGGGGTCAGTATTATAGTAGTTATATTCCTGTACATAGGGGCAGTATTATAGTAGTTATATTTTTGTACATAGGAGGAAGTATTATAGTATATTCCTGTATATAGGGGGCAGTATTAGAGTAGTTATATTCTTGTAAAAAGCAGGCAGTATTATAGTAGTTATATTTTTGTACATAGGCGCAGTATTATAGTAGTTATAATCTTGTACATAGGAAGCAGTATTATAGTAGTTATAATCTTGTACATAGAGGTAGTATTATAGTTGTTATATTTTTGTACATAAAGGACAATATTGTGATAATCATATTCTTGTACACATGGGATAATATTATAGTTCTATTCTTGTACATAGGGGATAGTATTATAGCAGTTATATTCTTTTATATGGGAGCAGTATTATAATAGTTATATTCTTGTCCATAGGAGGCAGTATTATAGTAGTTATATTCTTGTACATAGGGGACAGTATTATAGTAGTTATATTCTTGTACATAGGAGCAGTATTATAGTAGTTATATTCTTTTATATGGGAGCAGTATTATAATAGTTATATTCTTGTCCATAGGAGCAGCATTATATTAGGTATATTCTTGCATATAGGGAACAGTATTATAGTAGTTATATTCTTGTACATAGGAGCAGTATTATAGTAGATATATTCTTGCAAATAGGAGCAGTATTATAGTAGTTATATTCTTGTGCATAGGAGGCAGTATTATAGTAGTTATATTCTTGTCCATAGGAACAGTATTATGGTACTCCACTCATTTTGGTGAAGCTGGGAGAAGCTGGTGTGAAAACACCAAAAGTCACATATTTTTGTCAGAACTGTGAGCTGCACCAACATTTTATGACTTATCAACTTTTTCCATAAAAGCTTTGAGAATCAGGGCCATAGTCTTAAAAATCGGGGGTAATAAAATAGTAGTTATAGTTTTGCATGTATGGTCAGTATTATATTAGTTCTATTCCATTATATTGTAAGCATTATTAAAGTAGTCAAATAGTGAAAAATATCAGTTATTATAGTTGCCATTAAAGTCTATCATTGCAAAAATCTTAATTAGTACCACTATGGGAAAGTGAATGTGTCAATCAGATTTTCATTCAAATTCAGATGAGTAACAAGGTCTAAAAGCTTGAGGTTCCTCTTGTGCCAACAATAGGGAGATTTTCAAGTTTAGGTTGATTTGCCAAAATGATCATTTCTTACAGAGATTGATGGGACTTTTGGAAAGCTGGAATTGGAGGTCGTCCCAGTTCTCACCTGTTGACACGTCCCTGCTTTTATTGTTTGAAATCTATAAAGTTATTGGGCTGCAAATTCTCATGGTTTTGCCTTTATGAAATATCCTATGGCTGTAACGTGTCCTTTTCCACTGACCTCATCATAAAATTCTTGTCCCAGGTTAATGGTTTCTCATTATTTCTGCAATCGATGGCCCCTGTATGTGGAACCCTTACCTAAAATTAGCTCTAACTGCAAATTAAAAAGTC
The DNA here is from genome assembly GCF_046119375.1 of Phyllobates terribilis. Lineage (NCBI taxonomy): Eukaryota > Metazoa > Chordata > Amphibia > Anura > Dendrobatidae > Phyllobates > Phyllobates terribilis. The sequence continues at coordinate 125,004,837 of NW_027362765.1, forward strand.
GAATAAGTTGCCTTTCAACCAGTGTTCAAAATCAATTTCTGTTGACACATTGAAGGCGACCTTGCTCATGTATGCTACAGCACAAACATCGATAGCCGTAACTGAATGATGAATAGCTGCATGCAGAAAATAGGGCAGGGGGTATCGAATACAACTGGAAAAATGGCCTCAAGTCATTGCTTCTAAAGTGGAGTGGTTTATTGGACTGTGATGACATCCAGCAGTTTCCTTTAAGATTCTGATCCAGGATGGGTGTCTCTTGCCATGAGATGATGAGGATATGGCCGAGAATCCACTTATCCCGCTCTTCTATCCAGATGTTTTTGAATTCATAGCTTTCCATCCATTAATCTGCCCCCTAAATATCCGTGTCTTGTTCTAATCAATTAACCAGCCACATGTAAATACCATTTGACCCCAAGGGTCTTTCCCTTTTGTTAATTACTGCCTACTGTAGTGTGATAATTAACTGGAGGATCAGACAATTCACTGTGATTGTGCTAAGCACCAGTCACTTGAGTTTTATTTAAAAGTTTACCATTTATCTATTCAATGCACTACTCCAATTCTTTCATTTATACATTTAATTATCCATTCAGGTTCTTTTTTTCACTCCTTTAAAGGGAACCTGTCACCAGGTTTTCCCAATATAAAAGTACAGCCAGCACTTTTAATGCCTATTTTACAGCAGTCTAGTAAGTTATATGTAAGTCCCGAATTCCCTCTACATAGCACAAAAATTACCATTGATTATACCTTTATATGGTGCGGTCCGGTCTGATGGGTATCGCTGATCTTGTTCCGGGGGGACATGGTGCTCAACCTATATTCAGTAAATTAGAGATAGTGTCAAGGGTCTAAGGCCACGTTCACACGTTGAGTATTTGGTGAGTTTTTAACTCAGCATTTGTAAGCCAAAACCAGGAGTGGGTGATAAATACAGAAGTGGTGACGTGTTTCTATTACTTTTCCTCTGATTGTTCCACTCCTGGTTTTGGATCATATTTTTCTCCTGTGGGAGTGTCCCTCCCAGCAATATAGGCTGGACGTGAGCTCTTTGTGTATCCAGGCTACTGCTGTATTCACTTACATTCATGTGTTAGCACAGCTTCCTGCCTTTATTTCCTCTTCATGAGCTTTCCCACTTTCCTAGAGCCTGTTTTTCCTACCCTCCCTGTGACTGTAGATACATACCCCCCCTCCACATTGTGTAGATCTGTGTACAACTCTCTCACCTCGCTAATGCTATCTCGAACACTAAGAGAAGAGAGGAGTGATCAAAGAGAGAGCTGTCAGACACAGGAACTCTGATGGATTTATATATTTTTTTGCAGATTATTCAGCTAAATAATATTCTCTCTGCAGCAATAAAATGATAGAAAATTTATCATTACGATGGTTTAGAATATTGACTATTTAGCTACTTGCTTAACGTTGCATTTTGGAAGCCAATGAACGATTTAAAGAATTCTGCGCAAAGATGTATATAGCCTTTAAAAAAAAAGAATAAAAATGGAACAATCACTGCCGGTCCCCTTCTCTTTGAAGGTCCATAGCACCCACACAGAATGCCATTGTGGTGATCTGTCCAGCACTAGTATGAAAGAACAGATAGACGACGTTGTATTTCAGTGGGGGAGGGTAGACTGTACTCACTTACTTCTGATCCACATATTCTCACTTTTAAAATATGTAAAATGCTACAAGGTTCTGATTAGACCTGACACTTGCCAACTTGAGTGCCATCATTTATAGTTACCCATTGTGAGAAAACCTCAAAGCCACAGAGGACATCAATGATCGTTTGTAATATTAATTGTCAGCGTACAAATTAGTTGTCGGTGGACAAATCACCGTTACCATGGCGACACTGATCGCTTCTTCCATCTCTATGTATGTAATTTTATAATTCTTTGTAGGGTTATGGACGCTGTTTGCCCAGTGTGTATTTGGCACACGTATTTATATGATGTGGGCAGAGGCCGATGAGTTATAGGCCGGTATGCTAAGTGTAATGAGGATATTATTATATACGAGCACAGACTGGTATATCTTACTATCCATCCTATGCCCCCTTCACACGTCAGTATCTCCGGTACGTGTGGTGACAGTTTCCACACGTACCGGAGACACTTACACAGGTATACCCATTCAAATCTATGGGTCTGCGCACGTGTCAGTGTGTTTCCACGGACTGTGTGTCTGTGTGCAAAACACATAGACCTGTCCGTTTTTTGTCGGTCCGCAATACGTCCCGCACACATGCAAACTGATGACACAAGGATGACATCAGTGTGATACGTACCAGTGTCTGGGAAAAGCTTTACAGTTAGCGCTGTTCCCAGGCGCCGGGGGCTGAATCCAATTCTCATCGTTGTTGCCTGGTCTCTCTGCGATCAGCGAGACCATGCAACACTGATGACAGTTGTAGTCAGCGCACGCTGCCTGGGAATAGCGCTAACTACAACTCTCATCATCATCACATGTTCTCCCTGCAAGCATCGATACCAGGCGACGCTGATGACAGTTGTAGTTAGCACGCGCTGTCTGTGTACTGTGCGTATTAAATAAATAATTTAAAAAAAACAGCATGGGGTCCCCCTTGTTTTTTTTAACCAGCTGTGGGAAAGCAAACAGCGGGGGGCTGTTGTTTTTATTCTGGGAAGGCGCAAATAGCCATAAACGTTCCCAGCCTATTAATAGCAGCTCTCAGCTGTCTGCTTAGCCTTTACTGGCTAGTAAATAGGGGTGACCCAAAAAAAAAAAAAATGACACGTGAGAAACTTTTCTTCTTTTTCTCTCCACCTCCGAGAAAATCGGATTTCACACTGAAACTCGGATCAGAGTGTGATTAGCAAAATCGGACTGATTTTCTCGGATGAGAGAAAAACGTTCTTGTGACCCTTGCCTGACATGAAACTCCTGGGCCCTAATGCAAAATCTCGAAATCTATGCCATCACCTACCATTTTGATACTGGTGTCTTATGAGGCAGAGGTGTCCTCGTGCATCAACAGATATAACCGAAATGGCTGAACAGAAAAAGTACAATCCTCTCAGATAAGGGCAATTTTCTTATTTTAGATGGTTGGGGTTGTTTACTTATGAATCGCCGTATTCAGCAGGAACATGTTTTATCCTATCAAGTAACGGTATCACCAGGGATTGTATAAGATATATCGGCCTTCAGGTATCTCTTGTTTCTAAGACAAATTATTATAAAGTGTCTGCGTTCATCCTCCCCGCCGTGGGGACCGCTGGCTAGACTATTGATTTGGAAATATTGATAGTGTGAATACCTTGGGGCCCAGACAATATTGAGCTCTCCATTGTAAAACTCCTGGGATTCCTTTGCATTCACATCAGCTGTCTGTGGCTCATAAATGCAAGAAATTCCATTTACAGCCTCTGCGGCTATACGAGAGCAAGGCCAGAATACTGAGATGTTGTCTATGAAGCCTGCTCCCTCTAGATCAAACATTGGCTTATAAGTAAATTGTTGGAATTTTTCTAGCCTCTCAATTCAAGTCGTTTAACTTACCAAGCAAATCCAGCATTAAGTGATGTGCACGCCACTTGTCACTGGCAGATCCAGTTCCTGTCACTCTATCACATCGCCAGAGGCAAGCAAGAAGCAAAGGAAGCACTTAAAAGCCTTCCTTCTTGTGACAGCTTGGAATGACGGTCTGTTAAAAAATACCGTCTTACTGTACTCATTATCCCCGCGGCCTCCTCCTCTTCATAGAGGTCTAGGAATTTATGAGCTCTTGACCGTGGTGGTTCCTTGTTCCAGTGCAGATGATGAAAGTCCGGTGACTTGGAGAGACGAGTTCCCTTAAGGCTTTGCAGGTTGCGTTCTAGATTTTATAACTCCCAATTTTGAAAGACAGAAATCTGGGACACATATTTGTAATGTACAGTGCTTGGAGACATTTTCCTCCACTAAGCCATGCCACCTGTCCCCTGCTTACTTTTTTTAGTGTGCCCACACAAAAATAGTGCCCCTAGTGAAGCCCCTTACAGTACCCCCAGCATATTATTATGCCTCAACATGATGTGCCCCACAGAGCCCACCCTCACACACAGTAGGATGCTCAAAGGTCCCATTTCACACAGGATGGTGCCGCTACAGTATTATGTCCCAACCATGCCGCCCTTACATTCGCACAGTACGATGCCCAACAGTGCATTCCTGCTCCGTAGGTGCCCCCAAGTCACAGCATGATACCCAAAGTTGTTTTCATCCCTCTCAAAATAGTTCTCTGGCTAGTTTTAAAAAAATAATACTTATCTTGTGCAAGGGTTGGAAATTACTACTCCTATTGACCCTGATACAGATAGAGACTGCACATGAGGAATTGTCTTATTGCAATCCCTCTACTTTTAGTAGTTGTCTAGATCTTGGTGACATGTGGCTATATGTTTGACTAATACCAATATTATGTTGACCTGATGGGTAGAACTCCCGATTGTTATGTACTCATGTTATTATAACATATTCTTTTGTGGTTTGCATTGTGTGTTGTCAGTGGTGTGGCTATTGTGCTGAGAGATCGCAGAGGTTTTGGAAAGTGTTTAGTCATGCCAACACTGCTGTAGTCAAGTTAGCTAGGGGTTAGGTTTGTGTTATTGTCTAGAACCAGATAGCACAGGTTGCATACAAGTCTGGGCTAGATTGGGGTCACTTGATTATGTAATATGGTTTACTTAGGCTTATTGTTTCCCATCTTTTTGGTCAGTCGCGGAGGGCAGGGGAGAAGGTCAGAGCCCAGTGGTTGTGCAAGTCCACGTGAAGTATTAAATGGGGGACAGACATATTTGCAATTGATATGCAGCCTTAAAGGGGTTTTCCCAAGAACAAAAGTTCATTTTAATCAATAGATTTTGGAATAATAATTAGACAATTGGATTTTGTGAAAAAACAGCTTCTTATCTTAATCAGCCAGATGTTTAGATTTGTTAGGCCAAGAAAAATACACTATTGTGTTTGTGTTGACTTGTGAATGTACACTGTGTTCCAAATTATTATGCAAATAATATTTTCTCAGATTTTCCCAAATTACCTATATGAATTGCAGTCATTGTAATTTTCCAGTCAAATAACTATTAGAGTACAATTGAAAGGTTTTTGTACAAACTGCCTATGATTACAGTATATTTAAAAAAACAAAAAAACACTCAAACTGCACTCAAAATGCATGTTCCAAATTATTATGCACAGCAGAGTTTTCAACCTTTTCATTTTAAAAAAGAACAAAAAAATGGTCATTTTTGAAATTATAAGCATTAGCAGGTTATTACAAACTGAAATCAAACAGTTTTCAACTGAAAACTTTATTCTAGGTGATGTTACATTTGCACATAGGACCGCTTGTTCGAAAGGAGCTTCTGAACCCTCTCGTCCATTGAATTTGTCAGGTTTTGGATGGTTTCTGCTTCAATTGTTTTGCATGAGGACAGAATACCCTCCCAGAGCTGTTGCTTAGATGTGAACTGCCTCCCGCCATCATAGACACTCCTTTTGATGATGCTCCAGAGGTTCTCAATGGGGTTGAGGTCAGGGGCGCATGGGGGCCACACCATAAGTTTGTCCCCTTTTATGCCCACAGCAGCCAGAGATGCAGATGTGTTATGTGCAGCATGAGACGGGGCATTATCATTCATGAAATGATCTCGATGGTCCAGATGGATGGAGTGGAGGATGGCTGGTTGATGGACACTGTAGCGTCGGCGTCCCTGCCTCCTGCTAGGCAGAGACGCCGTTCCCCTCACCTCCCTGCTCCGTCCTCGGCGTCCTCTTCCCGCCCTGCTGGCAGCGCTCGCTGCTTTCAGGGCACTGTGCTTAGGGCGCGCGCGCGCTCCCTCTCTCTTAAAGGGGCCGCGCGCGCCGTCCTAAGGAGTCCCCAGCCAATTGCCGGTGGAGCTCCCATATATAAGGCACCTCCCCCAAAATGGAGGTGCCCGAGCAAAGTTGTTGCAAAGCCTTTCACCTCTGCTTCAGCCCTCAGGTCCCGTTGCCAGTCTGTTTTCCAGCTCTGTCTACCTGCTTGCATTCCCTGCGGTCCGACAGTCTGTCTACCAGCATCCGCCAGTCTGTCTATGGACCAGTCCGCCTGCGGATCAGGAAGCACCTGCCTGATACCTGCCTGATACCTGCCTGATACCTGCCTGAGACCACCTGCCAGCCAGCCGAGAGACTCTTACCCGCTCACCTGGGAGCGCTCACCTGCTACCCGCCAGCTAGCCTACCTGGAGGCTCTGCCGTCACTTGCCGTGACCACCTGCCAGCCAGCCGAGAGACTCTTACCCGCTCACCTGGGAGCACTCACCTGCTACCTGCCTGCTAGCCTACCTGGAGGCTTTGCCGTCACTTGCCGTGACCACCTGCCTGTCGACTCTTACCCTGCTGTCACTTGCCGTGACCACCCGCCTGTCAAGAGACTTTCCCCGTCACTTGCCGTGACCACCTGCCCTTCTACCCAGAGACTGTTCCTGTCACTTGCCGTGTCTACCTGCCCACCTTCCCTGGGAGCCACCCGCTTCCTTACAAGGACTGCCCCTTTGTATAGTAGCTCAGAGGTTCCACCTCCCAGACCCGTTACAGTTTGCTCGGGCCATGGAACCCGGGGGCACCCAAGCTCCCTCGCTCTCGGACCTATGTCATGAACTTTCCCGTCAGAGGTCCCAACAGGAATCCATCTTGGGCCACCAGTGTAATGTTCACTCCTGCCTGGACACACTGACTGCCTCGTCGGGAGCTGCTTCTACTCGCACAACTACTACCCCGGCAGTGCCACTGCCCATCAATACCATGGCATCCCTTCCCGGTCCCCGCCTTTCCGCCCTGCCTCGTTTTGGTGGAGATCCCGGTCAGGCACGGGGCTTCATTAACCAGTGCACCCTGCACTTCGAACTTTTGGCACACCAGTTTTCCACCGACCGAGCCAAAGTGGCCTTCATCATGTCCCATTTCACTGGGGAGGCGCTGGCTTGGCTAAATCCTCTATGGGAGAGAGGAGACCCCCTGGTGTCCAACCTGCCAGCCTTTCTCACGGCCTTCCGGAAAGTCTTCGACGAACCAGAACGAAAGACCTCTTCCGCCTCATCTCTGCTACGCCTCCGTCAAGGGAGTCTCACCGCCGGCCAATATGCCATACGGTTCCGTACCCTTGCTTCGGAGCTTGCCTGGGATAACGACGCCCTGGTGTCCGTCTTCTGGGAGGGTCTATCCGGCCGGATTAAAGATGAACTTGCCGGTCGGGACATTCCTACCACTCTCGACGACTTAATAACACTTGCCACCCGGATTGACATCCGGTTCCAGGAGCGTACCAAAGAGGACACCGGTGAGAGGAGGATTCCTCGCCTTGCTCCTACCTTCCAGAATCCCATCACTTCCTCTGTTACTCCCCAGGCGCACTCACCTGAGCCAATGCAGGTCGACCAGACCAAGATGGTCAAAACCCGTCAAGAGTCACGTCTTGCCGAGGGGAGCTGCTTCTACTGTGGCAGTAAGGAGCACCGGATCCGTTCCTGCCCGGAGAGGTCGGGAAACGCCTGTGTCTAGGATCACTCAGAGAGGTCGTCCTAGACAAGAATAAACCCTCTCCATCTCTGATGCTGTCGGTCTCTATCATCTGCGGGGAGAACCGTTACTTTGAACTAGCTCAACTTGATTCTGAAGCTGCCGGAAATCTCATTTCCCAGTCCCTAGTAGAGAAATACCGCATTCCCACCAAACCTCTGGCCGAACCCTTATCTGTCGCCTCCGTGGATGGGGGTCTCTTACCGCATCCCATTCAACTTATCACCGAACCCATAACTCTGCAGGTGGGAATGCTGCACTCTGAGAGCATCTTCTTCCATGTTCTACCTGGACTCTCTCATGCTCTTTTGCTTGGCCTACCTTGGCTCCAGAGACATGCACCCTTGCTTGATTGGCAGACCGGAGAAGTCCTTCGCTGGGGACAGGACTGCCATACGACTTGTTTAGTTCCCTTTCGTCCTGCCCGTCCTTTTCCTCCCCCAGCCAATCTACCCGACCTGCCAGTACCCTATTGGTCTTATGCTGATGTCTTTAATAAAAAGGAAGCAGAGACATTACCTCCTCATAGACCATACGATTGCCCTATCGACTTGGTACCTGGCGCTACTCCGCCCCGAGGGCGTATCTACCCTTTGTCCGCTGCTGAGACCCGGTCCATGTCTGAATATATCGAGGAGAACCTGGCCCGGGGATTTATCCGGAAATCTACCTCCCCGGCGGGAGCAGGCTTCTTCTTTGTTAAAAAGAAGGACGGCTCACTCCGTCCCTGCATAGACTATAGAGGCCTTAACCAGATCACGGTGAAGAATAAATACCCCCTTCCACTCATTCCTGAATTATTTGACCGTCTGAGGGGTGCTCGAATCTTCACCAAGCTGGATCTCCGTGGGGCCTATAACCTGGTTCGTATCCGTCAGGGGGATGAATGGAAGACGGCATTCAACACCCGGGACGGCCACTATGAATACCTCGTAATGCCCTTCGGTCTCTGTAATGCTCCCGCCGTCTTTCAAGAGTTGGTCAATGATATCTTCCGTGACCTTCTCTACTCCTGCGTGGTGGTATACCTGGACGACATCTTGGTCTTCTCTCCGGATCTCCCTACACACCGGAGGGACGTTCGTCAGGTCCTGCTCAGGCTCAGGCAAAATCACCTCTACGCAAAATTTGACAAGTGCCTCTTTGAGCAGACCTCGCTTCCATTTCTGGGCTACATCATCTCTCAGACCGGTCTACGAATGGATCCTGAGAAACTTTCTGCCATCCAGAAGTGGCCCCGACCGGAGGGGTTGAAGGCTATCCAGCGGTTCCCGGGCTTCGCCAACTACTACCGCCTCTTCATTCCGCATTTCTCTTCTCGGACTGCCCCTATCTCTGCGCTCACCCGTAAAGGCGCTAATGCCAAAGAATGGCCACCCGAGGCAGAAGAGGCCTTCCTGTCTTTGAAACAAGGTTTCTCCTCCGCTCCTGTGCTGCACCGTCCGGACAGCAACAAGCAATTCTTCTTAGAAGTAGACGCTTCCTCCTCCGGAGCCAGAGCGGTGCTCACCCAAAAGTCGTCATCCGGAGGAATGGTAACCTGCGGCTTCTTCTCCAAACTCTTCTCCTCATCTGAGCGCAATTATTCTATAGGAGACCGAGAATTGTTAGCCATTAAGTTGGCACTGGAGGAGTGGCGTTACCTGCTCGAGGGGGCTCTTCACCCGGTAATTATCTACACGGATCACAAAAACTTGGCTTATCTCCAGAGTGCCCAAAGACTTAACCCGCGCCAAGCCCGGTGGTCCTTGTTCTTCGCCCGCTTTGATTTCATTCTTCATTTTCGCCCGGCAGACAAAAATATCAAAGCTGATGCCTTGTCCCGATCCTTTTTGTTCTCCGATCCAGAGGAGGAGCCTAAGCACATCATCGACCCCGCCAAGGTAATGCTGGTGGCTCCCGTGGATCTAAATCGTCTTCCACCCAGTAAGACGTTCGTAACAGTACCTGATCGTGAGAAAGTCCTACATTGGGGACATTCGTCTAAGCTAGCTGGTCATGCTGGCCAGAAAAAGACCCTCCTGCTTATTACCCGGCATTACTGGTGGCCTACCCTGCACAAGAACGTAATAGACTTTGTCTCAGCCTGTGCGTCCTGCGCCCGCAACAAGGTTCCCAGACATCTGCCAGCCGGCCGCCTTCTGCCTCTTCCCATACCTGCTGCCCCGTGGCAGCATATAGCCATGGACTTTATAACAGATCTCCCTGTCTCTGCTGGTTGTGCGGTCATTTGGGTGGTCGCTGACCGCTTCTCTAAGATGGCTCACTTCATTCCCCTGCCGGGTCTTCCGTCTGCATCTGAATTGGCTAAAGACTTTATCCATCATATTTTCCGTCTTCATGGTCTCCCTCTCCACATCGTATCCGACCGAGGAGTTCAGTTCACCTCTCGCTTCTGGAGAGCCATGTGTAAACTGCTGGGGGTCACCTTGGACTTCTCCTCTGCTTATCACCCACAGTCCAATGGTCAAGTAGAGCGAATCAACCAAATTCTAACCTGTTACCTCCGGCACTTTATTAATGCCCACCATTCCGACTGGGTGGATCTTTTACCGTGGGCTGAATTTTCCTATAATAATCACGAGAGCGAGTCTTCCTCCAAATCCCCGTTTTTTATTGTCTACGGTCAACATCCTCGGATCCCGTTTCCCGTCTCCGCCTCGGTGGATAATCCGGCCGCGGAATCTCTTATTAGCGAATTCTCCTCCATTTGGGAGAGTACCAGATCCGCACTTCTTCTGTCCTCCGAGCGGATGAAGAAACAGGCTGACAAAAGACGTCTGGATCCACCCCAATTCCGTCCTGGAGATAAAGTCTGGCTCTCGTCCAAATATGTCCGGCTCAAGATTCCTTCCTACAAGTTAGGGCCTCGGTTCATCGGCCCACTGGAAGTTATCAAACAAATCAACCCGGTGGCCTATAAATTGAAACTCCCGGCCAACTTGCGGATCCCTAACTCCTTCCATGTATCTCTCCTCAAACCTGTGGTACTTAACTCTTTTTCCAAGTCTACAGGTACACCTCCTGCTCCGGTTTCCGCTGAAGACGAGTTTGAGGTAGAGAGCATTCTGGCCACCAAAAGGGTAAGAGGAAAGACCTTTTTTCTAGTGGATTGGAAGGGGTTTGGTCCTGAGGAGAGAACGTGGGAACCCCGGGAGAACATCCATGCCCCGCTCATCCTTGATAAATTTCTCTCCGTCCTAAAAAAGGGGGGACCTAAAGGGGGGGGTACTGTAGCGTCGGCGTCCCTGCCTCCTGCTAGGCAGAGACGCCATTCCCCTCACCTCCCTGCTCGGTCCTCGGCGTCCTCTTCCCGCGCTGCTGGCAGCGCTCGCTGCTTCCCGGGCACTGTGCTTAGGGCGCGCGCGCGCTCCCTCTCTCTTAAAGGGGCCGCGCGCGCCGTTCTAAGGAGTCCCCGGCCAATTGCCGGTGGAACTCCCATATATAAGGCACCTCCCCCAAAATGGAGGTGCCCGAGCAAAGTTGTTGCAAAGCCTTTCACCTCTGCTTCAGCCCTCAGGTCCCGTTGCCAGTCTGTTTTCCAGCTCTGTCTACCTGCTTGCATTCCCTGCGGTCCGACAGTCTGTCTACCAGCATCCGCCAGTCAGTCTATGGACCCGTCCGCTTGCGGATCAGGAAGCACCTGCCTGATACCTGCCTGATACCTGCCTGATACCTGCCTGAGACCACCTGCCAGCCAGCCGAGAGACTCTTACCCGCTCACCTGGGAGCGTTCACCTGCTACCCGCCAGCTAGCCTACCTGGAGGCTCTGCCGTCACTTGCCGTGACCACCTGCTAGCCAGCCGAGAGACTCTTACCCGCTCACCTGGGAGCGCTCACCTGCTACCCGCCTGCTAGCCTACCTGGAGGCTTTGCTGTCACTTGCCGTGACCACCTGCCTGTCTAGAGACTTTTACCCTGCTGTCACTTGCCGTGACCACCCGCCTGTCAAGAGACTTTCCCCGTCACTTGCCGTGACCACCTGCCCTTCTACCCAGAGACTGTTCCTGTCACTTGCCGTGTCTACCTGCCCGCCTTCCCTGGGAGCCACCCGCTTCCTTACAAGGACTGCCCCTTTGTATAGTAGCTCAGAGGTTCCACCTCCCAGACCCGTTACAGACACCCCATGCAAACACGGCTATGGCGCCAACAAGGAGGAGGTGGAGTAATGTTTTGGGCTGGAATCATGGGGAGAGAGATTGTCGGCCCTTTTAGGATCCCTGAAGGGGTAAAGATGAACTCCATAATGTATGTTGAGTTTCTCAAACAGCACTTCCTGCCATGGTTCAAGAAGAAGAACCGTGCATTCCGAAGCAAGATCATTTTCATGCATGATAATGCCCCGTCTCATGCTGCACATAACACATCTGCATCTCTGGCTGCTGTGGGCATAAAAGGGGACAAACTTATGGTGTGGCCCCCATGCTCCCCTGACCTCAACCCCATTGAGAACCTCTGGAGCATCATCAAAAGGAGTGTCTATGATGGCGGGAGGCAGTTCACATCTAAGCAACAGCTCTGGGAGGGTATTCTGTCCTCATGCAAAACAATTGAAGCAGAAACCATCCAAAACCTGACAAATTCAATGAATGAGAGAGTTCAGAAGCTCCTTTCGAACAAGGGGTCCTATGTGCAAATGTTACATCACCTAGAATAAAGTTTTGAGTTGAAAACTGTTTGCTTTCAGTTTGTAATAACCTGCTAATGCTTATAGTTTCAAAAATTACCTTTTTTTGTTCTTTATTAAAATGAAAAGGTTGAAAACTCTGCTGTGCATAATAATTTGGAACATGCATTTTGAGTGCAGTTTGAGTGTTTTATTTTTTTTAAAATATACTGTTATCATAGGCAGTTTGTACAAAAACCTTTCAATTGTACTCTAATAGTTATTTGACTGGAAAATTACAATGACTGCAATTCATATAGGTAATTTGGGAAAATCTGAGAAAGTATTATTTGCTTAATAATTTGGAACACAGTGTATGTGTATTTTTGTGGCTGGTTAAGAAGGACATACTATTATGTGTATAAACCTGAATGTTGACTTCTCTTGGTTTTAAAACAATGATGTTTGTTACTATGCTAACTGTATATTGTTCTAAAGCCAGCTAGATGTTGATTTAAAGAGCCCCCTGCTATACCAACTATGTAAATTGATTAAATGCTCAAACAATGAGACCTGAGCCCTGTGGAATAATACCCATCCTAATCCTTGACCTGTGGATGTGTACTTGAAAGGACGATTGTAATGATTTAAGGGACATATGTCTCTGTAGCAGTCATAATTAAAAGAGAGAATCAAAAGATCAGTCAGACTCTTCAGGACATCAGCTTGATAGCATGGATTCATCCAGAGAGACATGGATTTGGATTCTGCATGATTCTGGTCTAAGGGTATACGGCCTTGACTGGAAATATAGAGATCTGTTCCATTCACCATCAGGGAACCCATGGATACATTTGGGGAAACCAGGTTGGGATAATGAGATAATCTGGTCCCATGGATATGTTGTTTGGGGTTGCCAGGTGGGACCCTCTGGTTGCCTGGAACCCATGGAGACATTTGGAGAGGCCAGATTGGGACCAGCCGGTCATTGTGCCCCATGGAAACTCTCGGAGAGGCCAGGGTGGGACCCTTGGGTCTCCTGGCCTTGTACCTCGGTGGACTGTCAGCTTCCTAAGCTTTCTGCTACCTCCTCTCTGTGGGGACCCGCCAAAAGCGGGGGGCCACTGGTTGAGGTAGTTGGCCCTGGAAGTCCCAAAGTCGCAGCTGATCTATTCTCTTGCCAGCGGAAGGGTGAGACTGTGTAATGTTGTACCATCTTGGGTATTAGCTGGGACTGTTCTATGTGTTGTGTATATTGTATGTTTGGTGGTTCAATAAATTATTGGCCACACTGTTTTACCCTCACCCAGTGTTGTCTGAGTAGTATTATAGCCCACGGAAGATCCCGGGTCTTCACAGATTTGTTTAAATGAAATGTTCCTGTGCTGAGATAATCTTATAAATGTGCCCCTGCTGTGTACTGTGTAATGGCTGTGTCTGACCGTACAGGGACATGGTCTGATCATACCACATCTCCTGGGCAGGGGATGAAAAAAAAAGTATACAGACATTTCAAGCAGAGGGTCGCAGCTGATTCTTTCTTTGAAGTAAAACATTGTTTAAAAACAGACAGGGAAATGTTTTACCTCACAAAAAGAATCATTTGCAATCCCCTGAGTAATGTCTGTATACTCTTTTGCCTCCTCCCCTGTCAGGAGCTGTGGTATGATCAGACCATGTCCCTGTACGGTCAGACACAGCCATTACACAGTACACAGCAGGGGCACATTTATAAGATTATCTCAGCACAGGAACATTTTATTTAATCACATCCAATTGTGGAAATTATTATTATGTTCATGGGAAAACCCCTTTAAGTTACAGGGAGATTGCCTTTGCAAACTTCCCATGTGAAGGAACTAGCTCCCATCAGTAAGGAGAGATGGAGTTACTCCCTACAAAGATGAAGAAAACCCCATAACCACATAGGAGCTATCTCTCAGACTATCTTTGCTCGCAGGCCCTTCCTCTCCACTGGACTTGGACTTGCACTCTCACGCAGGGCCGGCTCCAGGTTTTTCTGGGCCCCGGGCGAAAGAGTCTCAGTGGGCCCCTTAAACACATACCACGATTCATGATGCAGAGATACGGCGGAGAAATATATATATATATATATATATATATATATATATATATATATATATAGTACAATGCAAAGATTTACTTACATTACATGAGTGATATCTATTGTAAATTTCACAATAGCTCAGAAACCGGTGAATCGCTCCACACAGAATACTGGCCCCCATATAAGGCTCCATACGGAATACTGGCCCCCATATAACGCTTCATACGGAATACTGGCCCCCATATAAGGCCCCATACGGAATACTGGCCCCCATATAAGGCCCCATACGGAATACTGGCCCCCATATAAGGCCCCATACGGAATACTGGCCCCCATATAAGGCTCCATGCGGAATACTGACCCCCATATAAGGCTCCATGCGGAATACTGGCCCCCATATAAGGCTCCATACAGAATACTGGCCCCCATATAAGGCTCCATACGGAATACTGGCCCCCATATAAGGCTCCATATGGAATACTGGCCCCCATATAAGGCTCCATACGGAATACTGGCCCCCATATAAGGCTCCATACGGAATACTGGCCCCCATATAAGGCTCCATACGGAATACTGGCCCCCATATAAGGCTCTATACGGAATACTGGCCCCCATATAAGGCTCCATACGGAATACTGGCCCCCATTTAAGGCCCCATACGGAATACTGGCCCCCATATAAGGCCCCATACGGAATACTGGCCCCCATATAAGGCTCCATACGGAATACTGGCCTCCATATAAGGCTCCATACGGAATACTGGCCCCCATATAAGGCTCCATACAGAATACTGGCCCCCATATAACGCTCCATACAGGATACTGGTCCCCTTATAAAGCTCCATACAGGATACTGGCCCCCATATAACGCTCCATACAGGATACTGGTCCCCTTATAAAACTCCATACAGGATACTGGCCCCCATATAACGCTCCATACAGGATACCGGTCCCCTTATAACGCTCCATACAGGATACCGGTCCCCTTATAACGCTCCATACAGGATTCTGGCCCCCATATAATGCTGCATGCAGGCTGTTACCCCCCACATAATGCCCCATACAGGCTGTCCCCCCTTATAATGCTCCATGCAGGCTGTTACCCCCCACATAATGCCCCATACAGGCCCCCCCCTTTTAATGCTCCATGCAGGCTGTTACCCCCCACATAATGCCCCATACAGGCTGCCCCCCCCCTTATAATGCTCCATGCAGGCTGTTCCCCCCCACATAATGCACTATGCCGGCTGCCCCCCCTTTATAATGCCCCATGCAGGCTGTTCCCCACCTTATAATGCCCCATGCAGGGTGTCACCCCCCCCCTCTTTATAATGCCCCATGCAGGATGTCCCCCCCTCTTTATAATGCCCCATGCAGGATGTCCCCCCTCTTTATAATGCCCCATGCAGGATGTCCCCCCCTCTTTATAATGCCCCATGCAGGATGTCCCCCCCTCTCTTTATAATGCCCCATGCAGGATGCCCCCCTCTTTATAAGGCCCCATGCAGGATGTCCCCCCCCCTCTTTATAATGCCCCATGCAGGATGTCCCCCCCTCTCTTTATAATGCCCCATGCAGGATGCCCCCCTCTTTATAATGCCCCATGCAGGATGTCCCCCCCCTCTTTATAATGCCCCATGCAGGATGTCCCCCCCCCTCTTTATAATGCCCCATGCAGGATGTCCCCCCCTCTTTATACTGCCCCATGCAGGATGTCCCCCCCTCTCTTTATACTGCCCCATGCCTCCATACATTAAAAAAAAAAATCAAATACTCACCTCCCTTCTCCTCACCTGCTACCTGCAGCCCGCTGCCCGCTGCTCTGGTCTGAACTCCAGCGTTGTCGGCGTCTTCCCGCTCAGCGCTCCCTGTGACTGCTCAGGGGAGGGCGCGGTGTAAAGACGTCACCGCGCCCTCTGACCTGAGACGTCACAGGGAGCGCAGAGCAGGAAGACAGCTGATCTGCGGAGGCACGGGGAGATGTAAGTATCCAGCTGCCGGGACCCTGAGCAAGCGGCGGAGAAGGGCGGGCGCTGACACCGCTATCCTCCGCCCATAGCCCAGCGGGGTGCGCGACCGCCAGTGGGCCCCTCTGCCTGCTCAGGGCCCCGGCATTTGCCCGGGTGCGCCGGGTGCTGACGCCGGCCCTGCTCTCACGTCACCCCACCTTCGTATCACTCTCCAGGCTCTCTAGACTGCTGGCTGTATCAGCAGGATTGCCAATTTGACTTTTTATTTTTTCTGAACAGCATATCAAAAAATCAAGAACAGACAATATTTTTTACTGACACATTGGAAAACATTATTAAATCTTTATGATCATAAGTGATTCATGTCTACAGCCCACAATTCTAATATGAAGACATCAGCTGCATTCACTGTGAACGGTAAAATAATGCTAATTACTGCGAAAATAATCTATATGATTTTCTTCAACCTCAAAAATATCACGTATGCCTCAAATTATCTTTTCAGATAGGACAAAAAAGTTCCCTATTTTTACGGATTGTCCCTGGAATTTCTGAACGGTTGACAACGCAGGGTATAAGGCTTACTACAGTAAGAATACATTCTGCCATACCGGCCTCTCTGTGGTGGTAATCTTATAAACTAACAGGCTACAGCTTGGCCCTCCT
The DNA here is from genome assembly GCF_046119375.1 of Phyllobates terribilis. NCBI lineage: Eukaryota > Metazoa > Chordata > Amphibia > Anura > Dendrobatidae > Phyllobates > Phyllobates terribilis. Next base: position 125,021,731 of record NW_027362765.1, read on the forward strand.
GAGTGTGGCCTCCAAATCTGACTTCACTGGTTGCTAGCTACACATTTTAGGCAATTCACTCACATTCTCTTCATTGCCCTCCTCATAGGAGGATGCATTCTCTACACCTCTTCCTCGCATTGATTTCTTACTAGGGTGGCACACTTCCTTCCACCCTCCTCCTCACATTGATTCTTTACTAGTTGTAGCACACTTCTTTTCGCCATCTTCCTTACATTGTCTCCTTACTATGTGTGGCACAATTCTTTCCACTTTCTTCCTCACATTGACTCCTTAAGAGGGGTAGCACACTTCCTTCCGCCCTCTTCCTCACATTGACTCCTTACTAGGGGTGCACACTAGTGTTGATCGAGCACTAAAATGCTCGGGTGCTCGAAGCTCGGGCCGAGCTCACCGTGATACTCGGGTGCTCGACCCGAGCAACGAGCCCAATGTTAGTCTATGGGAGACCCGAGCATTTTTGCGGTGGCACCCCCGGCAGTCTTTTAAAAGCCTAACATGTGCCCAAAACGATAGTGACAGTGCTCAAATGACATGGGGACAGCATGGGGATTGCCCCAGGAAGCATTTCTGACCCCCAGGTCACTGCTGTCAACAACGTGGTCAGAGGTATTAAGCCACTTTTATGGGCTCACAATAAAACGTTCAAAAACGAAACTAAAACTTTTTTCCTGTGAAATATGTTAAGGAATTTCTTTTCCAGGGTAAATACTTGTGTATAAGGTAAAATAAATAACCAAAAACAAAAATACTCCTCCACACCTTGGGCTATGTTCACAAGTAGCATTTTTTATGCGTTTTTGCACTTTTGTATTGCTTTCAACTGTGACAAATGCATTCACCGGGAAATGTCATTTTAACATTTTACAACCTTATCTGGCCATGTGCTGTGTGACACATGCATAAAGTGCTGAAAAGACATGGGAACAGCATGGGGAAGACCCCTGGAAGCATCTCTGACACCCAGGTCACTGTCTAAAAGTGTGCCCATCATAAGTGATCCTTGCCGCATCAGAAGATGCAGACTTGCAACTATCCCCATGCAAGTTCTAGTCCCAGGGCAGTGTTCAATTGTACCTCCCCCATTCCTTGCAATACAAGCGCAAGTATGCAGCCTGCCACCCACCCACCCCCAGGCTGCAATACTATACTGCTTGCTTGTTTGCATTTGAAATTGGGCCTTTTAGGCATGTGGAGGTGGAATCTGGCCACCACGTCATGGCTGCGTTGGCGGCCTGGAATCCATACTCAGTCCCCAGCCGCCCGGCGGCCGGGTGTCCATGCTCGGTCCCCAGCCGCCCCGCGGCAGGGTGTCCACACACGGTTCCCAGCCGCCTGGGGGCTGCCGGGTGTCCATAAACGGTCACCAGCCACCCCTATTTCTCCTTGGAACATCCCCCCACACACTTTTCCTAGTCTGGCCTGCTTTAGGGCAGCATTTGACGAGCCCACCAGAGAACCAGACTCCTCCGGTGGGCCCTGGCTTCTCCATCAGGGGAGTTGAGAGTGCCAAGGTGAGGAGCATGATGATGATGACAGAAGTTAGCATCTGCTTTGTTTTCTTTTAATGCAAGTGTAAGTGTGCAGCCTGCCACCCACCCACCCCCAGACTGCAATGCCATACTGCTAGCTTGCACTTGAAATGGGGCCTTTTAGTTTGGAGGAGGCCGAAGCTGGCCACTACCTCATGGCTGCTTCGGCAGCGAGGTATCCATACTCAGTCCCCAGCCGCCCCTATTTGTCCTGGTGTGCCTTATACATAAGGTTAAGCGCGTATACCAAAACATTACCTGTGCCCTCCCCAGTGCATTTAGTGGGAAGGAGAGCCTATTCCGCTGTAGTGTGTGCATGCCAAACCCCTGTTCATGGTACATGCGAAGATGCCTCCCACCCTGCACCTGTTGTTGCAGACTTGCAACTATCCCCGTTCAAGTCCTTGTCCCAGGGCAGTGTTCAATTGTACCTCTCCCATTCCTTGCAATGCAAGCGCAAGTATGCAGCCTGCCACCCACCCACCCCCAGGCTGCAATACCATACTGCTTGCTTGCTTGCACTTTAAATTGGGCCTTTTAGGCATGTGGAGGCGGAATCTGGCCACCACGCCATGGCTGCGTCGGCGGCCTGGTATCCATACTCAGTCCCCAGCCGCCCGGAGGCCGGATGTCCCCGCTTGCTCCCCAGCCTCCAGGGGGCGGCCGGGTGTCCATACTCAGTCCCCACCCACCCCTATTTGTCCCAGTAACCTTTCCCACACTTTTCTTAGCCTGGCCTGCTTTAGGGCAGCATTGGCCGAGCCCACCAGACTACCAGACTCCTCCGGTGGGCCCTGGCTTCTCCATCAGGGGAGTTGAGAGTGCCAAGGTGAGGAGCATGATGAGGATGATAGAAGTTAGCATCTGCTTTGTTTTGTTGGAATGCAAGCGCATGTATGTAGTAGCGGCTAGGCCTGAGGTGGTCAGCGTTTTGGCGCATATCCTACCTCCTCCGAGGATTGCTGGATGTTTTCCTGCTACTATCCAAGTTCTGTGACTCCCGTTAAAACAAAGCTTCAGGTGATAAATGATGGATGAGGTAGTGGCAAAGGAGAAAGAGCAGGAGGAACAGGGACCATTCACATCAATATCAGGCCAGTCAACCAGATATGTCTTGTAGGACATGTTTCTGTAACAAAAGGAGCGGTTCGGCTACACAGTTATAGGGCATACAGTGAGTGCAATGCCTACCAAAAATTTCGAGGCACTCCAATGCCCCTTGAAAATGACATGGAGGTCAGAGGGCCTTAACTAAACCTTTTTTTCCATTTATAGCAACTGGGTCTCCTGTGCACTGTTGGCCTAAGCAGTGAATGGAAGGCTTTCCAAAAATTATGAGGAACTGCAATGCCCCTTACAAGAGCCATGCAGTACAGCATATTACAAACATAAGTCCCATTATTGGGGAGTGGGTCTCCCATAGTATTTGCTTATGCCTTCCAAGCAAAAGCTTCCAAAAATTAGGACGGAGCACCTTGCAATGCCCCTTACAAGAACCATGCAGTACAGCATATTACAAACATAAGTCCCATTATTGGGGAGTGGGTCTCCCATAGGATTTGCTTATGCCTTCCAAGCAAAAGCTTCCAAAAATTTGGACGGAGCAACTTGCAATGCCCCTTACAAGAGCCATGCAGTACAGCATATTACAAACATAAGTCCCATTATTGGGGAGTGGGTCTCCCATAGGATTTGCTTATGCCTTCCAATCAAAAGCTTCCAAAAATTAGGACGGAGCAACTTGCAATGCCCCTTACAAGAGCCATGCAGTACAGCATATTACAAACATAAGTCCCATTATTGGGGAGTGGGTCTCCCATAGGATTTGCTTATGCTTTCCAAGCAAAAGCTTCCAAAAATTAGGACGGAGCAACTTGCAATGCCCCTTACAAGAGCCATGCAGTACAGCATATTACAAACATAAGTCCCATTATTGGGGAGTGGGTCTCCCATAGTATTTGCTTATGCCTTCCAAGCAAAAGCTTCCAAAAATTAGGTCGGAGCAACTTGCAATGCCCCTTACAAGAACCAAGCAGTACAGCATATTACAAACATAAGTCCCATTATTGGGGAGTGGGTCTCCCATAGTATTTGCTTATGCCTTCCAAGCAAAAGCTTCCAAAAATTAGGACGGAGCAACTTGCAATGCCCCTTACAAGAGCCATGCAGTACAGCATATTACAAACATAAGTCCCATTATTGGGGAGTGGGTCTCCCATAGGATTTGCTTATGCCTTCCAAGCAAAAGCTTCCAAAAATTAGGACGGAGCAACTTGCAATGCCCCTTACAAGAGCATTGCAGTACAGCATATTACAAACATAAGTCCCATTATTGGGGAGTGGGTCTCCCACAGTCTTTGCTTATGCCTTCCAAGCAAAAGCTGACAAAAATAAGGACGGAGAAACTTGCAATGCTGGCACCCTGGTGGTATAGTGGTGGTGGAGGCTGAGGATAAGGAGAACATAAAACAGCCGAAATGAGGAAGCGTATACCCATGTGTGGGTGTGAAGCGGTGCATGTGAATACACCTCCCGAAATAACACAGTGGATTTGATTTTATGTTACTCTGCTGTCATTTGCTGGTGATGAGAAGTCTGGCCCAATCCAGCCCTTGTTCATTTTGATAAGGGTCAGCTTGTCAGCATTGTCAGTTGACAGGCGAGTGCGCTTATCAGTTATAATTCCCCCAGCGGCACTAAAAACACGCTCCGATAACACGCTAGCGGCAGGGCAGGCCAGGACTTCCAAGGCGTACAGAGCGAGTTCATTCCAAGTGTCCAGCTTGGATACCCAATAATTAAAAGGCACAGAGGAATCACGGAGGACGCTGGTACGGTCGGCAAGGTACTCCCTCACCATCTTTTGAAACTTTCCACTCCTTGTGAGAGTACCCCGCGCCTCAGGGCCTGTAAGCTGGGCGGGTGTCAGAAATCTGTCCCAGAACGTTGACAGTGTTCCCCTGCCTCTGCTGGATTGGAGTTGCATCTCTCTCGCCTGTACGCCTTGGTTGGGCAACGAACTGTGACCTCTGCCGCTAGCGTGTTCAGATGGGAATTTTTTTAAGAGTTCTGCAGCAAGGGCCTTCTGGTACTGCCCCATTTTTGTAGACCTCTCCACCTCAGGAATAAGAGAGTGAAAGTTCTCCTTGTAGCGGGGGTCTAAAAGTGTCACCAACCAGTAATGACTGTCACCCAACATTTTGACAACGCGAGGGTCACGGTTAAGGCAGCGTAGCATAAAGTCAGCCATGCATGCCAGACTGGTAACGGGCAAGATTTCCGTGTCTTCACCAAGATGACGACTGACCATGCTCTCCTCCTTCTCCTCCCCCCTGTCCTCAGGCCACCCACCCTGAACCGACGGTATGACACTTGTACAGGTACTACCGTCTACAGCGCATGATAGCAGCTCCTGTTCTTCCTCCTCCTCCTCCTCCTCTCCCTCATTGTCCCCCAATGCACATTGGGATGAGATGAGGCTGGGCTGTGTGTAATCGCCCACTACGGCTTCTTGATCCTTCTCATCATACTCTGGCTGCAATGCCTCCTCTTTAATTCTCTGCAGAGAGTGTTGCAAAAGACAGACAAGTGGGATGCTGACACTAATGATGGCGTCATCGCCACTCACCATCTTGGTGGCCTCCTCAAAGTTTGTCAGGATGGTACATATGTCAGACATCCAGGTCCACTCCTGAGGTCTTATGTGTGGAGTCTGATCTGAATATCGACGGCCTTGTTGCATCTGGTACTCCACAACTACTCTCTTCTGCTCACAAATCCTTTGCAACATGTGGAGGGTAGAGTTCCAACGTGTGGGGACATCACACACCAGTCGGTGTGCCGGAAGCTGCAAACGCTGCTGCAACACAGCAAGGGCGGCGGAAGCTGTAGCCGACTTGTGAAAATGAGCTGACAGGCGGCGTACTTTCACGAGCAGATCTGGCAACTCGGGGTACGATTTAAGAAACCGCTGAACCACGAGGTTAAGCACATGAGCCAGGCATGGTACGTGTGTGATCTCACCTCGCCTCAGAGCCGCCACCAGGTTACGGCCATTGTCACACACGACCATGCTGGGATGTAGGTTCAGCGGTCTCAGCCACAGATCTGCCTGCTCTTTCACAGCTGTTCACAACTCACAAGCAGTGTGAGGTTTATCACCTAAGCTTATGAGTTTCAGCACAGCCTGTTGCCGCTTGGCGGAGGCAGTACTGCAGTGCTTCCGGCTTGTAACTGATGTGGTGATATCTGAGATGGAGGCTGAACATGAGGAGGAGGAGGAGGATGCGCAGGAGCTATACACTGCGGGGGCAACTATGACTGACATAGGGCCCGCAATCCTTGGTGTGGGGAGGACGTGTTCCGTCCCAAGGTCCAGCTGGGTCCCGTCTTCCACTATGTTTACCCAGTGTGCCGTCAGAGAGATGTACCGTCCCTGGCCACAAGCACTTGTCCTCGTGTCCGTTGTCAGGTGGACTCTCCCAGTAACTGCGTTGTTGAGGGCACGGCAGATGCTTTGGGACACGTGCTTGTGTGTAGTGCGGGGATGGCACACCGGGCAAAATAGTGTCGGCTGGGGACCGAGTACCGAGGGACGGCCACCGCCATAAGATTGCGGAAGGATTCCATCTCCACCAGCCTAAAAGGCAGCATTTCCAACGCAAGCAGTCGTGAAATGTGCGAATTTAGGACTGTGGCCTGTGGGGCGTTAGCTGCGAATTTCCGCTTTCGTTCAAAGGTCTGGGATATGGACAATTGAACGCTGCGTTGGGACGTGGACGTGGACGTTGATGCTGTTTCTTGAGAAACTGCCATAACAAGTGAAGACTGAGAGGAGGGGGCATCTTTACATGCAGTATGGACAGGGGATTGCCTTGCACACACAACAGGGGGTTCTATTGCACGCACAACAGTGGAAGAAGCAGTGGTGACACCCGCTGACACTGGTCGTGGACCCTGGGTTTCGCCCCACAAAGTCGGGTGCTTTGCTGCCATGTGCCTGATCATGCTGGTGGTGGTCAGGCTGGTATTTTTGTCACCCCTGCTGATGCTGGCATGGCAGGTGGAACATATGGCCTTTTTGGGGTTATCAGCAGAGCCTTTAAAAAAAATTCCAGACTCTGGAAGACCTACCGCTTGTACTGGCAACGTCCCTCGTGTTGGTGTTACGGGGAACGGTTGCCTGCCTTCTGTCTGCGGCCACCACACTGCTTCTTCCTGCCTGTTGGGGTGCTCTGCCTCCCTCCCCCTGTGTGCTGCTGGCCTCACTCTGCATGTCCTCCTTCCACGTTGGGTCAGTTACTAGATCATCCACCACCTCCTCCTCTTCCACTTGCGCACCACGATCCTCCTCCTCACTTCCTGGCAATTGTGTCTCTTCATCGTCCACCTCTTGTGACAGATTGCCAACGTCGACTTCCTGTGGCCGTGGCTGTTCAAATATTTGGGCATCGCAACATGGGATCTCCTCTTCCACCACTTCAAGCGTATCAGGCGAGGGGCCCAAATATGGAAATGGACCAGTGAACAGCTCTTCAGAGTGTCCAAGTGTGGGATCACTTGCTGTCTGACGACACCCGGCTTGGTGGGAGGAAGGAGCATCAGGGTGAGGAGGAGTATGCAGTCGAGACTCACGGCTACTAAGAGTTGACCGTGTGGAAGACAGACCGGAGATGGTGGTGCCCAGGTAACTGGAAGTATTATCTGCTATCCAATTAATAACCTGTTCACATTGATCAGTTCTCAATACTGGTGTTGTTCTGTGCTTCCCTAGTAATTCGGTCAAGAAGTGGGAGCAAGAAGATGTGGCTGTTGGTTGTGGCACATTTTCACCTTGGCCACGGCCCCGTCCTCTGCACGAACCATCACCAGAACGTCCACTTCCACGTCCCTTGCCACGCGCCTTGCCCATTGTAAATTAAGTAAAATAGCTTAAACTTGCACTATCAATGGAAAAAGGGTAATAAAGAGAAGATTAGAACCGTGGAAGAGGAAAACCACAGTTCTATTTCTCTGGCCTACACCTGACTCTTTTAAACAATCTGAACAATCAGGGAGAAACTATTACTGTTTTTCTTTATGTAAAAAATACCAAAACCTGAATAATAAAGATTTTTTACCGTGGGATGGCAAAACCACAGTTATTGTTTACTGGGGTATACCAGACTTTTTTAAACACACTCAAACTGTGTTTTTTTAGATACCAAAGGCCCAAAACTGGATAGTACAGAGATTTGACCCGTGGAACTGCAAAACCACACTGGGATTTGTCGGGCCTACACCAGACTATTTTCAACAGATATATTTTTGTGTCACAGCAGTCAGGAGACACTACTGTTTTTCTTTACGGAAAATATACCAAAACCTGAATAATAGAGATTTTTTACCGTGGGATGGCAAAACCACAGTTATTGTTTACTGGGGTATACCAGACTTTTTTAAATAGATATATTTGCGGCTGAACAGTGAGCGACACACTCAAACTGTTTTTTTTTTAGATACAAATGGCCCAAAAGTGGATAATACAGAGGTTTGAACCGTGGAAGTGCAAAACAACACTTCTGTTTCTCTAGCCTACACCTGACTATTTTCAACAGATATATTTGTGTCTGAAAAATCAGAGACACCCTTTTTTTTGGGGGGGGGGACACCAAAAGGTTAATAAGACGGGTATTTGTACAGTGTGAAGGAGGGAAAAAAAAAGAGGATTTAGATAAAAAAAAAGGATTTTTCCTGTCCCCTGAGACCTGGAGCTAAGTCCAGCAATTTCAGCAACAGGAGCAGCACACAGGACTGTAATGCAGCGTTTGCTGGTATAACCACTGCGTCTCCTATACAGCCTGCCTGCCTGATATCTGGGATGGATATTAGTCCTGAGAAGGACTGTTTGCTTGATCTAACAGCCTATACAGACCCTACACTAACTATTTCGCAGTTTATATCTCTCCCTAAATCAGCAGCACTGTCCCTACACTGTCTGATCCGGAGCGACCGTGTCCAAGATGGCGGCGCCCGGTTTTAAATACTCGAGGTGACGCTGTGCGGCCAGCCAATCACTGTAATGCCCACAACCAACATGGCTGCGGCATTACAGTGACTGGCTGGCAATCCCTGCAAGTTCATTGGCTCTGTAAAGAGCGCCAAACATGCAGGGTGGAGACCCGAGCTCCCGCCCGAGTAACCCGGAAATGCTCGGTGCTCGCCAAACATCCCGAGTAGCGTGATGCTCGGGCGAGTACCGAGCAGTGTCGAGCATGTTCGCTCAACACTAGTGCACACTTCTTTTGACCCTCTTCCTCACATTGACTCCTTACTATGGGTAGCACATTTCTTTTGACCCTCTTCCTCACATTGACTCCTTACTAGGGGTAGCACACTTTCTTCCGCCCTCTTCCTCACATTGACTCCTTACTAGGGGTAGCACACTTTCTTCCGCCCTCTTCCTCACATTGACTCCTTACTACGGGTAGCACACTTTCTTCCGCCTTCTTGCTCACATTGACTCCTTACTAGGGGTAGCACACTTCTTTTGACCCTCTTCCTCACATTGACTCCTTATGAGGGGTGGCACACTTCCTTCCACCCTCTTCCTCACTTTGATTCCTTACTAGTTGTACTCATTTCCTTCCGCCTTCTTCCTCACATTAACTCCTCACTAGGTTTAGCACACTTCATTCCACGTTCTTCCTGACATTGACTCCTTACTAGGGGTTGCACACTTCCTCCTGACCTCTCTTATTGACTCAACGGAAAGCCTCTGGCAATCTGGTGTTGTAGGGAAAGAATCACCCAACTGTGCCACTCACTCGAATTGCAATGAAATGACATTACACAATAGCAGTTGCCCGGTAAACTTTAATATACACCCCATGTATAATATTAACCTACTTATCCCTAACTACAGAGAAAATCCACAATGGAAATTAAAATCCCTATTACGTCAATTTATGCTGCAGATCTCACCCCTTGCAATATGATGCATTTCTGCACCAAAATCTCCAGCTTTTTTTGCCACTGCAATTTTTTACAGGGGAATTTCTACTGCGTTTATGACCTGTGTGCACGCACCCTGTCAGACTGTAGGCTGTACCTGTCAGCCAAGTTGGTGAGATGCTGCGATAGGGTTTTCAGTCTGTTGTCACGTTCTGCAGTGACCTAAATGACTGACTACAAACCACCTGCAGTAATACCGCCATCCATACTATGGAACAGATCTGGCAGCCGAACTTCATGTGGCTAGCATGGCTTCAGCTCTATATTCTTCATGAGTTTTTGGGCATCTTTAATATTGAAATCAGTGATTGTTGCTCAGTTTATACATAAAATATACATTAAATGAAAATCCTCCATGATGCTGGTGACGGAACTCAAGGGAGCTGCCAAAGGAATATGTATTATTTCTGACACTATCAGGCTGGGGAGATATATTTCATTTGTTCATCCCTTAAAGTGAAACTGTCACAATTCTAAACAGGGGTATATTATGGTCCCTTATGTAAAATTTGGATCATGGACCCTACATAAATCACAGCAGAAGTCACAATTTGACCATCAGATGCCAATAAACCCTTGGTTGGAAACATTGTTCATGGGAAAATTAAACAAAGTATTTTGATAGAGAAGTTGAGTATGGGCTAGTGCCAGCTCCTGGCAGAGATGAGTGGCTACCAGGTCCATGTCTTAACCTTGTATTGTACTCTGTAGAAAAGTGTCCTTTTATTCCAGCCTGCCTGCCAATCTGATACTGGACAAAGATTAAAACAGCAAGTACGCTGGTAGTAGAGTTTACAAGACCATTGTGTGATGACCAAGAAAATCAGAAGAGAAGCCTTGTACCAGACACATTCGGACTTTAGCATCCCTGAATCTCTCCACCTTTGATGCCATTGTGTGTCCCAGTCAAACCAGTTGCCAAACCATAATGGTGCCACACAGTGATTACATTGGTCCCAGCTCCGTTGGTCGAAGAGGAGCACTGATAGCCAGTGGGCCCACCAACACCTTAAAAGGGACAATAGTGTTTCATATATGTAAGGGGCAACACTCACTTCCATGTTTCGTAGTTATCGGTGGATTGTCACACCAATGAGGTGTTTCTATGGATCCATGAATATCAGTGCCTGTAGCTAGCACCTCAACATCATCAAATTAGTAGTTGGCCATGTATGACTCTTACAGAAGGGTCTTCAGGATTGTATAAGGACTGATACTTCAAGGCCAACCCACTTTGGTTGGTAATGTAAGGAGAATGTCCAACAAAGAAGACGAAGGTTATTGGGTAGGCTCAGGAGGATAGGCTCTAGAGAGGAAGAGGCTCACTTAAACTCTGTTGTCCAAAGGTCCATAAAAAACTTGAGCCAACTCTGAGTGGAGCAGTTGCCTAATACCCAACTCCTCTGGTAGGTTGCTGTTAGATGCCACACACCATTTTGGTATTAAACTTGGGTTAATCTCCAAGCTGCTCCAATAAAAATAAAATCTTGCAAGAGGGAACACAGACAGCAAAGGCCCCCTACACATGAACCCCTTGTCTCTAATAGCTTATTATAGAGCGCCCTCTTTATGTTTCTATATAGAATCAACCAATAATTGAAATTCATCTGCTCAGTTTCTTGAATGCCCTCTACAGGCAGGCAACCTCCAGCTGTCTTTATGGTAGCAACGTGTCCCCTTGTTTTAGTGGATACCTATACAGTTGCACATTTGGTATGTTGCCACTAAATTCTTCCAAATGCATAAAATGCATTAAATATTAGGGTAGTGACAAATATTTCCAGCATAGCCCCTATGATGAAGCCTGGTGTTTACAAACCCCCCATCCCTATTGCTATTACTGCAGTCTCCTCAGCTGTCTCACAGCAGCCTGACACTAATGTCTGGCAGGGACCCCTATTAGCTGCAGTTGTGTACACGTCGTGGGCAGGTCCGGGCTGTCACTGGCACATAGATTGTGTATGTAATTAATGACTGGCGCAGGATGTCATTGTGAGAATGTCAACACACAGCTACCTGTCTGGCATGGTGATGTGCAGATTAGTGGCATAACGCGTCTGACCTGAGTCTTCATCTGAGACTTGGCGTTTGTATATTAGCTTTGGATTTGAGCCAACTGTCTACATATATATTGTAGTTATTTGTCTCGTTTGTTTCCTGCGCTATTTCCAATAACTTGGTTCGAATAAAACATGAAGGATTATATAAAGAACCCTAGAAAAGTCATACGGAACTTTCACCGTGTTCTTGCATGGTAGCTCTGTAGTTATGTAGTAATACATCAGGTGTTCCTGGGTATAACTAAGCAAGAAAGGACTGTCATTCCGGACTCTAGGAAAGTTGGATGGCAGCCCCACGGGAGTGGAAATGGTTTTCATCACAGTTTTCTAGAAACAGATATAAATAAACATTTGCACTAAATCTTTGGAAGATGGTCTCAAATCAAATAAAACATCTGATAATCTAGAAACGTCACTGCTGTTGCACAGGACACGTTGGACCACTTTGGGATGAAGTAGATGTGTAGATAGGTAATCCAAAAAATCCCTTTAGTCCCAAGATTGTCAGACTATTGGAATGGATTATAGTTATTGATACACGAACACCGCTAGGTTCAGATAGGGGCGAGACAGGTTGCATGAATTCTTTGGAATCCTGGGAAAACCGTTACTCAGGGCGACCATAGACCATGTGCTGCAGCTTCTCTCAGGCACACAGGGGTATTGACTCTCAGGCACAGACACGTAGGTTGTTTCACTTGCTGACCAGACACCCTTGACAAGAGTCCTCATAAACGGTAGAACAGTAGCATTTAATAAGAAGCCGCACAGCCAGTGCAAGTTAAGTCTTATGAACAACAGGCTCCAGTGACAAACAGTACAGTTTCCTTAGCAGCACAGCAGTTCACAGTCTTCCCAGTAGTACAGGACAGCACAGTTCTAATGCAAAGGCACATTAATGAACACAGCATTCTTTATAGCACAGTGAGATGGAGGAGGGGGGGGTTGCTGAGGGAGATGATCCCTGTGACACCATTACTTCCAGTCCTTATCTTTCTGCCTGACAATACTCTGCACTGCTAGTTCAGGAACTCTACCTGACCTGTGCTTAGCTTCACTCCTGACTTGAATCCCTTTCACTTGCAGGGGCGCTTCTGTGAGATACAGAACACACACACCACCACTCTCTTCGGCTCCAGCCAGAGAGTAAACAACTTCCCCACAATCCCCCTGGGGCTCTGCTAAAACCATCCCCTTCTCCTATGACTGTGTTAACCCTTCTAATTGCTGGATGCTTCTGGAGCACAACACTTCCTGTCTACTGTGCTTGTGTTACTTCTAATAGTTGCTGAATGCTTTTAAAACAACAATACTGCAAGAGCACTACTTCTGCATGTCACACTGTTTTTCAGACTCATGATTTAGTGTCTGTAGTTCTCTAGCTTTTGGTTGTCGGGACATGCCGGGGGTTGCAGCTCTGTGTAACACTGCTTGAAACATTGCAAATTTTTTGTGCAACGTTTGGCATTTTCACGCCATGAGGAGGGACAGCTCACTTGACAAACTCCTCATAATTGACGTCAGTCCCTTATTGAAATACATTTCTTACAGTTTCACTCGCTTGCTGGAATATAGACCATATTCATTAAAAGGTGCATCTTACTTCAGCGCACTCCTCATCAAGGCCGACATTCAAAATACTAGTCTTGATGCATTGGTGCTTAAGAGTAAAAAGACAGTGACATCTGTACCGCTGCCATTGCCACTGGGAGCAGTCATATATATATATATATATATATATATATATATATATATATATATATATATATATCCAACTACGCCTGGGAGCAAGATTTCCTGAAAGGGGACAACCCTTCTGAGAACTTTGTTATGAATCTCTGTTTTGGGTTGTCTTGTGGGTCTCTTCATGGGTTTTCTTGTTGTGAACATGGTTCTTGGGAATTTCTGTCATGTCTTCTTATGAGTCTATTAGTGTTCTCCGTTATGGTCCTTCAAAACCTTCTTCTGAATCTTTGTTATGGGTCAAGGTTGCATTTCATGTTCTTTTTTATGGTCCATCATCAAAAGTCTCTGGTTTTGAACTTCTGAAAATCAATTTTTTTTTCTACCAAACTGCGCCCAGGAGCAATATTTCCTGAAAGGGGACAACCCCTCTAAGAACTTTCTTATGAATCTCTGTTTTGGGTTGCCTTGTGAGTCTCTTCATGGGCTTTTTTGTGAACATGTTTCTTGGGAATCTGTTATGTCTTCTTTTGAGTGTATAAGGGTGCATTGCAGTATATTGCACTCCACATACGTCCAGACCCCGTTTTGCAGGGAATTTTAGGGCGTATGCCCTGATGGGGACACAGAACGCAATGTGAAAGCACCATTAGTGTTTTCCGTTATGGTCCTTCAAAACCTTCTTCTGAATTTTTTTATGGTTCATATTGAGGTTCCATTTCCTGTTTTTTTATGGTCCATCATTATAAGTCTCTGGTGTTGAACTTCTGAAAATCATTTTTTTTCTTTCATCTTATTCTTTCTATGGTCCATTGTTATGTTTCCTTCCCATAACTATGGACCATAGAAAGAATAAGATCAAAGAAAAAAAATAATTTTCAGAACCTTTATGAACTTTTATTCTAATTATCTTGTAGGTCTTTCTCATGTTTCTCTTATGGCTCACATGGCCCAGTAGGAACCTTCATTTTGTGGGTCATGATTCTTATACAGGTCCATCATCATGGGTTTCATACATAGTTCTTAAGAATCATTTTGGTCCATTTTTTACTGTTTTCGTTACATTATCCATATGAAATCTATATGCAATATAGACATTCCTATTTAACTACAGGATTGTGCACTCCATGTATTCACCCTCCCCATGTCCGTGTATCGCACTCTACGTTTCAGTTCCATGTCATTTGGTTTATTTTAACTTCTTTGTTTAAGTGATAGAAAAAAACATCTTAGATCAGCAGAAGTTCTGAGCGAGCAGATTCCAGAGAGGAAATCTAAGGCTGGTAGGAGGATTGTCAGGTGCAGGATGTTTTAGGAAATTTGCCCTTGTAGCTATAATTACAGTATTGGGTGAGCAGCTCAGAGATGAAACACAGCTGTCAGGAACATCCAGGAGGAGATGGGGACAGTCAGTTTAGTAAACAGCCTGGTTATGCTGTAGAAATTCCCTCTTTTTCACCTTCCAAATCCTGTCAATGGCGGTGTGTGTAGTGGGGGGAGTAGAAGACACAAACAGCAAAGTACAGCTCTTGCAGAATCAGTGATCATAGAGAACCAGGTCAATGTCAATCTACAACACCAAGCCCACCATGTCTGATTTCTGTCACATGTTAATTGCATACTTGTACATAGGGGGCAGTATTATAGTAGTTATATTCTTGTACATAGGGACAGTATTATAGTAGCTATATTCTTGTACATAGGGGCAGTATTATAGTAGTCATATTCTTGTACATAGAGGGCAATATTATAGTAGTTATATTCTTGTATATAGAAGCAATATTGTAGTAGTTATATTCTTGCACATAGGAGGCAGTATTATAGTAGTTATATTCTTGTACATAGGGGCAGTATTATAGTAGTTATATTCTTGTACATAGGGGGCAGAATTATAGTAGTTATATTCTTGTATATAGGGGGCAGTATCATAGTAGTTATATTCTTGTACATAGGAGGCAGTATTATAGTAGTTATATTCTTGTACATAGGGGCAGTATTATTGTAGTCATATTCTTGTACATAGTGGGCAGTATTATAGTAGTTATACTCTTGTAAGTAGGGGCAGTATTATAATAGTTATATTCTTGGACATAGGATGCAGTATTATAGTAGTTATATTCTTGTACATAGGGGCAGTATTATTGTAGTCATATTCTTGTACATAGGGGGCAGAATTATAGTAGTTATATTCTTGTATATAGGGGGCAGTATCATAGTAGTTATATTCTTGTACATAGGGGCAGTATTATAGTAGTCATATTCTTGTACATATGGGGCAGCATTATAGTAGTTATATTCTTGTATATAGGGGGCAGTATCATAGTAGTTATATTCTTGTATATAGAAGCAATATTGTAGTAGTTATATTCTTGTATTCTGGTACATAGGGGGCAGTATTATAGTAGTTATATTCTTGTACATAGGGGCAGTATTATAGTAGTTATATTCTTGTACATAGGAGCAGTATTATAGTAGTCATATTCTTGTAGATAGGGGGCAGTATTATAGTAGTTATATTCTTGTACATAGGGGCAGTATTATAGTAGTCATATTCTTGTAGATAGGGGGCAGTATCATAGTGGAGTAGTAATAAGGTAACACCATCTCACCTGAGCAATGACGTCCTGAAGCAGAGGTGCGATGAACCATTCGCAGTAGTTCCACAGCATAGGGAGAAAGGATTACCAGCTTCATGAATAGTTCAAAAAATAAGTTTCTTTATTGTGAAAAAAGCTCTTTAAAAACAGATTCCATAGTCACATAGTATAGCCAGGGCAACGCGTTTCGAACGCTAAAGATGCTTTCTTTGTCAAGACTGGCTTGCAAATGGCATACCCATGGTATATAAACCATTGTTCACCAATCGCATACAAAATGGAAGTCACATGATACATAGATTTGCATACAAAAATATAAAACCAATTTGCAGAGTATATGCATAGTAAAAACAATCACATGACAAAGAAGAAATCACATATGCATAAAAAAGTTTCTCGCTATAATGGAACAGTAGTTCCCTCCGTAAATTTAGTCCATTTGGTTGGCAAGTGTTCAGATGATACATCCAAAATGCTTCTCGATCAAGTAGGCGTCTCCTATTATCCCCGCCCCGAGGATCAAAGGTAAGGTTTTCTTAAAGATTCAAGAGATGTTCTGGACCAATTAACAAATATCACATGGCAGGAGATATACATGGTTGGGGTGTGATGTAGTGTCTTTGTACGCAAGTATACCATATGATGTCGCTCTGCAAGCATTGGATTTCCATTTTAATAGGTATAGTAATTATACCTTGGATTTAATTAATTATCTTTTGTCTTGTACACAATATCTTATGACTAATAATTTTTTTATGTACAATCAGGACTTTTATCTCCAATGTAGAGGAGTATCCATGGGATCTAGCTATTCTCCATCGTTGGCAAATATGGTAATGGCCCATTGGGAATATGTTGCATTGTACACCTTCGCCAATCCATGGGCTCATGATGTTTTCTGGTATGGCAGATACATCGATGATTTGATCTTTATTTGGAGTGGGGATGTGTCTGCCATACCAGAATTCATCAAGCAAGCCAGTCTTGACAAAGAACGCATCTTTAGCGTTCGAAACGCGTTGCCCTGGCTACACTATGTGACTATGGAATCTGTTTTTAAAGAGCTTTTTTCACAATAAAGAAACTTATTTTTTGAACTATTCATGAAGCTGGTAATCCTTTCTCCCTATGCTGCAGTATCATAGTAGTTATATTCTTGTACATAGGGGCAGTATTATAGTAGTCATATTCTTGTACATAGGGGGCAGTATTATAGTAGTTATATTCTTGTACATAGGGGCAGTATTATAGTAATTATATTCTTGTACATAGGGGGCAGTATCATAGTAGTTATATTCTTGTACATAGGGGCAGTATTATAGTAGTCATATTCTTGTACATAGGGGGCAGTATTATAGTAGTTATATTCTTGTATATAGGGGGCAGTATCATAGTAGTTATATTCTTGTATATAGAAGCAATATTGTAGTAGTTATATTCTTGCACATAGGGGGCAGTATTATAGTAGCTATATTCTTGTATATAGGAGCAATGTTGTAGTAGTTATATTCTTGTATATAGGTACAGTATTATAGTAGTTATATTCTTGTACACAGTGGACAGTATTATAGTAGTTATATTCTTGTATATAGGAGCAGTATTATAGTAGTTATATTCCTGTATATAGGAGCAGTATTATAGTAGTTATATTATTGTACACAGTGGACAGTATTATAGTAGTTATATTCTTGTACCTAGGAAACAGTATTATAGTATTTATATTCCTGCACATAGAGGGCAGTATTATAGTAGTTATATTCTTATACATAGGAGACAGTATTAGGCTATGTGCCCACGATGCAGAAATGCTCCGGATTTTTTCCTGAGCGTTTCTGCATCTCCCTGGCAGAAAAAAACGCATGCGGATTGTACATGCGGATTGTACATGCGTTTTCCTGCCAGTGACAAGCGGAAATGGAGCGGTTACCCACTGACATTTCTGCATGCGGATTGACAAGCGCTTTCCAAGCGATTAGCATCACTTGGAAAGTGCTTGTGACAACTAGGTCACACTATATAAATCCATGCAAACAGCATGGATTTATATAGTGTGACCCGAGAGAATGGTAAAAATAAAAAAATAAATATATACTTACCCTCCGATGGCCCCCGGTGTCCCGCTCACTCCGTTCTCCCTTGCCGGCAACAGTGAATTGAAAGACCTGCCGACGTCAGCGTCACATGACCCGTCACATGACTCTGACGTCAGCGCAGGTCCTTCAACTCACTGCAAAGTGCCAGGAACCAAGCAGGAGCGCTGCGCGGGCCGACAGAAGGTGAGTATACATTTATTTTTTTTTTATTCTTGTTTTTTACAGATTTTTATGGTACCTGGGTGTGGAGGAGAGTCTCCTCTCCTCCACACTCGGGTACCATCCGCACATTAGAACGCGACAATAACGCAAGTACAGATGCAGTCTTGCGGAATTGGCGCGTTCTAATGCAAGTCAATGGCGGTGAAAACGCAGCGCTTCCACAAAATTAATGGACATGCTGCGGATTTTTGAGTGCAGCATAAACGCTGCGGAAAAATCCGCAGCATGGGCATTGAAAGTGCGGAATTGCATAGGGGACCATGGCAGAAGGCTTACCATGCGTTTATCATGCGTTTACGCTGCGGAAATTTCCGCACCAAAAACACATGAAATACGCATCGTGGGCACACAGCCTTATAGCCTTATAGTAGTTATATTCTTGTACATAGGGGGCAGTATTATAGTAGTTATATTCTTGTACACATGGGGCAGTATCATAGTAGTTATATTTTTGTACATAGGGGCAGTATTATAGTAGTTATATTCTTGTACATAGGAAACAGTATTATAGTATTTATATTCTTGTACATAGGAAACAGTATTATAGTATTTATATTCTTGTACATAGAGGGCAGTATTATAGTAGTTATATTCTTATACATAGGAGACAGTATTATAGTAGTTATAGTCTTGTACATAGGGGGCAGTATTATAGTTATATTCTTGTACATAGGAAACAGTATTAAAGTATTTATATTTTTGTACATAGGGGGCAGTATTAAAGTATTTATATTCTTGTACGTAGGGAGCAGTATTATAGTAGTTATATTCATGTATATAGGGGCAGTATTATAGTAGTTATATTCTTATACATAGGTCAATATTATAGTAGTTATATTCTTGTACATAGTAGGCAGTATTATAGTAGTTATATTCTTGTACATAGGAGGCAGTATTATAGTAGTTATATTCTTATACATAGGAGACAGTATTATAGTAGTTATATTCTTGTACATAGGGGGCAGTATTATAGTAGTTATATTCTTGTATATAGGAGCAGTATTATACTAGTTATATTCTTGTACATAGGAGGCAGTATTATAGTAGTTATATTCTTATACATAGGAGACAGTATTATAGTAGTTATATTCTTGTACATAGGGGCAGTATTGTAGTAGTTATATTCTTGTACATAGGGGGCAGTATTATAGTAGTTATATTCTTGTACATTGGGGCAGTTTTAAAGTATTTATATTTTTGTACATAGGGGCAGTATTATAGTATTTATATTATTGTACGTAGGGAGCAGTATTATAGTAGTTATATTCTTGTATATAGGGGCAGTGTTATAGTAGTTATATTCTTATACATAGGTCAATATTATAGCAGTTATATTCTTGTACATAGTAGGCAGTATTATAGTAGTTATATTCTTGTACATAGGGGCAGTATTATAGTAGTAATATTTTTGTACATAGGAGGCAGTATTATAGGAGTTATATTCTTCTATATAGAGTAGTATTATAGTAGTTATATTCTTTTACATAGGTCAGTATTATAGTACTTATATTATTTTACATAGAGGCAATATTATAATAGTTATATTCTTGTACATAGGGGGCAGTATTATAGTAGTAATATTCTTGTACATAGGAGGCAGTATTATAGTAGTTATTTTCTTGTATATAGAGTAGTATTATAGTAGTTATATTCTTTTACATAAAGGCAGTGTTCTAGTATTTATATTCATGTAAACAGGTATAGTAGTTTTAGTCTGGTGAGTCTGGTAAGCCTCAGGTCTGAGTGGGCATACGGACCCAGGCAGTTGGTTTGGCAAGCATGAAGGCATGTGGAAAGCAAGGACTTGACACACTCAGAAATCTTGGGAGCAGCAGGAAGGATGAAGTGGCACCCAGTGGGGATTGAAGCAAGTTGAAGCACGGTGTGCACAGAAAGTGGAGCGCACAAAACTAAACTCATGAATCTCAATTCTAAAACACAGGTGTGTGTCCTAATGAATCTTAAATAGGATTTTGGAGATAATGTCACAAAGCAAGATAGTCCATGTTCCAGATATCCTTTTAAAATTCTCCATTCTCCATAAAATTCTATGATTGCAGTGCAGCATCATAAAAAAAAGACAGCATACCATGCTTACACATTTCAAGCTATAACAGCTCTAAATCATAGACTTAGGATTCATAATAGCTTTTATGCCAGAAATCTTTGAAAAGTCGCAACATTTCTGAGAAATACAGAGTTATTTAAACATCTTGCGACTTTTCACGTTTGAAATTTGAAGCAGCTCCGCCAAAATTAGTGACGCTGAGGAGGAGCGTGGCTATTGCCCATCTGTGAAATGCAGCATAGGCACTGGCTTTTCTTACAACGGAAATGTTACTCCAGTCACTGTCTGGAATAGCATTTTTGGTGCAGCATATGGAGGCGAACGCCACTTACTAGAGGCGTCAAACTCACTAAGTAGCATGTGCCACTTTTTTTCCATAAAAAGAGAAGGTGATAATGGTTGACATTGAGTAAGAGCTCTGCGGGATACATATTTCTTCCTGTATACTAAAAATTACAACCTGTTCCCACATTCCCTTATAGCTCAGCTTTTCACAAGGTCTATCAGCTCTAGTGCGACAAGCAAGGCAGTGGAGGTGGTTCATATACTTCATAATAGTGAGATCACAGACGTCTGTGTGAAGTACGTTACACAAGTCTGGAATGGTGGCCCAATATCGTCATAAGAAGCGTCGAGTGTAAAAAAGTATGATAAGTGGACAGTAAAAAATGGGTGATTTGGAGCAATGAGATGAAAGTCAATAGCCTAGGCTCTGATGGGTGCAAATGGGTCTGGAAGAAACAAGGTAAAAAGGGGCTAATGGATCGAGAAATTGAAGGAACTTTCAAGTTCGGTGAAGCAAGCCTGATGATATGGGATTGTTTCATAGCCAAAGGCGTTGGATACTTGACCAGGATCGATGGTGGTCTCAATGCTGAGCTATATCTGAGTATCCTACAAGACAAGTTACTTCATACACTCAAGTACTATGGGTATGAAAAGGACGACATAATGTCCCAGCAGGACAACGACCTGAAGCATACGTCGAGAATGGCGAAAAAATCGTTCAATGGCAATGAAGTAGAGATGCTGGATTGGCCTTCACAGTCCCCAGACCTCATCCCAATCAAACACTTGTGGGTAGAGTTGAAGAAAAAGCTGTATTCATACCCAAGTGAGTTGACCAGTTTGTACCAACTTTGGGAATGTGTAGTAGAGACATTTCGGTTGAGACATGTTTGAATAAGATCAAGAGCATGCCCAGAAGGATTCAGGCAGTGTTGAAAGCCAAAGGTGGATTTACAAAATACTAACAAAATAATTAAAATTTTAATTTAGATTTTTAGGATCAAAACAGTAACAATGCAGTGACATGACAAGAATCTGCATAACTATGCTAAATAGTTGAAAGTCTAATTCATGTATGAGATAGCCAAGATGATTGTCTATAAAATGATGGTAGTCTCACATTCAAAGCAGTAGTGGATGGTGAGATATGGAGCCTGAAAATAAAAAGTTCAAAATATTGTTACCCTTTTGCTCATCAGTGTATATCTGCAGGGATCCAGATATATCTTTCGTTCTACTCATAACTACTTACTGCTGATTTGGAGTCCTGAATGAAACCTGGTATAATCAGGACCATCAGGCTATTGACCCACTCACAAAGATGTTCATTGAGTGAGCCGATGCCTGCCCCTATAGGGCACAACGAAGGTGGAAAACCCCATTTGTGGACTTTAGGAAACAAATGAAATACAACAACCACTGTGCTTTCATCATTAATGTATTCAACTAGTTGTTTGCTCAGTATACCCAAGAGACCCCCTCAGCTACAACTTTTTGAAGTTTTTTTACATTTTCACAGGGGATTAGATGAAAGATGAATATATGTCCCAGAATCTGATAATAATACTAGCTTTTGTTGTTTATAGATTTCACAATACAGTACAGCCATAGCCCACCTTTATCATTCGAATAACAATATCATGCATTTCCTCCAGGGACCTAAGCATGTCCCTCTCCCCACTGCTAAAATTATTTTTACCGAAAAAGATGTTAATATTGATAGAAATAGTGAGAATGTCGCACTCAACAGATTCCTGGAAAATATCCCGGCAAAGAGGCAATAATAAAACCGATATATTAATATTAACATGGGTAGAACATTCAGTCCTAGCGTCCTGTAACTCAGAAGCAATAACCTGTAATGGCAAGAAAGTTTAGACACAGGTAAATCATGGTGTACCTATATTCTTGTACATAGGAGCAGTATTATAGTAGTTATATTATTGTATATAGGATCAGTATTATAGTAGTTATATTCTTGTATATAGGATCAGTATGATAGTAGTTACAGTTGTGTTCAAAAGTTTACAGAATTTTTCCTTTCTTGGCCTTGTTTCAGAGAATATGAATGATGACAAAAAAACTTTTTCTCCACTCATGGTTGTTGGTTGGGTGAAGCCATTTATTGTCAAACTACTGTGTTTTCTCTTTTTAAATCTTAATGACAACCAAAAATATCCAAATGACCCTGATCAAAAGTTCACATACCCTGGTGATTTTGGCCTGATAACATGCACAGAATTTGGCACAAATGCTCAGAATTTGAATGGCTACTAAAGGTAATATCCTCACCTGTGACGTGTTTGCTTGTAATCAGTGTGTGTGCATAAAAGCTGAGTGAGTTTCTGGGATCCAGACAGACTCTTGCATCTTTCATCCAGCCACTGATGTTTCTGGATCGTGAGTCATGGGGAAAGCAAAAGAATTGTCAACTGATCTACGGGAAAAGGTAGTTGAACTGTATAACAAAAGGATACAAAAAATATCCAAGGAATTGATAATGCCAGTCCTCAGCGTTCAAACTGTGATTAACAAATGGAAAATCAGGGGTTCTGTAAAAACCAAACCATGGTCAGGAAGACCAACAAAAATTTCGGCCACAACTGCCAGGAAAATTGTTTGGGATGCAAAGAAAAACCCACAAATAACATCAGCTGAAATTCAGGACTCTCTGAAAACTAGCCGTGTGGCTGTTTCAAGATGCACAATAAGGAGGCACTTGAAGAAAAATAGTCTGCATGGTCGAGTCGCCAGAAGAAAGCCATTACTGCGCAAATGCTACAAAGTATCTTGCCTACAATATGCCAAACAGCACAGAGACAAGCCTCAAAACTTCATGAACAAGGTAATTTGGAGTGATGAGTCCAAAATTGAACTCTTAAGCCACAACCATAAACGTTACATTTGGAGAGAGGTCAACAAGGCCTATGATGAAAGGAACACCATTCCTACAGTAAAGCATGGAGATGGATCACTGATGTTTTGGGGATGTGTGAGCTACAAAGGCACAGGAAACTTGGTAAAAGTTGAAGGAAAGATGAATGCAGCACATTATCAGCAAATACTGGAGGCAAATTTGCACTCATCAGCCCAGAAGCTGCGCATGGGACGTACTTGGACGTTCCAACGTGACAACGATCCAAAACACAAGGCCAAGTCGACCTGTCATTGGCTACAGCAGAACAAAGTGAAGGTTCTGGAGTGGCCATCTCAGTCTCCTGACCTCAATATCATTGAACCACTCTGGGGAGATCTCAAGAGCGCAGTTCATGCTAGACAGCCCAGGAATTTACAGGAACTGGAGGCTTTTTGCCAAGAAGAATGGGCAGCTTTACCATCTGAAAAAATAAAGAACCTCATCCACAACTACCACAAAAGACTTCAAGCTGTCATTGATGTTAGAGGGGGCAATATATGGTATTAAGAACTGGGGTATGTAAACTTTTGATCAGGGTCATTTTGATGTTTTTGGTTGTCATTAAGATTTAAAAAGAGAAAACACAGTAGTTTGACAATAAATGGCTTCACCCAACCAATAACCATGAGTGGAGAAAAAGTTTTTTTGTTATCATTCATATTCTCTGAAACAAGGCCAAGAAAGGAAAAATTCTGCCGGGGTATGTAAACTTTTGAGCACAACTGTATATTCTTGTACATAGTGGCAGTATTAGGCTATGTTTGCACGTTGTGTTTTTCCTGCGTTTTTTTGCAGCTTTTTTTATGTAAATTAAAAGTTGCTTTTTACAGTACCAGCAAAAGCTATGAGATTTCAGAAATCGCATGCACACGTTGTTCTTTTTTCCTTACTGATTTGGAAAACTGCTGCTTTTTTGAAAATCAGCGTTTTTTCATCTATAGAAAGAAACGAGTAAGTGCAAAAAAGCAGCAAAAACGTAGCAAAAACATTGCAATCAGTTTTTGCAGCGTTTCTAGTGAAAGAAAAGCAGGCAAAGCAGGGTGTGAAACCCATTTATTTTTGTGATTTTTCTCAAGTTTAAATCAAAATGTCTTGGTGATCATGTCAGTTAGTGTTAGTTTAATTAAACTAGTAATATGTGTGAAAGTAAAGTAAGCCTGAGCATCTCAATGCCCGACCAATGTATGGAATTGAATAATTTCTACCAACTCAATGCACTGCCAATGCCTTAGGTAAACTATACCTGACCAATTCAACTCCCCCAGCTTTTCAATAACTCAAATTAACTTTTTTGTTCAGAATTGTCACTATTTTTTCAGACATAGAAAAACTTTTTACACTAAATAATTTGATCATGCTTGTTCATGCTTGTATGGTGAAAGCAAAGCAGAACTTTTGGATCCTGAAAAACACAGCAAAAACACAGCAAGAAAAGCAAGAGATCAGATTTTGGTTTCAGAAAAAAAGCTGCAAAAAAGCAACGTGTGAACATAGCCTTATAATAGTTATTCTTGTACATAGGAGCAGTATTATAGTAGTTATATTCTTGTACATAGGGGGCAGTATTATAGTACATGTAGTTATATTCTTGTACATAGGGGCAGTATTGTAGCAGTTACAGTGATGTGAAGAAATGTTTGCCCCCTTCCTGATTTCTTATTCTTTGCATGTTTGTCACACTTAAATATTAGATAAAGATAACATAAGTAAACACAAAATGCAGTTTTTAAATGAATATCTTTATTATTAAGGGAAAAAGAAATCCAAACCTACAGGGCCCTGTGTGAAAAAATGATTGCCCCTCCACCCACCTTAAAACATGAATTAACTGTGGTTTATCACGTCTTTCGGAAGCTGAGTTCAACCTCCCTAGCCACACACACACGTCTGATTATTGCCACACCTGTTCTCAATCAAGAAATCACTTAAATAGGACTTGCCAGACAAAGTGAAGTAGACCAAAAGATCCTCAAAACCTAGACATCATGCTGCTATACAAAGAGGTTCAGGAACAAATGAGAAACAAAGTAATTGAGATCTATTGGTCTGGAAAAGGTTATAAAGCCATTTCTAAAGCTTTGGGACTCTAGTGAACCATAATGAGAGCCATTATTCACAAATGGCGACAACATGAAACAGTGATGAACCTTCCCAGGACTGGCCAGCTGACCAAAATTACCCCAAGAGCGCAGTGACGACTCATCCAAGAGGTCACAAAAGACCTCACAACAACATCCAAAGAACTGCAGGCCTCACTTGCCTCAGTTAAGGTCAGTGTTCATGATTCCACCATAAGAAAGAGACTGGGCAAATAGGGCAGACATGGCAGAGTTCCAAGATAAAAACCAATGCTGAGCAAAAATAACTTAAAGGCTCGTCTCAGTTTTGCTAGAAAACATCTTGATGATGGCCAAGACTTTTGGGAGAATACTCTGCAGACTGACGAGACAAAAGTTGAACTTTTTGAAAGGTGTATGTCCCATTATATCTGGCATAGAAGTAACACAGCATTTCAGAAAAAGAACATCATACCAACAGTAAAATATAGTGGTGCTAGTGTGATGGTCTGGGGCTGTTTTGCTGCTTCAGGACCTGGAAGACTTGCTGTGGTAAATGGAACCATGAATTCTCCTGTGTACCAAAAAATCCTGAAGGAGAATGTCCAGCCATCTGTTTGTGACGTCAAGCTGAAGCACACTTGGATTATGCAGCAGGACAATGATCCAAAACACACCAGCAAGTCCACCTCTGAATGGTTTAAGAAAAACAAAATTAAAATTTTGTGAGACCCAGTCAAAGTCCTGACCTTATTCCGATTGAGATGCTGTGGCATGACCTTAAAAAGGCGATTCATGCTCGGAAATCCTCCAGTGTGGCTGAATTATAACAATTTTGCAAAGATGAATGGGCCAAAATTCCTCCAGAGCGTTGCGAAAGACTCATTGCCAATTATCTCAAATGCTTGATTGCAGTAGTTGCTGCTAAGGGTGGCCCAATCAGTTATTAGGCTTAGAGGGCAATCACTTTTTCACACAGGGCCCTGTAGGTTTGGATTTCTTTTTCACTTAATAATAAATACTTTCATTTAAAACTTTATTCTGTGTTTACTTGTGTTATCTCTGTCTAATATTTAAATTTGTTTTCTGATCTGAGACATTTAAGTGTGACCCATGCGCAAAAGAATAAGAAATCAGGAAGGGGCAAACACTTTTTCACACCACTGTATATTCTTGTACATAGGGGGTAGTATTATAGTAGTTATATTATTATACATAGGGGGCAGTATTATAGTAGTTATATTCTTGTACATAGGGACAGTATTATAGTAGTTATACTTTTGTACATACTTGGCAGTATTATAGCAATTTATTTATTTTACTCGCTTATAGCCCCATTCATTTCCACAGCGCTTTACAGATATCATCATCACTGTCCATATTGGGGTTAACATCTAAATTCCCTATTAGTATATCTTTGCATTGTGGGAGGAAACCTACACAAACACATTTGGATTTCTTACTTGATAAAGACGCCGGTACAGCATTGAAACACGTTGTGAATAAAAAACCTTATAATCATCATTGTTGAAGAATTGATTTACTATAGCCCTTGGGTGTTTCATACAACTGGATCATACAAACACGGAGAGAACATACAAACTTGTACAGATATTGTCCTTGGTGAGATATCATCAAAGGACTTCAACGCTGAAAAGCAACAGTATTAATCACCAAGCCACTGAGTTATATTTGACTGTATGATGCATAGAATTTCCCTAGTGTTAATTATTAAATGAAATTATATCACATAAGTTTCTGTAATACTTTTAATTGTGCTTAATCATAGATATCTGACTCAGACAAACCCACGACAAGTTCAGCGGTTGACATATGTAACTGAGCACAGTCTGTCAAATGTAGCCGTGTTAAAGACACACTTGTGTTATTTTTTTGTATTCCCTAAATCGGTGTAAATGTATATGTAGTGTAGTGTAAGTGCGTTAAAATATTCACCGATCGCCGTCTTCACCGGTGTCCAGCACTTCTCATGTGACCAGCTGGATCACACAATCCTCTACGTGTGAGCCAAGGATCGCTTTTACATTGTAAGTCAAAAGAGACTTCCGGCAAAAGAGACTTCCGGCTCACACATAGACCCCAGTAGTGTCAGACTGGGGTGCCAAGGGCCGACCAGTAACCGACTCCAGGGCCCCACTTTTCAGCTACAAGGAAATGTGACACTATCCTCAATCAGGATCCAAGGGGTAACGTTTCTCCATGTGGAGAGTGACATGTTAAACCTGACATGCCAAAGTGAGGGACTTTTAAGCTGCAATGCTCCGCTGGGAAATTTGCAAACTGTCTCTTCAGAGAGGAAGAGGACTAGAACTCTAGTGCCACCTATAGGAAGTAGTAATCCTAAAAGTCAATATCAACTCTCTAACGAGCCCAGTCACATGACTTAGGATAATAGCCAAAAACAAAATCTCAATTTGCAGACAATGTGTTTCGGGGTACTGCCCTTCGTCAGTGCAAAGTGTGAGATCTGGTTTGGCTGGGTGAGAGGCGTTAGACCGGGATCCAAGGGGTAACGTTTCTCCTTGTGGAGAGTGACGTGTCAAGCCTGACATGCCAAGGTGAGGAGACTTTTCACCCAGTCAAACTAGATCTCACACTTTGCACTGAAGAGGGGCAGTTCTCCGAAACACAGTGTCTTCAAATTGAGATTTTGGTTTTGGCTATTATCCTAAGTCATATGACAAGGCTCGTTAGAGAGTTGATATTGACTTTTAGGATTGCTGCTTCCTATAGGTGACACTAGAGTTCTAGTCCTCTTCCTCTCTGAAGAGGCAATTTGCATATCCTGAATCACAAATTTATATAACAATGAATTGGATAGATTGTTAAATGAATAAGATGCCTCCTTTGTCTGTACATAGTGATTCAAGTCTATTGTGCCAAGTACTGCTCATATAACAGGGTGGTGGTCCACTCCTGCACAGGGGCCCACCGGAGGATTCTCCTGTTCTCCTGTGGGCCAGTCCTAGCCTGGACCCCAGGCTTGGTCCCGGCAAGTCGGAAGAGCAGTCTCGTGACTCAGAAGAGGACTGAACAGTGCAGGAAACCCAGGAAGATAGCGGCCAGTGATTATATTACACTACACTAACATTTACACAGATTTAGGGAATAAAAAAAAATAACGGGAATGTGTGTTTAAGTTTATCTGCACAATTCATAGGGTTGTCACAAACTGTGGTTTTATGTAGAATCGCAGAGATACCTACTGCATTAGTTTTAGTCAGCACAATGCAGCATTAAATATTAAAATAACAGACTTAGCTCTGCTACATCCATTCCCAGTAATGTTGCTTAGCTTCGCACGTCTCACTGGAGATTCTAAACCTTAAGTGTTTATTCGCTGTGTAAGAAAGGACTTGGCCTCCTTCCACCGCAAAACACAATTCTTCTATTAAGATAAGAAAGAGTTTTTATACTGTTAAGATGAAGAATTTGGGGATGTTTGGCATCGCTAAGTGACTTGGCAGCAGCTGAAGTGGAGCAGGAGGAGGTGGCTCGGAAGAAGAGTAAGTTGGCCCCGTCTGTGTGGAGCGAGGAGAACATCGGCTCATCACTCGTCTCCTACTCTATTCCCGCAGGGTTCATCTTTATAAGCAGTAGTAAATGAACACAATCTGCCAGGGTCACTTATTCAGTGACTTCATTCATCATCTCTGTGACCAGGCTGTCATAAAAGTATGCGTAGGTTGGCGGTTTTCATAGAATAGATTTGCAGACTGTACGGTATAAAAGATCAGATCTAATTATATTATGAATTGCAATCTTTGGTAGAACTTTTGTCCCAAGTGGCAGGAACCAAGGAAGGCACCAAACAGCCCCTTCACAGTTATTTTAGGAGTAGCAAACTTGACATTTTCCAGGACCTTTGTTTCCGTGGGGCCTTTTGAGGATGGAACCCCCAGAAACGAGTAGCGGATAGACAGAAATACAATTCTAGCCCTCCGCAGAGCAACCATTTACACTAGTCTGTGTGCCCAGGAATGCAGAGGACTGTGTCTCCTGCTCTACAGCCCTATATAGCAGCATTATGTGGACAGTGTATTGGATCAATATTTAGCCATTTTATGGTGGTAATATTAGAACCTTGCATGGCAGATTTGTTTGTGCATTGCATGGTAGCAGGCAGGGGAGGACATATCATTGGTGCAACCTGCAACACACGTGGATCGTGGACCCACTGGGCCACGATCTGGGCTTACCTAGGAGTGGCGTAGTTAAGTGGCTACCTGCTTTTCGCTAGAGCTCCTGATGGTGGAGTTAGATTTGAACTGCAGGTAGCTGCCAGGTACCACTCCTAGGCAGTCGGTACCGCAGCTGCTGACCCCAAGGGTCGGGTTAGTTGACATGGACTAGGGCTCAGAGTAACTGGCAGGACAGGACTCAGACACTGCTCAGACAACACAGGCTCTGAATCAGCGGGCAGAACAGATACTGACGCGGATTCACAGGCAGAGCTGGATTCAGATACTGGAACAGACTCCGACAATACGGACTCAGGAACACTAACCAGAGGAGACACTGGTGCTGGTTCAAGTACCATCGGAATGGTTTCAGGTTCAGGTACAGTGGGTGCAGCCTCTGGGTTCGGGTACTGCCGGTGAGGCTTCAGAGCTTGGGTACTGCCAGTGCGGCCTCAGGGTTCAGGCACCGCCGGTGCGGCATCAGGTTCAGGTACCACCGGAGAGGCTTCAGGTTCTAGTTTCAACAACTCAGGATACAGGGTAAAGTTCAGACTAAACAGGTCCACGGGAACACAAACAAACTACACAGGATACTAGGATGGGGGACCTGGCAACATACAGTTGCACACACACTCAGTGTAAGAAACTACAGGGGTTGCTCCTGCTATTGACTGGGGGCATTTTCAAAGTTCCCCCGCTGCCCCTTTAAGAACAGGAGAGTGCACTCATGCATGCACTAGACGTGCCACTGGGAAGCCTGTGCGACATGCACAGACCAGGGCAGAGAGCCATGACAATGACCACGCCGCATGGCCAGAGCAGTGAATATGTTGGTGTCCCTGCATGGAGAAGGACCGGGGACCACGCAGGGGCACCATCATTACCGTTACACAACCTTTGCGGCCGCACAGGGGCCCAAGAGGTAAGAGGGCGCAGTTCTACCTCCAAAGTGTGACGCTCATGGACAAGCCATGAGGCTGGGTAGTCAAGAGGTCTGAGGTCAAAAGCCAAGAGAGTACGTAATAGACAGAAGGGTGAGACACATGCATAGTTAGGAAACAGTCTGAAGTCAATATTCCAAGAAGGGAGTGGATCACAATAAAAGGGCTAGGCAAACGGATGGTCAAGACATTTCCAAGGTTGAGCAGCAAAAATCTGAATACCAGACAAGGAGCACAGAGCAAGCACACACCTCATGAGCAAAGCTACAATTGGCAGCAAAGTAAGAGACATTGGTTAAATAGACAGGTAATTATTCTGGACAAGAGACACATGGATGAAGCCCCGGCACACCCTAGTCCTGATTGGACAGCCAAACTGTCACTCCAGACACTGACAGCTCAGCACGCCCCAGCATCCGATGTGACGGCCAAGCTGTCCGTCACCATACTGACAGCTCATCATGCCCTATTTCTAGATTGGACGGCAGAACTATCATTCATTGTGTCCAGACACTCAGATAGGAAGAATCATGATGCAACGCAGGTTTAATTGTGCTTTATGATGAGCTTTTTTGCTGCAAAGGGCCGATATACTGTTCTTGCACAGGGACCCTTTACCGTTTATGTCCACCAGTGGTAGCAGGGATGGGAAAGGTGGGGCAATTGCCCCTGAGAGAATTGTCTCCCAGGCAATGTGTGAGGGGACAGTATGGGAAAAATATGTGTGAGGTGACAGTATGGGGGAGAAATGTGTGAGGGAAAGTATGGGGAGAAAAATGTGTGAGGGAACAGTATGGGAGGGAAATGTGTGAGGTGTCAGTAAGGGGGGAAACATGAGTGAGGGGACAGTAAGAGAGGGAAAAGAGTGAGGGGACAGTATGGGGGAACATTGTGAGGAAGCTTGGCTTTAAAGAGGTTGTTTGACAATACAGTTTTATTTGTCTCCCAACAATACATTGATCACAATACATGTCACTGATGTTGGAAAGTAAATCAGTACGTGTTGTATTTCCCTATAGCACCAACACAGGGGAAGTGAAGCACTACACAACTCTGAAAAAAGTGAAATCAATGGACTGTCCATGTAATGCCCAGACATGCTGGGCTCTCCAGAGAGAGACTCAGTTTTAGAGTTGCTGTATATTTTGGCAAATAAATAAGGGTCACTTCTCCTCAATTAAATTGCTCAATTTATTAATATAGTCAAAACAATATTTCAAAGGTAAGTTAGTGTATTCCACAATTTATAAAAATCCATGTGATGTATGGGGAGAACGTAAGGTCTCTGCTGATCTATAGGATTTACAACTTTATATAATGGAGTAGGAGTTTCTGAAGTGTAATATATTTATCACAGTGGTGAACGGAAAGCAATTTGTATGGGATTAACTCTCCTGAGAAACAAATAATCTCTAAAATATAGATCATGACAGAACTGATGAAGACTGGTCAGTCCAAGTCCCTGGAATGAATTGGTCCAATTACACATATTTTGTGGAGGGAAAAGAAAGCCTGGAATTCCTTATAGACTGAACTGGCCAAGCTCACAGAATATACTGAATGGACATTGCCCATCTCCAAACTGTTGGTCAACTGGGGGCTTATTATTATTATTTCACGGCCTTAAGCTCTACCTCAAGCCATGGCGACTTGATGGATGATCACTCTGTAGGAAGATCGATCTTGTGCAAGCCTAAATAGGTCTACCAGGGTCTTCTCTGTCATTATCTTGATTGTATCAAGCCATGGGATTATTGTTCTTCCTCTTTGCGTTGTTCCTTCTATTCTTCTGACCATGATGTCCTTCTCCAGTGATTGCTCTCTTCGTATGATCTGTCCAAAGTAGGCAAGTTGTAGCTTGGTGATCCTTGCTTCCAGTGACATGTCTGACTTCATTTGTTCCAAAATTGATTTGTTTGTTCTTCTTGCCATCCATGGTATTGATAACATCCTTCTCCAGCACCATAGTCTTGTTTCTTTATCATCCAGGTTTCGCATCCATACAGTACAGACCAAAAGTTTGGACACACCTTCTCATTTAAAGATTTTTCTGTATTTTCATGACTTTGAAAATTGTACATTCACACTGAAGAAAAGACCAGACTATGTACACATCTTATCTTTGTTGCCAGTGAAATGTTCCTCGATTTGAGGGACCTTGTCCAGTGACTTCATTGTTTATTTGCCCATAGCTATTCTCCTTTTGACTTCCGGTGCCGTCGCTGAATTTTGAGTGATCATTGATCCAAATAGGTTGGATCAATTCCTTAACAACTTCTAATTCGTTGGCATCCATCTCAAATGTGTCCCGGTTGTACCTGGCAGTAGTCATTATCTTTATCTTCTTTGTATTGAGTCGGATTCCCATGTTTGAGCTTTCCTTCTTCTTTTTCAGCAAGTCCAGCCTTCCTGAAAATAGCTTCTGCATATAAACTGAAGAAAAATGGTCACAGAATGCAGCCTTGTCTGAAACCTTGCTCTACCTTGAACCATGCCGTGTTACCGTGTTCTGTTCGGACTGTTGCTTCTTGATCGATGTAAAGTTTCCTAATGAGGCTGATCAGATGGTTCAGCACACCCATATCCTTCATGGTATTCCAAAGTTACAACTGGGGAGCTAAGTATGACCAATATATAGTACAACCTCAATAACTTCATTAGTTAAAAGATTGGAGATGGGCATTTTCTCCTCTGTCTTGTACTGATGTGCACTATACAAAGGTGAAATTTAAAATTTCTGGGCCCTAATGCTGAAACTGTAAAATGCCCCATATATCTAGGGCTATTAACTATACTGGTGACTTTGCATGAATACGATCCTACATGTACAATGTCCTACTCTTTTCACCTTCTAGAAAGGGATAGTGAACACTCACGGATCTCTCCCTTCTTTTCCACAAGCCTATGGTTGGACGATCTACAATTATCGATGCCAAAAATATTCAATCGCAACTGCTTGTTTTGCTTTTCCCTAGTCTCAACCTTGAGGGTCAAGGCCAATACTTGGATTTTAGCACGTACCCGACCAATTGATTAACTGCCCAAGAGAGGCTGCTTAGGGTCCCATTTGATACGACCAACCTGGCGCAAAAAAATGGTTGAATGGGCAAGTGCCTATATCTACGGCATATGGGGTGTAGATGAATACGGAGAAGATGGACACAATTGAAAAATTAATGAAAATGAGAAGGGGTAGGGTCAAGAACATAAACATAAGCTTCTCATATCCTGAATGTGGTCATGATAGAGGGGGTGTATAGCAACATTTCGAATATTCTCTTTGAAGGCCATGGATCAACACAAACCATGCTGCTCGCTAGAGTAGCTACCAATGTTCTACAGACTGAGGATCTCCAGCAGTTGCAGAGTTAAAATGCTTAGCTCATCCTGACTGTCTGCAGCTGTTAGGACATGATAGATATTGTAGTTTTGTGCTCACAAAAACAAAATATTCTAATTACAGTTTTCTGATAAGTTCAGTGAAGCCTGTGCCGCGGATCCCTGGACACATTGGCGAGAACGGTTATCCTGTAGCAAAAACTTCTTTCCTACTAATTCTGCCAGTGGAGGGTAGAATTCTGTATAAATTGTATCAAGACCTGGGTTCGTTTTCTACCAGTGGATACATTGTAAATGCAAAAGTGGAGATGAGAGGACATTAATGCAATAAAATATTCCAGAGAAATACAATTTATTACAAGTGGAGCTGGTCTCTGGCCTGGGGACGTCTGTAGAGGGATTTCTAGTAACATCATAAATAAAGCTCATCACGCTATATTAAAGCTTCCATCGTTCTGCTGCACATGGGCACATAAGAATGGTAATTTAAAATAAAGCAAATTGAATAATTCCTGTTGTCCCTGTGCAGGGTAATTAGTGGCATGGTGTTTGGCGTTATCGCATTTTGTTACACAGTTTTAATAATTCATATCATATCTGCAAGGTTTAATTAAACAACATCATGAGCAAACAAATCTGGTTGTTTTCATAAGACCTCTCCCCAACGTGCAATTATTCCTAATACCTCATGGAGGAGAAATTTAAGGCGGAACTCCCAATTATTACATTGATTATGCCCCTCCTCCATTTCTTTGGGGTACAATTATGACTGGACTTGAACTTGAAAATTACTTGCATGAAGTAGAATTTCCAAGCAGTAGTTTATAATTCCCTTCTGTCTTGGAGGGAGCTCAGTTGGTACATGAATGCACCTTTCCAATCACATCCAAGGCAAAGGGAATGACTTAAAGGGATTTTCCAATTTTAATTATTTAAATTATTTATTTATTAAATTTTAATAAACTTTGTGAATTTATTACTGTTTTTAAGACAGTGGATGAAAATATTTTTTATATCCATAGGCTGAGAGCCTGTGAATTGACATAACGTAGGTGCATGGCTTCTTACAAGAGAGCATGCTGATACACTGCAATGAGTAGTGCACCTTTGTCAGTTGAAAATGATCAGCAGTGACAGATTACGTAGCCCTTGGACTACTTCCAAAATATGCTCCTATATTCCAGTTGTGACTCTGTCTTGCTAAGTGTACAGTCAGCACCACTTTTCTGTGCTAGCAATAATAAATAGCTGTTACTATTCCCCTTGTCAATGTGACATGTCCTTATATACACACTATGTAGGGGCACATCCCTTTAATGATGTGAATATGAATTAAGCCTTTTCTCTGGAAACTTTTTGTGGAATACACTGATTGACTGTAACAGACAGGTCAGGAGAGATGACAGCTACTCTATAAATCCAGTGATGTGGTGTATTCTCTGAAGCAGTTTGTTTCTTTCCTTTTCTTTTCCATCCAGCCCTGGCCACTATTGCAACTTCTCCTGATAGTGCAGAACTTACAGCTAAGACACTTTAGGCTCCGCAATTATGCTGCTACCTTCAGCATTTATTGCAACACAAATAAATTCAGACCACAGAAAAGATCTCAATGTTAATTCTGACCCCAGACCAGATCTTAAATTAACTACAAAACCAGAACCAAACTCCAGAAAATCCCAGACCCTAAAAGAAAGTTGCACATATGTCTCCCAAAATGATGCATATGGTACACATCTGGCGTTCTCTCCATAACTCTCCTACCTCTCCTCATTGCCTGATTCTAAAAAAAAGTGGGAAGCATTAGCACAAGTATTGTGATTGGTGAGGATTCCAATAACTATCTATGAATAGGTGAGAGAACACCATTCATCATACAGCATAAGCAAAGATAGAGCCCACAAGTGAGAGCACTTTTTTGGGCCTGTCTTGTCCCTGTTTTAATAGGTGATAGAATTCTGAAGATGACTGGATCTCCACTAGAGATGAGCGTTGTTCTACTCGAACTGTTCGCCAATCTCAAATTCGAGCTGTTTTGGGCGGTGTTCGAGCCGTTCGGCGAACACGAACAATTTGAGAAAAATTCGGCTGTTCGAGGTTATGTTTGATAACTGTTCGTGCACCAAAATCATAACTGGATTTTTTCTCAGTAATGATGAAAATTAATGTTAATACGCAGTTTGAGTGTACAGCGGGGCGGGGGGAGGGGCAGGGGATGGATCTCTGCAGGAACAATTGAAGATCTCCATTTTTTTTTCTCTTTCCCGCATTTACAGTGGGGAGGTGCAGTCTGTCAGCCTATCAGCAGCGCACACACGGAGCGAAGTGCTGTTTTTCACACAAGCAAGGGCATGTGTCATTGGCAGTGTATGTCACATGTCCTTGCCCTATAAGACCAAGCCATTTTCCCCGTCGCCACCATTTTCTCACTGCTGCAGCTGCGTGTTAGACGGCACCGCTGTTGCTGTGTGCGCTATACCTTGTTAATTTCAAGCCAATTTTCGCACAAATCTACAGATAGCTTGGGAGTAGGGAATAGTTGTGATTGCAGTCCTTTTAAGGACTAGGTTACAGCATTTCCTATGACTTTTATCAGGCAGGTCTGTGCTCTTAAATAGATAGATTGTGGGAGTAAAGACTAATTGTAATTGGAGTCCTTTTCAGGACTAGGTTACATCAGTTCCTATCAGTTTTTGCCAGGCAGGTCTGTGCCAGTGCTGTGCAAGTTTTTTTCACAGCATTTGGCTGAATCTAGCAAAGCTAATCCTTTTTGGCCTATTGCAGAGTGTGTTAGTCAGTGGAGTAGCCTATCTGTGTTGCAAGATATACCACCTGTGTATAGAATACCAATTTTTTTACTGCACCTAGTGAAGTAAAATCTTTTGGGCATAGCATCATTCTATTAGTCCATCTATACTGACCTCCATCAGGTTGCAAATTGAATATAATTTTTTTCTGCATCTAGCTCTGAAAAAATATTGGGCTTCTAGCTGTGTGTGGGACTTGTTCTATTAATCCATCTATACTGACCTCCATAAGGTTGCAAACTGAATATATTTTTTTCTGCATCTACCTCTGAAAAAATATTGGGCTTCTAGCTGTGTGTGGGACTTGTTCTATTAATCCATCTATACAGACCTCCATCAGGTTGCAAACTGAATATATTTTTTTCTGCATCTACCTCTGAAAAAATATTGGGCTTCTAGCTGTGTGTGGGACTTGTTGTATTAGTCCATCTATACTGACCTCCATCAGGTTGCAAACTGAATATATTTTTTTCTGCATCTACCTCTGAAAAAATATTGGGCTTCTAGCTGTGTGTGGGACTTGTTGTATTAGTCCATCTATACTGACCTCCATCAGGTTGCAAACTGAATATATTTTTTTCTGCATCTACCTCTGAAAAAATATTGGGCTTCTAGCTGTGTGTGGGACTTGTTCTATTAATCCATCTATACAGACCTCCATCAGGTTGCAAACTGAATATATTTTTTTCTGCATCTACCTCTGAAAAAATATTGGGCTTCTAGCTGTGTGTGGGACTTGTTCTATTAATCCATCTATACAGACCTCCATCAGGTTGCAAACTGAATATATTTTTTTCTGCATCTACCTCTGAAAAAATATTGGGCTTCTAGCTGTGTGTGGGACTTGTTCTATTAATCCATCTATACAGACCTCCATCAGGTTGCAAACTGAATATATTTTTTTCTGCATCTACCTCTGAAAAAATATTGGGCTTCTAGCTGTGTGTGGGACTTGTTGTATTAGTCCATCTATACTGACCTCCATCAGGTTGCAAACTGAATATATTTTTTTCTGCATCTACCTCTGAAAAAATATTGGGCTTCTAGCTGTGTGTGGGACTTGTTCTATTAATCCATCTATACAGACCTCCATCAGGTTGCAAACTGAATATATTTTTTTCTGCATCTACCTCTGAAAAAATATTGGGCTTCTAGCTGTGTGTGGGACTTGTTCTATTAATCCATCTATACAAACCTCCATCAGGTTGCAAACTGAATATATTTTTTTCTGCATCTACCTCTGAAAAAATATTGGGCTTCTAGCTGTGTGTGGGACTTGTTCTATTAATCCATCTATACAGACCTCCATCAGGTTGCAAACTGAATATATTTTTTTCTGCATCTACCTCTGAAAAAATATTGGGCTTCTAGCTGTGTGTGGGACTTGTTGTATTACTCCATCTATACTGACCTCCATCAGGTTGCAAACTGAATATATTTTTTTCTGCATCTACCTCTGAAAAAATATTGGGCTTCTAGCTGTGTGTGGGACTTGTTCTATTAATCCATCTATACAGACCTCCATCAGGTTGCAAACTGAATATATTTTTTTCTGCATCTACCTCTGAAAAAATATTGGGCTTCTAGCTGTGTGTGGGACTTGTTGTATTAGTCCATCTATACTGACCTCCATCAGGTTGCAAACTGAATATATTTTTTTCTGCATCTACCTCTGAAAAAATATTGGGCTTCTAGCTGTGTGTGGGACTTGTTCTATTAATCCATCTATACAGACCTCCATCAGGTTACAAACTGAATATATTTTTTTCTGCATCTAGCTCTGAAAAAATATTTGGCCTTCTAGCAGTGTGTGGGACTTTCTCTATTAGTCCATCTATACTGACCTCCATCAGGTTGCAAATTGAATATAATTTTTTTCTGCATCTAACCCAGCCAATAGTTTTGGCCTAATACCACAGTTTGGCCACTCAGCTCTGCTCGGTTCCCATCCATTGTTTTTTTGTGCAAACAATTCCAGAGTTGTTAATTAGTTAACCACCAAAATGAGTGGAAAAAGGCCTGCTGCTGGTGGAAAGGGGAATAGGCGTGTTGGGAAGGGGAAAAAAGGTTGTGTCCGTGGGGTAGGTGTTAAAGCAACAGTAACATCTGCAGAAGAAAGACCATCTTCCAGCCAAACTAAAATGTCTACTTCTTTTAGCGGACAATGTGATAAGATCCCTTTCTTACGGCCACGCCAATCGCTACAAATTCCAGATGAGGCACAAAAACAGCAGGTGCTTCAACGGATATCAAGTGCTCCTTTAAGTGGGCTCTCCTCCACATCAACTTCAACATCACAAATACTCCAGTCCTCAAAGGTGTCACCCCAATCGCACTTGCTTCCTCACAGCTCCCAAATCTCCAGCTGCCCGTCTGAGTATGAGGTAGAACAGATGGTTGAGTCTGCAGAGCTGTTTACTCATACTATAGCCTGGGAATCAGAGGTCGACTCCAGCGCTTCTGTGAATCCAGACGAGGAAATGATCTGCACTGATGCCCAGAATCTTTATGAGTCGGATCCAGGACCAGACGCAGAAGGTTCTGACCATAATGTAGACCCTCATTCCCAAACTGTAACTCCTGTTGGTGGAGACAATGAGGAAGACGATGATAAGACTCAAATACCTGATTGGAGCGACAACTTTAGTTTTTTGTCAGGGCAGGAACAGGTTGGCTCTGAGGACGACGGGTGTGATAACGCACAGGGTGATTATGATGAGGTTGGCGATCCCACTTACTGTCAACCCACAGTCAGCCAAGAGATGAGGTCAGCAGAGGAGGTGGAGGAAGATGCTAGTGACGACGAGGTCAGGTTGCGCCTTCCTGGACAGAGACGTAGTATTGGAAGCACGTCAACAACTGCATCCTCAAACACAACTCTGCCTCTCACCACAAGTCGTGGTGGCTCTTCAGGTCGCATGGGTGCTAAGCCTTGCATAGCCTGGGCATTTTTTCAGATCGATAAAGATGACCCAACTCGTGTTATCTGTAACATTTGTCAGCAAAAGCTAAGTAGAGGCCAAAAAATACATAGTTTGAGTACTTCATGCATGAACCGGCACATGGACATGAAGCATAAGTTGCAGTGGGAAGCTCAGTGTGCTACAATGCGGCCTAGCCGGCCGGGCCAACCACCGTCTGCCATATCTTGTGCATCCGCGGCCTCTTCATCCTCTGTGACTGGGGGGACAGCAGTCACACCTGTTTTGGGGCGCAGACCTGCCACCTCTTTACCCGCAACAGCCAGCGTGATTGGCAGGTCATCATTTTCTTTGGAGGTGGTAACACCAGCTGGTGTTGAGCGCTGTCCGACATCGATAGCACCACCTTTGGATCAAGACAACCTAACATGTCCGCCTGCATCTTCCTCACAGACCGGCAGTTTGCCGGGGACACCCTTATCAACCCCGTCTAAGCACAATAGCCAGCCCTCGGTCCCTCAGATGTGGACAAGTAAAAGACCATTTCCTCCTAGCCATGAGAAAGCTAAGAGGTTGAATTTCACCATCTGCAAGCTCTTGGCTACAGAAATGCTGCCTTTCCGCCTGGTGGACACAGAGGATTTTCGAGACCTTATGTCCGTCGCAGTGCCCCAGTACCAGATGCCCAGTCGGCACTACTTCTCAAAGAAAGGTGTGCCTGCGCTCCACCAGCATGTCGCACACAACATCACCGCTTCTTTGAGAAACTCTGTGTGTGACAGGGTGCATTTCACCACAGACACTTGGACGAGTAGGCATGGACAGGGGCGTTACATGTCGCTGACTGGGCACTGGGTAACTATGGTGACTGCAGGACAAGGGGCTGCTGTCCAAGTCTTGCCGTCCCCACGAGTTGTGCGTCAATCCTCTTTATGTCAAAGTTCCTCCACTGCTTCTGCCTCCTCAACCTCCTCTCGGTCTTCCACCTGCACCCAAAGCCTGTCTGGTCATGCCACAAGCTTTCTAACTGCGCAGAAGGGATCCTGCACACCTCCTTACTATGCTGGCAGTAGGGCTCAACGTCATCAGGCGGTTTTTACATTGAAATGTCTGGAAAATGTGAGTCACACAGCTGAGGAGTTGTGGTCAGCTCTGGAGAACCAATTTCATGAATGGTTGTCTCCACTGGACCTGAAACCAGGGAAGGCCATGTGCGACAATGCTGCAAACCTGGGTGCGGCCCTTCGCCGGGGCAATGTCACACACGTGCCTTGTATGGCTCACGTGTTGAACCTGGTTGTCCAGCAATTTTTAGCCCACTATCCCAGACTAGATGGCCTTCTGCAGAGGGCACGGTCGCTGTGTGCTCACTTCCGCCGTTCGCATCCCGCAGCTCAGCGACTTACATCTCTACCGAAGTCGTTGGGCCTGCCACTTCACCGGCTAAAATGCGATGTGCCTACCCGGTGGAATTCAACTCTGCACATGTTGCAGCGACTGTGGCAGCACCGACAAGCCCTGGTGCAATACGTTCTGACGTATAGCCTGGGCCAACGAGATTCAGAGGTGGGGCAAATCACGCTGGAGGAGTGGTCTCAGATCAGGGACCTATGCACCCTTCTGCACAGTTTTGAAATGGCGACGAAGATGTTTAGTGCTGACGATGCCATTATCAGCATGACTATTCCGGTGATTTACATGCTGGAGCACATGTTAAACAGAATTCGGAGTCAGGTGGTGGCACAAGAGGAGGTGGAGGAAGTAGAGGAGGAGGAGTTGTATGCGGAAGGGCTAACATCTGCAAGGTCCAGACGGTCGGCAGCACCAAGGCGGCAGGCATGTGAGGGTGGGGGAGATGGTTTTACCAGGGCGCATGGTAGCAGCCAAACTAGTGAGGAAGGTGCAGGAGCCCAGGAAGAAGTGGAGGACGAACTGATGGAAGACTCATCAGATGAGGGAGACCTTGATCACATTTCTGTTGTGCGAGGTTGGGGGGAGAGGACAGAGGAAGGAAGCATGATTGTTACCTCGCCACCAACACAACAGGGACTTGGTGCTCCTGGATGCGCAACACACATGAGTGCCTTCTTGCTGCATTACCTGCAACATGACCCTCGAATTGTGAGAATTAGAAATAATCCTGACTACTGGGTTGCCACACTGTTAGATCCCCGGTACAAAAGTAAATTTGCAGAAATTATTCCTGCCATAGAAAGGGATGCACGCATGCAGGAGTATCAGCAGAGACTGTTGCAGAATCTTACATGTGCTTTTCCACAAAATACCAGTGCTGCACGTAGTGAATCTCACAGTTCCAACTTGCCAACCGTGGGACCGTCAAGTGTTCAGCACTCAAACTGT
The DNA here is from genome assembly GCF_046119375.1 of Phyllobates terribilis. NCBI lineage: Eukaryota > Metazoa > Chordata > Amphibia > Anura > Dendrobatidae > Phyllobates > Phyllobates terribilis. The sequence goes on from NW_027362765.1 coordinate 125,063,808, forward strand.
AACAGCACCACAGTATCTGCTGGTAACATCAATTTTGCGGAATCATTTCACCACTTTTTTAGCCCATCCTTTGCAAGGCCACAGGAGACAAGAAGTCTGACACATAGTCAACGCCTAGAGACGATGGTACAGGAGTATCTCCAAGTAAACATTGAAGCCACGACTGTGTCACTGGACCCTTGCTCTTTTTGGGCTTCCAATCTGGATAAATGGCCGGAGCTAGCCACTTACGCCTTGGAGATCTTGTCATGCCCCGCAGCCAGCGTTCTGTCTGAACGTGTGTTCAGCGCTGCTGGTGGTGTGCTGACAGATAAGCGCACGCGGCTCTCCACTGATAATGTAGACAGACTCACGTTCATAAAGATGAACAAATCATGGATCCGAAACGACTTTTCTACCCCTGTGTCATCCTGGGGAGAGTAAAAGCTTGATGATTGGTTAAAATCACCCTACCAACCGTTTTAAGCTTTCAAATTACTAATCATGTTTATCTGTATCTTGGCTGGAAAATAATTTGGGCTTTGTAGCAGTGTGCAGCACTGATCCTATTAGGCCATCTATACTAAAGCTTCACCAGATTTAAAATTAATAATAATTTTTAGCTGCATCTAGCCCGGAAAATAATTTTGGGGCTCCGAGATGCGCAAGACACATAAGTGCTTTCTTGCTGCACTACCTGCAGCATGACCCTCATATTGTCAGAATTCGAAGTAATCATGACTACTGGGTTGCCACACTCTTAGATCCCCCAAACTTTTCGATCAACCTTTTCATTTTAATAAATTTTTGAAATTATAAGCATTAGCAGGTTGTTAGAAACTGAAATCAAATAGTTTTCAACTCAAAACTTTATTCTAGGTGATGTTACATTTTCACATAGGACCCCTTGTTCGAAAGGAGCTTCTGAACTCTCTCGTCCATTGAATTTGTCAGGTTTTGGATGGTTTCTGCTTCAATTGTTTTGCATGAGGACAGAATACCCTCCCAGAGCTGTTGCTTAGATGTGAACTGCCTCCCGCCATCATAGACACTCCTTTTAATGATGCTCCAAAGGTTCTGAATGGGGTACAGGTCAGGGGAGCATGGGGGTCACACCATAAGTTTGTCCCCTTTTATGCCCATATCAGCCAGAGATGCAGATGTTTTATGTGCAGCATGAGATGGTGCATTATCATGCAGAAAAATTATCTTGCTGTGAAATACACGGTTCTTCTTCTTGAACCATGGCAGGAAGTGCTGTTTGAGAAAATCCACATACATTATGGAGTTCATCTTTAGCGCCTTCAGGGATCCTAAAGGGGCCGACAATCTCTCTCCCCATGATTCCAGCCCAAAACATTGCTCCACCTCCTCCTTGTTGGCGCTGTAGCCGTGTTTGCGTGGGGTGTCCATCAACCAGCCATCCTCCACTCCATCCATCTGGACCATCGAGCGCTGCACGGCACTCATCCGTGAACAAAACAGTTTTGAAATCAGTCTTCATGTAATGTTTGGCCCACTGGAGCCGTTTCTGCTTGTGTGAAGTGGATAGAGGAGGTCGACAGGATGGCGTATGCACAGCTGCAAACCTCTGAAGGACCCTGCATCTTGTTGTTCGGGGGACGTTGGAGGCACAAGCAGCTTCAAAAACTTGTCTGCTGCTATGACAAGGCTTTTTTGCCGCTGCTCTTTCAACCTGACGTAATTGCCTGTAGGAAAGAGTCCTCAATTTGCCCTTATCAGCACGCACACGTGTGTACTGTGAATCAGCTACATACTTCTTGATTGCCAAGACAGCTTCATCCTGATCATCGCACAATGTTGATTGTAGTCATGCCTTGACCTAAACACTCCACAATTTGTTGCTTCTCAGCAGCCGACACATCCTTTTTCTTTCCCATTTTGGCAGAAAATGTAGGCTGCTTAATAATGTGAGACAGCCTTCTTAAGTAGTCTTGCCTTTCATTGGACACACCTGCCAAACTAATTAGCACAGGTGTCTGCAATTGCTTACAGTGATATAAAGAGCCCTGACACACATCACCATCAATGAGTTTAACTGACAAACAAACAAATTCTTCCCTTATCACTCCTAAACACTTTTTGCATAATAATTTGGAACGCAGTGTACATGTGCTTTTCCACAAAACACCAGTGGTTCACGTAGTGAATCTTACAGTTCTAACTTGCCAACCGTGGTCTGTATGGAGTTGTTCAATAAAGGGCCCAAAATTAAGATAACTTAGATGGGAGAGGTCTCTATGAATAGGAATTCCTAAGTATTTGATACCCTGTGAGGGCCAGGCAAAGGGAAAGTTGGACTGGATGGAATCCTATATGGATTTGGGGAGGGAGACATCGAGGGCCTCAGACTTCGCTGCATTGATTTTAAAATTTGACCATGTAACAAAGTGATCTATTTCAGCCATAACAGCATGGATGGATATATGTGATTGAGTGATATATACTAGGACATCATCAGCAAATAGAGAGCACTTGTACTCGGTGCCTCCCACCTCAATCCACCTAATATTGGGGTTATGGCGAATTGATGAGAGCAGGTGCTCCGTCACTAGGATGTATAAGAGAGGGGACAGAGGACATCCCTGCCTTGTCCCATTGGTGATTGTGAAAGGTGATGAAAATGTTCTGATGCACCCCCTGGGCCTTGGGACACCCGGAGCCGGACCCTTTTTGGTGGATGCTGGTGGTTGTAGTCTTCGTGGCGGCGACCCGGTTCCGTGGCTCAGGGTGGTCAAACCAGTGGCGGAACTATTTATGTGGTTTTGATGTTTAAATGTCCGACTACGCCACCCGTGGATTGCGGTCAGAGTGAACCGCCGCTACAGGGCAGACCACTGAGGCTGGTGTTGTGGATGCAGCAGAGCGTAGCATAACTCCCCACGGGAGGAGTATAGCCTCAGGGCAGTGCATGCGGAGGATGGGGGTGATGGTGCAGGGCAGCAGCAGTAACGACACGGAGTCAGTGATGCAGTCCAGGGCCTTTACTCACAGTTCTTATTATCCAGACCACGTCTGCAGGTAACGGCTGCCCACGTCGTACTGTGCTCACCAGGTGAGGGGCTCAGACAACTCCCAGATAACTTTGGAGCGCTTCACAGGACCCCCTTTGTGTGTCCTTTGTCTGGCCTTTCTTACCAACCCTTCTGTCCGGCTGCCTCGGGCCTCCTCTTGGTAAACTTGGCGCCAGTTTCCCTGACCCTATGTGGTGCCTTCCTAGCGGGTGTAGCGAGGGGCTGCGCCACATAAAATGTCACAGCCTCCGGTTTCTAGCTGAGGGTCGTTTCCTGCCTCCACTAGTTTCGGGGACCGGTCTCCCCCTTTGGCCTGACCCCTCCACGCAGGTGGATTCGGGCGTGCGGTGGCGACTCGCCCGTCCGCACCCCTGGGATCCCTTCATTCCTCATTCCTGGAGCCTTCTCCGCTCCTCTTCCTTCCTTCTCCCTCTTCCAGGCCTGGGCCTCTGTTACTAGGCCCACCTCCGGAGCAGAGCTCATGCAGAGCCCCTGCTCCCTGCCACTTCTGCTCAGACTTCTCTGCACTGAACTAAGATGGTGCCCACCTTTTATACTCCCTTCTCAATGCACCCAGGAACTGCTTCCTCCCTGCTCCTGCACTACAGGGTTCCCCTTCCTCAGTGTTCCCTCCCCCCACTCCAGCCAGGGACAGGGACTGTCGTGCCCATCTCAGAGGCATATTGGTCGCCCTGCCCCACGGCAATGTGGTGTAATGCATGCAGGTGTCGGGTCCTGATCCACACTCCATCCTTACCTGAGAGTGAGATATCACACCTCTGGGTGAGGTGCAATACCTCTGTAGCAACCGAGCCCTCAGGGTGCTACAGTTCCATTTATCTTCAGCCTAGGTGACGTATTGTGATACAGGGCCGTGATTTTGGCTATAAAAGGGTCCCCTAGACCCCTACCCCAAGCTTTTTAAGAGAATCATATATGGCGTGCCAGGAGACTCTATGGAATGCTTTCTCAGCATCCAACGAGAGTATCTAATTACAAATTTTTAACTGCATCTAGCCCAGGAAATACTTTGTGCCTAGTAGCAGTGTCTGCTAGTCAGCGGATTATCCCGGCTGTTAAGCAAGCTACACCACCTGTAGTTTAGACACTTAATTTTTTCAAAGGAAATGCTTCGGGACCATGGGATACTCCGTGAAGAGCATCAGGAGGCACCCCAAGGCATAGGGGCTGGGACTGGCAGTAGGATGCCTTGCGGTGGACAGCCGAGCTCGATCCTTATAAAAGCTTTTTAACTGCAGCAGCTTTAGTGGACGCTACTGGAGCTGGAATTACGCGGCTGCTGGCATGAGACTTGCCCTCCAATAGATCCTTGTAAATGGATTTAAAGTGTATTCATTCAAATTAGAGAGACAATTTAAATTAAAAAGCTTAGAGCTGCCTCCACCACAAGGGGGCTCGCTCGACCCACCAGCGGACAGGCACCAGTATTGGGAGAGGGGGGCTGGCCATCAGGGTTCACCGCGGCTCTGGCACAAACCCGGCGACACGGAGGTGGCACGGGCAGGAGCGGACTGGCCGTGTCGGCTTCTCACTTTTTGGATTTTAGAAGGGCATGACATGCCTATATCTGTGTCTCCCCCTCCTTTTACTCCTCCACCTCTTTTATTTTCGCATGACTATATGTACTTGTCACTTTTCCATGTGTTAGTTATGTCTTCTGAGCAGTTTGTCAGCTTTTGGACACCTTTGAAGGTGTTTTCTATGTGTTTCTATGTGTTTTTGTTTGCCTGCCATTGGTTTTAACGGTGTTCGAAGGTGTTCGACGAACAGTTCGACGAACAGTTCGGCGAACACACGGGTGTTCGACGAACCGAACCGAACTCGAACACTACGGGGGTGGCTCAACACTAATCTCCACAGCTTCTGCAATGGTTGCACATGAAATTGCAACACGTACTTGGTTCATGGACAAAGGGATGAAGATGTAAAGGTGGAGAAGATGACGTAACACCCCTCTGAAGACCCCTGTTGTTTTATTGTGTGTAAATTGTATTTTATTGCATGTTTTACTCTCATGAAGGCTGCAGTTTCCTGTTAGTCAGGGGTAACAGGGTTAACTATAGGGCCAGCCCATAGTTGGGGAGGAGTAGATGGGAACTAGTGTTTTTGATCCTGTTTTTTAGATTAGTAGAGAGAGAGCTGAAGAGAAAGAAAGGACACCCTCAGAGTTCTGTCATCATTGGGTGTGTGTGGAAGCAACAGACCGGCAAGGGAGCAAGGAATTTAGCACGCAATCTAAAGTGGCGGAAGTTTTCCTCATAGCAGGCACGTTGGTACACCTAATCAGGAAGACTGAAAGGAGGTCACAGTGTTAGCCAGACTTGGAGATCAGTGTGAAAGAATACAGGGTCAGCCAGGCTGGGGCACGTCAGTAAAGTGGTAGTTAGTAAGAGCTCCCTTACATTGTTCACAAGAGTGCTGGTAGGGTGCAGTCGGCACAGCATAACACATTGACCCGTGTGTTCCTGTACCGGTCAGATGGAGCTCCCCAGCGTAACCTGTTGTATATCTTCAATGTGCCGCCGTCAGAAACAGTTATGCCTAAAACTCTGTCATGTAATACAGGCGAAAAAGCCAAGCACTGTTCCTGCTACCCTTTGTATATATGTTCTCACCTCAGTAAACAAGACTTTATTTTTGTAAAACCATCCGTTTTCTTCATCGGGAAGATGAAGGGGTCCAGTGCCTCAAAAACTGTGCCAAAACGTATCCTGAAGGTGTCTGTAGTGGAACCGCAACCGTATGCACACACCCAGGGGCCCCTATCTAAGGTGATTAGGGGTGCAGGATTAGCTGCACGGTCCCACTGTCTGTATTTGGTCAGTATTTTTTCTCAGGAGTGGGAGCCAAAACCAGGTGAGGAACAATCAGAGAAAAGGTATAATAGAAACAAGTCACCAATTCTGCATTTATCACCCACTCCTGGTTTTGGCTCCCACTCCTGAGAAAAAATACTGACCGAATACTGATAGTGGGGCCGTGGCCTTACAAAGGCACTAAAAGCTCCTGTCCCATGTAGTAAAGCCTGTGTTTGTTCAAAAAAGTCCCTGAAAGAACTCCTAATATTATCTTCCCTATGGGCCACCTGTCCTCTATGTGCTCCACTGGTATAGATTCCCTGAGTAGTTCCACAGGTTGCACATATTGCATGTCTGCCCTTTGTATTGTTACGTGTTACAACCTTCCTATATCTGTTTCAAGCTTATTAGTTCTCATCAGTGTTTCTTCTAAGCGCTCGTTCAGACATCAGTCTTTCATGTATGAGTTATATCTGTTTTTTTACCTGCATAGAACTGGTACCTATCATAGTCTATGGATCCGTGTATTTTTGTGTGCCGAATGGTCCTCACGAAATCACTGACATATGTCCAAGTCACAGATCAAACTCGCCAAAGCAAGTCTTTGAGTCTCTAAAGAAATCGGACAGCACTCGGACGCCATCAATGTGTTGTCCATTTTTCATGGACTGTTTTATAGGAGGAGCTGGAGAAATCTCCATCAGTTTTTAGAAACTGATGGTAACACCTGGCACACCGGCCAAACCTGCTTAAAACCTCATCAAAATACTCATGAGATTCAGACCATTTTTTTGCATATGAGAAAAATCACTGCAGTCTGAATGAGCCCTTAAACGGGTCATTACACAATGGTGTGAATTGTTAAAATAGCAGGTTTGTGAATCTGTGGGCAAATAATGTTACAAAGAACCTGTTTCTTTTGGTATCGGACGGAGGAGGACAATGTTACTGCATGATCTGACTGCTGTAAAACCCGCTTATTCTCTTTCATCAGTACGATAGATGAAAAATGAAAATGCTATGAAGAATGCTAAAGAAAATAGATTTTATACGTTTCCAAGGTGTATTGTTGCTGTATTCCGTTATCATTTCCTCAGCCACCCGCATAGTAAAGTCCTCTCTAATGATACAGAACTGTTCACATGGTTATGTCAGCTACGGTATATCCAGCATGAAGACTACATCCTGTCAGTAAGAACACAGATATTAGGAGTAGTTGTCAGACTCACATCAGTGACATTACAATGTCCCAGCACATTGATCCATAAAATGATCATCCACGTATGTGGTCTCCAATCTGCAACTCTCCAGCTGCAGTAAAACTCCCACTGCCGGTACGACAGGACCACATCCCGGATGTAACTCTGGATACAGAACATATACACAGTGGCGACCAAAAGTTTTACATTTGTTGAATTGATGAATGGCAAGAGCATGAAGTTGTCATCATGCAAGACCTTAATTTTAACCACAATGCTTTTGAATATAGGTATGGTGATTTAATTAAAGAAAACTGACTGCCAAAAGTTTTGCATGTACTATTTATTGATCACAACATAGAGAATAATTAATTGATTACAATGCCATAACTTAGTATTTTATAGCATAACCTCATACTTTAATTATCGCACCACACCGCCGGGGCATTGAAGCCACTAGGGTATTCAAGACATCTTGAGGTATCTTTCTCCATTCCATTTGCAAATCTGCAAACAATTCATCTTTATTGCTATGGGTACAGGCCCCAACTCGTCCCCTAACTCATCCCAAAGGTGATCTGTAGGGTTTAAATCAGGTGATTGGCTTGGCCATTGCAACAGGTGAACATTTTTCTTTGCTAACCAATTTTTGATTAAATCGGATGTGTGCTTAGGATCATTGTCTAGCTGGAATTTCCATCCCCTGCCTACTTTGGTTTTACCATGTGGCAGCATTACATTCTCCAGTATATCCTGGTAGATGGCAGCATTCATATTTCCATCAATTCTATGCAGAGGGCTAATGACAGATGCAGAAAAGCAGCCCCAAACTATGACATTGCCACCACCATGCTTCACTGTAGGTGTTTGGTACCTTACATCACTACGTTTTCCAATTGGGCGGTATATAGTGCTTGCCATCACTACCAAACAGATTGAACTTGGATTCATCCGACCACAACACCGTAGACTAATCTGTCTCTTTCCATTGACTCTGTTCTTTGGCAAACTCAAGTCGGACCTTCCGGTTCTTTGCAGAGATGAAAGGCTTCTCCACTGGAACTCGTGCATTCAATCCTACTGCTCTTAGCCATCACACCACAGTTTGGCGATTCACTTTGACCCAATATTCTTCGTTCATTTCCTGCGAACTCTGTACAGCACTTTTATGGACATCACATACTGTTTTTTTTCTTAATAATGTTATCAACTCTGGAGGAAGTTTTCTATGGTCGTCCACTTCTAGGTTTGTCAGCTGTTCCATAACCTTCTCTTTCTTTCTTTAATACACGTGACACTTGACTCTGAGAACAGTTGAATTACATAGCTACCTCTTTCTGGCTTTTGCCTGACTTCACTCTCAGAATAATAATCTTCCTGACATCTGGTGATAAATTTGGCTTTATTTTTGCCATGTTTTAAACTAAAAACACCAAAAAAGAAAATTTCTGTAAAATTTGACCACCCATGATAAAATATGCAAAACATTTAGCCCAGCAAATGCTGAAAACTAACACATAGGGATAAAACAATGACAAACACAATTTTTGTCCTTATAGCTGACAACCATTTGCTTCCAGTTTACTAAAATCACCTAGAAAATGGACAACAACAACCGGACAGAAGTAATGAAACTTTAAAAAAAAAAGTAAAACTTTTGGTCGCCACTGTGTATATGTTCTGTATCCAGAGTTACATCCGGGATGTGCTCCTGTCGTACCGGCAGTGGGAGTTTTACTGCAGCTGGAGAGTTGCAGATTGGAGACCACATACGTGGATGATCATTTTATGGATCAATGTGCTGGGACATCGTAATGTCACTGATGTGAGTCTGACAGCTACTCCTAATATCTGTGTTCTTACTGACAGGATGAAGTCATCATGCTGGATATAGCGTAGCTGACATAACCATGTGAACAGTTCTGTATCATTAGAGAGGACTTTACTATGTGGGTGGCAGAGGAAATGATAACGGAATACAGCAACAATACACAGTGACTCCAGCAGAATAGTGAGTGCAGCTATGGAGTATAATACAGGATGTAATTCAGGATCAGTACAGGATAAGTAGTGTAATATATGTACACAGTGACTCTACCAGCAGAATAATGAGTGCAGCTCTGGAGTATAATACAGGATGTAACTCAGGATTAGTATTGTAATGTATGTACACAGTGACTCCACCAGCAGACTAGTGAGTGCAGCTCTGATCAGCTGCAGCTCAGTGTGCTGATTACGGGTGTGGTGGCTGCAGATCCTGCTGTGTGCTCCTGATCTCTCTGAGAACCAACACCTCTCCACCTGGGGACCTTCTCTCTCTCCTACCCAGGGAGGGAGCGGGTTTCTGGGATGAGTGATGGAGCCAAGTCCCAGGCTTCTGCTTCCCGAACCAGGCCGGCGGGGGGCAGGAGAAACCAGCAACCGGCCTGCACATCGGAGGACTCGGGGGTGAGACGCTCCACCAGGAGTCGCAGCAATGTGGCTCCTACTCCCCCCGGGACTGTGGAGACTCCCAGAAGCCGCAAGGCTTCCAGCATGGAGGTAAAGCCTGACAGCGGCGTGCATGATGGCGCTCCTTCAGGAGGAAAGCTGAGTGCTCACGGAGGTGAGGCCGACCTCACTGAGGGGGGTTGGGCGCTGCAGGTACCCCGGGAGTCTGTGTCCACCTATGCCTCCCGGGTCATGATCCACCTCCGTAAGTATGAAGATGCAAGTAAGCTGGTCAGGAGACTTCGGGAGGAGCTGCGCTGCACAAGCGCAAATGCTGCAGGGGCCTCCAAACAGAGGAAGGCTAAACTCCAGGCTAAGGTAAAGAGGCTGAGCAGTGAGATTCACCTGCTGGAACTAAGGAAAGCCACCATCAGGGAGCAGAGTGGTCCATTCAAGGAAAAGCTGATAAATGAAGACCGCTACAGAGAAATGGCTGATACCGGAGAGCAAAGGCTGATGGGGCTGCAGCCTGAGAGCGAGGTGGATGATGAGAGTGATGATGACCAGCAGGAAGCCCCACCTGGCAGCCTGCAAAGTCACCCGCAGGCCACGTGCAGCGAGCTCCCTGCAGGACAGGCAGCAATGGCATCCGGTCGCAGTTCTGCCGGCTCTGGGGAGGACAGTGACAGCAGCGGCCAGGGAGGGGTGCTAATGGCCGAGATAAAGCTCCTGGAGTCCCCAGTGTGCCTCCAAAACTTCCATCTTGGTGATGATCTACCAGAAGAGGCACCTGGGGGCCACAAAAAGGCAAAGAAGACCAAGCCAAAGCTGCAGGAAGCGGTAAGCTATGTCTATGCCCCCCTCCCTGTACCCCCTGAGTCGGCGGCAGGCTCAGCTCGCTGTATAAGCCCCGTTGCCCAGCCCAGCCCGGGTTCTGCTGTGGATCCGGTGCAAAGGCGCGGGGAGATTGCACAGCGCGGTAGTGAGGCGTAGAGCTCCGTCTCTGCTTGTAGTAGCGGGGACGCAGCAGGAGGTGCATCAGCCGAGAGGCTGGACAGTGAGGGCGGCCCGGCGGCGGGCTTTCCGTCAGGCCACGATGCTGTGGTGCACTCCTCAGTGGGAGGGTGGAGCGGCCCGGTGTCGGGGGCAGCTCTGGTAGCCTCGGCGCCTCTGAATGCTGTTGCCGCTGATCACTTAGTTGAGGAGCGGCGGCAGTGTGAGGGGGCTGTCGGGGCTGAGCGTTCCAGTCCTCCCACCAAAGTGCTATTCTGTGTTGGCGCCGCTGGTCAGGAAGATCCTGATGCTGAAGATCAGCGACGCCTCACAGCGGCTAAAGATCAGCGGCGCATCACTACAAATTCAAAACAGCGGAAAATACCGACTGATGATGTGGAGGGCACACACAAGACCAGGGGTGAGGTCGCCTCCAGTTCTATGGAGGTGACTGAGCCCCTTGTGCCTGATGCGGAGGTCAAAAGGTCATCCACCATTGTCACTGGTCCAGCAGGAATGAATGTGGTGGTGGGTGTGAATGAGGCCAATTCATTGTCTAGTGGTGTTGTTGCTGGTTTGGTGGAGGGTGAGATGGAGGTGGGTAATAGTGATGCTGTTGGGGCTGATGTAGTCACTGGTCCGGTTTCCCCCCCGGGGGTGGCAACGCCTGTCCAGAGTTATGCCAGTGTCACCTCCGGGGCAAATAGGGCATCCTCCTCGTCTCCGGGCTTTGAGGACGGCATGTTGCAACGGCGCCTTGTGGAGGCTCTAAAGAAGGGGGAGAGATCACTAATGGTAGAGGGTCGAGAAGTTGATCTATCCTTCTGGATAGAGAGGCATGGCCTCGGGGCCTTCCGAGAGCAAAAAGGGGGGGATACCGTGTGGTCCCTCCCAACAGCCGGGCCAGGCAGTGTGCTTAGGAATGTGGTCCATCTTCGGTGGAGGGGCAGTGATGCATGTCCTCCAAGGTCTAAAGTTGTGGAGCTCCTGCTGAGGATGGGCTTCAAGGCGATTGACATCTACGCCTTGATACATCCCTATTCCACGCCTGAGTTTGATGTCAGCTTTGTTCGGTTGGAGGGGCTTGAGCTCTTCTGGACGAATTATGAGTTGGCAAAAAATGAGCCCGGCTGGCGAAACTTTGCCGTTCAGACAGTGTCTCGCCAAAACCAGATCAAGAAAGTGATCGTGATGACTCGTAACGAGTCGCTTTCTTGTTATAACATCATGACGTGGCTTGGTCGGTATGGAGAGGTGGTGGAGATGCTAAAGAAAAACCGCGACGAGTTTGGTATCTGGTCAGGGGCCTGGACGTTTATGGTAAAACTTAAGCGTTCAGGTGGTACGGTTGCCCACATTCCATCATCTGCCTTCCTGGGTAGGGATCTTATCCTGGTCTTCTACCAGGGGCAACCGAAGCTCTGTCACAGGTGCGGCGACCCCACACACTTCAGTGCAAACTGCACTGTGCAGAAATGTGCGGTGTGTGGGGGTGTCGGCCATCTTGCTGCCTCTTGTGTGGAGATTAAGTGCCACCTGTGTGGTGAGTTAGGTCACCAATTCAGCCGTTGTCCTCGCTCCTTCGCTAATGCAGTCGAGACCCCGGTGGGGGAAAGCCGTGAGGCCGATTCTGCTGGGGAGGGGACTAGCAGGTGTGGGGTAGCTGAGGGACCAGGGAAGAAAAGCAATAAAAAGACGCCTGCCCAGCTGAGGCGTCTAGACAAGCGCAGACAGGAGAGGGAGCGAGGTGAGCCACAGGATACTGGGGCGGCCCCTGTCCTGGATGCCAGTGTTGCTGCTGAGGCCCCGAGGGATGATGAGTTGGATGAGGAGGTCAGGAGGATCCACAGGGAGAAAACTGCCTCTGCCTCAGAATCCTCCCATTATGAAAGTATGGATGAGGATAATAAGCGGTGGCTAGAGAACAAGCGTAAGCTCGGCACCAAAAAGAAGAGAAAGAAGGGAGACTAAACATCTTCTACCGCTCTGACCAAGGTACCTAAGGAAGGTAAAACTGACTCCCCTCTAGTTGGTCTTTCTAACCGGTTCCAAGCCCTTGATAATATCTCTGCCTCAGAAGAGGAGGCTGAGGGTGAGGTTCCGGCTTCGGCGGAGCTTACAGGGGGCGCCGAGTCTCCTTCTCCTGGGGATGCAAGGTCCTTGGGGGGAGGGACTGGCCCAGAGTCCGGAGACGAGGACGAAAAAAGAAGGAAAAATGTGGGAATGGACACCTCTGTGTCATTAAAGAGGGGGAAGGAATCCTCCTCTGAGGCAGAGGATAAGGGGAGTGGGAAGAAGAAAGCCATCTAACTCAATCACCAATGATGGCGGTACCCACTCCGTTGACGCTGGCGTCCATCAATGTGGCCAGCATTAAGTCAAATATGGCTAGATTTGCGGCCTTTGATTTTCTCAGCCGGGTTGAAGCTGACATTTTCTTTTTGCAAGAGACCAGGCTGCCAAATATGGCAGAGGTGTTTATAGCTAAGAGGGAGTGGAGACTCGGGCCCTACTATTGGTCTCTTGCGGCCGAGCCGTATAGCGGAGTGGCGGTCCTTTTTACCGCACCGGTAGAATGTCGACGGGTTATTGAGTTAGAAATGGGGAGGTGCCTGATATTAGATGTCCTCATGAAGGGACAGGAGCTTCGGCTCATTAACATATATGGTCCGCAATCTAAGTGGGACCGGATGTGTCTCTTTATGAGGATCAAGCCCTACCTTTTTACGAGTCGGCAGGTCGTTTTTGGAGGGGACTTCAACACTGTCACGAGGCCCCGTGATAGAGGAGGTTCCAGAGACAAGCTGACTTATGATAGTGTCGCCCTTAATAGTATAGCTAGTGAGGCACGGCTGGTGGTTGTCCACATCCGGCACACCGCAGGCCACGAGGGGTTCACCTATCATAGAGGTAACTGTAGGTCCAGGATAGACAGGTTTTATTTAAAGGAGGAAGCCATCTCTTCAGCAGTATCTGTTGTTGAGGTGGAGTTCTCCGATCACTGTATGATTTTGTTTTCCCTGAATGTTACAGAGACCCCCCGGATGGGAAGATGCTTTTGGAGGCTCAATTCGTCTCTCTTGGAAGAAGCGGAGATAAGACAGTCCTTTGAGGATTTTCTTCAGAGCCAGGTACCCTTACTGGATCTTTGTAGTAGTAAGTCAGAGTGGTGGGAGATGTTTAAGAAAAGGGTGGCGAGATTCTTCCGCCAGCTCTCGAGCCTCAGGAGCCTGGACAGGAACCGCCTGTATCAGGGACTGAGGAGGAAACTCGAGCATCTTGTCTCAACTGGAGGTAGCCGCGAGGAGATCTGCAGAGTGAAATCTTTGCTAATGAGGTGTCAGTATGATAGACACGCATCTTTGGTTTTTGAGAGGGATTATGGGAAGTACCGCTCGCCCGACCCTTACAGAAACTGCAAGATGTCAGTGAATAGTAAAGTTGTTACAGGACTGGTTGGCACTGCGGGGTCCTTGAATAGATCCAGATCTGAGATCCTGGAGGTCGTCAGATCCTTCTACTCGCACCTCTTGGGGAAGAGGGATCTGGATTGGGATGAGCAGAAGCCGTCCCCGAACCAGGGATAGACCCCTCTCTTGGCGTTTTGACAGAGATGATCAGGGAAGAGGAAGTTAAGTTGGCGATTGAAGGGCTTGCCCTAAAGAAATCTCCCGGTCCAGATGGCTTAACATCTGAATTCTATAAGACCTTTAAGGACGCCTTGGTTCCCCTCTTGACTGAGGTATTCAATGAGTGTCTTTCCTCGGGCACTCTGCCAAAGTCAATGAGGAGGTCTGCCCTGATCATCTTGTCAAAGGGTAAGGACTCATCTTGCATTGAGAATTGGCGTCCCATAGCGCTTCTCAATGCAGACAGGAAGGTTTTGGCAAAGGTGCTGTTTAATCGGCTGGTGAAATTTGTGCCCCGACTCCTTTCGGGAGCCCAGCATTGCTCTGTTCCGGGCCGCAGTACAATTAGTGCTGTACTCTGTGTCCGAGAGGCAGTGGAGCAGGGTAGGGCTGGCCACTGGAAGGGGTATATGCTGTCATTGGACCAGGCAAAAGCGTTTGATCGGGTTAATCATAAGTACCTCTGGTCTGTCCTTCTGAGGTATGGCCTGCTGGGGGGGTTTGTTGATTGGCTTAAGACCTTGGGAAAGGATAAACCTAATCAAAACTTACCTGCTTCCTTTGCTGATCTATCTGGGCAGTGTGTGCATCTTGCCGGAGCCTCTCTGGACTCGGGTCTACAGTTTGTTCTTCCAACTGTTATGGGGGAATAGACTGAACCTGGTCAAGAGGGAGGTTACTTACCGTACGAGGAGACTAGAAGGGTTGGGTATGGTCAACCCTGTGGTATTCCTTGTGAATACCTTCATTAAGATCAATATTGCAAACCTCTGGAAAGAGAGGGCTCCTCCGTGGGTATTCTCCTGTAGGGGATGGTTTCAGCCTTTCTTCCAGGAATGAGAGACAGGAGGGCAAGTGAAGGATCTACGTACACCGCATGGACATCTCCCGGCTTACGCTACCGTGGTTCTGAAGGTAATTCGACGGTGGGGTCTGGGAATGTGGGAGGTCAGCTCCTTGACAAAAGGGTTCTGTTGACCCATTTTCAGAGGCCTCTGGTGCTCAGGGATTGCCCAAGTCGGGATCTTGGGGTGGGTCTGCATCTTTTGAATTCTATCAGGATCCCCTCGAAGTTTTGGGGCTTGGCTTGGCGCTGCTTCCATGGGAAACTGTGTGTGAGGGACAATCTGAAGTGTAGGAGCTCTGAAGACAGGAACTGTCCTCGGGAGCAGTGTGGTACCATGCTTGAAAGCATGGACCACTTCCTGCTTCGTTGTCCCTTTAACACAGAGGTGTACAACAGGGTGGGCGCCTCCATTGGCTGGCCCCGGCTGGCCGGTCTCTCTTATGCGGAATGGGCCTATGGAGCATTCGGGGACCTGGGTGGTCGGGACCGCTGCACCCTATTTCTAGTTAGCGCAGTGGTTAGGTATCACACGTGGAACGCACGGTGCTTAGTATCGACGCAGCGGAAAATCCTCCCAGTGGACGATGTGTTTAGGACCATACTCGGTGACCTGGTGAAGGTGCGTTCTCTGGAGTATGAGAGACTGGGTACACGGAGGGCCGCTCTCCTCTGGAGGGGCTTTTCTTTTAGTGTGCCCTAGTCTGGTCATCTCCTCTCTTGGTGGTGGGCTGCTGCTGACACCATAGATTTTTGTTTTGTTTTGATCAGTAGACAGTGATGTAGGGCTGCAGGCGCCGAACTTGGGCTTTGTCAGTTGTGGTTATTGTATTGTTTGTTATTGTATTGTTTGTTTCTGTATATATTGTATATATGGGTTTGGGTGTAGGTGTTAGGTTGGGTGGTGGGAAAAGGGGGGAGGTGGGTTCATCTTGAGGGACACTGGTTATTTGGGTGAAAAACTGGCACTGCCTGATCTGGCCTATGGACGTTGGATATAGGCATGAGGCGCAGGACCAGCTCTCAGGTCAGTGCCGGGGTTGGGAATGGTGGGCTTCAGTGTGGGGTGTTTTGTTTAGTATTGTATATATTTGTATAGTTAGTATTTATTTTATATTCATTTAAAAAAAAAAAAAAGTTTGTATATATTTGTCAGCTATTGTTTATTTTGTTTATGTTTATTTTATTTATTGTTTGTGGTTATTATTTTCTTTGGTAACCGGACCAGAAGTCTGTAGTGTAAGTTTTTATTATTGTGTGTATATGTATAATATGTGTGTGAGGAGAGGGAGCGGCTGGACCAGTTCATTACATTGTTTATTTTCTGGTTATTAATTTTATGTTTTTCATTTTTATAATAAAAGATCTACAGGATGTAACTCAGGATCAGTACAGGACAAGTAATGTAATGTATGTACACAGTGACTGCACCAGAAGAATAGTGAGTGCAGCTCTGGAGTATAATACAGGATGCAACTCAGGATCAGTACAGGACAAGTAATGTAATGTATGTACACAGTGACTCCACCAGCAGAATAGTGAGTTCAGCTCTGGAGTATAATACAGGATATAACTCAGGATCAGTGCAGGATAAGTAATGTAATGTATGTACACAGTGTCTCCACCAGCAGAATAGAGAGTGGAGCTCTGGAGTATAATACAGGATATAACTCAGGATCAGTACAGGATAAGTAATGTAATGTATGTGCACAATGACTGTACCAGCAGAATAGTGAGTGCAGCTCTGGAGTATAATACAGGATGTAACTCAGGATCAGTACAGGATAAGAAATGTAATGTATGTACATGGTGACTCCACCAGCAGAATAGTGAGTGCAGCTCTGGAGTATAATACAGGATGTAACTCAGGATCAGTACAGGATAAGTAATGTAATGTATGTACACAGTGACTCCACCAGCAGAATAGTGAGTGCAGCTCTGGAGTATAATACAGGATGTAACTCAGGATCAGTACAGGATAAGTAATGTAATGTATGAACACAGTGACTGCATCAGCAGAATAGCGAGTGCAGCTCTGGAGTATAATACAGGATGTAACTCAGGATCAGTACAGGACAAGTAATGTAATGTATGTACACAGTGACTGCACCAGAAGAATAGTGAGTGCAGCTCTGGAGTATAATACAGGATATAACTCAGGATCAGTACAGGCTAAGTAATGTAATGTATGTACACAGTGACTGCACCAGCTGGATAGTGAGTGCAGCTCTGGAGTATAATACAGGATGTAACTCAGGATCAGTACAGGATAAGTAATGTAATGTATGCACATGGTGACTCCACCAGCAGAATAGTGAGTGCAGCTCTGGAGTATAATACAGGATGTAACTCAGGATCAGTACAGGACAAGTAATGTAATGTATGTACACAGTGACTGCACCAGAAGAATAGTGAGTGCAGCTCTGGAGTATAATACAGGATATAACTCAGGATCAGTACAGGATAAGTAATGTAATGTATGTACACAGTGACTGCACCAGCAGGATAGTGAGTGCAGCTCTGGAGTAGAATACAGGATGTAACTCAGGATCAGTACAGTATAAGTAATGTAATGTATGTACATGGTGACTCCACCAGCAGAATAGTGAGTGCAGCTCTGGAGTATAATACAGGATGTAACTCAGGATCAGTACAGGATAAGTAATGTAGTGCATGTACACAGTGATATCACCAGCAGAATAGTGAGTGCAGCTCTGGAGTATAATACAGGATGTAACTCAGGCTCAGTACAGGATAAGTAATGTAATGTATGTACACAGTGACTGCACCAGCAGCATACTGGGTGCAGCTCTGATCAGCTGCTAGTCAGTGTGGTGATTGCGGGTGTGGTGGCTGCAGATCCTGCTGTGAGCTCCTGATCTCTGAGAAACCAACACCTCTCCACCTGGGGACCTGCTTTCTCTCTTTCCCAGGGAGGGAGCGGGTTTCTGGGATGAGTGATGGAGCCAAGTCCCAGGCTTCTGCTTCCCGAACCAGGCCGGCGGGGGGCAGAAGAAACCAGCAACCGGCCTGCACATCAGAGGACTCGGGGGTGAGACGCTGCACCAGGAGTCACAGCAATGTGGCTCCTACTCCCCCCGGGATTGTGGAGACCCCCAGAAGCTGCAAGGCTTCCAGCATGGAGGAAAAGCCTGACAGCGGCGTGCAAGATGGCGCTCCTTCCGGAGGAAAGCTGAGTGCTCACGGAGGTGAGGCCGACCTCCCTGAGGGGGAATGGGCGCTGCAGGGACCCCGGGAGTCTGTGTCCACCTATGCCTCCCGGGTCATGATCCGCCTCCGTGAGTATGAAGATGCCAGTAAGCTCATCAGGAGGCTCCGGGAGGAGCTGCGCTGCACAAGCGCCAAAGCTGCGGGGGCCTCCAAACCAAGGAAGGCAAAACTCCAAGCCGAGGTAAAAAGACTGAGCAGTGAAATTCAACGCCTGGAACTTAGGAAAGCCACCATCAGGGAGCAGAGTGGTCCTTTCAAAGAAAAATTTATAAATGAAGACCGCTTTAGACAAATGGCTGATACCAGAGAGCAAAGGCAGATAGGGCTGCAGCCTGAGAGCCAGGTGGATGATGAGAGTGATGATGACCAGCAGCAAGCCCCACCTGGCAGCCTGCAAAGTCACCCGCAGGCCACGTGCAGCGAGCTCCCTGCAGGACAGGCGACAGTGACATCCGGTCGCAGTTCTGCTGGCTCTGGGGAGGACAGTGACAGCAGCGGCCAGGGAGGGGCGCTAATGGCGGAGATTAAGCTCCTGGAGTCCCCAGTGTGCCTCCAAAACTTCCATCTTGGTGACGATCTACCAGAAGAGGCACCTGGGGGCCACAAAAAGGCAAAGAAGACCAAGCCAAAGCTGCAGGAAGCGGTAAGATACGTATATGCCCCCCTCCCTGTACCCCCTGAGTCGGCGGCAGGCTCAGCTCGCTGTATAAGCCCCGTTGCCCAGCCCAGCCCGGGTTCTGCTGTGGATCCGGTGCAAAGGCGCGGGGAGATTACAGAGCGCTGTAGTGAGGCGCAGAGCTCCGTCTCTGCTTGTAGTAGTGGGGACGTAGCAGGAGGTGCATCAGCCGAGAGGCTGGACAGTGAGGGCGGCCCGGCGGCGGGCGTTCCATCAGGCCACGATACTGTGGTGCGCTCCTCAGTGGGAGGGGGGAGCAGCCCGGTGTCGGGGGCAGCTCCGGTAGCCTCGGCGCCTCTGAATGCTGTTGCCGCTGATCACTTAGTTGAGAAGCGGCGGCAGTGTGAGGGGGCAGTTGGAGCTCAGCGTTCCGGTCCTCCCACGAAAGTGCTATTTTGTGTTGGCGTCGCTGGTCCGGAAGATCCTGATGCTAAAGATCAGCGGCGCCTAACTGCAGCTAGAGATCAGCGGCACATTATACCAAATGCCAAACAGCGGAAATTACCGACCGATGATGTGGAGGGCACACATAAGACCGGGGGTGAGGTCGCCTCCAGTTCTATGGAGGTGACTGAGCCCCTTGTGCCTGATGCGGAGGTCAAAAGGTCATCCACCATTGTTACTGGTCCAGCAGGAATGAATGTGGTGGTGGAGGTGAATGAGGATAATATATTGTCTAGTGGTGTGGTTGCTGGTTTGGTGGAGGGTGAGATGGAGGTGGGTAATGGTGATACTGTTGGGGCTGATGTGGTCACTGGTCCGATTGCCCCCCCAGGGGTGGCAACACCTGTCCAGAGTTATGCCAGTGTCACCTCCGGGGCAAATAGGGCATCCTCCTCGTCTCCGGGCTTTGGGGACGGCATGTTCATAGAATCATAGAATCATAGAGTGGTAGAGTTGGAAGGGACCTCCTGGGTCATCTGGTCCAACCCCCTGCTCAAAGCAGGATTCACTAGATCATCTCAGACAGATGTCTGTCCAGCCTCTGTTTGAAGACGTCCATTGAAGGGGAACTCACCACCTCTCGTGGCAGCCTGTTCCACTCATTAATCACCCTAACTGTCAAAAAGTTTTTTCTAATATCTAATCTGTGTCTCCTCCCATTTAGTTTCATCCCATTGCTTCTAGTCTTTCCTTGTGCAAATGAGAATAAAGATGATCCTTCTACAATGTGACAGCCCTTGACATATTTGTAGACAGCTATTAAGTCTCCTCTCAGTCTTCTTTTTTGCAAGCTAAACATTCCCAAATCCTGCAACCGTTCCTCATAGGACATGGTTTGCAGACCAGTCACCATTCTGGTCGCTCTTCTCTGAACTTGCTCCAGTTTGTCTATGTCTTTTTTAAAATGTGGTGCCCAAAACTGTACACAGTATTCCAGATGAGGTCTGACCAAAGAGGAGTAAAGACCGATAATGACTTCACGTGATCTAGACTGTATGCTTCTGTTAATACATCCCAGAATTGTATTTGCCTTTTTTGCTGCTGCATCACACTGTTGACTCATGTTCAGTCTATGATCTATTAGTATACCTAAGTCTTTTTCACATGTACTGTTGCTTAGCTCTATTCCTCCCATTCTGTATATGCTTTTTTCATTTTTATTGCCCAGATGTAGTACTTTGCATTTTTCCCTGTTAAAAACCATTCTGTTGGTTGCTGCCCACTGCTCCAGTTTATTTAGGTCTTTTTGAATCCTCTCTCTCTCTTCTCTAGTATTAGCTATCCCTCCTAGCTTTGTGTCATCAGCAAATTTAATCAGCTTACCCTCAATTCCTTCATCTAAATCATTGATAAAGATGTTGAACAATACAGGTCCCAGGACGGAGCCCTGTGGTACCCCACTTGAGACATTCATCCAGCTGGATGTGAAGCCATTTACAACCACCCTTTGAGTCCGATCACTAAGCCAGTTATGAATCCACCTAACAGTTGCCTGGTCCTTT
Source organism: Phyllobates terribilis (assembly GCF_046119375.1). Classification (NCBI taxonomy): domain Eukaryota; kingdom Metazoa; phylum Chordata; class Amphibia; order Anura; family Dendrobatidae; genus Phyllobates; species Phyllobates terribilis. Next base: position 125,084,589 of record NW_027362765.1, read on the forward strand.
GCATACTTGGTCATTTTTTCAATAAGGATGGTGTGAGATACTTTGTCAAATGCTTTGCTGAAGTCAAGATATACTATATCTACAGCATTTCCCTGATCCACCCAGTCAGTGATTCTGTCATAGAAGGAAATTAAGTTAGTCTGACATGACTTGTTAGTTACAAACCCATGCTGACTCTGGTTAATCACTTCATTCTTATCCATGTACTTACATACATGTTGTTTAATAATTTGTTCAAAGATCTTTCCTGGTATAGAAGTCAGACTCACCGGCCTATAGTTCCCTGGGTCCACCTTCTTCCCCTTTTTGAAGATAGGAACAACATTTGCTCTTCTCCAGTCTTCTGGGACTTCTCCTGTTCTCCAAGAATTTTCAAAGATTATGGAGAGTGGTTCTAAAATTTCTTCTACGATCTCCTTCAGTACTCTGGGGTGTAATTCATCTGGACCTGGAGACTTGAAATCATTTATGTTAGCTAAATATTCCCTCACAATCTTTCGGTTTACAGATAACTTGGATTCCTCTATTCCTTTAAAAGGACAGTGAAGATCAGTTGATGTTACATTTTCTTTCTGAGAGAAAACAGATGCAAAATAGGAATTAAAAAGTTCGGCCTTCTCAACATCCTCTCTTACCATTTCTCCATTTTCATCCTGTAAAAATCCTATAGCATCTTTGACTTTTCTTTTACTTTTGACATACCCCCAAAATCCTTTTTTATTGCTTTTGACATCTCTTGCAAGCCTTAATTCATTGTCAGCTTTAGCTAACCTGATACGTGCCCTACAGGATCTGCAGACTGCATTATAATCTTCTTTAGATATGCCTCCCTCTTTCCATTTAATAAACATTTCTTTCTTTCTTTTTAGCACGTGTTTAAGTTCTGTGTTCATCCATCCTGGTTTCCTTAAATGCTTCCCATTCTTCCTACTTTTCGGGATTGTTAACGATTGTGCTTTGAGAATCTCATTTTTAAAAATTTCCCATCCTTCCTGGACATTTTTGTCCTTTAAGGACATCCAGCCATTGGATCCCTAATATTCTCTTTCTCAGTCTCTTAAAATGTTGCAACGGCGCCTTCTGGAGGCTCTAAAGAAGGGGGAGAGATCACTAATGGTAGAGGGTCGAGAGGTTGATCTATCTTTCTGGATAGAGAGGCATGGCCTCGGGGCCTTCCGAGAGCAAAAAGGGGGAGATACAGTGTGGTCCCTCCCAACAGCCGGGCCAACCGAAGCTCTGTCACAGGTGCGTCGACCCCACACACTTCAGTGCAAACTGCACCGTGCAGAAATGCGCGTTGTGTGGGGGTGTCGGCCATCTTGCCACCTCTTGTGTGGAGATTAGGTGCCACCTGTGTGGTGAGTTAGGCCACCCATTCAGCCGTTGTCCTCGCTCCTTTGCTAATGCAGTCGAGACCCCGGTGGGAGAAAGCCGTGAGGCCGATTCTGTTGGAGAGGGGACTAGCAGGGGTGGGGGAGCTGAGGGGCCAGGTAAGAAAAGCAATACAAAGACGCCTGCCCAGCTGAGGCGTCTAGACAAGCGCAGACAGGAGAGGGAGCGGGGCGAGCCCCAGACTACCGGGGCAGCCCCTGTCCTGGATGCCAGTGGTGCTGCTGAGGCCCCGAGGGATGATGAGTTGGATGATGAGGTCAGGAGGATCCACAAGGAGGAAACTGCCTCTGCTTCAGAATCCTCCCATTATGAAAGTATGGATGAGGATAATAAGCGGTGGCTAGAGCACAAGCGTAAGCTCGGCACCAAAAAGAAGAGAAAGAAGGGAGATAAAACATCTTCTCCCGCTCTGACCAAGGTACCTAAGGAAGGTAAAACCGACTCCCCTCTAGTTGGTCTTTCTAACCGGTTCCAAGCCCTTGATAACATCTCCTCCTCTGAGGAGGAGGCTGAGGGTGAGGTTCCGGCTTCAGCGGAGCTTACAGGGGGCGCCGAGTCTCCTTCTCCTGGGGATGCAAGGTCCTTGGGGGGAGGGACTGGCCCAGAGTCCGGAGACGAGGACGAAAAAAGAAGAAAAATGTGGGAATGGACACCTCTGTGTCATTAAAGAGGGGGAAGGATTCCTCCTCTGAGGCAGAGGATAAGGGGAGTGGGAAGAAGAAAGCCATCTAACTCAATCACCAATGATGGCGGTACCCACTCCGTTGACGCTGGCGTCCATTAATGTCGCCAGCATTAAGTCAAACATGGCTAGATTTGCGGCCTTTGATTTTCTCAGCCGGGTTGAAGCTGACATTTTCTTTTTGCAAGAGACCAGGCTGCCAAATATGGCAGAGGTGTTTATAGCTAAGAGGGAGTGGAGATTCGGGCCCTCCTATTGGTCTCTTGCGGCCGAGCCGTATAGCGGAGTGGCGGTCCTTTTTACCGCACCGGTAGAATGCCGACGGGTTATTGAGTTAGAAATGGGGAGGTGCCTGATATTAGATGTCCTCATGAAGGGACAAGAGCTTCGGCTCATTAACATCTATGGTCCCCAATCTAAATGGGACCGGAAGTGTCTCTTTATGAGGATCAAGCCCTACCTTTTTACGAGTCGGCAGGTCGTCTTTGGAGGGGACTTCAACACTGTCACGAGGCCCCGGGATAGAGGAGGTTCCAGAGAGAAGCTGACTTATGATAGCGTCACCCTTAATAGTATAGCTAGTGAGGCTCGCCTGGTGAATGTCCACATCCGGCACACCGCAGGCCACGAGGGGTTCACCTATCATAGAGGTAACTGTAGGTCCAGGATAGACAGGTTTTATTTAAAGGAGGAAGCCGTCTCTTCAGCAGTATCTGTTGTTGAGGTGGAGTTCTCCGATCACTGTTTGATTTTGTTTTCCCTGAATGTTACAGAGACCCCCCGGATGGGAAGAGGCTTTTGGAGGCTCAATTCGTCTCTCTTGGAAGAAGCGGAGATAAGACAGTCCTTTGAGGATTTTCTTCAGAGCCAGGTACCCTTACTGGATCTTTGTAGTAGTAAGTCAGAGTGGTGGGAGATGTTTAAGAAAAGGGTGGCGAGATTCTTCCGCCAGCTCTCGAGCCTCAGGAGCCTGGACAGGTACCGCCTGTATCAGGGCCTGAGGAGGAAACTCGAGCATCTTGTCTCAACTGGAGGTAGCCGCGAGGAGATCTCCAGAGTGAAATCTTTGCTAATGAGGTGTCAGTATGATAGACACGCATCTTTGGTTTTTGAGAGGGATTACGGGAAGTACCGCTCGCCCGACCCTTATAGAAACTGCAAGATGTCAGTGAATAGTAAAGTTGTTACAGGACTGGTTGACACTGTGGGGTCCCTGAAAAGATCCAGATCAGGGATACTGGAGGTCGTCAGATCCTTCTACTCGCACCTCTTGGGGAAGAGGGATCTGGATTGGGATGAGATGTCGGCTTTTCTGGCTGAAGCCGTCCCCGAACCAGGGGTAGACCCCTCTCTTGGCGTTTTGACAGAGATGATCAGGGAAGAGGAAGTTAAGTTGGCGATTGAAGGGCTTGCCCTGAAAAAATCTCCCGGTCCGGATGGCTTAACATCTAAATTCTATAAGACCTTTAAGGACGCCTTGGTTCCCCTCTTGACTGAGGTATTCAATGAGTGTCTTTCCTCGGGCACTCTGCCAAAGTGAATGAGGAGGTCTGCCCTGATCATCTTGTCAAAGGGTAAGGACCCATCTTGCATTGAGAATTGGCGTCCCATAGCGCTTCTCAATGCAGACAGGAAGGTTTTGGCAAAGGTGCTGTTTAATCGGCTGGTGAAATTTGCACCCCAGCTCCTTTCGGGGGCCCAGCATTGCTCTGTTCTGGGCCACAGTACAATTAGTGCTGTACTCTGTGTCCGAGAGGCGGTGGAGCAGGGTAAGGCTGGCCACTGGAAGGGGTACATGCTGTCATTGGACCAGGCAAAAGCGTTTGATCGGGTTAATCATGAGAACCTCTGGTCTGTCCTTCTGAGGTATGGCCTGCCGGGGGCGTTTGTTGATTGGCTTAAGACCTTGTACTCTGGGGCAGAGAGTTTCCCGCTTGTGAACGGTTGGATTGGCAGCTCTTTTGAGGTTGGGTGTGGTGTTCGCCAGGGTTGTCCCTTGAGCCCGCTACTGTACGTGTTTGCGATTGACCCACTTCTTAGGAGGGTGGAGCGTGGACCGTTGACTGGGATCGGGATGGACCGGGCAGCACCGGAAGCCACTCTGAGCGTGGTGGCGTATGCCGATGACGTTACCGTTTTTGTTTCCTCTGATGGGGAGGCAGAATGGCTGATGTCAGAGGTAAATCGCTACTCGGAGGCATCCGGGTCTAAGATCAACCGGGATAAGTGTGAGAGTCTCTGGCTGGGAGGAGGAGATCCTGGTTTTGATCTCCCGGACACCCTTCCAGAACCCAAAGTCTCTGCAAAAGTTCTTGGCATCAAATTTGGCCAGGGGGATTACCCCAAACAAAATTGGGACAGCAGGCTAGAGATCGCCACTCAGAAGGTGAACCAATGGAAGGGTTGGTCTTTGACCCTAAGGGAAAGGGTAAACCTGATCAAAACTTACCTGCTCCCTTTGCTGATCTATCTGGGCAGTGTGTGCATCTTGCCAGAGCCTCTCTGGACTCGGGTCTACAGTTTGTTCTTTCAACTGTTATGGGGGAATAGACTGAACCTGGTCAAGAGGGAGGTTACTTACCGTACGAGGAGACTAGGAGGGTTGGGTATGGTCAACCCTGTGGTATTCCTTGTGAATACCTTCATTAAGATCAATATTGCAAACCTCTGGAAAGAGAGGGCTCCTCCGTGGGTATTCTCCTGTAAGGGATGGTTTCAGCCTTTCTTCCAGGAATGGGAGACAGGAGGGCAAGTGAAGGATCTCCGCACACCGCATGGACATCTCCCGGCTTACGCTACCGTGGTTCTGAAGGTAATTCGACGGTGGGGTCTGGGAATGTGGGAGGTCAGGACTCTGCCAAGGAAGCTCCTTGACAAAAGGGTTCTTTTGACCCATTTTCAGAGGCCTCTGGCGCTCAGGGATTGCCCATGTCGGGATCTTGGGGTGGGTCTGTATCTTTTGAATTCTATCAGGATCCCCTCGAAGGTTTGGGACTTGGCTTGGCGCTGCTTCCATGGGAAACTGTGTGTGAGGGACAATCTGAAGTGTAGGAGCTCTGAGGACAGGAACTGTCCTCGGGAGCATTGTGGTACCATGCTTGAAAGCATGGACCACTTCCTGCTTCGTTGTCCCTTTAACACAGAGGTGTACAACAGGGTGGGCGCCTCCATTGGCTGGCCCCGGCTGGCCGGTCTCTCTTATGCGGAATGGGCCTATGGAGCATTCGGGGACCTGGGTGGTCGGGACCGCTGCACCCTATTTCTAGTTAGCGCAGTGGTTAGGTATCACACGTGGAACGCACGGTGCTTAGTATCGACGCAGCGGAAAATCCTCCCAGTGGACGATGTGTTTAGGACCATACTCGGTGACCTGGTGAAGGTGCGTTCTCTGGAGTATGAGAGACTGGGTACACGGAGGGCCGCTCTCCTCTGGAGGGGCTTTTCTTTTAGTGTGCCCTAGTCTGGTCATCTCCTCTCCTGGTGGTGGGCTGCTGCTGACACCATAGATTTTTGTTTTATTGATCAGTAGACAGTGATGTAGGGCTGCAGGCGCCGAACTTGGGCTTTGTCAGTTGTGGTTATTGTATTGTTTGTTTCTGTATATATTGTATATATGGGTTTGGGTGTAGGTGTTAGGTTGGGTGGAGGGAAAAGGGGGGAGGTGGGTTCATCTTGTGGGACACTGGTTATTTGGGTGAAAAACTGGCACTGCCTGATCTGGCCTATGGACGTTGGACATGGACTGAGGCATGAGGCGCAGGACCAGCTCTCAGGTCAGTGCCGGGGAGGGACTGGTGAGCTTGAGTGTGGGGTGTTTTGTTTTGTCTTGTATATATTTGTATAGTTAGTATTTATTTTATTTCATTTATTTAAAAAAAAAAAAAAAAAAGAATGTATATATTAGTTTGTATATAATTTGTCGGTTATTGTTTATTATATTGTTATTATTTGTTTGGTAACCGGACCAGATGTCATGGTGTAGGTAGTTATTATTGTGTATATATCTATAATATGTGTGTGAGGAGAGAGGGAGCGGCTGGACCAGTTCATTACATTGTTTATTTTCTGGTTATTAATTTTGTTATGTTTCTGTTATTATTATTGTTATGTTTTTCATTTTTATAATAAAAGATCTACAGGATGTAACTCAGGCTCAGTACAGGATAAGTAATGTAATGTATGTACACAGTGACTCCACCAGCAGAATAGTGAGTGCAGCTCTGGAGTATAATACGGGGTGTAACTCGGGATCAGTACAGGATAAGTAATGTAATGTATGTACACATTGACTTCACCTGCAGAATTGTGAGTGCAGCTCTGGAGTATAATACAGGATGTAACTCAGGATCAGTGCAGGATAAGTAATGTAATGTATGTTCACAGTGACTGCACCAGCAGAATAGTGAGTGCAGCTCTGGAGTATAATACAGGATAAAACTCAGGATCAGTACTGGATAAGTAATGTAATGTATGTACACAGTGACTCCACCAGCAGAATAGTGAGTGCAGCTCTGGAGTATAATACAGGATATAACTCAGGATCAGTACAGGATAAGTAATGTAATGTATGTACACAGTGACTCCACCAACAGAATAGTGAGTGCAGCTCTGGAGTATAATACAGGATGTAACTCAGGATCAGTACAGGATAAGTAATGTAATGTATGTACACAGTGACTCTACCAGCAGAATAGTGAGTGCAGCTCTGGAGTATAATACAGGTTGTAACTCAGGATCAGTACAGGATAAGTAATGTAATGTATGTACACAGTGACTCCACCGGCAGAATAGTGAGTGCAGCTCTGGAGTATAATACAGGTTGTAACTCAGGATCAGTACAGGATAAGTAATGTAATGTACACAGTGACTCCACCAGCAGAATAGTGAGTGCAGCTCTGGAGTATAATACAGGATGTAACTCAAGATCAGTACTGGATAAGTAATGTAATGTATGTACACAGTGACTCCACCAGCAGAATAGGGAGTGCTGCTCTGGAGTATAATACAGGATGTAACTCGGGATCAGTACAGGATAAGTAATGTAATGTATGTACACAGTGACTCCACCAGCAGAATAGTGAGTGCAGCTCTGGAGTATGATACAGGATGTAACTCAGGATCAGTACAGGATAAGTAATGTAATGCACACAGTGACTCCACCAGCAGAATAGTGAGTGCAGCTCTGGAGTATAATACAGAATGTAACTCAAGATCAGTACAGCATAAGTAATGTAATCTATGTACACAGTGACTCCACCAGCAGAATAGTGAGTGCAGCTCTGGAGTATAATACAGGATGTAATTCAGGATCAGTGCAGGATAAGTAATGTAATGTATGTACGCAGTGACTGCACCAGCAGATTAGTGAGTGCAGCTCTGGAGTATAATACAGGATGTAATTCAGGATCAGTACAGGATAAGTAATGTAATGTACACAGTGACTCCACCTGCAGAATAGTGAGTGCAGCTCTGGAGTATAATACAGGATGTAACTCAGGATCAGTACAGGATAAGTAATGTAATGTATGTACACAGTGATTCCACCAGCAGAATAATGAGTGCAGCTCTGGAGTATAATACAGTATGTAACTCGGGATCAGCACAGGATAAGTAATATAATGTATGTACACAGTGACTCCACCAGCAGAATAGTGAGTGCAGCTCTGGAGTATAATACAGGATGTAACTCAAGATCAGTACTGGATAAGTAATGTAATGTATGTACACAGTGACTCCACCAGTAGAATAGGGAGTGCTGCTCTTGAGTATAATACAGGATGTAACTCAGGATCAGTACAGGATAAGTAATGTAATGTATGTACACAGTGACTCCACCAGCAGAATAGTGAGTGCATCTCTGGAGTATAATACAGGATGTAATTCAGGATCAGTACAGGATAAGTAATGTAATGCACACAGTGACTCCACCAGCAGAATAGTGAGTTCAGCTCTGGAATATAATACAGAATGTAACTCAGGATCAGTACAGGATAAGTAATGTAATGTATGTACATAGTGACTGCACCAGCAGAATAGTGAGTGCAGCTCTGGAGTATAATACAGGATGTAACTCAGGATCAGTACAGGATAAGTAATGTAATGTATGTACACAGTGACTCCACCATCAGAATAGTGAGTGCAGCTCTGGAGTATAATACAGGATGTAACTCGGGATCAGTACAGGATAAGTAATGTAATGTATGTACACAATGACTTCACCAGCAGAATAGTGAGTGCAGCTCTGGAGTATAGTACAGGATGTAACTCAGGATCAGTACAGGATAAGTAATGTAATGTACATAGTGAATCCACCAGCAGAATAGTGAGTGCAGCTCTAGAGTGTAATACAGGATGTAACTCAGGATCAATACAGGATAAGTAATGTAATGCATGTACGCAGTGACTTCAACCTGCAGAATAGTGAGTGCAGCTCTGGATGCTGAGCTCCATTCAAGATACTGTAAGTTTTTGCAAAGTAACTTAATTTATTATTCACATTATGTGAAACATAGTTCATTTATTTATCTGTCTATATAATCTGTGTATATACTAGACTAAGTGCTAGAGCTACACAATGACTAAGTCACTTACAATATACATTGATATTGTCGCATTACGACGACTTGGGGTCAACTTTAATGATTTACTATGTGGAAATAGTTGCAAAACAGCCACGATCAGATTTTTTGCAGACCTACTCTTTACAATATTAAAGTCATGTGAGAGTCATAATAATGCACCAGATCCCCACACTAAAGGTTTTCAGTTGGACCCATCACGCAGAAGCTTTTCTTGCCCCATAAAGATTACCAGTAGAGCTACCGGGCTCATCTGAATATTTTCTATTGCGGATAAGTGATTGTACGGCTGCGGCCCAAGTCACTGTACTTCTCCAGGCCTTGTATTGCAGGATAATCAGTAGTGACTGGTCACAGATACGTCACCTTCAGAAGGAATTTTGAAAAAGAAAAGACGTCAATAGAAAATCAGTTTGAATAGATTTCAATCACGGACTACTTGATTAATTATGTTCAGTATCCTACTTCCTGAGTGTTTCATTGGATGTTGTATCTGCATACGCCTCCATTGGCAGTTTTAGATTGTGAAATGATACCCCAAAAACCCGTGTTCAGGCTGATTAGGTGAGTATTTTATGTTAATAGGGGAGATTAGGTTCAGTTGGATGAGAACAAGCATAACTTGTCTGATCATTGTGTCACCTAATATGGGACCATTGGACTTTTCCCATGTTGGATTGATAGAGGACTCTGTGTCATCTAGGTCGGTTGACACAAGGTGAGGTTTAATACTGGAGATAGGACCATTCTGATGGGTTCACCTTGTCGTGGTGGGATGGATTTTATGCTTATTTGATCAAAATAGTGTTAACTAATTACCCAATGTTATTTACATGTACTATTAATATTTATTTATTTACTTACTGCAGGGTATATTGTTCATTTTGTTTTTATCCTAGTTTTTTTCCTGTGTCATGTGTGCATGTACAGTTTATGTAAATGCTTTGTGACAGCTTTGTCATACTCCCCACTAAACAAATCATTCCCATGCCTGTCAGATTAGGGCTTCATACAGCAGATTATTATAGCTCCATACGAGCCCTGAGTTGTAGGGAGCAGTAGCACAGCTCTCCTATGGAGGCTCAATCTTTACCTTTCTCCCTCCTTCCAGCTTTCCTTGCTCTGTGCCAACTGTCAGCGTCTCATTCTCAACCCACGTCTTGTTCTTTCTCTCCACATCCTCTTTTCGCCTGTGTCTTTGCTCTTTTTTTCTTTGCCCTCTCCTGCCTTTTTCTTTTCTTTTCTTTCTCTGCTGCTCTCTCCTTGCCTCTCTGCTTCTGCGCCTCTCTTAACTCTTTTCATGTTATCTCCTCATCCTGCTCTCTGATTTCTCTGTTCTCACCTTCTTTCCTGGCTTTCTCCTCACCTTTCTCTGCTCTCGTCACTCACTTCTCCTCTTCCCATATCTCTCTCTTCTCTTACATTTTTCTACTTTCTGTCTCTCTTTGCTGCACTCTGCACTTATCAATCGCTTTCCTCCTCCTCTATCCTCTCCATTCTGCTGTTATCGCTTTTTTCTGGTCCTCTCCTCATCTAACTCTTCTTTCCATTCTCTCATTTCACCTTTCCCTGGCCACTCCTAGTCCATTTCTGTTCCTTTTCTCTTCCTTCTCTTCTTTCTTCTCCCTAATCCGCTCTCACCTCTCTCTTCCTGCTCCTCTCTTCTAGTTTCTCTGTTCTTTCTTCCTCTATCTGCTCTTTCTACAACTCTTTTCTCTTACTTCCTTTTCTTCTCTCCTCTTCTCAGTCACTTTCTGCTTTTTTAACTACCTCTCTTTTCCTGCTCTTCTCTCCTTATTCCTCTATGGTTCTCTAAATCTCTCTGCTTATACCATTGTTCTCCTGCTCTTCTCTCCTCATTCCTCACTGTTCTCTAAACCTCTCTGCTTATACCATTGTTATCCTGCTCTTCTGCCATCACTTCTCTCTTTGCTCTCTCTTCCAACTCATTACTCTTCACCTTTCACTGCCCTCATACTTCTTTTCCTGCTCCTCTCTCCTCACCTCCTTCGTTTTGATCCTCTCTCCTCTTTTGTCTCTGCTCTCTACTTGTCTCTCTGTTCTGGTTCTCTCAGTTTTTTTTCTGTTTCTTCCTGTTCCTCTCTCTCCTCTTTACTTATTTCTCCTCCCTTTACTTCTCACATGTTCTTTCTTTTCTCCATCTTCCAAATATCAAAAACAATCCAGTTTAGCTACAAATATCACCAATGATTTTCTCTGCTCTTCAGAAGTTGATAGGCGTCAATTTTTCTTCTGTTCGTGTTAGTGGTTCAATGAAGCCGCAGAAGTTGGCCGAGGTTTTGAACCAATCCTATAAAATCTGTCAATGTATCTGAAACAATGTGTTAGAGCATAAAGTGTCAATGAGTACAGGTCGATCTCAGAAGCTGGCAATACATTGCATGTGCTTCTTTTAAGGCCTCATTGAGATGTAATTTTTTAAATACACATTTTATCCATGTTTTCGATGGATTGAATGCGAATCCCATTATAGTCTATCAGGCTGTATTTTTATAGCCTATAGTTTATCCTTGTATTTTTATGGTCAATCTCACCTTTGCAACTCCACGAGTCCGTGATGAAATTGCACAGCAATCCGATGCCATCTATGTGCTGTCCAATTTTGACAGACTATTTGAAAAGAGAAGCTTGAAAAACCAACATCATTTTTTTTTCATTTTCCATACAAAAACAACTGATGAGACTCTGATAGTAAAACCAACACAATGACGAAACTTTGCTGAAACTGTGATCAAAAACACTTAAAAGTACAAAGGAAAAGCAACAACACTGGTAATCTGAAATAGGGGTGCACGCTTCTATGGACTTGATCCAGCCGTCACCAAGAATCAACAAATATGGTGAGGCAGAACACAAACGTCTACAGGCACTGTATGTGACTGCAAACTGCCGAATTGTGCCCGAGCTGTCACGATTCCCCAATATTCCCCGTGCAAGCGGGTGGTCACATAACCGAATATATGCGATTTGCTAACTTGCGATCATGTTCAAATTAGACTCATCTGGTTTGTTTTAATTCAGATCCAATGAGAGAAACGAAGGGAGTCATGCGCGCACCAGGTATGCCAGGGAATCGTGACAGTGTGCGCACCGCATGCTGTCACAATTCAGAAGTCTGAAGTCACATAGAATGACTACAGACTTTTGTCCCAAGCCTGGACAACAACTTAAAGATATTCCAGCACTATCAAGTCTCATTTCCATTGATACCCTGTAGAGCTTCCCCTGAAGCTATCTAAGAACAAAAACACAAAATCTTCAATAACAACAGCAGACAGATGTAAATTAATTTCTTGTTATATTCTTGTACATAAAGGGAAAAAAACTAAAAAAGTGAACTGGGATATAATTGTTTTTTTTTCAGTTAGTGTGTACTCTGTACATATAAAGGTGTGGTCTGCCTTTTCCATGAGCTGGAAACTCTATTCATCGTGCTCCCCATGTCTGTGTGTCAGGTTCGGTCTTTCTTAGCCCTTATCCACATGCATGTCACTTGACAAACAGTAAGGTTTTAAATATTAGAGTTAGGACTGTCCCGAATAGGGTCACCCTGATGTGGTGGGATGGCTTTTGCATTATTTTAATCAAAATTTTGTTAACTAAGTACCCTATATTATTTTCATGCACTATTGCGTATTATGTTTCTGTCTTTGTTTTGTACATAAAGGGGTAGAATTATAGTAGTTACAGTATAATCTTCATTTTTTAGTAGTTGTATTCTAGTGCATAGTGAGCAGTATTATAATAGTTATATTCTTGTACATAGGAGCAGTATTATAGTAGTTATATTCTTGTACATAGGAGCAGTATTATAGTAGCTATATTCTTGTACCTGGGGGCAGTATTATAGTAGTTATATTCTTGTACCTGGGGGCAGTATTATAGTAGTTATAGTCTTGTATATAGGGGTCAGTATTATAGTAGTTATATTCTTGTACATAGGAGGCAGTATTACAGTAGCTATATTCTTGTACTTAGGTGGCAGTATTATAGTAGCAATATTCTTGTACTTAGGTGGCAGTATTATAGTAGTTATATTCTTCTACATAGGGGGCAGTATTATAGTAGTTATATTCTTGTACATAGGGGCAGTATTATAGTGGCTATATTCCTGTACATAGGAGACAGTGTTATAGTAGTTATATTCTTGTACATAGAGGCAGTATTATAGTAGTTATATTCTTGTACATAGGGGGCAGTATTATATTAGTTATATTCTTGTACATAGGGGCAGTTTTATAGTAACTATATTCTTGTACATAGGAGACAGTGTTATAGTATTATATTCTTGTACATAGGGGGCAGTATTATAGTAGTTATATTCTTGTACATAGGGAGCAGTATTATAGTGCTTATATTCTTGTACATAGGAGACAGTATTATAGTACTTATATTCTTGTACATAGGAGACAGTGTTATAGTAGTTATATTCTTGTACATAGGGGGCAGTATTATAGTAGTTATATTCTTGTACATATGGGGAAGTATCATAGTAGTTATATTTTTGTACATAGGGGCAGTATTATAGTAGTTATATTCCTGTACATAGGAACAGTATTATAGTAGTTATATTCTTGTACATAGGGGACAGTATTATAGTAGTTATATTCTTGTACATAGGGGACAGTATTATCGTAGTTATATTCTTGTACATAGGGGCAGTTTTATAGTAACTATATTCTTGTACATAGGAGACAGTGTTATAGTATTATATTCTTGTACATAGGAGACAGTATTATAGTACTTATATTCTTGTATATAGGAGCAGTATTATAGTAATTATATTCTTGTACATAGGAGACAGTATTATAGTAGTTATATTCTTGTACATAGGGGGCAGTATTATAGTAGTTATATTCTGGTACATAGGGGGCTGTATTATAGTAGTTATATTCTTGTACATAGGAGCAGTATTATAGTAGTTATATTCTTGTACATAGGGAGGCAGTATTATAGTAGTTATATTCTTGTACATAGGGGGCAGTATTATAGTAGTTATATTCTTGAACACAGGGGGCAGTGTTATAGTAGGTATATTCTTGTACATAGGGGCAGTATTATAGTAGTCATATTCTTGTACATAGGGGGCAGTATTATAGTAGTTATATTCTTTTACAAAGCGGCAGTATTATAACACTTATACACATAGGATGTGGTAATATATTTATATATGTACTATATATACAGTATATGATCACATTTTTAATCCCAGTGAATTCCTATGAACATTTAGGTCCTTGGCTTTATCCTGTAAACTTGTGACAACCTGACAGATTGCCACCTCAGGTTGTGGGTGACTTTGCATTGTCAATAAGTCGAGTAACAAGGATAAAGAATAATGAAGGAAATCTTGTGAACATGATGGTAATTACTGCATCTTGATTCATGACCCTCAAACTGTTCTTGTGCCCTGAGGTGTAATTAGAATGTCTGTTTAATTCCTGTATGATAGAACAGGTTCAGGAGATCAAAAGATGCACGTACTCTCAGACCTGTGTACAAATTTGTCATACAGAAGTTTATAGTCTTATGATTATCGCCATCTATACATAAATAAAACAATAAATAAAAAAGATATAAATTTATATACAAAGCAGTAATATCGTAGTTGTATTCTTGTCATTAGAGGCAGTATTATAGTAGTCATATTCTTGTACATAGGAGGCAGTATTACAGTATTATAGTAGTTATATTCTTGTACATAGGGGGCAGTAGTATAGTAGTTATATTCTGGTACATAGGGGGCTGTATTATAGTAGTTATATTCTTGTACATAGGAGCAGTATTATAGTAGTTATATTCTTGTACATAGGGAGGCAGTATTATAGTAGTTATATTCTTGTACATAGGGGGCAGTATTATAGTAGTTATATTCTTGTACATAGGAGCAGTATTATAGTAGTTATATTCTTGTACATAGGAGCAGTATTATAATAGTTATATTCTTGTACATAGGAGCAGTATTATAGTAGTTATATTCTTGTACATAGGAGCAGTATTATAGTGGTTATATTCTTGTACATAGGAGGCAGCATTGTTATTATTATTTTTATTATTATGAAGGGGTTATGTGGCGCCCCTGAGGGTTCAGTCGCCACAGAGGTACTGCACCTCACCCAGAGGTGTGGTGTCTCCCTTCTCTCAGGTAAGGAGGGAGTGCTGCACGGAACCCCAACACCCGCATTCAACACTACACTGCTCCAGGCCGGCTGGAGGGGCAACATGCAGCGCAGCTGCTGAGCCCTGACCCTGGTTGGAGTGGGGGGAACCCAAAGGTAGGGGGAACCAGTAGTGGGTGTGGGTGGAGGAAGTAGTTAGAGGAAGCACTTTGGTAGGAGTATAAAATAGGGAAGCCATCTTAGGGTGGTGGTTAGATAATTCTGGAGAGCAGTTCAGAAGAACAGCTTGGGACAGTTCAGAAGAACAGTCTGGGAGCAGAGTCTCATTAGGAGATCTGCTCCACAAGTAGGGCCAAGTCAGGAGGCCCAGCAGGGGAGCAGGGAGTAGGCTCCGTTCTAAGAAAGGATCCTAGGGGGTACTTCGCGTGCAGGACGGCACCCTTACGCCCCGCATCTGTCAGAAAACAGAGGGATCGTAGCCGCATTCTAGTCCCCTGAGGGTCAAGCAAGTCTGTGTAACTCTGACGGACAGGAGGTACTTCAGAGTACCCGAACAGGATTCAGAGTGGGCAGCGCAGGGCAGGAGGGAGAAAGACCCAGTATGACTGAAGACGGTCAAAATAGGAACACGAGAAAGTGGGGTTCTGCCAGGTATTCCCAATCTGCCTGAGGAAGTGCCCGGTGAACGCAGCGCAACGCAGGAGGCCTTAACCTGTACAGTGCACCTGTGGACTGCCTTACGAACTGTGAGTAAAATCTCGGATGACTGCACTGTACTGCCTCCGTCCATTCTTTCATCGGAGCCATTGTTCCCCCTGCACTACAACGCCCAGCGCAACCCACGCTCTCTTACTTCACTGCCCTGAGGCCTGCTCCACCTGTAGGGAGCCGTTCCATCACAAGCTGCCCTAACATCGGCCTCAGAGGACTGTTGCAGTGCTGGTGATCCTCACCAGACACCACAGGTGGCGTCACAAACTTTCTAAAATATTCCCCCTTTTGCACTGACCGCCCTGGGTCACGGACCGGGCCAGCCACCGTGATATCCCCCGGCAACCAGAGACCCTGCTGCCGAGTACCCCACAGCCCTGGGGGCGCGTCAGATCACATACCAAATACAGATATCACTTACAGTGAACAAAACTAACAATAATAGACTGGTATGGAGGGGAGAGGAACCTGCCCTTGCGGGCTTACATTCTAAAGGATGTGGAGGTAGACAGTAGGTTGGGGGGGTTGCAGAGCTCCGGTGTTGTTGAGGTGGCAGCAAGCAAGGTCATGGCAGGCAGTAAGCTTGTTTGAAGAGATGGGTTTTCAGGTTCGTCTGAAGGATCCAAGTGTGGCGGATAATCAGACTTGTTGAGGCACAGAATTCCATAGGATGGGGGATATTCGGGAGAAATCTTGGAGGCGATTGGGTGAGGAACAAATAAGTGTGGAGGAGAGAAGGAGGTCTTAGGAGGACCGGAGATTACGTAAGGGAATGTATCGGAAGATTAGTTCAGAGATGTACGGAGGAGACAGGTTTTGGTTGGCTTTGTAGGTCAGTGTTAGTAGTTTGAACTGGATACGCTGGGCAATTGGGAGCCAGTGAAGGGATTTGCAAAGGGGGGTAGCAGAGGAGTAGCGAGGCGAGAGATGAACCAGTCGCGCAGCTGAGTTAAGGATGGACTGGAGGGGTGTGAGAGTGTTAGCAGATAGGCCCCAGTGGAGGATGTTGCAGTAGTCAAGACAGGAGATAATGAGGGCATGCACAAGCAGTTTAGTAGATTGAGGGTTGAGGAAAGGATGGATTCTGGCAATATTTTTGAGCTGGAGGCGACAGGAGGTGCCGAGGGCTTGGATGTAGGGTTTGAAGCACAAGGCAGAGTCAAGGGTTACTCCGAGGAAGCGGATTGCCGGTGCAGGGGAAAGTGTGAAGTCATTTATTGTGATAGAAAAATCAGGTGGGAAAGATATGCAAGATGGGGGAAAGATGATGACTTCAGTTTTGTCCACATTGAGTTTGAGGAAGCGGGAGGAGAAGAATGAGGATATGGCTGATAGACATGCTGGGATTCTGGACAGCAGAGAGGTGACGTCTGGGCCAGAGAGGTAGATCTGGGTGTCATTGTGGCACCCCTGAGGGTTCAGTCGCCACAGAGGTACTGCACCTCACCCAGAGGTGTGGCATCTCCTTCTCTCAGGTAAGGATGGAGTACTGCTCGGGACCCCTACACCTGCACTCAACACTACACTACTCCAGGCCGGCTGGAAGGGCATTATGCACTTCTTCTGCTGCCCCGTCCCTGGCTGGAGTGGGGGGAACCAAAATTGAGGGGGAACCAAGTAGTTGGTGTGGGTGGAGGACGCAGAACAGGACTTGAATAGGAGGTGTATATAAAGGGGGACCATCTTGGGGGTTTAGTCGGTTAGTTATTCAGTCAGAGAGAGAAGGAGAGGAGCAGAGTCTCCTCAGGAGCTCTGCTCCAGAGTGGGGCCTAGTAAGCGAGGCCCAAGAGTGAGAGGGGAGTCAGGGAGGAAGGCTCCAGTAATAGAAGGGATCCCAGGGGGTACGGTGAGTGCAGGACGGCACCCGTACGCCCGAATCTGCCAAGTGTCAGAGGGATCAGGCCGCAAGAAGAGAACCGGTCCCTGGACCAGCCGTGTTACTTCAAGTCTCGGCTGGAAAACCAGAGGCTTCTGCACTTACAGGGTGCAGTTGCCACTTTCGCACCTAAGCCGCCGAAAAGGGCACCAAGTCAGGTCCGGTAACTTCAAGTTGCCCAGAGGGATCTCAAGGTACCCGATCGGGACTTCGTGTGGCGAGGAGCAGGGCAGGAAGACCCAGCGCTGGAAGTCGGCTAAGCAAGGAA
The DNA here is from genome assembly GCF_046119375.1 of Phyllobates terribilis. NCBI lineage: Eukaryota > Metazoa > Chordata > Amphibia > Anura > Dendrobatidae > Phyllobates > Phyllobates terribilis. Next base: position 125,102,236 of record NW_027362765.1, read on the forward strand.
CATAAAGAAAGGGGGTCCCGTTAAGTGTTTTTGAGATACTTGAGGGAGTGCTGAACCCCTGCCTGGTAAACGCAGCGCGACGTGGGAGGCTGACACCTGTACAGTGCCACCTGAAGAACCTAAATAACTGTGAGTAAACTCAGATGACTGCACCCCACTGTTTCTGTCAGTTATTTCCACCACGTTATCCCTCCTGCACTACAACGCCCAGCATCACCATCTGCACTTACACTGCCCTGGAGCTGTGCTCTGCCTGTGGAGAGCTGCACCAACCAAGCTGCCCTAACATCTGCTCCAGAGGTCGGCAGCAGCGCCGGTACCCATTACCGGGAACCACAGGTGGCGTCACGAGACAAAACTGTTATTCATCCCATCGAGTAACAACAACCCCTTTTTTAAGAGTGACCCCAGGGTACGGGCCCGAGACCCGACTGCCGTGAAATCCCAGGAAGGTAAAGGCCTGGGTACCGAGTTTCCCCCATATCCCCTGGGCTAGTCATCATCAGCGTACAGATGGTACTGGAAGCCATGGGATTTTATGAGCTGTCCCAGGCCAAGGGTATAGATTGAGAAGAGTAGGGGTCCTAGGACAGAGCCTTGAGGGATTCCAACAGAGAGGGGACGGTATGAGGAGGTAGTGTGGGAGTGGAAGACGCTAAATGTGCGGTTAGAAAGGTATGAGGAGATCCGAGATAGGGCAAGATTTTTGACGCCAAAGGAAGAGAGGATCTGTAGTAGGAGGCAGTGGTCAACTGTGTCGAAAGCAGAGGACAGGTCAAGAACAAGGAGTACAGAGAATTGTCTCTTAGCTTCGGCTGTAAATAAGTCATTGGTGATTTTGGTAAGGCGAGTTTCGGTGGAGATACGAGGCAGTATTATAGCAGTTATATTCTTCAACATAGGGAGCAGTATTATAGTAGTTATATTCTTGTACATAGGGGCGGTATTATAGTAGTTATATTCTTGTACATAGGGGACAGTATTAAAGTAGTTATATTCTTGTACATAGGGGTCAGTATTATAGTAGTTATATACTTGTACATAGGGGGTAGTATTATAGTAGAAGAAGGATATCCTTCTTCTGCTGTGGATGTTGCCGCTATCGAGTCCGTGCCCGTGATTTTCTGGTGATCTGATGATCCTTCTATTCAGTGCTCCAGTATTATAGTAGTTATATTGTTATACATAGTGCAGTACTATAGTAGTTATATTCTTGTACATAGAGGGTAAGTATTATAGTAGTTATATTCTTGTACATAGAGGGTAAGTATTAAAGTAGTTATATTCTTGTACATAAGATGGAGTATTATATTACTTAAATTCTTGAACATAGAGGACAGTATTACTGTATTTATATTCTTGTACATTGGATGCAGTATTATTGTAAGTATATTCTTGCACATAGGGGACAGTATTATAGTAGGTATATTCTTGTATGGTATGTGAAAGACATTAATATGCTAGTTGTAATCTTTCACATAGGGAGCTGTATTATAGTAATTATATTTTTATACATAGAAGGCAGTATTGTAGCAGTTAACTTCTTGTACACAGAGAGCAGGATTGTAGTTGTTATATTATTGTTCACTGGGGGCAGTATTATAGTAGTTATATTCTTGTCCATAGAGGGTGGTATTTTAGCTATTATTTCTTGTATATAGGAGCAGTATTATAGTAGCTATATTCTTGTACATAAGACACAGTATTATAGTAGTTATATTCTGTTACATAGAGGCAGCGTTATAGTACATATATGCTTGTTCAGAAGATAGAATATATAGTCTTATATATTCTATATTTTTTTTCTGCCTCTTTCCAATTTCATCAAGCTGTTTTATCAAGGCAAGGGTCAATATTCCAATTTGTAAATGAGATGAAGAGATCTCTGTGTATTAATAGATCATGGTGGTTCATTTGTGTGCAACTTCTCCAAGGGTCTATATGGGGCTGGATCCCACTATTGATGTTAAAGCTTCCATTTCTATTCATTACAGAGGTGGTGGTCTAGGGGAGATTCTAATATAATCAGCTCCAGTGTTGGAATCCATTACTCCAGCTCCAGCTACAATGATAAATGCATTCTGTCTTCTAATTAAAGCCATGTTTTTTCGTTGTTGCTCCTCAGGTCGGTCTATCTTCCGATTCTCTGTGGGATTATCGCCTTTTGATCTCTTCAATTTATAGCTCTGTGTTCTGTACACAATAGAGACAAAACAATTCACCCCATGAAGTGACGTAACAGGAGAGATATTGGAACATATCAATGGAAACATGGCAAAAACTCCATACAGGAGGGATTGTGTTCCTGTCCTTTCGGCCACTCTCCCCTCCTATGTCTGCCATCTGTACCTCGGCTTCTCAGCATTAATAAGATATATTTGATCTCTGTGCTGTCAGCCCCGGCTGTACAATGAATTGTTAAATCATATGTGAAGGGTTCGATAGATGTAGCAGAGCTCAGGTTACTTTAGTACAGATCACTGTGCTATCATTAAAATCTCTCCAAAAGACCAACTGTTTGAGAAGTCCATTCTCTCCAAAAGACCAACTCTTTGAGAAGTCCACTCTCTCCAAATGACCAACTCTTTGTGAAGTCCACCCTCTCCAAAGATCAACTATTTGAGAGCTCCACCCTCTCCAAAATGCTAAATCTTTGAGAGGTGTACCCTTTTCAAAGACCAACTCTTTGAGAATTCCATCCTCTCCAAAAGACCATCTCTCTGAGATATTCACCATCTTATCTGACAAAATCTCTTGTGAAAGATTTTTGATTCTACAATTTGTTATGTATACTGCCTACATTCTTTGAGAAGACCCTCCTTAGAAGACCACGTTTCAAAGCAATTTTTATGGTTGTGTCAGAGTTCTTACTGTATTACCCATGTTTTACTTAGGACTAATGGTAGATCATTCATTGGTGAGTAATTATGCTACACCCATCACAGTGAGAACAGGTCAATTCAGCTCTTCTACATCTATAGACATGTCAGAGCTGAATTTGTCATTTAACTATTCTATTTGTGCCATCAGAAGTTTTACCTGCAGTCCTATGTAAAAACCACACATGTTGTAAAAAATTACATTAATTCTGACAGTTGATTTTTTTTTTTTTTTTAGAAATGATCGAATAGGCCAAGAATTGAATTTGTCAAACCTCATTGATTGTACAGGAAAATTCAATTTGTAGTGAGGTTACTCTTTCAGAATTGAATGTTCCTTATTATTCACTTGGGTCTCTGCAGACCCCAGAACATAATAAACATAGGAAAACAAGAATAATTATAGTACTCAAATAAATGCGCTCACCTGTCCCGGTGCCCCCACAGCCGGCTGTCTGGTCCTCCATGCCTCGGTTTCTCTTCTTCATTGCACTCATTAATTTTGGCCACTTCACTTCCCATCGTGTCGTTAGTTGCACGATGTATGACGTAACATTGTGATGCACGAGAAGGTGCATTTTTTTAACTGCTTGTTTACTCTTTACGGTTTTGCAGAATGGTGGTCCAGCGCCTGCTATTTTGCTGATTGAATTGCAAAAAAATCTATTTTATGGAGATTACAGATTTTTGTAAAACCCTAGCAGAATTCTGAATAAATTTTCTCATCTCCAGTAACTTTCTATGTAAATGATTTACCCTGCAGATTCTGATATGTTGGAGGAGGGGAATGCGTTTCATGACCACATCCCATCTGCAGCCACAGCCCATCTGTGGACTATGGGATTGTTTTTGCTCAGGCACAGGAGGGATAAATTGCAGTTAATGTGACACGTGTTATGTAGTTTTATAACGGGGTAGTCACACAGTAAGGGCTCGTGCACAACACCGTAGTTTCCATTCGAGTGCGATCCAACAAAACATTGGATCGCACTTAGACCAATGTTATTCTATGGGGCCGTGCACATGTCCAATTTTTTTATTTAGGACCGAGCCAGTCTTAGGAAAATATTGCAGCATGCACAAGTTGCACATGATATCCAGATCACACCTGACCATGCAAGTCAATGAGTTCGTGGAAATCATCAGACTGCATTCCAATTTCCGCAAACTGGCACAATGCAGAAGATGGAGAAAAATTTTTCTCCATCTTCTCACCTGAGAGTATTAGATCACACTCTATTCACACTTGATCAGAGTTTGATCAGAGTGTCAGTTTGATAATAGACCTGCTTCTCGGGGATGAGAGAATCTACGGTCGTGTGACCCTACCCTTATGGTAAAATCGTATTGATTTTGCAGTACTGCCACAAATTCGGCAAATGTAACTATGGGTGTACCTCAATGTTACCCTATAGATAGAATGTGATTAGATTTATAATGCACTATATAATTGAATAAAACTTGGATGCAATACCAAAAACAGCCAGTAGACAAAAGTGGAGCTGTTTCCCTTATATATAATTATGACTTTAAAGTGAAGAACACTGGAAGAACATTGCTGTTCCTTAATCTTCCTGAGGATTGTACACAAGCAGACATCTCCCTTATTATCACTCAGTGGAAAACTTTTGCCCTGCGTTGCCTTTTATCTGGTGAGCGCAGGTCTATCATGCGCCTTGGAGGGGCTTACCCTGCATTCATGTCTTTTCTGCTGTTATTTATGGCATTAATACCACCAGGGGGGCTGACACTGAATCTCTTCATCACACACTAACCTCTAATTAGTGATAATACATCTTCTTATTCCTTAACACACAAGGAAATCTGACAAGTCTTTGAGGCTCTGGAAGAAACACTACCCAGACAACAACATATATGCAGCCATTTATTATTTAAATGCGTAAATCACTTTGTGCACTGCTTTGCATATGATGGGAGCACGCAGCATGGCCTGGGGTCAAGTGAAGAGATAAAAGTCTCATTTGGCCATATAAATGAGATGCAAATATAATGCAATAGAGCTATTTAGCTCCTTGATACAATCAGCCCAATTACTGCCATAGTTGGAAGATGACCATGTGCACAAATGTAAAGTTCCCCAGACATGTAAGGTTTACCATGGTTTTTGGAGTGCCAGACCTTCTCCATCCTGAAATAAGTGAGGTCAAAGGTGTTTGGTTGCTGCCCATGAGCTTAAAGCATTAAGATTCACATTTGGATTAGCTGAAAGCCCATGTAAATCAGGAACATCTCATTGACGGAATCTTTTTATGCATGTAGATAATCTGGTTGGAAAATGCCTAAAGTCATGAAATGATGACGTCTTCTGGAGTCTAAAGCCCCCCATACACTTTACATAGCTTTCGCCCAAATGATGGTTCAGCTGATCGTTCAACCGGCAACTATCTCGCCCAACTCTATCATACACGAGTGCTCCTGTGTTTTCTATGAGACATCTCTGGTGGTGACTTATCTCAGGGAAAACAAAAGGATCAGCAGTCCGAAATTGGAAATGCCGGATCATTATCTGTGCAACAATCATCTGTCGGTGGCCCCTATATATATCACAATGTTGGCATCAGCGGGCTCAGTCAACGTTAGTCTTATGTGTATGGGTTCATTAAGTGTGGCCATAAATGTTAGATAAGTGTCATCCTAACCCACCAATTTTGGTGGAAAATCACTGGTCAATCTCCGAAAGTCATTGAATGGAGCCACAGGATGGATGATCAATTCTCCATTTAAACTCTTCCGCAAAGGAGGCCCAGATTCTAGTGATCAGTGATGATCCCAGTGTTGGGATCCCCAGCAATCATAAATGTATAACTTGTCCTGTGGACCTTTACACCCCCATACTCAATCTATGCCCCAATACATTAGGTAATTCTGATCCTATATATTATCTCACCAAGATGACCAACCTTCTGGGAGATTTCATCTTAATTGATAAATTACATCTACTGGAATTGATATTGGTCTGAAAAGATGTAGAAGTCTAAATCCAACCTATGAATGTGTGGGTGGTATTGGTGCAAGTGGCGGTGGAGCAGATGGAAAGAGGGGTGTTCTCAAAGGAAAATACAAAACACATTTCTGGCATTCACCAGGACATGAGAAGATAAGAAGAGAAGATAAGTCATGCAAACGACCGTATTTTCAGTCCGAGTCTGATCCGAAAAAACATTGGATTGCACTCGGACCAATGTTATTCTATGGGGCTGTGCACAAATCCGAGGAAAAAATTGCAACATGCACTATTTTTCATCCGAGATTGCACTCAACCAATGCAACTCAATGAGTCCGTGGAAAAAATCGGAGTGCACCCCGAATGTCATCAGAGTGTGGTCCGATTTTCACGGACTGACTGAATGGAGAAGATGGAGACATTTTTTTTCCATCTTCTCTTCGTCTGAGAAAATCTGATCACACTGTCAGGGTAAAAAAGAATATATATTTTCTCTACTTTTATACTTTTATATTTTTATATGCTTTGCTTATGTACTAACCACCATTTTGTGTCTTATAACAATAAGCTTTCCTTGCCATGTGTTACTTAGATCGAAATTTATGCTAAGATGGCGCCGGTATCAGCCAGCACCTGTTTCAGAGAAATGAAACCGAATCATCAACTGACGGTTGTCTGCCCAGAGACTGAGTTAAGGAGACGTGGACCAATCAGGAGTGGCCGGATACTAGACATTTATGGCTTACCCCGCCCCGAACAACCCATTTATGGCTTACCCCGCCCCGAACAATCCATTTATGGCTTACCCCGCCCCGAACAACCCCTATCCCCTCCCCATTATGTAGTGTATTTAGGTTTGTGCATGCGGAAATAAAAGGGGAACATTGCTGAGATCGTGGCTTGCCAGTAGCCTTCTGAGCATGCTCTGAGTTTGAACCAGCTTGTTGTCTGACTCATTCTTTGAATGGTTGACCCATGCTCATAGCCTTAATTTGGAGTGACTGGAGGACGAGTGGAATGTCGCTACGACCCCGACAAATGGCGCCCAACGTGGGGCGTGGCTAGCGGTACGCCGCCCTCTCGGACCCATATTGCTGACTTCCCTGGTGGTGACCGCGGCGGCTGAATCTGAGGCCTGATCAACCTCCATCGAACACGGTAAGTCGAGATGTATTTTATATGTCTCACTTGCCTGTGTGTCAGCCGCAGCGGTTCCTGTGGGATTATCAGTTTGGATCTGGGTGGGTGACCGGTCGAGTGGTGAGACCTCAGGCGTCCCGCGCCACGTCCCGTACCAGCAACTGTGAGACCGAGTGACGTCGCATGCCTGCGCGTGCTCGTGTGAACACCACCTCCTCCTCCCCCGGTCACTGTTCTTTTCTTAGATAGCTGCCTCCCGTGACTGATAGTCGATTCCAAGCCATCCCTAGATTGTAGTGTAAGGAAGAAAGAATCTGTGACGAATTGAGAAGTGCTCTTCGTCTACCACAGAGACTGCTGTAAAGTCAAGGTTAGGAAAGGAGATAGATTGAGGTGTCTCTCTATCTCACCAGTGTATTGAGGAGTGCTCTACACTGACGGGTGGTGACCTGTAATCAGGGTGCCGTGGTGAGTCGCACTGTAAAGTCGCCATTCAAGGTTAGGGAAGGGGATAGATTGAGGTGTCTCTCTATCTCACCAGTGTATTGAGGAGTGCTCTACACTGACCGGTGGCGACCTGTGGACTGCACCAGTGATCTGAGTCGTGACAGATCATTGCATTCTATAAGAAAATGTTGCGTATGGTCAAATCTGAAAGACCTGGCAAGTTGCCGGATGGTGCAGTGGGAGTTATCCAGCTACTAGAGTCACGGGAAGGCAAGGAGGCTGTTAAGAATGTTAGGAATCTGTATTAAATGATAAGACTACCCAGTACGGGCAGACTTCAGCCTGCAGTGTAGAAGGAATGCGTTACAAAAAAAAAAAGGGAAGTTGAGTGATGAAGGACTCCTGCACCAGGCTCAGAATGCCGAGCCTTTGTTCGGATACATGAAAGCTGCAGAATGTGATTTGTTATGTGACCCTAAATTGGCCGTAACCCCGTTGATGCCTGTCACTACACCGAGCCCTCAGCCACCACCCTATAATGGCGCCGACGCTAAATCATCGGAAGGATGGACGTGTCGTATGTGCTGAGAGCAGAACCCGCCCTGGACGAAGTTCTGCTGTATCTGTGGGGCGGGCCGCCCATGGCACGATGCCCAGCCTGCCCCCAAGAACAATCCCACTCCCACTCCAACTCCTCCCTCCAACGGCCATCTTACTACACCTTTTACTTGTTGTGGGAGGCCCGGGAAGCCCCAATCCGGCCTATATCCACTACTAGATCCGTCCGGTGCTTATTACCAGCCACCAGCATGGGTGGAAAAGCCCGCAGTCCCAGAGCACCCATCTGAAACTAATGTGATACCCTCTGCTCCAGTCCACGATGCGGAGGCGCTCCCTCTGTTCCCCATGGGGGTCGCCCATAACTCTGGGGATATCCTCCTCAACTCCTCAGAATTTCAGGCCAGACTGCTCTCCCTCCGCCAACATACTGTTACTCAAGACGATACGGAGCCAGATGAGGGATGGGCTCAAGATACTCCAGCGCCCCTCCCTTTACCCCATACGTCTCCTATGGCATCCTCCACCCCACATTCATTACCCATACTCCGGCCCTTGCTCCAAGCAACTGCTGAAAGAGCACCACCCCCCAGCCCCTCAGAAGTCTGGGACCCCTGCCGCTCCCGGAACCTAGTAGACCCATCAGGATGCCCTGTCACTCTGTCAATAGGCTATGGTGACATCCTTACACATCGGGTGGGGGCCATAGTCAACCCTGCAAATACCCGTATGAGCCATGCTGGAGGATTGGCTCGTAAAATTGCCCTTGCTGCTGGTTCTACTCTGGCTGCAGAATGCCAGGCTCACTTAGCCGAAAACGGAGAGCTTTCAAAAGGCCATGGATTCCACAAAAGCAGGATCCCTTAGTACGTATGAATCCGGCCTAGAATACATGAAACAGTTAAAAGCCTGGGCTCAGGATCGCTTGTCAGATCAAGCTGGGTCTGTACAAGATGTTCAACAAGACCCTGATGAATCTGTGGAAGGATATGCTGCAAGACTCAGCATGCATTTTGAGGATCTCGGATACAGTCCTCAAGTCAAGACGCAGGCCGCCCTGTTGGTTCAGGCCCTAGTAGATGGCCTACAAGACGCTCTCAGAGATGAGGTTCTGAGGGTACGCCCCGAGATCCGTTCTTCTTCTTTTAACGATGCGGTGGACATTGTCAAAGCTTTCCAAAAAGCCATGCTAAAAATGGAAAAGGATACTAAGCCAAAGAAGAAAGCCGCTCCTGCCATGGTATATCAAGCTCAAGAAAGCTACCCACCCCCTGGCAACCAATATGGAATCAAGTGGGTAATTGTTAAAGGCACAGGTGATGATACTCCTCCCACATATAGAAAACAAGACAGAAGAAATGATAGGGGGCCACCTAGAGACAAGAGACAATCTCGTGATTCTGAAGGACGCATACTGTGTTGGGAATGTGGTAGCCCTAATCACATTCTCAGAGACTGTCCAACCCGCAGATAGTACCATGACCGCTCGTTTCATGACGGTCCACACAACCATGGACCTTCCCGTGAACCATCTCACCCACGCCAATGACGGCCCGGTCAACCAGTGTCCACTTTCCCGGCTACGCACCCCACGGCCGCCTGTGGGACTGTCACTTTACAGGTGGACCATCAACCATTGAAGTTCCTGGTGGACACTGGGGCGGCCACATCTGTCATTTCTTCTACACAGCTCCCTCCCTCGGTATCCCTATCACCGGATACCCTCACCTGTGTTGGGGTGGAAGGCCAACATATTTCCTCTCCACTCACAGTCCCTGTGTCTGCAGGACCATTCACTGGAGTACTCACAAGATTCTTGGTCTCAGAAACTTGCCCCGTTAATTTGTTGGGAGCCGATCTCTTAGAGCGGATGAAGGCAACTATTACCTTCGGAAACCATGGTATGGAGCTTCTTCTGCGAGACCCTCATTCCGAACAAGGGACTGAAGACCGCTGCGTTCTCAAAGCCTTCCCTCTCATGATGATGACCATACAACCTCACACTCTTCTTGATACCTCACAGTTCCCTCACTCTCTGTGGTCCAGCGGGCCAGAGGACGTTGGCCTCCTGCAGGTTCCCCCGGTCCAAGTACACCTCAAGCCTGGACACAGGTACCCACGGTTGCCACAATACCCCCTCAAGGCGGCACAAGAACAAAGCTTGGGTACCCAAATCGCTTCCCTCCTGGAGTCAGGAGTCCTTGTCAGGTGTGTATCTCCATGCAATACACCCCTCTTTCCTGTAAAAAAGAAAACCGCTCCGGGAGAGCCTCCAAGATACTGGTTGGTTCAGGATCTCAGAGCCGTCAATGCAGCTACCATTTTAGAAACTCCAGTGGTACCCAACCCAAACACCCTCTTGTCTCAGGTGCCTCCAACGGCCACCTTGTTTACGGTGTTAGATCTGGCCAACGCCTTCTTCAGTATACCCTTGCATGAAGATTCGTGGTTTCTTTTTGCCTTTACCTTTCAAGGAGCACAGCTTACATGGACCAGGACTCCACAAGGAGCCCAGAACTCTCCTAACCAATTCATTCATTCTATGAAGTCTATTCTGGAGCCATGGGTTCAAGAGAACCCTCAGGTCACTCTTCTACAATATGTGGATGATCTTTTACTCTGCGGCACTGAAGAAAATTTGCCAGAGATGTCAGCATCCCTTCTCTGGTTTCTTCACTCAGCTAACTGTAAAGTCTCGAAAGGCAAAGTCCAATGGTGTCTGCCCAAGGTCATTTTCCTCAGACATTGTATATCACAAGGTGCTAGACATCTGACTGAAGAAAGAAAACAAGCCATCATGGATATCACCTTCCCAACCACCTACTCCGCTATGCAGACTTTCCTTGGTCTCATCACTTACTGCAGGCAATGGATCCCGGATGCCTCAAAGCTTATGCAACCCCTGTATGACTGTTTTAAGGACGAAGGCTCCGTCTGGTTTCATGCTGAAGATCCACGTGTTTCTCACCAACGCAGACTATGTTTTGACCGCCTTAAACAGGCTGTTGTCTCTGCCCCGGCCTTGGGCTTACCAGACTATACTCAGCCATTTCACCTCTTTGTCTCTGAATCGGAAGGTCATGCCTCTGGAGTTCTAGCACAACGCTATGATCATAAGTATCGGCCTTTAGGCTACTACTCAGCCCGCCTGGACCCTGTCGCCCGAACTGCCTCCACGTGCCTTAAGGCGGTCCACGCTGCTCACATCATCCTTGACAAGTCAGCTGATATCGTCCTTGGACATGATCTAGTTATACAGGCTGGCCATGATCTCTCGGCTGATCTGCAACAAACCTCTCCGAAACATCTAACCAACCAAAGACACCTGCGGCTGCAGTGTTCCCTATTGTTGCCCTCCAATATAACATTTACCAGATGTCTGACTATCAACCCTGCCACTTTGCTTCCACCTTCTAGGGGGGAAGACGAACAGGGTGAAGGTCCATTGGTGGAACCTCATGATCCTCATGATTGTATAAAAATTTTGCAGGAAGAGACTTCTGCTCCAGAGAATATGGTGGCACATCCGCTCGCACACCCTGCCTTGCACCTATGGACTGATGGATCCCGTTTCGCAGACCCTCAAGGGAAGTTCCACACGGGATATGCTGTCACAACAGACCTAACAGTCCTCAAGGCTGAAGCTCTACCACCATACATGTCTGCACAAGAAGCTGAACTTGTAGCTCTCACAGAAGCCTGCCACCTGGCAGCTGGAACAACGGCAAACATATATACCGATTCTAGGTATGGACATGGAATTTGCAATGATTTTGGACTCTTGTGGAAGTCTAGAGGATTCATCACAGCTGCAGGTACACCAGTGAAACATGCCTCATGGATTAAGGCCCTAATGAAGGCCCTGGAACTACCCATTCAGGTTGCTGTTATCAAGGTCAAGGCTCATGGAAGACTAGATTCCAGGGAAGCCAGGGGCAACCACCTAGCTGACCAAGCAGCCAAGACTGCGGCAGTGGAGAATGTGTCATCAAAGTGGCAGGAAAAGGAAGAAGAGATGGGGGGAGACCCTGCAAACCGTAGCTGTGGCGCTCACTAGAGCAAGAGCCAAAGAACAGCCGGTGGAAGACCATACAAGTCCAGCGGAGACACGAGTGGAATCCAGGGGGGTCAGGATGCCTGAAGAAAAATTGTGTGAAGAACAAAGGAAGACCCCCACTGAAGAAGTCAAGCAATGGAAAGCGGCGGGAGCCGTGCTGGCAGGTCGCAAAGATTTAAAGGTCGACTCAACTCTTTACCAAGTGGACGGAAAACCTTGCTTGCCCAGACGCATGTACTCGGCCGTGGCAGCATGAGCTCACGGGCCTACACACAGAGGAAAGAATCAAGCCTTGGCATGTATCAAGAAACTGTACTTTGCACCCGGAATCTCTTCCACTGTGACTGCATACTCAAAAGCCTGCTCTGTCTGCGCTACCTGCAACCCAACGTGTACGGCACGGGTCCCTCTCCAACACCTGGCTAAACCAGACTACCCTTGGCAGAGAATACAAGTCGACCATATCCAAATGCCTAAAGCAGGAAAATATGAGTACGTTTTGGTAGCCATGGATATGTTCTCAGCCTGGCCCGAGGCCTACCCGGTTGTCAACATGACTACTAAAGTCACAGCCAAGAAACTGATCACTGAAATTGCCTGCAGATTTGAAGTTCCCCAAGTCATAGAATCGGATCAAGGACCAGCTTTCACAGCAAATATCTACAAAGAACTTTGGAACATGTTGGGAACAGATTTGGGCCTCCACACTCCATACCATCCTGCCAGTTCAGGCAAAGTGGAAAGGATGAATTCCACACTCAAGACCCAGCTCTTGAAAATGACCCAAGATCATCCCCTCCCCTGGCCCGACCTACTCCCTATAGTATTGTATCATATCAGACACACCCCACAAGCTAAACATGGGCTAACTCCCTATGAAATTTTGTTTGGGACCCCACCTAAAATAGGAGAAATTAGGCCCCAAGAGTTGTCTGAAACACATGATAGAGTAGTAAAATTTGTGATTGCTCTGTCTAAAGAATTGACTAACACCCGCTCTACAGTATCTGCTTCTCTCCCAGAATCCACAGGTGATGCGGTACATGATTTCACCCCAGGCGACCTGGTGTACGTAAAGAAGTTTGTCCGGAAAGACTGTCTCCAACCCAGATTTGAGGGCCCCTACACTGTGATCCTGACTACTCCTACAGCTCTGAAGCTTGAGGGCAAGAGCACCTGGATTCACGCCTCCCACTGCAAGAGAGACAAAACGAGCCTATAAAAGATGACTACCTTCTTCTATATGCTTTCCATATGCTTACTGTCTGTCCCAGGGTGGACAGCTACCACATTTTGGGTAGATACTCACGCAAAAATCAAGATGTATCGATTTGATTACTGTGACATAGTGGATTGCGCAGGAATGACATGGTATGCTGCATAGTCCCCTCATACAGGAAAGCTATAAACAATGCTGTTCCAACCCCCCATGACAGAGTCCAATTGAGAGATCTAGTTTAGGGTCAGTTGGGAGAACTCCATGTGTCATTTAGGGTAGGGCTCAATTGTTTGGGGGCGTCCCATAAGGGGGCAGCTTCTAAGATGATTGGGTGAAGAAATCCACCTCCCCTCTCCCCACACATGGACAGTCTCAAAGGCCCCGAAGCAAGGGAAAGCTTAGTGTTTAGGGGGGAATGTCAGGGTAAAAAAGAATATATATTTTCTCTACTTTTATACTTTTATATTTTTATACGCTTTGCTTATGTACTAACCACCATTTTGTGTCCTATAACAATAAGCTTTCCTTGCTACGTGTTACTTAGATCGAAATTTATGCTAAGATGGCGCCGGTATCAGCCAGCACCTGTTTCAGAGAAATGAAACCGAATCATCAACTGACTGTTGTCTGCCCAGAGACTGAGTTAAGGAGACGTGGACCAATCAGGAGTGGCCGGATACTAGACATTTATGGCTTACCCCGCCCCGAACAACCCATTTATGGCTTACCCCGCCCCGAACAATCCATTTATGGCTTACCCCGCCCCGAACAACCCCTATCCCCTCCCCATTATGTAGTGTATTTAGGTTTGTGCATGCGGAAATAAAAGGGGAACATTGCTGAGATCGTGGCTTGCCAGTAGCCTTCTGAGCGTGCTCTGAGTTTGAACCAGCTTGTTGTCTGACTCATTCTTTGAATGGTTGACCCATGCTCATAGCCTTAATTTGGAGTGACTGGAGGAAGAGTGGAATGTCGCTACGACCCCGACAACACTATGATCACATTCTGATCTGAGTGTGATTAGCATAATCGTATCAATATTCTCGGATGAGAGACAATGCTATCCTGTGACTCTTGCCTAATACTGCATTCACTGAAGTTGGACTTAGATGCAGTACCAAACTCAGCCATGTCTAACGGTGGTGCTATCCTAGGAAAGCAACCTATGCACAAGCAACAAGTGGAAATACTGTATGGAAATAATCTGTTGGAGAAAGAAACTGTAAAAATCTCCAGCTCTTGTCTGTACAAGTCTGCAGAGCCGCCTAGATTATTGGGCTGATCAGCCTCATCTGCTGAATTCCCTGGGCGCCTCTGCTCAGCTGAAGCCTGTAGTGTCTGATACATGTATACACAGTGCTGACGATCATGATGATTATTGATTTGTGTGGTTGGGATTTGGTATAAGGGTTACTATACTGGGTTTATGCCAATTTGGAAATATTTGATTCTATGGGGCTACAAAGAGGGATATCAGGATGTCCCCCTCGCTGACCCTTCATTGACAACCCAGAAGCTTGCAGCCAGTGCGATCTGCACATTCAGTGCTTGCTAATAGACTGCCTCCCTCTAACACTGCCTGTCACGTCTGTTTGTATGCTGGAATAAATGTGTCCTGCATCATAAAGCAGCCAGTCTGTTAGCAGGTCCCTCACTGCTGAGGGGGGCATAATCTTTAATAATGCAATTATTGTGTCCATTCATTCTAGTCCTAATGAGATTAGCCCTGGTGCACTTTAATGAGACATATTATGCCAGTATTAGGTGTGGGACTGGCACTCAGGAATCCAGAGGAAGGTGCAGAGAGAGGATGGAGGAGCTTGTCTCCTGGCACCTCTGAGTCCTACACACCTCTCCCTACCCTGTGCCCGAGGTGGGCAGGTCTTAGATTAACAGAAGCAGACTGCCCCTTCTCTGCCAGACACAGCTCTGTACAGAGCATCAAGAAGAAGCAAGCAGCCCTGAAAGCCATCACCCACATTAACTCTGAGGACACTGAGAATGTGAAATGAGAATTCTCCAAGAGACTGGAAGACTCAGGTGACATCAGCATATGGAGCACAGGGTCAGTCCCAGGAAGGTCCCATTACACAGTGACTGGACAAGGTGATGACAATCTAGTGGAGAAGACTCCAGGACAGTGCAGGTGTGAAGATCTGCCTATTCCCCCCATAGGGAACACTAGGTCATTGATGCAACATGAATTTCCTGGGTTCCTCTCCAACTCTTCTCTTGTTGTCTTGTTTTCTTCTGCCTCCAGGTGAGTCCAAGTTCTTTCTTGAAACTCCAATGCAATATTCAGCTCCTGTAGTGATAGAAGGCTTCAGATCTATTGTACTTTATCAAGGCAGCAGGTGATCACTGAGATATAATGTACCCAGCAGACAATGTATAGTAGGCTGCCTAGAAAGATGTGCTGGGGAGATATGATGGCACATTAGTGTGCGGCTGACAGGCATTCAATCCAGATTACGACGGGTCCTAAATACATCTGAACTCTGTTCTATAATCACCTACCCACACATTGTCACACAGTATGTCCTTCTCAAGCACAAGCAATTCGTCAGCACCATGGACAGCTCCTAAGTATGGCCATGGGCATAACATAGCAGCATAACTATCTTTTGGGACCTTGTCCCTTCAGCACCATGGTCAGCAATATGGACAGTTCGTAGGTGCAGCCAAATGGACATAACATAGCAATTTAAATCTTTTAGGACCTCGTTGTCCGTTCAGCACCATGGTCAACACCATGGACAGCTCATGTGTGCAGCTAAATGGACATAACATAGCAGAATAACTATCTTTTCGGACCCTGTTGTCCATTCAGCACCATGGACAGCTCCTAGGTGCAGCTATATGGGCATAACATAGCAGCATAACTATCTTTTAGGACCTTGCTGTCTCTTCCTCACCATGGTCAGGTCATAAATGGGACCAAATGTTCTGTTCAGACCATGGAAATCTCATACCGAACAGGATCTGCGAAGTCACTTAGCACTTTGTAGCTGTCTATGGTGCTGAAGCAACGTCCTAAAGAACAAGGGACTGACTTTTAGATAACAGGGATTGACTTCTAGATAAGAGGAACTGGATTTTCCTAATTTAGTAGGGTGCATACAATACCAGCAATCAGCAGAAAGCATACCTGTCCTATATAGTCCTTAGACACTATTCTACCTACAGAACCGAACACGTGACTCATCTGGTTCTCACAAATGCAGCCAGAAGGACTGTTCACATAGATTTACAAGGACTGATGGGAACGTATGACATAAGTTATTGTGCACACTAATATATCGAGTCCAGTTGCTGTCATCTGTCAGTTTTCCTTATCTACATCTCTGTGACCAGTCTCTTTGGTCTCACAGGAATTGTCCCTGGTGCTGAAGGGTCTTATAAGATACAATACGATACGATACAATTTATTGATCCTGAGGGAAATTACAGTATCTACAAGTGGTACAGCTGCATTTACAGATTTCTGACCAATCAGACTAATCTCGCAGATTATATAATTGGTCTGAGTTGGCCATTTACACTAACAGATATTTTAGTATTTTTCATCAGTTTGGATTAACCTAAAACTACAGCAGAGCGGTCTTTTAGATACCTGTTTACAAGCTACAATCGTTGACAGATTTTTAAGCACGTCAGATCAATTTCCGGCAGATGAGACAGATTTCAATCAGATCAGATGGCCATTTACACATAGCAATTTTGGTCTGATTGGTCAGATATCTGTATATGTAAATGCACCCTAAAGTCCTCCATACACATTAGTCTAACATTGGATGAACCCACCGATATCAACGGGTTTCGACTAACACTCTGTATGGGGTCTCCCAACAGATAATGTTAAGGATCACGTATGTCCGATTTTGGTCTGTCTGCTGATCCTTAGGTTCTCTAGAGATAAGTCGCCACCAGATGAGTTTTGGCTCTTTCTTAGAGAACACCGGATTGCTTGCTCTGCCTTTGGGAGAGTCGCCAGAGATAAATGATGGCCACCAGCCATCTGAGATGTGCGGGGGGCTTTAGTCTTATAAGACATGTATGCTGTTTGCCGATTGCCGTTATCTTATGAACTTTAATATATCAAAGTCCAGCTATTCTTATCTGGAAGTCAGATTGTCTTAGTCTCTCTTTTTAAGACGCTGCTGTCCCTTTGGCACCATGGACAGCTCCAAAGTGCAGTTGGTGGATGCAAAGCTTCTGTTCTCTGCGATAGAGATTTCCATCGACTGAAGTCTCCAGATAAGTAGCTGTATTTCATGTAGGAGATACCAGCAGCTGGCATGTGCCAGTACAATGGGCAGGTGCAGCTTTAGATAGGTAGAGCTGGTCTGTGATAAGGTAATGAGAGAAGTCCAATATTCAGAGTATCTGGATGGAGAAAAGCCATTTGACTCTTCGGGGGCCACAATATTTTTAATTACGGTTCCATGCAAGATTACAGATAACACTTTGTGCCAGGATGAAGCTTTCAGTCTTCTCACTCCAGGGATCCATGGGGTCTCCAATTTTCTTGTATCTAATTGTGTGGTATGGAAATCTGTTACGCTGACCATGCATATAGGTAATGTACAGACACAGCAGAGCTGAGTTTGTTATGTGACATATCTAGAACTATAGAACAACCTGCATCATTAGGACGAAGTAAAAAATTCCAGACTTTATTGAAGTGCGTTAAAATAGTGATTTTATCAGAAAAATGCACAAATCGGCGCCTAAGTGTTTCTTTTGCGTATAGGTGATTGAGGGTGCACCCGAAACGCGTAGGTGCTACTTGCTGATCAGCGCATTTTTTTCTGATGTTGTCACTATTTTAACGCACTTTTGGAATTTCTTACTTCATCCTCTATATCCTTAACCGTTTGATGTCCATGGCAGTGGTTACGTTCCAGGCTCCGGAGCACGTAGTGTTGCATTGGTGAGCTGTCTTTTTTTTTTTTGCTATCCTTAATTTAAGCCTTCAATAGTTAAACACTTACAGCAATGGGGAAAGGGTTAACCTGGCTCGCTTGTTCTATGTCACCATCCCTGCCCCCTCTCTGATCTGTGTGATTGGGGGCTCGCTGTACACATATATTATTGATGCCCACCCCCTCTTTTCTACTTAAAATCTTCAGTTCCCTGAGGTTGTTGGTTTAATAAGAGATGATTATTCCTCATTTTCATCTCTGGATCCCCGGGGGGACGACATCGGAAGCTGCAATATAATACTGATATTAACCTCCTCAACAACAAAACCGAGGACCCAGCACCCCCAAAGGACGGGACCCCCTATTGACTCTTCTTGTTTACAGGAGAACCAGTATGTCAGAGGGGAGCTGGTAAATGGCGCAGGCTTAATATAAAGTGCTGATATATTCCGTAGTGCTTTACAGAAAATAGAATCATTTAGACCATTTCCAGCCCCATAGGAGCTGACAATCTAATTTTACACTCACACCAGAGGCAATTTCATTGGATTAAAATGAATTTATTAGAGTCATTTTGGACTGCCTAGAAGAAAGTCCGGAGTCCATCTCTCCTGATCATACACTCGGTAGCTGACAACTATATTACCTCCATTATATACCTGCACGCGTAAACTGGCCGTTCATTTAAATGCCGTGAGGAAGAAAAGCAGATGCCAAATACCTCTGGTAACATACTCCCCAAGGAACCAAGGATGGGGCATGATGAAATCCAACATGCCTGATCCCTCTCTCCTTCTCACCCTGTAGACTGTGGAGTTGACTCCTAACACATTCCATTTTTGGGTCAGACAACCTCCATGGACATCTGGAATCAGTGGGGTCTTGTTTTAGTGAAACTTGAATTCCTATTATTTTGTTCTCACAACAGACCACAGTGTAGTCTGGAAATAATAGTGTTAAAATCCCAAATCATACAGTATTCAGGGTGCAATACTTTACTGGAACGTTCTTTTAACTATTCACTTTCCAGATGGCAACACCCAGACAGAATAGGTTGCATGAGATTGGAATTATAAGACTAGCGTTTTTTTTTACCCTAGAAACAGTGCCACTGTTGCCTGTTGGCTGCATGTGGAATTGCAACTTAGTCTCATTCATCTGAATCCTGCAGTACCAGAGATGGCCAGGAAATAAATATGGTGCTGTTGAGTTTCATCATAAAGTAAATACCCAACACTCAAAGTCTATGGTCATTAGGGCTAAGCTGCAATTCCAGACACAGCCTATGGACAAGAGAGGTGCTTTTTTGGAGGGGAGAGGGGTCTTTTTTTTATTTATATAACTTTATTTTAAGCGTTTTTTCCCACCATTTCAAATAATGACATTTTCCTAGGGTTCACCACTGATTCCCAGAGAAAAGGGGGTCACAATATTAATTTAGTCATATGACTCCTTCAGCGTTTTCCCTGCACAGTAGTGTTTGCGACCATTTTCCATGAAGGGAAGAGCAGCACGGATCCACTCCACTTCCATGGGGTGTGGTGCAGTTCTCTGCTCAGCGGGTGGCTGGGAGCGCTGCACAAGAGACTTGAATCCCTTCATTTTCTGGATCAGTGGTGGTCCCAGAGGTTGTACTCCCCCCAATCTTAGTGTAATTCCATATCTCAGTGTTACCCCATAGCATAATGTAATGGGAACAGTCCTTTATCATGTTGTCATCCTCCGGGGTATATATATATATGTCTACAGTACACCCATCCTCCAGCAGAGACTTGTACCATAGTGTCAGCTCCGGCTATAGATTTTGGAGGGTGATGCCTGAAATTCGAGAGGCGCGTAGAAATGTGCAGCCTAATCACATGAAAACAAACAGAAGCCGTAATGTTTAATCATCTCGTCGCCCAAAACCGTGAACACCTAATTGCTGCTTATTACCAGCTACATATGGAAACCCATTTGGCCGGATGCACCAGTAAGATTAATGTAGTGTATGATGGATAGGAGGAGGTCGAGGGAAGGATGTGAAAGAACATTGAATTTTGTATAGTTTATCGACACATTTGGCACAACGTGGGTTAAACATCCCAAAATCTGGCCAACCAATGAAAGCGCGACTGGTGCAGCGCCACCACAGGAGGAAAAAAGCATTGCACTGTGCTCATTGAGATCAAGCAAGGCTTGTATGCACTGTGTCCGCCAGAGCCAGATCTCTCTTTCCGTCCAGCTGATAAATAAATGGGGGTCCTGAACTCCCCTCTATGTACTCAAAATTCTCTAATACCGTGTTTGAAATTGATTTTGTAAATCAAACAATCACTTTTTTCCTCATAATAAAAAGTTCTGCAATTTTCTATTCTTCTCCATGTGTGCCGTCAGTGAATGGAGAGATACTTACTTACAGCCATGCTGTACTTGACTAAGGCCATGTGATGTAAATCACTGGGCTTTAAACGGGTGGTCCACTATTTTTTTTTTTTTAAATGGAGCCAATAAATATATATATATACAGTACAGACCAAAAGTTTGGACACACGTTCTCATTTAAAGATTTTTCTGTATTTTCATGACTATGAAAATTGTACATTCACACTGAAGGCATCAAAACTATGAATTAACACATGTGGAATTATATACTTAACAAAAAAGTGTGAAACAACTGAAAATATGTCTTATATTCTAGGTTCTTCAAAGTAGCCACCTTTTGCTTTGATGACTGCTTTGCACACTCCTGGCATTCTCTTGATGAGCTTCAAGAGGTAGTCACCGGAAATGGTTTTCACTTCACAGGTGTGCCCTCTCAGGTTTAATAAGTGGGATTTCTTGCCTTATAAATGGGGTTGGGAACATCAGTTGTGTTGTGCAAAAGTCAGGTGGATACACAGGTGATAGTCCTACTGAATAAATATGGCAATATTATGGCAAGAAAAAAGCAGCTAAGTGAAGAAAAACGAGTGGCCAACATTACTTTAAGAAATGAAGGTCAGTCAGTGCGAAAAATTGGGAAAACTTTGAAAGTGTCCCTAAGTGCAGTTGCAAAAACCATCAAGCGCTACAAAGAAACTGGCTCACTTGAGGACCGCCCCAGGAAAGGAAGACCAAGAGTCACCTCTGCTTCTGAGGATAAGTTTATCCGAGTCACCAGCCTCAGAAATCGCAGGTTAACAGCAGCTCAGATTAGAGACCAGGTCAATGCCACACAATTCTAGCAGCAGACACATCTCTACAACAACTGTTAAGAGGAGACTTTGTGCAGCAGGCCTTCATGGTAAAATAGCTGCTAGGAAACCACTGCTAAGGACAGGCAACAAGCAGAAGAGACTTGTTTGGGCTAAAGAACACAAGGAATGGACATTAGACCAGTGGAAATCTGTGCTTTGGTCTGATGAGTCCAAATTTGAGATCTTTGGTTCCAACCACCGTGTCTTTGTGCGACGCAGAAAAGGTGAATGGATGGACTCTACATGCCTGGTTCCCACCGTGAAGCATGGAGGAGGAGGTGTGATGGTGTGGGGGTGCTTTGCTGGTGACACTGTTGGGGATTTATTCAAAATTGAAGGCATACTGAACCAGCATGGCTACCACAGCATCTTGCTGCGATCTCCTCCCAGACCTGGACTAAAGCATCCGCCAACTCCTGGACAGTCTGTGGTGCAACGTGACATTGGTGGATGGAGCGAGACATGATATCCCAGATGTGCTCAATCGGATTCAGGTCTGCGGAACGGGTGGGCCAGTCCATAGCTTCAATGCCTTCATCTTGCAGGAACTGCTGACACACCCCAGCCACATGAGGTCTGGCATTGTCCTGCATTAGGAGGAACCCAGGGCCAACCGCACCAGCATATGGTCTCACAAGGGGTCTGAGGATCTCATCTTGGTACCTAATGGCAGTCAGACTTCCTCTGGCGAGCTCATGGAGGGCTGTGCGGCCCTCCAAAGAAATGCCACCCCACACCATTACTGACCCACTGCCAAACCGGTAATGCTGAAGGATGTTGCAGGCAGCAGATCGCTCTCCACGGCGTCTCCAGACTCTGTCACGTCTGTCACATGTGCTCAGTGTGAACCTGCTTTCATCTGTGAAGAGCACAGAGCGCCAGTGGCGACTTTACCAATCCTGGTGTTCTGTGGCAAATGCCAAGCGTCCTGCACAGTGTTGAGCTGTGAGCACAACCCCCATCTGTGGATGTCGGGTCCTCATACCACCCTCATGGAGTCGGTTTCTAACCATTTGTGCAGACACATGCACATTTGTGGCCTGCTGGAGGTCATTTTGGAGGGCTCTGGCAGTGCTCCTCCTGTTCCTCCTTGCACAAAGGCGGAGGTAGCGGTCCTGCTGCTGGGTTGTTGCCCTCCTACGGCCCCCTCCACGTCTCCTGGTGTACTGGCCTGTCTCCTGGTAGCGCCTCCAGCCTCTGGACACTACGCTGACAGACACAGCAAACCTTCTTGCCACAGCTCGCATTGATGTGCCATCCTGGATGAGTTGCACTACCTGAGCAACTTCTGCGGGTTTCAGAGTCCATCTCATGCTACGACGAGTGTGAAAGCACAACCAACATTCAAAAGAGACCAAAACATCTACCAGAAAGGATTGGTACTGAGATGTGGTCTGTGGTCCCCACCTGCAGAACCACTCCTTTATTGAGGGTGTCTTGATAATTGCCAATAATTTCCATCTATTGTTTATTCCATTTGCACAACAGCATGTGAAATTGATTGTCAATCAGTGTTGCTTCCTAAGTGGACAGTTTGATTTCACAGAAGTTTGATTTACTTGGAGTTATATTCTGTTGTTTAAGTGTTCCCTTTATTTTTTGAGCAGTGTATTTATACATATACAGTACAGACCAAAAGTTTGGACACACCTTCTCATTTAAAGATTTTTCTGTATTTTCATGACTATGAAAATTGTACATTCACACTGAAGGCATCAAAACTATGAATTAACACATGTGGAATTATATACTTAACAAAAAAAGTGTGAAACAACTGAAAATATGTCTTATATTCGAGGTTCTTCAAAGTAGCCACCTTTTGCTTTGATGACTGCTTTGCACACTCTTGGCATTCTCTTGATGAGCTTCAAGAGGTAGTCACCGTAAATGGTTTTCACTTCACAGGTGTGCCCTGTCAGGTTTAATAAGTGGGATTTCTTGCCTTATAAATGGGGTTGGAACCATCAGTTGTGTTGTGCAGAAGTCTTTTGGATACACAGCTGATAGTCCTACTGAATAGACTGTTAGAATTTGTATTATGGCAAGAAAAAAAGCAGCTAAGTAAAGAAAAACGAGTGACCATCATTACTTTAAGAAATGAAGGTCAGTCAGTGCGAAAAATTGGGAAAACTTTGAAAGTGTCCCCAAGTGCAGTTGCAAAAACCATCAAGCACTACAAAGAAACTGGCTGACATGAGGACCGCCCCAGGAAAGGAAGACCAAGAGTCACCTCTGCATCTGAGGATAAGTTTATCCGAGTCACCAGCCTAAGAAATCGCAGATTAACAGGAGCTCAGATTAGACACCAGGTCAATGCCACACAGAGTTCTAGCAGCAGACACATCTCTTCAACAACTGTTAAGAGGAGACTTTGTGCAGCAGACCTTCATGGTAAAATAGCTGCTAGGAAACCACTGCTAAGGACAGGCAACAAGCAGAAGAGACTTGTTTGGGCTAAAGAACACAAGGAATGGACATTAGACCAGTGGAAATCTGTGCTTTGGTCTGATGAGTCCAAATTTGAGATCTTTGGTTCCAACAACTGTGTCTTTGTGCGACGCAGAAAAGGTGAACGGATGGACTCTACATGCCTGGTTCCCACCGTGAAGCATGGAGGAGGAGGTGTGATGGTGTGGGGCTGCTTTGCTGGTGACACTGTTGGTGATTTATTCAAAATTGAAGGCATACTGAACAGCATGGCTACCACAGCATCTTGCAGTGGCATGCTATTCCATCCGGTTGGTGTTTAGTTGGACCATCATTTATGTTTCAACAGGACAATGACCCCAAACACACCTCCAGGCTGTGTAAGGGCTATTTGGCCAAGAAGGAGAGTGATGGGGTTCTACGCTAGATGACCTGGTCTCCACAGTCACCAGACCTGAACCCAATCGAGATGGTTTGGGGTGAGCTGGACCGCAGAGTGAAGGCAAAAGGGCCAACAGGTGCTAAGCATCTCTGGGAACTCCTTCAAGATTGTTGGAAGACCATTTCCGGTGACTACCTCTTGAAGCTCATCAAGAGAATGCCAAGAGTGTGCAAAGCAGTCATCAAAGGAAA
The DNA here is from genome assembly GCF_046119375.1 of Phyllobates terribilis. Taxonomy (NCBI): domain Eukaryota; kingdom Metazoa; phylum Chordata; class Amphibia; order Anura; family Dendrobatidae; genus Phyllobates; species Phyllobates terribilis. Next base: position 125,126,704 of record NW_027362765.1, read on the forward strand.
AGGTGGCTACTTTGAAGAACCTAGAATATAAGACATATTTTCAGTTGTTTCACAATTTTTGTTAAGTATATAATTCCACATGTGTTAATTCATAGTTTTGATGCCTTCAGTGTGAATGTACAATTTTCATAGTCATGAAAATACAGACAAATCTTTAAATGAGAAGGTGTGTCCAAACTTTTGGTCTGTACTGTATATATACACAAATATATAAATATATATATGTATACCATATATATATATATATATATATATATATACACACATATATATACTGTGTGTATGTATGTATATATATATATATATATATATATATATATATATATATATATATATATACACTCAGACACCAGACTCCTGCCAATCCTTGGAACTGCTGTACCCTACCAGTCCCCCTTCGTTTTCTGGTAGTGGATGTCACATGACTGCTGCACCCAATCGGTGGGTTCTGATCAGCTGCAGTGGTTACATGATGTCCCTTGCTGGAAGAGGAAGCAAAGAGACTGGTGGCTCTATGTGTCATGAAAAAAAATGCTAAAGTTTTGGTAGCCCACGATACATGAAAAGTTACAACCAATCAAAACACATTTGTCATTAAAGGGAATCTGTCAGCAGGTTTTCGCTAGACCCTGATTCCAGCAATGTATCACTCATTTTCCTGGGCTGCTTGCTGCAGTTTTGATTAAAAACTATTTTATCTGCTGCAGATCTAGCAGTTCTCTGAATGTTGAGCTGTGTATGACCCCGCCCACACCACCATTGGCAGCTTTGTATGTACACTGTACATAGGCAGAAAGTTGCCAGTCAGTGGTGGGGGTATGGCTGGACTACATGGCAGCAGGTTTACTAGTCCTCTAGTGATAATCTCTTGCTGATAAAACTGTGATTTTTAAAAACTACAGCAATCAGCCCAGAAAGTGACACATCACTGGAATCAGGGTATCTGCCTCTACTTTATGCAGCTCTCTGATTAGGTGGCAAAATCCTGGTGACAGATTCCCTTTAAGTAGTTAAAAACATGTTATTAAGTAATACTTTTCACAAGTGAAGGTTTGCTACAATTGTTCCGAGACCAAGTGATCAGCAGCACAAATATTTGTCCTGCCCTGGTAGTTTGTTATAATGTATCAGTGCAGGACTTGAAGTAGTCTTGCTTCTTAGCTCACCATGGATGGTGTAAGCTGGGTACAATAGTAACAAAGCCTCAGCTCTGAAAAGTATCAGATTGATGTATTTTTTTTAACATCTGCTTGGAAGGAGAATATTTTCATTCATTGACAGCAAACAGATACCTTGAATGTGTTGAGCAATTGAAAGACAAAGATATTAGAAAATTGCATCTGTTTTCATCTGTTTATGGCATTGTTTCTCCGCATAATGTTGCCAGCTGGTGCGGCTGCTGCATGAATGGCTGGCATGTGTATGTTGGCATGGGATTGTGCATTATGCACACGGCACAGGGCTCACAGTAGCCATTCTCTCCTCCACATATCTACCTTTAAATATCAAGCCACCATCCAAATCATCTTACTCTTCCTCCGGATTTCCTACCTGCTGCGTCCATAATATCCTAACATCTGCTCCCCCTCGCCGCTGCCCCCTGTGCCATCACACATCTGTGCCACCTTGTACTCCAATCTCCTTCCTTCCACCCGCTGTTCCTCTCCACACGGATGATTGTATATTTCTGCTTTTGTGACAAGTTTTAAAAAAATTTGCATTAACATTTGGAAAATGTCATCTGTAATTACTTTACAACCTTGCACTGTATTTTCTACTCACTATATCCTTATGGCTGCTGTTTTCTGACGGACTTTCCTTTTCTTTGAAATTAATAAAACATATGAGAAACAGTGTTGTTGGCTTCCAGAGGACGTGTGGGCTGTCATGTGGACAGTTCTATCTCTATGTGGTTTCTAAGGTGTCACTGGATAATTTGGCCGCGGAAACTGAAATATTCATCTAGAAAACAGTACAATTCTGTTTGATTTTCTCTATTTTCGGATGCCTTGGTGGTCTGCAGTATGGGCAGATTATAGTCTAAAGCCACGGCCCCACTATCAGTATTTGGTCAGTATTCGGTCAGTATTTTTCTCAGGAGTGAGAGCCAAAACCAGGTGAGGAACTATCAGAGAAAAGGTATAATAGAAACTAGTCACCAATTCTGCATTTATCACCCACTCCTGAGAAAAAATACTGACCGAATACTGATAGTGGGGCCGTGGCCTTACTGGACAACTCCTATTGCAGTCGGAGCAGTGGGGCAGGGCTTCTGCTGCAGTCAGTAGCCTGACAGCCATACAGAGGTTGACGAGAAGAAGGAAGAGGAGGGATAGCCGATATCCTCAGACCTACAGTATCTCTTGTGGGTTTTCAGTCTGACATGTGAGATGATCAGGAGAAGAGGACATTAAGGGGTTTGGACCAAGTTTGGATGTTATCCCATATCCACAAAGTAAAGAATAACTTCCCAATCGCTGGAGATCCGACCAGTGGCATAACTTGAGGCTGATGGGCCTCAATGCAAAAGCTCCAACGGGACCCAAATTATTGCAGATCATTAATAGTAATGGTCTTCTTATATGAGCCAAATAGACCACGGCCCAGCGATTGCAACCCCTGCACCTATTATGGTTACGCCCCTGGATCCGACTACTTGGAACTGTATTGATCCAGAGAAACGGGGTTTTTAAGAGCCCCATGGTCTCGATAAAATCTGCTCCGTTCATTCTTATGGGAGTGCTAAAGACTAGCCGAGCCCTAAACTAAGCTATCTTCAGCGGTCCCATTTAGAATGAATGGAGCCGAGTAGATCGGCCACCGGTCCATTCACATGGGGCTCTTCAGACCTCAGGTTCTCAGGATCGGTGGGAGTCCCAGAGATTGGAAAATTATCCCCATATCTTAGAAAAAGGGGATAGCTTCCAAACTTGGTACAACCCCTTTAAGGGAAATTAGTATTTTTTGTCAACTGATTTACTCATAAAATGGAGCACATTGATTCATTTGAAGCTTCATTTGGGTCATGAAAGACCTCACACCTCTCCCAATATGGCCGTGGTCTCCAACCTTTGGCTTCTCAGCACGTCCTGACGACTTGCTGGGTGTTGTGGTTTCACCAGAGCCCTACTGTAACACCCCTGTGCCTTATGTAGGCTTTCATGTCTGGTGTCAAGCACAAGCTGTGCCACATCCCGGAGTTCATACATCTGCCTTTCTCCTGCCTCAGTGTTGCAGGCAATCATTAGGGTCACGGCTTACATTAGAGGACATCAATAACTGGCGACCCAGTATTTTCTCTCCTCTTCCCTCATGTAGAAGGCGTCTGGCTGTACACAGTCTTATATTGGACGCTCGCGGAAGAATCAGGTAATGTCCTTGACAGTGTTTGGTGCATTGTATAATTTGTATGGGAAACGCAATATCTGTAGTTGCTATGTAGAATCCCCCCCAGTAACTGCATTATTAATGTAAAAATAAACAGCATATTGCATGTAAATCTGCAGCAGGTGCCTCATACCATTCCTAGAGGGGGAGACCTTTACCCTTGGACTAATTAACCGGACATTGAGGAGTCATGTCCCTTTGTATGACCACCAAATGCAATGCAAAAAGACGCATAGGTTCATATGACGATCCAAAGCCCTCTTTGTTCTGGAAGCTTAAAAAAAGCGAACTTTGCACTGATTGTGACGTCATATAACAGGGATGCACAGAGAAAGAATAGCAGTCTTTTTCCTGTAGAAATTATTTCCTAAAGGGATAAAATAGAAAAAATATCTGGAGAGGGGTTCACTTTAACTTTTCTTCTGCTTCGCCCCACCTGTGTTATGGCATGAGGTCAAATCTGTTGGAAAACGATGGGATTTCAAGGGAATCTGTCGCTGGGTTTTAGTTACCCCATCTAAAAGCAGCATAAAGTAGGGACAGAGGCCCTGATTCCAGCAATGTGTCACTTACTGGGCTGCCTGTAGTCATTTTGATAAAATCGCTGTTTTATCTGCTGCAGATCTAGCAGTTCGCTGAATGCTGAGCTTTGTATAACCCCAACCATACCACTGCCCATGTACGCTGTACACAGAAAGCAACCAATCAGTGGGAGGGGCGGGGTTATGCAGAGGTCATAAATATGCTTGACTACCTGGCAGCAGGTTTACTAGTCTTTTAACAATAATCTCCCACCGATAAAACTTTTATCAAAACGACACTAAGAAACCCAGTAAGTGATACATCGCTGGAATCAGGGTCTCTGTCTCTACGACATGCTGCTCTCAGATTAGGTGGCAAAAACCTGATGACTGATTCCCTTTAAGCTATGTTGTCTATGGCTGGGAAGGAGCTTGCTGAATAAGTAATATGTACCCTCTGCATTGTACAAAATATGATTCAACAAAACTAAGCTCTGGCCAATTTTGCTAAACTTTGCCCCTTCAATACTCCAATACATGGAAAAGACCATTTGTTGCCCCATATTGGGACATGGAGTCTTAAAATGTTGATAATAGGGAGCTGTTTGACTTTTGTAGATCTGTTTTCACTGTCTCTAAAACATTCTGGTCACTGGTGACTTCGTTGGCCATTCTCTTGACCCTTCAAGCAAGGAATGAAGAATATGTGGACCTGATCTGATAAATATGACATTGGTGGAATAGGATGTTGGGGTTAACAGCGGTCTTAATTTTATTTCTCTTGAGTATGTATTTACCCGTTACGGAAAACTTTTAGATTATGCATGTCCCTCCTTAGAGACCGATGACCCACATACTGTACCTTCCGTAGCTCCTGCACTTTCTCCAAAGACTTTTTGTTCCACGAGGCTTAAGTTGAATTCATGAGTATTTTGATGCTGAGAATGTCAAGTAGGGATGTCATAATGGGTTAATTCTGCTTGATATTACAGTAAATTAAATCTTAAAGAATCCTATTCACACAATGTGCCACATAACCTTGAGGTTTCTATGGTTCTCTTCTCTTAAAAAACACAACATTCCCTCTTCATTGTATTCTTCTCGCTTCATCTTGCTTACATATTTCTTTATACTGACTTTAATACATTTTTTCAGCATTAAAAATTCAATGAAAAAATTAAATTGGGCTTTTTGTCCTGCACATGGGGCTGTTGGAAGCCCTGAACCTCCATCCTTTAGTGTCTCATATGTCCCAATGACCTTTCATACAGAAGCAAGCTATTTTAGAAAACCCCTGAAGACCAGCATCAATTGGGCATGATATGGGCATATTTCTGAGCCAGTATTGCAGCTGGAAATCTCAGCACAGATACACATCTAATGAATCCCTATGATGCAGTTAATTCAGGTCATCAGACTAAAGGTCGGCCAGAATTGGTGGCTGTGGTAGGAGTGCAGACTTTGTGGTCATGCAACTTGAAGGTCATGATGAAGCCTTTGGCCAGATTTCTTCCCTCTTCCCCCTTTAGTGGTAGAAGAATTATAATACATGGGCCCATCAACATGAAAGTTGTGGTTTCCAAAATTAATTTATTCCCCTAAATTCCCACCAGAAAGGCAATGCTAAAGATTTTGGTTGGTTTTCTTCTAAAGTGCAAATTACCAATTGAAAACAGGTTCTGAAATGAGAGTTGTATAGACAATCTGAATGCTCCGAGACATTTAAAACTTAGGTGAAATGTAGACGTCTTGAGAAAAACTTTCAGAAATTGGGTAATTAACAATTGGAAGCTCATATTCTCATATCAGTGTCTAAAAATAACGTGGTGCCATTAATGCTCATTTACGAGAGCTGCTGTCAATTTGCATTATGTTCGTTTCCACAATAAATGACGTTGACTTATGGACACAGGGGGTTTTTATTGAAAATTGGAGAAGATATGTATTGTCATTTTACATTATAGGAATGTTTTGGAAGTTGCCTTCCATACATCTGACCAGACATCCATCCACCATCATTATCTAACTAATGTGTTTGATTCAGTGGTATGGCATCTGTTCCTCCTCACAAGATGGACCAAACCCACCAAGATCAGCAATGACAATGTAATTTATATTGGGGATTCTGCCTGTCTACAAATAACAGAAGTAAAGGGAAAGAAGGATCCACCATATTATCGCTTAACATGTCCAATCCTTTGTTTCCCTAACCAAAGCACATTTTTTGGGGGAAGATAGATGTCAATTACCATGGCTATCTCCTGTGTATGGCCACTTGTCTCAAAGAAGAAAACAAACCATTCTCAGTTATTCATCTCCCACTCCTCCAGCAATGTGCCAAAAATGAAATCTATGGTTGGTTGGCTATTATTGATGACTAAAGTTATATTGATATATACAGAAGTACTCCGATTTGAGGGTGTAAGTAGTGGGCTAGTTGGCCTATGACCTGGGTACTATGTGTGACCATGGAAGGGAGTGATAAGCAGCTTTGCTTTTGGCAAGGTAGGTAGATATAGGACTTGGGCAATGAAGTCAATATTGACCCCAGGATATGGAAAGCTTAACTGTGATTCCTCAATCAAAATATAAAAAAACTATTTTTTTATCATTTTGGTAATTTGAGGGTATGATTTTCAGAATTAAAGTCAATGTAGCATTACCAGTCTCACCATCGAGTAACACTTAATTGTTCTTTCTTATAGCTGTGTGTCACATCGAGACCCGCGCTCATGCAGAGGAGAGATTGCTGAAAAAGCTTTTCATGGGCTACAACAAGTGGTCCCGTCCGGTGGCCAACATTTCCGATGCAGTTCTTGTGCGGTTTGGCCTTTCCATTGCTCAGCTCATTGATGTGGTAAGTGACCCGTTCTTTAACAAGAGGAGATTCTACTTTTTGATCTTAAAGGTGTTGTATTTTGATAGAAAATCATGGCCGCTTCCTTCCTAACACTGTCAACAGGTTTTGTTTGGTATTTATACTCAACCTCATTCAGTTCTATGGAGCTGAGCTACAATACTGGACACAACCCATGGACCGGTGTGATGCTGTTTCTAAAAGCTGTTTCAGTGAAGGAGGATTCATCACTCCTTTACCCCCCATGAGTATGATTGGGGGATAGTAATGATCAGAACAAGACTTGGTTCAGTGTAGGAACATCACGTTAGTAGCCTCCTTTTATTTCCCATCCATTAGATATTCCCTGATAGACGCCAACATTCCTGAACTGACTTGATAGAATTTTTCCTTAAAAACATGTTCAGGGTTAAGAGTTGTCTTATATTCTTGAACTTCATCAATCAGCTGGAATGGAGAATGGCTTTAATGACTGTCTCTTGCTCTGGAGGACCAAATATGTCAATGCATTACACAAACAGTCCATTGATGTTAATTTGAACCATGCAATGCTTCATTCCACCTGTGGAGGCAATGTTTCAGAATTGAACACTTGTGTGTTAAATCCGCTTCCACCTTTCAGCCAATCACTGAGGATCTGTGCAGCAGGATATACTGTGATTAGTTTATTAATGATGGACTCTTCTAATGAAAATCCATTGGCCCAATAAGATAACCCCTTTAATCTGATTGGACATTATGGTCTTACAAACACTCCAAATTGGTAGGCCACACCATTGCATCCTGCGGATTGGTGGACTATCCGATGGATCAGGAAGTTGTCCTTGAGTAACTTTAAGGTGGCGTCAACCAACTACTTTGCAGATGGTCAATCCTAGATGAGGCTTTATTCGGTCGATGATAACGTAGGCGTATTTGAGCATCCGTATACGGTTACACTGTAGCATGACCCAAAAACACAGGTTTTATAACCCAAACTTAGGATTTATGACGCTGTTAGTGCAGGGAGGCAGACTTACAATAAGGTCATGACGTGTGATCTTTAAGGGGGTTAAAAACAAGATATCAGCTGTCCACAGGATAGGTGATAACTTGCTTATCGGCGAGTTTTCTATCAGCACCGTTCGGCACAGTGGGGAACATTTATCCCTGTTGGGGAATTTTCATCCCTATTACATTATGGTGCAGAAAGTTGGACACCTGACCACCGCTCCTTTTATTCTCTATGGAACTGCCAGAAAACCGAGCGCACCCCCATAGGAAATTAATGGAGCACAGGTGACACATGTGCACTGCAGCTCCTTTCTGACGGTAATAAAAGTTCCCTATTCTTCCCATCGGTGGGGGTCCCAGCAGCCAGACCCTCACTTATCAGCAAATTATCACCTATCGTTGGATCCTAAAATGCGCCCATAATACGGCCATCTGAATGACGCGTAGGAGTTAAAGACTAAACCTTGTTATTCCAGAATGAGATACCACCAAGAGAGGTATGGTCGCTACACGTCGTTACTGCCTGGGCAACTATGTTCTGAATTAAAGGACTTTCCTCATTCTTCATAAAGAAGAGCTCCGTATTCTATACATTTCGGAATATTGCTGGTTCCACCTTAATAATTCATTTTTTCCCCTTTCTTTTTTTTTATCATACTGGCATCTACAGCAGCAAATGGGAGAAATGTTTCCGCAAGACTTCTCTTTAATCTCCCCCTGCTCAATCCCAAGACTTTGACTGATGCATAAATAAATATTTGGGCTCTTGTACAGATGTGGGTTTTCCCTGGAGCCACAATTAAGATGTATTTATAGTAATTAAAACACTTGTTTTTACTAATTAGTCAGGAGCTTACCCAATTTTTTAGAATCCCAGAAGGCTCCTAGGGGATAAGAGTAAAAGTCAATAAAACACAGCGGGCGAGATATGTCAAACTTAGTCAAGAGATTACAAAAAAATCATGTGTATGGCAACTAATCAGCTTGTGAGATATATAGTGGTAATGGGAAACGCCACCGTCATTTATCTTTAGCCATGAAAGCCAGTTATTTTTATAGTTAAGGGCTATGTAGATCTTGGCACTGTTTTTTTTTATGTTGTTCATTTGCTTCCTATATGCAAAGTTAAGCTACTTTCTAAATAAATGTCATTAACATTTTCTACCATTTTGCTGCTCCACAGCGAATGTAAATCTTTTATCTAGCAGGGTGATCTGCAAAAATGTTACAAATCTGTCAAAACTTCTGTTTCTGACTGCTCTTTCAGCTCTCCTTCTCCCAATGTTGGAGATAGCAGAAAGGAGGGAGAAAGGGTTGTATACAGATTTCCATGGTGTGGAGAGAGGAGAAAGTAACTACAGCCTTAGGGAGGGCAGAGAAAACAGGCCACGGATAAGTCAAGAGGAAAAATAATTGCAAGATAGAAGCACTGCTGATATATGAGCTAATAAAGATAGAAGCTCCCTTGATACTATCTTTACAACCAGCCTATATTACTGGGAGACACTGAAACTAGGATCAGGCTGCAAACTGCATATCAAGGGGTCTAGGAAAGAAGATTGCAGACTATGAAACAGTGCAATTTTATTAACTAGAGCTAACTACTAACATATGTACAAAGCCTTTGACATTAGTTGGTTACCATTGGGATCACAAGGCATTATTGAATTCAATGGTGTTTCCAAAGTAGGATATCTTTTAACTATAAGTAGGGGTAAGGTTAGGGTTTAGATGACTTGCCAAGCAGTGACACCTCCTCATATGAGAAGTCTATGAGGGTCTTAGTTCATGGATGTCATCTACAGGTATATCACCCATTGTCTTCTGGACCTTTCAAAAAAATAAGTCAAAAACACTTTGCATGAGTGGTGAAGGACATGGTTTATCTACATCTGCTGGACAGATCTTCCACCAATGGGACATAACTGGTCATGATGTTGAAGGCCAAATCATTGGCCTAGTTGATGGATCTTTAATGTGGACTACCCAAAGCTTCACATTTCAAATCTTGATCACAGGTAGTCCAAAGGATCATGTCTATATTATAACTGTGTTATGCATTGCTAGGTCTGTGCCACAAGTTTTTCATATCATATACTGTATGTGTAAATGATGGTAACTAACTCCACTCTTGTTAGGATGGGTCATTAATATCCGATTAGTAGAGGACCTGCCTCCCGCCATCCCAACCAATTAGCCGATCGCAGGGGCTGCGGCTCACCGGAAGTGTCACAGCTCCATGCGTTGTATAGTGGTCATGAATGGTAGTACAAGCTCTCATTCATTTGTATGGAACAGAGCAAGCCATAACATTCACTACCACTAAGGAGCTGTACCATTCAGAAGTTTAGGATTGATTAAGCCCATGGAGAAGCTTTAATAAAGGACCATATTGATTGTCACCCTACTTTTCAAGCCCACTTCCTTGTTATGTATTGAATGATACTTGTGTCACATATTACTCCCTTCCTGGCCACAATTATATTAATACAAGGGTTATAATATTAGTAGCCAAATATTGGAAAATACAGAAACAGAAGAATAAATGCAAATGACAGTATACAGTTAGGTCCATATATATTTGGACAGAGACAACATTTTTCTAATTTTGGTTATAGACATTACCACAATGAATTTTATTCAAAACAATTCAGATGCAGTTGAAGTTCAGACTTTCAGCTTTCATTTGAGGGTATGCACATTAAAATTGGATGAAGGGTTTAGGAGTTTCAGCTCCTTAACATGTGCCACCCTGTTTATAAAGGGACCAAAAGTAATTAGACAATTGACTCCAAGGCTATTTCATGGACAGGTGTGGGCAATCCCTTCCTTATGTCTTTCTCAATTAAGCAGTTAAAAGGCCTGGAGTTGGTTTGAGGTGTGGTGCTTGCATGTGGAAGGTTTTGGTATGGAGTAAACATGCGGTCAAAGGAGCTCTCCATGCAGGTGAAACAAGCCATCCTTAAGCTGCAAAAACAGAAAAAAACCATCCGAGAAATTGCTACAATATTAGGAGTGGCAAAATCTACAGTTTGGTACATCCTGAGAAAGAAAGAAAGCACTGGTGAACTCATCAATGCAAAAAGACCTGGGCGCCCACGGAAGACAACAGTGGTGGATGATCGCAGAATAATCTCCACGGTGAAGAGAAACCTCTTCACAACAGCCAACCAAGTGAACAACACTCTCCAGGAGGTAGGCGTATCAATATCCAAATCTACCATAAAGAGAAGACTGCATGAAAGTAAATACAGAGGGTTCACTGCACGGTGCAAGCCACTCATAAGCATCAAGAATAAAAAGGCTAGACTGGACTTTGCTAAAAAAAACATCAAAAAAAGCCAGCACAGTTCTGGAAGAACATTCTTTGGACAGATGAAACCAAGATCAACCTCTACCAGAATGATGGAAAGAGAAAAGTATGGTGAAGGCAGGGTACAGCTCATGATCCAAAGCATACCACATCATCTGTAAAACACGGCAGAGGCAGTGTGATGGCTTGGGCTTGCATGGCTGCCAGTGGCACTGGGTCACTAGTGTTTATTGATGATGTAACACAGGACAGAAGCAGCCGAATGAATTCTGATGTATTCAGAGCCATACTGTGTGCTCAGATCCAGCCAAATGCAGCCAAACTGATTGGTCGTCGTTTCATACTACAGATGGACAATGACCCAAAACATAAAGCCAAAGCAACCCAGGAGTTTATTAAAGCAAAGAAGTGGAATATTCTTGAATGGCCTAGTCAGTCACCTGATCTCAACCCAATTGAGCATGCATTTCACTTGTTAAAGACTAAACTTCAGACAGAAAGGCCCACAAACAGAAACTGAAAACCACCGCAGTGAAGGCCTGGCAGAGCATCAAAAAGGAGGAAACACAGCGTCTGGTGGTGTCCATGAGTTCAAGACTTCAGGCAGTCATTGCCAACAAAGGGTTTTCAACCAAGTACTAGAAATGAACATTTTATTTACAATTATTTAATCGGTCCAATTACTTTTGGTCCCTTTAAAAACAGGGTGGCACATGTTAAGGAGCTGAAACTCCTAAACCCTTCATCCAATTTTAATGTGGATACCCTCAAATGAAAGCTGAAAGTCTGAACTTCAACTGCATCTGAATTGTTTTGTTTAAAATTCATTGTGGTAATGTCTACAGTAGAACCAAAATTAGAAAAATGTTGTCTCTGTCCAAATATATATGGACCTAACTGTATAATGGCTGTAATATACAAGTAGATCACAATGAATATAGTACAAAAAGGAGTAAACATAAGTATAAACCATAGAAAAAAATAGGTGTGGTACCTATAAGTTATAAACCATAGATAACACATATAAGGGAGAAAGAAGGAGCCCGAAGCGTTACGCCAGCGAATGTGGCTTCTTCAGGGGTTCTATCACTCTGGTGATATAGTCATCATTGGCTGTTAGTTCTATGAGTACCATGGACTGCACGCGATAAAGATAAGCTTAACAGGGTGAGCTCTTCTCAGAGTTACCCTCTAAGTCATGCCCCAATGTTGCATAGGTCTATATTATCCCTTCAGGACCTTAGGAAAGATGGATGACCATAACACGGATTTTATCAGAGGGAAAAAAAAGAGACTTATTTTCCTTTCTAGGTAACTTAAATGTCGTCAATCACAGAGTTCTGTTGTCAAGACAGTGATGGCGTCCCCCCCTCCAAATTTTCATTCTTGTAAATAATAATGACAGCGCTTTGTGGTGTGAAGCCGCCTCAATAATTGATAGTGCTTGAGATGAGTCACTTAATGGTATTAAGGCCGCCCCTAGCTCTGTGTGTGTTTACCCATTACATCCCTCAGCCGGAATAATCAATTATCTCCGCTCTTCGTTGGCAAGTACAGAATAGGCCCAGCGTTACTGTACACACCCAGCACTACTGGCAGAACACTGTCTCACTGCACCAAGTGTTTATGTAGCAGGTGGTGTAATGGCACGAGCAGAAAAAAGCCTAGGCCTAGGGCGGGCATGAGAAATGTATAGGAGAAATTAGCTGGCACCTTCTAACTTATTCTATGTGGGGGAGGATATGTGAAGGAATGATATAAAGGCCACAACATACAACAGATGTATGAATGATCGCGCTGTGGCCATCAGGATTGGAGCCACAGATGCCAGCATGCCCTGCCAACTGAATATCATAATAATTACAAGCTAGCATTGTAAATTAAAGGGGTTCTCCACTTTACACAGTATTTATGTGGCAGGCCACGGCCCCACTATCAGTATTCGGTCAGTATTTTTTCTCAGGAGTGGGAGCCAAAACCAGGTGAGGAACAATCAGAGAAAAGGTATAATAGAAACAAGTCACCAATTCTGCATTTATCTGCCACTCCACAGTGGGAGCCAAAACCAGGAGTGGGTGATAAATGCAGAATTGGTGACTTGTTTCTATTATAGCTTTTCTCTGATTGTTCCTCACCTGGTTTTGGCTCCCACTCCTGAGAAAAAATACTGACCGAATACTGACCAAATACTGACAGTGGGGTTGTGGCCTTAGAAGAGTCATTCAATAGGCTGAATACAAGGTGTCCCACTGCTGGACTCCTAGTAACCAATTTATCAAATGTGGGGCAACTTACTGTAGCTGTTCACTTTCCCTGCAGTGCCCCCACAGGGAAAAATAAATATTACACAGGTCCTCTTAAAATAAGTTGGCTTACCTTGTAATACCTAAATATTTTGGATTTTCCCATGATCTTCATTTTGACTAATAAATGAAAGTTCTGAGCCTCTATCTTAAAGGTCAGGGGAGCATTTTTATTTTACTTAAATGCATAAGTTTTGGGTTAAAAATATTATTTGCAATTAGGTTTCATTAATTTTTTTACTTTTTTCAAGCTGTTTCACTGCTTATTGCCAATAGCAGAATGAGATTAATCAAGAGTCCTTCAGTGAGCTCGTTCAGACATAGAGTTTGTAACTCTTTTATCTGTCTTTTAACTCCTCTTTTTTCAGCTGATTTATGATCCACAAACCACATCAAAGGAAATACAGTACATCCTAAATCCACTGAGAGGAGCTCAGTACAAGGCTTAAATGAGTTACAAATAGTGTTGAGCGAGCATGCTCGACACTGCTCAGTACTCACCCGAGCATTTCACTACTCGGGATGTTCGGCGAGCACCGAGCATTTCCGGGTTACTCGGGCGGGAGCTCGGGTCTCCGCCCTGCATGTTTGGCGCTCTTTACAGAGCCAATGAACATGCAGGGATTGCCAGCCAGTCACTGTAATGCTGCAGCCATGTTGGTTGTGGGCATTACAGTGATTGGCTGGCCGCACAGCGTCACCTCGAGTATTTAAAACCGGGCGCCGCCATCTTGGATACAGTGGCTCCGGATCAGACAGTGTAGGGAGAGTGCTGCTGAGCTAGGGAGAGATTTATACTGTGAAATAGGTAGTGTAGGGTCTCTAAAGCCTGCAAAATCAAACAAACAGTCCTTCTCAGGACTAATATCCATCCCAGATATCAGGCAGGCAGGCAGGCAGGCTGTATAGGAGACGCAGTGGTTATACCAACAAACACTGCACTACAGTCCTGTGTGCTGCTGCTCTAATTGCTAGACTTAGCCCCAGGTCTCAGGGGCCAGGAAAAATCCTTTTTTTTTTTCATCTAAATCCTCTTTTTTTTTTCCTCAGTCAGACTGTACAAATACCTATTGGTATTACCCCCCCCCAAAAAAAAAAAAATTGAGTGTGTCTGTGAGTGTTCAGACACAAATATATCTGTTTAAAAGAGTCTGGTTTCGGCCAGATAACTAGAACTGTGGTTTTGCAGTTCCACGGTTCAAATCTCTGTATTATCCACTTTTTTGCCTTTTTTCCATAAAAAAAAACAATTTGATTGTCTCGCTAACTGTTCAGACACAAATATATCTGTTTAAAAGATTCTGGTGTAGGCCAGAGAACTAGAACTGTGGTTTTCCTCTTCCATGGTTCAAATCTGGGTGTAATCCACCTGTTTGCCTTTTTTACATAAAAAAAAAACAGTTTGAATGTCTCACTGACTGTTCAGACACAAATATATCTGTTTAAAAGATTCTGGTGTAGGCCAGAGAAATAGAACTGTGGTTTTCCTCTTCCACAGTTCTAATCTCCTTTTTATTACCCTTTTGCCATTGATAGTGCGAGTGTAAGCTATTTTACTTCATTTACAATGGGCAAGGTGCGTGGCAAGTAACGTGGAACTGGACGTTCTGGTGATGGTGCATGTAGAGGACAGGGCCGTGGCCAAGGGGAAAATGTGCCACAACCAACAGCCACATCTTCTCGCTTCCAGTTCTTGACCGAATTCCTAGGGAAGCACACAGCAACACCACTATTGTGAACTGATCAGTGTGAACAGGTTATTAATTGGATAGCAGATAATACTTCCAGTCACCTGGGCACCACCACCTCCAGTCTGTCTTCCACACGGTCAAGTCTTAGTAGCCGTGAGTCTCGACCGCATACTCCTCCTCACCCTGATGCTCCTTCCTCCCACCATGCCGAGTGTCGTCAGACAGCAACTGATCCCACAGTTGGACACTCTGAAGAGCTGTTCACTGGTCCATTTCCATATTTGGGCCCCTCGCCTGCTCCGCTTGAAGTGGTGGAAGAGGAGATCCCATGTAGCGATGGCCAAATATTTGAACAGCCACGGCCACAGGAAGGCGACGCTGGCAATTTGTCACAAGAGGTGGACGATGACGAGGCACGATTGCCACGAAGTGAGGAGGAGGACCGTGGTGCGGAAGTGGAAGAGGAGGAGGTGGTGGATGATCTAGTAACTGACCCAACATGGCAGGAGGACACGCAGAGCGAGGCCAGCAGCACACAGGGGGAGGGAGGCAGAGTACCCCAACAGGCAGGAAGAAGAAGCAGTGTGGCGGCCGCAGACAGAAGGCGGGCAACCGTTCCCCGTAACACCAACACGAGGGACGTTGCCAGTACAACCGGTAGGTCTTCCAGAGTCTGGAATTTTTTTAAAGACTCTTCTGATAACCCCAAAAAGGTCATTTGTACCACCTGCCAGGCCAGCATCAGCAGGGGTGACAAAATTACCAGCCTGACCACCACCAGCATGATCAGGCACATGTCAGCAAAGCACCCGACTTTGTGGGGCGAACCCCAGGGTCCACGACCAGTGTCAGCGGGTGTCACCACTGCTTCTTCCGCTGTTGTGCGTGTAAGAGAACCCCCTGTTGTGCGTGCAAGGTAATCCCCTGTCCATACTGCATGCAAAAATGCCCCCTCCTCTCAGTCTTCACTTGTTATGGCAGTTTCTCCAGAAACAGCATCAACGTCCACATCCCACCGCAGCGTTCAATTGTCCATATCCCAGACCTTTGAACGAAAGCGTAAATTCGCAGCCAACGCCCCACAGGCCACAGTCCTAAATTTGCACATTTCACGACTGCTTGCATTGGAAATGCTGCCTTTTAGGCTGGTGGAGACGGATTCCTTCCGCAACCTTATGGCGGTGGCCGTCCCTCGGTACTCGGTCCCAAGCCGACACTATTTTGCCCGGTGTGCCATCCCCGCACTACACAAGCTTGTGTCCCAAAACATCTGCCGTGCCCTCAACAACGCAGTTACTGGGAGAGTCCACCTGACAACGGACACGTGGACAAGTGCTTGTGGCCAGGGACGGTACCAGGGCCGGTGTCAGCACCCGGCGCACCCGGGCAAGTGCCGGGGCCCCGGCAGCCGGATACTTACCTCTCCCCGTGCCTCCGCAGATCCGCTGTCTTCCTGCTCTGCGCTCCCTGTGACGTCTCAGGTCAGAGGGCGTGGTGACGTCTTTCCACCGCGCGCTCCCCTGAGCCGTCACAGGGAGCGCAGAACGGGACGACGCCGGCAACGCTGGAGTCCGGACCCGAGCAGCGGGCAGCAGGTGAGGAGGAGGGAGGTGAGTATTTGATTTTTTTTTTTTTTTAATGTATGAAGGCATGGGGCATAATATGGGGGGGTAACATCTTGCATGGGGCATTATAAAGAGAGGGGGGGTGACATCCTGCATGGGGCATTATAAAGAGAGGGGGAGTGACATCCTGCATGGGGCATTATAGGGAGAGGGGGTGACATCCTGCATGGGGCATTATAGAGAGAGGGGATGACAGCCTGCATGGGGCCTTATAAAGAGGGGGAGTACATCCTGCATGGGGCATTATAAAGAGAGGGGGGTGTGACATCCTGCATGGGGCATTATAAAGAGAGGGGGGTGACATCCTGCATGAGGCCTTATAAATAGAGGGGGTGACATCCTGCACTGGGCATTATAAAGAGAGGGGGTGACATCCTGCATGGGGCATTATAAAGAGAGGGGGTGACATCCTGCATGGGGCATTATAAAGAGAGGGGGTGACTTCCTGCATGGGGCATTATAAAGAGGGGGGGTGACATCCTGCATGAGGCATTATAAAGAGAGGGGGTGACATCCTGCATGGGGCATTATAAAGAGAGGGGGTGACATCCTGCATGGGGCATTATAAAGAGAGGGGGTGACATCTTGCATGGGGCATTATAAAGAGGGGAGTGACATCCTGCATGGGGCATTATAAAGAGAGGGGGGTGACATCCTGCATGGGGCATTATAAAGAGGAGGGGTGACAGCCTGCATGGGGCATTATAAGGTGGGGAACAGCCTGCATGGGGCATTATAAGGGGGGGGGAACAGCCTGCATAGTGCATTATGTGGGGGGAATAGCCTGCATGGAGCATTATAAGGGGGGGACAGCCTGTATGGGGCATTATGTGGGGGGTAACAGCCTGCATGGAGCATTATAAGGGGGGCACAGCCTGTATGGGGCATTATGTGGGGGGTAACAGCCTGCATGCAGCAATATATGGGGGCCAGTATTCTGTATGGAGCGTTATAAGGGAACCAGTATCCTGTATGGAGCTTTATAAGGGGACCAGTATCCTGTATGGAGCGCTATATGGGGGCCAGTATCCTGTATGGAGCGTTATATGGGGGCCAGTATCCTGTATGGAGCGTTATATGGGAGCCAGTATTCTGTATGGAGCCTTATATGGGGGCCAGTATTCCGTATGGAGCCTTATATGGAGGCCAGTATTCTGTATGGAGCCTTATATGGGAGACAAGTATTCCGTATGGAGCCTTATATGAGGGCCAGTATTCCGTATGGGGCCTTATATGGGGGCCAGTATTCCGTATTGGGCCTTATATGGGGGCCAGTATTCTGTATGGGGCCTTATATGGGGGCCAGTATTCCGTATGGGGCCTTATATGGGTGCCAGTATTCCGTATGGGGCCTTATATGGGGGCCAGTATTCCGTATGGGGCCTTATATGGGGGCCAGTATTCCGTATGGGGCCTTATATGGGGGCCAGTATTCCGTATGGGGCCTTATATGGGGGCCAGTATTCCGTATGGGGCCTTATATGGGGGCCAGTATTCCGTATGGGGCCTTATATGGGGGCCAGTATTCCGTATGGGGCCTTATATGGGGGCCAGTATTCCGTATGGGGCCTTATATGGGGGCCAGTATTCTGTGTGGAGCGATTCGCTAGTTTCTGAGCTATTGTGGAATTTACAATAGATATCGCTCATGTAATGTAAGAAGTGAAAACTTTGCATTGTACTATATATATATATATTTCTCTGCGGTATCTGTGCATCATGAATCGTGGTATGTATTAAAGGGGCCCACTGAGACTCTTTCACCCGGGGCCCAGAAAAACCTGGAGCCGGCCCTGGACGGTACATCTCCCTGACGGCACACTGGGTAAACATAGTGGAAGCCGGGACCCAGTCTGACCTTGGGACGGAACACATCCTCCCCACACCGAGGATTGCGGGCCCTATGTCAGTCAGAGTTGCCCCCTCAGTGTACAGCTCCTGCGCATCATCCTCCTCCTCCTCCTCCTCATGTTCAGCCTCCATCTCAGATATCACCACATCAGTTACAAGCTGGAAGCACTGCAGTACTGCCTCAGCCAAGCGGCAACAGGCTGTGCTGAAACTCATAAGCTTAGGTGATAAACCTCACACTGCCTGTCAGTTGTGGACAGCTGTGAAAGAGCAGGCAGATCTGTGGCTGAGACCACTGAACCTAAATCCAGGCATGGTCGTGTGTGACAATGGCCGTAACCTGGTGGCGGCTCTGAGGCGAGGCGAGATCACACACGTACCATGCCTGGCTCATGTGCTTAACCTCGTGGTTCAGCGGTTTCTTAAATTGTACCCCCAGTTGCCAGATCTCCTCTCAAAGTACGCCGCCTGTCATCTCATTTTCGGAAGTCGGCTACAGCTTCCGCCGCCCTTGCTGTGTTGCAGGAGCGTTTGCAGCTTCCAGCACACCAACTGGCGTGTGATGTCCCCACACGTTGGAACTCTACCCTCCACATGTTGCAAAGGATTTGTGAGCAGAAAAGAGCAGTTGTGGACTACCAGCTGCAACAAGGCCGTCGATATTCAGGTCATACTCCACACATAAGAACTCAGGAGTGGACCTGGATGTCTGACATATGTACCATCCTGACAAACTTTGAGGAGTCCACCAAGATGGTGAGTGGCGATGATGCCATCATTAGCGTCAGCATCCCACTTGTCTGTCTTTTGCAATGCTCTCTGCAGAGAATTAAAGAGGAGGCATTGCATCCAGAGTATGATGAGATGGATCAAGAAGCCGTAGCGGGCGATTACACTCAGCCCAGCCTCATCTCATCCCAACATGCATTGGGGGACAATGAGGGAGAGGAGGAGGAGTAGACGGTAGTACCTGTACAACTGTCATACCGTCGGTTCAGCGTGGGTGGCCTGAGGACAGGGGGGAGGAGGAGGAGGAGGAGAGCATGGTCAGTCGTCATCTTAGTGAGGACACGGAAGTCTTGCCCGTTACCAGTCTGGCACGCATGGCTGACTTTATGTTACGCTGCCTTAACTGTGACCCTCGTGTTGTCAAAATGTTGGGTGACAGTCATTACTGGTTGGTGACACTTTTAGACCCCTGCTACAAGGAGAACTTTCACTCTCTTATTCCTGAGGTGGAGAGGTCTACAAAAATGGGGCAGTACCAGAAGGCCCTGCTGCAGAACTGTTAAAAAAATTCGCATCTGAACACGCTAGCGGCAGAGGTCACAGTTCGTTGCCCAACCAAGGCGTACAGGTGAGAGAGACGCAACTCCAATCCAGCAGAGGCAGGGGAACACTGTCAACGTTCTGGGACAGTTTTCTGAGATCCGCCCAGCTTACAGGCCCTGAGGCGCGGGGTACTCTCACAAGGAGTGGAAAGTTTCAAAAGATGGTGAGAGAGTACCTTGCCGACCGTACCAGCGTCCTCCGTGATTCCTCTGTGGCTTTTGGGTATCCAAGCTGGATACTTGGAATGAACTCGCTCTGTACGCCTTGGAGGTCATGGCCTGCCCTGCCGCTAGCGTGTTATCGGAGCGTGTTTTTAGTGCCGCTGGGGGAATTATAACTGATAAGCGCACTCGCCTGTCAACTGACAATGCCTCCACCACCACTATACCACCAGGGTGACCGTGGTTCGTGTTGCCAGCATTGCAAGTACCTCCGTCCTAATTTTTGGCAGCTTTTGCTTGGAAGGCATAGGCAAAGACTATGGGAGACCCACTCCCCAATAATGGGAATAATGTTTTAATATGCTGTACTGCATGGCTCTTGTAAGGGGCATTAAAATCGTCTTGTTAAGCTACTGTGACCTCCACGTCTCTTCCAAGGGTCATTGATATTGTCTTTTTATCCCACTGGGACCTCCACCACTCTTCCAAGGGGCATTGATATTGTCTTTTTATTCCACTAGGACCTCCACGTCTCTTCCAAGGGGCATTAAAACCGTCTTGTTAAACTACTCTGAACTCCACGTCTCTTCCAAGGGGCATTAAAACCGTCTTGTTAAGCTACTGTGACCTCCACGTCTCTTCCAAGGGGCATTAAAATCGTCTTGTTAAGCTACTTTGACCTCCACGTCTCTTCCAAGGGTCATTGATATTGTCTTTTTATTCCACTGGGACCTCCACCACTCTTCCAAGGGGCATTGATATTGTCTTTTTATTCCACTGCGACCTCCACCACTCTTCCAAGGGGCATTGATATTGTATTTTTATTCTACTGGGACCTCCACCACTCTTCCAAGGGGCATTGATATTGTCTTTTTATTCCACTGCGACCACCACCACTCTTCCAAGGGGCATTGATATTGTATTTTTATTCCACTGCGACCTCCACCACTCTTCCAAGGGGCATTGATATTGTCTTTTTATTCCACTGAAACCACCACCACTCTTCCAAGGGGCATTAAAACCGTCTTGTTAAGCTACTGTGACCTCCACGTCTCTTCCAAGGGGCATTAAAACCGTCTTGTTAAACCACTCTGAACTACACAGCTCTTCCAAGAGGCATTGAAATGTTGTTTTTAATTAACTCTAACCTCCACGACTCTTCCAACGGGCATTGCATTTCCTCCTAATTTTAGTCAGCTTTTGCTTTTCAATGCATAGGGGAATACTAAGGGAGACCCACTCCCCAATAATGGGTAGAAGCTTTTTAGTACGCTGTAATCCACGTTTGTTTCAAGAGGCATTGCAGTTCCTCATAATTTTTGGAAAGCCTTCCAGTCACTGCTTAGGCCAACAGTGTACAGGAGACCCAGTTGCTATAAATGGAAAAAACGGTTTAGTTAAGGCCCTCTGACCTCCATGTCACTTCCAATGGGGCATTGGAGTGCCTCAAAATTTTTGGTAGGCATTGCACTCACTGTATGCCCTATAACTGTGTAGCCAAACCGCTCCTTTTGGTACAGAAACATATCCTACCAGACATGTGTGGTTGACTGGCCTGATATTGATGTGAATGGTCCCTGTTCCTCCTGCTCTTTCTCCTTTGCCACCACCTCATCCATCATTCATCACCTGAAGCTTTGTTTTAACGGGAGTCATAGAGCTGGGATAGTAGCAGGAAAACATCCAGCAATCCTTGGAGGAGGTAGGATATGCGCCAAAACACTGACCACCTCAGGCCTAGCCGCTACTACATACATGGGCTTGCATTCCAAGGAACAGAAAGCTAAGGAGATGGATGGCCTCATGATCATGAATAATTTACTCATTGTGTAGGAGGCCGACCCTTGCTGCTGTCTACCTTCTGAACTTTGTGTTGAAGCCTGATTGACCCAGGACCTGCAATCCTCTATGTCTGGAGGACGTGTTGCATCCCAGTGTCCAACTGTGTCCCAGCTTCCACAATATTAACCCAGTGTGAAGGCGTCAGTGAGATGGACCATCCCTGGCCACATTCACTTGTCCACGTGTTTGTGGTTAGGCTGTCCTTCCCACTAAATGCACTGGGGAGGGCACAGGTAATGTTTTGGTATGCGCGCTTGTGTATAAGGCGCACCGGGACAAATAGGGGCGGCTGGGGACCGTTTATGGACACCTGGCCGCGGGGCGGCTGGGGACCGAGTATGGACACCCGGCTGCCCCCTGGCGGCTGGGGACCAAGCGTGGACACCCGGCCGCCGGGCGGCTGGGGACTGAGTATGGATACCAGGCTGCCGCCGCAGCCATGACGTGGTGGCCAGATTCCGCCTCCACATGCCTAAAAGGCCAAATTTCAAGTGCAAGCAAGCAAGCAGTATGGTATTGCAGCCTGGGGGTGGGTGGGTGGCAGGCTGCATACTTGCGCTTTCATTGCAAGGAGTGGGGAAGGTACAATTGAACAGTGCCCTGGGACAAGGAACGGGGATAGTTGCAAGTCTGCAACGACAGGTGCAGGACGGGAGGCATCTTCACATGTGCCATGAACAGGGGGTTGGCGTGCTCACACTACAGCGGAATAGGATGTCCCTCCCACTAAATGCACTGGGGAGGGCACAGGTAATGTTTTGGTATGCGCGCTTGTGTATAAGGCGCACCGGGACAAATAGGGGTGGCTGGGGACTGAGTATGGACACCCGGCCGCCCCCTGGCGGCTGGGGACCGAGTGTGGAAACCTGGCCGCCAGGCGGCTGGGACTGAGTATGAATACCAGGCTGCTGACACAGCCATGACATGGTGGCCGGTGTTTGCCTCCACAAGCCTAAAAGGCCTCATTTCAAGTGTAAGCAAGCTAGCAGTATGGTATTGCAGCCTGGGCGTGGGTGGGTGGCAGGCTGCACACTTACGCTTGTGTGGCACCCCAGGGGTCTGGTTTTCCACAGTAATGTAATGTTATGTCTGAGAGCAGGTGGGAGGTCCTTTGGTCAGGGATCCTGTGCATGCCACACCTCCTGCCCAGTCTTGGGAGGGGAAGAACTTCCCCTGTATAAACCCGGGGCTGAGGCAGGGTGAGTCAGACAAGTGGAGTAGAGACAAGAAGCAGCATAGGAAACAGCAGAGTTACAAGGAGTCAGGGGCTGGCAGCCGCAGAGCTCGCCCTGACTAAGAAGACTTCTTTCCGGACCCGGAGTCCGAGGCTGTGGGGACTAACTCCTACCCAGCAGCAGAATCCGTCAGGCAGGGGATTTCAGGTCCTCTGGCCCAGAAGCCCGAAGGCACGGTCACACGCGTGGGACCAGCACCGCCATCGTGGAGCGGAAGCCATTAGAAGGCCCCGAGTCACCGGCCATACGGGTGAGCACCACACGGTACACTCAGGGACGTGGGCTACTTACATCAGCTTCTAGCAAGGTAGCCAGAAGAGTACAGTCAGTTTGGGAGGCCTACAACTACGCCTGGCCAGGGGAGATCCCATCTGCTCAAGGACTGACCAGGCCCCGTTCGCTAGCAAGTACTCCGGGAGGGTCTATCATTGTCACCAGTAAAGACCCTGAACTACACCGTACCGTCTCTGAGTGGTTCCTGCTACCCCCATCATCCACGTCGGCTGCCCTGAGACCATACCCCTCCCGTTGGGGGTTATACTATCACGCTGCATAATCCTACCATCGGCCTCAGCGGTCTGCCCCGCAGCAGCAGCTCCCTGGCTGCACTCAACGGGTGGCGTAGTCATCAACTATTTACTACTAGTAGACTGCCGTCCAGTTTGACTCCCTGGGCACGGACCGGGTCACCGCCACGAGACTACAACCCTCCACGGATCCGGCTCCGGGTAAGCTCCCGCGTGCGCACCGCAGCGCGACACAGGCCCAGGGGCGCGTCACTTGCATTCCAAGAAAACAAAGCAGATGCTAACTTCTATCATCATCATCATGCTCCTCACCTTGGCACTCTCAACTCCCCTGATGGAGAAGCCAGGGCCCACCGGAGGAGTCTCTGGTTGTCTGATGGGCTCGTCCAATGCTGCCCTAAAGCAGGCCAGGCTAAGAAAAGTGTGGGGAAGGTTCCTGGGACAAATAGTGGTGGCTGGGGACTGAGTATGGAGACCTCGCCGCCGACGCAGCCATGAGGTAGGTAGTGGCCAGCTTTGGCCTCCTCCAAACTAAAAGGCCCCATTTCAAGTGCAAGCAAGCTAGCAGTATGGTATTGCTGCATGGGGGTGGGCGGGTGGCAGGCTGCATATTTGCGCTTGCATTGCAAGGAATGGGGGAGGTACAATTGAACACTGCCCTGGGACAAGGACTTGCATGGGGATAGTTGCAAGTCTGCATCTTCTGATGCGGCAAGGATCACTTTTGATGGGCACTCTTTTAGGCAGTGACCTGGGTGTCAGAGATGCTTCCAGGGGTCTTCCCCATGCTGTTCCCATGTCTTTTCAGCACTGAATGCATGTGTCACACAGCACATGGCCAGATAAGGTTGTAAAATGTTAAAATGACATTTCCCGGTGAATGCATTTGTCACGGTTGAAAGCAATACAAAAGTGCAAAAACGCATAAAAAATGCTACTTGTGAACATGACCCAAGGTGTGGAGGAGTATTTTTGTTTTTGTTTATTTATTTTACCTTATACACAAATTTTTACCCTGGAAAGGATGTTCCTTAACATATTTCACAGGAAAACAGTTTCAGTTTCGTTTTTGAACATTTTATTGTGAGCCCGTAAAAGTGGCTTAATACCTCTGACCACGTTGTTGACAGCAGTGACCTGGGGGTCAGAAATGCTTCCTGGGGCGATCCCCATGCTGTCCCCATGTCATTTGAGCACTGTCACTATCGTTTTGGGCTCTTTTTAGGCTTTCTACAGACTGCCGGAGGGGCCGCCGCAAAAATGCTCGGGTCTCCCATAGACTAACACTGGGCTCGTTGCTCGGGTCGAGCACCCGAGTATCACGGTGAGCTCGGCCCGAGCTTCGAGCACCCGAGCATTTTAGTGCCCGCTCAACACTAGTTACAAACGCTTTGTCAGAGCTCACTGACAGACTCTTATTTAACTTTTTCTGTAGCCTGTGCAACATGAACTACAGAAGGCAAAGGGTGTAAAATTCTTAATGAAACCTAATTGGAAAAAAAATTTCTTAGCCTAAAATACATGCATTTATGTATAAAAAAAGGTCTCCATATTCTTTAAAATTCACTGATGGGCTGTATTAAAGGGAGCCTGGCATGTCCCCAAAATGTATTAATCTGCAGATAAAGGTTTAATCTGCAGGTTAATAGCATAACGCTGTTACCTGGAGAAATTTAACTTTATTCCTCCCGGGAGCCGCCGGCTTTCAGTTATAAAGACGTGATTGTAGCCGCTTCAAATACACATGCATGACTGAAAGCCGGCAGTGCTCTGGAGGAATACAGTTAATTTTTTTCCCA
Organism: Phyllobates terribilis; assembly: GCF_046119375.1. NCBI lineage: Eukaryota > Metazoa > Chordata > Amphibia > Anura > Dendrobatidae > Phyllobates > Phyllobates terribilis. Next base: position 125,152,141 of record NW_027362765.1, read on the forward strand.
GTAGCCACGCTTTCAGTATAATAGCTACTTGGGGTCACCTGTAGGAGAAATTATTACATTTCCTGCGGTTCCAACATATTCCATAGCCCTGTACACAGATTTTTACCTTTGGGTCATAGTTGTGGGTGTAGAGAACACTGAATGAGGAAACAAGGTACAATGGGTGGTCCTCAGAATGAGTTCCTTAGTTGACCCAAAAAACCATCCTGACTACACTCCCACAAGAAAAAAATCAGCTGTAATGTACAGTGATAGGAGCCAAGTGTCGCACATTTAGTGCGCTGTGAGCTGAGCGCCATCATCCTCACGCTGGAGCTGGTGATCAAGACAAGCCCAACAACAAGCCTAAAAAGAAAATACACCAGAAACTCAAAATAACCCAAAACATCACATAGCAACAAGAATGAACATGTGCAATTCATATCTATGAGAGCAATGAGGCAGAAATGGAAAAACAAGCCGACAGCCAAGAGTAACAATGCCGAGGCAGATAAGTGGCACCATATTGTGGAGATGGGTCAGTGGCCAAGAGCTCAGTGTTACATTGTCTTTCCAGTAGTAGATTATATATGATACATATAAGGTCAGACAACCTCAGCCCGGGTGTTTGATCTTTGTCCAGGTTGTCATTGTCATGATCCCTATTATTATGTCATTGACTCGTTCATGTTCTCTGCAGGATGAAAAGAACCAGATGATGACCACCAATGTCTGGGTCAAACAGGTGAGTTTCCTCAGGTGCCTTCACATGATATGGGGCTCATTGACCTAAGAAGAATCACTGCCCAAATAATCTAAAGGGGAATGTTTCTCCTTGTGGAGAGTGCCAAGCTGGCGGCAAAGGAGACTTAGGCTGCGTGCCCACTATGCGTTTTTCAAGTGTTTTTTCCATGGAATTTCCGCAGCGAAAACGCTTAAAAAACGCTTGGTAATACATGCCCCATGGTCCCCAATGATAATCCGCATGTGCTGTGCACATGTTGCGGAAATTTCCGCTGCGGATTATCATTGCGGAAAAATACGCAGCATGTCCATTCATTTTGCGGACACGCAGCGTAATTGCCGCCATTGACTTGCATTGAATCGCATAATATCCGCATCATTACATGTGCACACGCAGATATTAAGCAATTCAATGTGCGGATGGTACCCGGGTCTGGAGAAGAGGAAACTCTTCTCCAGACCTGGGTACCATAGTACCTGTAAAAAAAGAATTTAAAATAAAAAATATACATTATACTTACCTTCCGATGGGCCCCGGTCTCCATAGAGATGCATCCGGTGTGTTGGGCAGCTCGCGATGGTCTAAAAGGACCTTCCATGATGTCATTTAGTCGTGTGACAGGTCACGCGACAGCTGACGTCAGCGGTCGCGTGACCTGTCACATGACTAAATGACATCATGAAAGGTCCTTTTACACCACCGCGAGCCATACAAGAGACCGGACGCAGTGGAGAAAACACCGGGGGCCATCAGAAGATAAGTATAATCTTTATTTTTTACCATTCTTATTCTTTTTTTTAAACTATTACTTGGTCACACTATATATGCCGGTGGCATGGATTTATATAGTGTGACCAAGTTGTCAAGCACTTTCCAAGTGATGCTAAAATCTCTTGGAAAAGCGCTTGATAACCCGCATGCAGAAATGCATGCAAAGACGCTTGACAAACGCTTCTACCTGGCGGGAAAAACACATGTAAAATCCGCATGGGTTTTTCCTGCCAGGGAGAAGCGTAAAAAATATGCAGCATTTCTGCATCGTGGGCACATAGCCTTAAAGGCTATGTGATGCTCCTCTGTGAATTTAAATATGCAAATAGCCTCTTCAGTGAGGAGGCGGACTAGAACTCTAGCGTCACCTACTGGATGTAGCAATCGTAAAAATCAATATGAACCCCTTTAACAATCCTTGCCAAATGACTTAGAATAAGAAGCCAAACCAGACACTCTATTTGCATATGTGTTTCTGGATGTTTTCCCCTCATAAGTGTAAGGCCACGGCCCCACTATCCTTATTTGGTCAGTATTCGGTCATTATTTTTTCTCAGGAGTGGGAGCCAAAACCAGGAATGGGTGATAAATGCAGAATTGGTGACTTGTTTCTATTATACCTTTTCTCTGATTGTTCCTCACCTGGTTTTGGCTCCCACTCCTGAGAAAAAATACTGACCAAATACTGACCAAATACTGATAGTGGGGCCGTGGCCTTACTGGACAACTCCTATTGCAGTCAGAGAAGTCTGCTGGGCGTCTGCTGCGGTCAGTTGCTTGACAGCCATACAGAGGCTGATGTGCAGAAGAAAAAGGGGGGATAGCCGATATTCTCAGACTTAACTCTAGCTCTATTCCCCACCCAGTTCCAACTCCTTCTGCTTGACTGACAGCACAGAGGCTGTCAGTCAAGCAGGAGGAGGTGGCTTTGGGTATGCAATAAAGCTGGAGTGACTTCAGATTTACTTGAAGGCATCAGGTTTACCATAGCCATTTGCATATCAAATCAAATGCAGATTTTTCAGTAACAGAGGAACAGACTGGCCATGTAAAGGTATTTCTGGACTTGTCTTTGATAGAGCTTCATGTACATATAAATAGTTTGGGGTGTTAAATCCTGCTGATCGATTCCCTTTAATGAGTCTCACACACTAGTATTTGTAATGGTCTAGGCTTTTTTAACCATTAACACAAGATAAAAATTGAAAACTAATGTATTATAATATCCATCAAGAGCCTGTTGATGACATTTTCTATTAAAACCGATTTATTTCTAACAATGAAAATTAAACCATCTAGAAAGATGATAAATATATTACAAAAATTCCAGATTATACTGTAGAGTGCATCGCATCTAAAGAGAGCTGGTGATTTACCAATGTGTTATCTGTGCTCCCTCCTGCAGGAATGGCATGACTACAAGCTTCGCTGGGACCCCCTGGAATATGAGAATGTCACATCAATCAGGATCCCCTCAGAGCTGATCTGGAGGCCAGACATCGTCCTGTATAACAAGTGAGGCAGTCTCCATAATCTGCATTTCATAGGAATCTTATGTCATTGCTAAAGCATGACCAGGAGGGGACAACTATTGGGATTTAAGGTGGTCAATTCAGTTTGTGTTAAGAAGCCTAAATCTCCTTATAAAAGAGTTGAAGGATGGTATGCCCCTCTAATTTTAAAAGCATGTTGTGGCTGTTTAAGGTATAGTGGTTCCCCAATCTGAAATGGCAGAAGGATGCAGGCAGACACAGGAAATAATAACCTTACTTATAAGGAGACAACGCGCTTGATGGTTTCACAGTCTCACAAGAGGCAATAAGATTACTTGAACAGAGGTAGGTAATTGCCTCTTACGGCAATTTGCTGGCACTCTCATCAGCAGCACCTCCTTCACTCTGCAACAGTCTAAGTATCTCTATCTCAGCAGTACTCAAAGGACTGGTCACAACCACTCTTATGGTCACCTTTCTTATTTAACAGTTTCCTACAGTAGCTTATCTGTCACTTTGCACAATTTTGTGGTGTACTCTTCACAGTTTCTGTGACCCAGTTCCTCACAGTCAAGCACCTGACTTCTCCAACTCTGGTGTGGAACTCTTCTTCACACCAAGGCATCAGGTTACAGAATCCGCTGGTGTGGCTTCTCCTACTCTGCCTGGTCTAGCCTGATCTCCTCTCCCTGGATCAAACAACATTTGAACTACTTTATGCTCCACTGTGGCAAAGTCCTGGCATTTTGCATCTTAATGACTAGTGCCTACTCATCCCTATTTGCTATCTACTAGGATGCAGACAGTTTTTCTCTGCTGCACAACTTTTCCTGTTTTGCGTGAGTCAGTCTGACCTCAACTGGGGGGAACGTTTTGGCTTTTTTAACCCTCTGGATTCTATAGATATGTGAAGGCGCATGCAAATGCCAACCATGTGCTGCCCTCAGACCCAAGCATGTCACAAAAAACTCACATTAAATATAAAGAGTCATTCCCATGTCAACTGGAAGAAACATTGTTGTGCAGCTGTGCTTGGCTGTTTCCAGAGCCCCATAATCTGTAGCCATTGTTTGGATACTGATGCTTCCATTTCAACCATTAAAAGCTGAGATAGGAATAACCCTTTAAATGACACGGGGCAAAACCGTCGCTTCTGCTACGTACCAAACAAAACCTTTCTAAAGGCATTTCCCCTGTATTCTCACTAGCTCTGACCTTACTATTCACTCACATCACACATGCTGTGTATTCATGGTGTTAGGATGTTCTGCAGCAGCTGAAGTTTGTACTATGAGTCTAAGCAGCAGCTCAATTGTGTATTAAGGGGTTCTGCAACAGCTCAGGTGTGTAATATAAGGTTTTGCAGTTGCTTGTGTGTAATAAGAGGTTCTGCAGCAGCTTGGATGTGTATCATAATGGTCTGCAGCAGCTGAGGTAATACACACTACAGATTTTGAAGAATTCCCTTAAAGCGTGAAGGAAAACTACTTATCACTCAGTCCATGGTTGAAACTGTAGAATGAACTTCCTAGAAAGTAATCTGAGACATAAAGATGAGCAGCTTTTATGTGGCGCCGCTTATCTCTATATAATCAGCAGGCCTGACATAGAAATGGAAATTGTGATGTCAACATTCCAAAATGTGTTAAATTGAAATGTCCGATATAAGGAAATATCTCTATACTGAGGCAGCGCTGGTGCGTTTCATGTCATTTATTTCATCTGTCTGACATTTCATTTACAAAATGCGTTATCTGAATGTCATTTACTGCATGAGGAATCTTGTGAATTTAGTAAAAAGTACAAGATCCCTGCAGGGGAATAGGAAGGAGAAGAACGTTAACATGTGCTGAGTACTTTGTAGTGGGAAAGACTTTACAGGAACCCTTATAACATTTGGAGTGGACACCATAAGAAAAGCTCAAGCCGGGATTCTGCTTTATTAAAATAATCTCTTATCCCTTTTCACCCATTAACATACAGTGGAGGTATTCACATGCACTGAGGATAAACTGGATTATCTGGAGATGTTCCGAAAATAGAACATGTCATATACAGTATTTCCGAAAATTAAAGTGACCTTGGCAGGAGACTAAACCATGAGCCCAGCTAAATATACAGGTGCATCTCACTAAATTAGAATATCATCAAAAAGTTAATTTATTTCAGTTCCTCAATCCAAAAAGTGAAACTCATATATTATATAGAGTCATTACAAACAGAGTGATCTATTTCAAGGGTTTATTTCTGTTAATGTTGATGATTATGGCTTACAGCCAATGAAAACACAGAATCCCAGTAAATTACAATAATTAACAAAAAACACCTGCAAAAGTTTCCTAAGCGTGTAAAAAGGTCCCTTAGTCTGTTTTAGTAGGCTCCACAATCATGGGGAAGACTGCTGACTTGACAGATGTCCAGAAGGCAGTCATTGACACACTCCACAAGGCAGGCCCGTCGCCAGCACCCAGCGCACCCGAGCAAGTGCTGGGGTCCTAAGCAGGCGGGGGAGGGACCCGTGAGAGGAGGAGAGCAATGCCAGTGCCCGCGCCCGCCGCTTGCTCAGGGCCCCGGCACAATACTTACATCTCCCCGTGCCTCCACAGCAGCTCTGGTGTCTTCCGCGGCTGCAGCACGGTGACGTCTTTCCACCGTGCCCTCTGCTGAGCCGTCACAGCGCAGAGCGGGAAGACGCTGAGGAGTCCGGAGCAGTGGCAGCAGGTGAGAAGTGAGATGAGTATCTGATTTTTTTTTTTAATGTATGGAGGCATGGGGCATTATATGGGGCGGGGGAGAGTGACATCCTGCATGGGGCATTATATGGGGGGGGTGACATCCTGCATGGGGCATTATATGGGAGGGAAGTGACATCCTGCATAGGGCATTATATGGGGGGAGGTGACATCCTGCATGGGGCATTATATGGGGGAGAGAGGTGACATCCTGCATGGGGCATTATATGGGAGGGAGAGGTGACATCCTGCATGAGCCATTATATGGGGGGGAGTGACATCCTGCATGGGGCATTATATGATTGGGGGGAAGTGACATCCTGCATGAGACATTATATGGGGAGGTGACATCCTGCATGGGGCATTATATGGGGGGGTGACATCCTGCATGGGGCATTGTATGGGGGGGTCACATCCTGCATGGGGGATTATATGGGGGGAGAGGTGACATCCTGCATGGGACATTATAAGAGAGGGAAGTGACATCCTGCATGGGACATTATATGGGGGAGAGGTGACATCCTGCATGGGGCATTATATGGGAGGGAAGTGACATCCTGCATAGGGCATTATATGGGGGGAGGTGACATCCTGCATGGGGCATTATATGGTGGAGAGAGGTGACATCCTGCATGGGGCATTATGTGGGGGGGAGAGGTGACATCCTGCATGGGCCATTATATGGGGGGGAGTGACATCCTGCATGGGGCATTATATGATGGGGGGAAGTGACATCCTGCATGGGACATTATATGGGGGGCGTGACATCCTGCATGGGGCATTATATGGAGGGGGGTGGTGACATCCTGTATGGGGCATTATATGGGGGGGTGACATCCTGTGACTCGCCCCCTGGGCCATGGGACACTTGGGACCGGGCTTCAGGGCAATGCTGGGAGTAGTAGTGGCGACCCGGTCCCATGGCTCAGGGTGGTCAGACCAGTGGCAGCCTTTTATATGTTTTAGGTAATGTCCGACTACGCTACCCGTGGATTGCGGTCAGGGAGGACCGCCGCTGCAAGGCAGACCACTGAGGCTGGTGTTGGGGATGCAGCAGGGAATAGTACAACTCCCCACGGGAGGAGTGTAGCCTCAGGGCAGTGTAATAGGATGTTGGAGGTGATGGTGCAGACGCCGCAGTAATCACACAGAGTCCAATAATGCAGTCCAGGGTCTTTTACTGCAGGACTTATCACAGACCCACTAGGAGTACAGGGTAGGAATGGACCTGGGTGTCTGAGGGCATTCGGGTGAGCTCCACTGGCCAGGGTGAGTGGGTAGGCCTACCGTTCTCTCTCTGCCCTTGCTGACTATCTCCCCCTTTAGTGGTATGATAGCCCACGTCCCTGAGCTTGCCGTGTACTACGCCTGTATGGCTTGCGCCTCGGGCCTTAGGTACCTGTAGCTTCTCCGTGCTGTACCAGTCCCTCTGTGTGGTGGAGCCTCCAGGCTTCTTAGGCCAAGGGACCTGAAATCCCTTGCGGGTTGGTTATCTGCTGCAGGACCTGAAACCCTGACAACCTCGGACCCCAGTGTCCGGTTGTGTAGTCTCTCTCTGCCAGGACCGGCTCTCGTCGCCTCTGTCCCTGGCTTTCTGTTCCTCCTTTGCCTCCTGGACTCCTCAGCTGTGGCTGACCTGTCCCTCTCTTCTGGGAACCCTTCTGGATGCTTCAGAAGTGGGTCCTGGTCTCTCTAACCCTGCCCTCAGTTCCAGCTTTTATAGGGGCAGCCTGCTCCCCCTACTGGCCTGGGACAGGAGGTGCTGCATGCAAATGGTCCCTGGCCAGAGAACCTCCCTCCTGCTCTCAGACACAGCCTTACAAGTTTGTGGCATCCAGGCCTGGGGTGACACATTCCCTGCTAGTGAAGCTTAGTACTCCGGGACTAAACAAGAAACACGATACAGGGTATAAATTATAACATAAACATAACAGAGAAGAAAACAACAAACAAGACCACGTGCTGAGTTCTTTAGGTCACAGTATGGCCTGTGACCGGGTGTCCATTTCACCCAATAAGGCGAAGTCTCAACCGGTGCGGGGACCTGTCCAAAGCAAACCCCAAAGGTTGGCCCTGGGCGTGGCTGCAAGGTGAAGCAAACTACTTTGGACCACTCGGGACCACGCCAGACAGGTTTTTCTTCCGTGGCCGTCTTCGCAAAAGGCACAAAGTGCAACTATTTACAACTTGGTCCGGTTATCCAAAGTTCATAACCTGTCAGTCCATATATCTAGAAAAACTGGAGAAAACACTATTAGTTACAGGTAACAAACATATTAAATATATACATGGTACATTTAGATCTTGTACCTATATCCTCCAGCAAGCTGGTGTTTGACCCCTAGTGCTCCTGGTTGACCTCCTTAACCCACTGTCTGGTGGTGGACCAACCTGGCTTTCCCCACTATCATTGAGGGTACAGCTACTAGCTGGGTGTACAGGCAGGGCAGGCAGCTGTCTGCGGGTCCTTTGGCTTACCGCAGGCATGGCAGGCTCACTGTCAGCAGAGGGTTGACTCTCCTGGGCTGCTGGCGTGGGTTCTTCCGCCTCTGGGGCCGCTTGCTCTTCTTGTTCTTCCTGCCCTCCTGTAGGCTCCTGCTGGGTAGGCTGAAGGAAGTGTAGGACCGGTACCACTATTGCGCCATTTATCTGAGTCCAGGTCCGGGGGAACTCTCCGAGAACTGTGCTGATCATCTCTTCCTTGTCCTCTGCGGATTCAAGGTCATCTTGATCTTCACTTGGACTCTGTAGTTGCTCGGGGTACCGTTTTAGGTGGTCTCTGGAGACGGTGCTAGTGGTTTCTCCTCCATCCTTGGTAATCACACATACCTTCGGGTTGTCGTGGTCAGACTGCAGTACTGTGTACGGGTCTCTCTCCCACTGGTCATCCAGCTTGTGTAACCTTCTCTTCCGCTTCAGGACCTGCTCACCAGGTTCTAGGGGACCAGCAGGGGTGTGTTGGTTGAAGAGCCTCTCTTGCTTTTCTGTCGCTTGAGCCAGACTCCTCTCCACACTCTCCTGTACCTTCTTGTACTGTAGCCGCCGTTCCGTATCCCAATCCGCGTCTGGGGAGGTGTCCTCAGGTGTCAGGACTCCCATTTTCAGGTCGATCGGCAGCTTACCTGGTCTTGCTCGCATCAGGTAAGCCGGTGTGCAATTTGTAGCATTCCCCGGGATATGGTTGTACAAGTCAATCAGGTCTGGCAGCTTCTCCGGCCACAGGCTGCGTTCTTCCAGGGGTAACGTCTTGAGGAGATCAATGACGATATTGTTCATCTTCTCACACAGCCCGTTGGTTTGCGGGTGGGAAGGCGTTGTCCGAATCTTCCTACAGCCGTAGAGGTTGCAGAACTCCTGGAATACTTCAGCCTCAAACGCTGGACCTTGATCTGTCAAGACCTGTTCCGGATACCCATGTGGATGGCAGAACATAGTAACATAGTTTGTAAAGCCGAATAAAGACTTGCGTCCATCAAGTTCGACCTGTTAGTTCTGTATTTGCTAAAGTTGATCCAGAGGAGGGCAAAAACCCCAAATGATTTGGCCAATCTTCACCTGAGGAAAAATTCCCTCCCGACTCTGAAACCAGCAGTCAGAATAAATCCCTGTATCAACCTACTATTTTATTTTATTTTTAAGTATATGCTGAAATCTGCCTGGTATCTAGAAATGCATCCAGTCCCCGCTTGAACTGGTGTAGTGAATCCGACATTACCGTCTCCTCACTCAGTGAATTCCATATTCTCACTGCTCTTACCGTAAAGAACCCCTTCCTATGCTGGTGCTGAAACCTTTTCTCTTCCAGTCTTAGTGAATGCCCTCTTGTTACCGTAATATCCCTCCTTTTGAACAAATCCCGGGCAAGATCTCTATACTGTCCCCTAACATATTTGTACACATTTATTATGTCCCCCCTCAACCTTCTCTTTTCCAGGCTGAATAGTCCTAGTTTTGACAACCTCTCTGGGTATTGCAGTCCCTCCATTCCCTTTATTAATTTTGTTGCCCTCCTTTGTACCTTTTCAAGCTCATTTATATCCTTTCTATATATTGGGGCCCATAACTGAGCACAGTATTCCAAGTGTGGTCTGACCAGTGCTTTGTACAGTAGAAGAACAATGTTCTCATCCTTTGCAGCTATACCTCTTCTGATACATCCCATTACCCTGTTTGCCCTTACAGCAGCAGCCTGACTTTGGGCACTCCAATTTAGTTTGCTATCAATCAAGATGCCCAAGTCCTTCTCCATCTCTGAATTCCCCAATGATTTCCCATTCAGTGAGTACTGGTGACTTCCATTTTTCCTTCCCATATGTATGACCTTACATTTCTCCTCGTTAAACCTCATTTGCCATTTAATGCTCCACCTACCCAGCTTATCCAAATCCCTCTGTAGGTCTGCACTGTCCTCTTTTGTATTAATTGTTTTACATAACTTTGTGTCATCTGCAAATATTGATATTTTACTATTTATCCTGTTGACTATGTCGTTAATAAAGATATTAAATAACATTGGGCCTAGTACAGACCCCTGTGGTACCCCACTAGTGACGCTTACCCAATCTGAGTATATTCCATTTATAACCACCCTCTGTCTTCTATCCTTTAGCCAGTTAGCTACCCACTTGCAGACATTTTCCCCCAGCCCCATCATTCTCATTTTGTATACCAACCTATTATGTGGCACGCTATCGAACGCTTTTGAGAAGTCGAGATACACGACATCCACTGGTTCCCCCTGATCTACTCGAGAGCTAACCTCCTCGTAGAAGTCAATCAGGTTTGTTTGGCAGGAGCGATTCCTCATGAATCCATGTTGGTTCGGGATTAAAAGATTATTAGCATCAAGATGCTCCGTAATTGCCTCTTTAATGAAGCTTTCAAAAATTTTGCCCACAACGGACGTCAGACTCACCGGCCGATAGTTTCCGGCGTCACTTTTCGCTCCCTTTTTGAATATTGGCACTACATTCGCCTGTCGCCAATCAAGTGGCACAGACCCAGTCTCAACAGAGTCCTTAAATATAAGATATAACGGTCTGTCTATCACATTACTTAGTTCCCTTAGTACCCGTGGGTGTATGCCATCAGGTCCTGGTGATTTGTTTATTTTAATGTTACTGAGGTGTTTCTCTACCCCAGCTTGGGTTAGATTTGTCATACTTAGTGGAGGATTAAGCTTGTCACTTCTCATTTCTCCTGTTAGTTCTATTTCCTTTGTGAAAGTTGTCGAAAAAAAATTATTTAATAGATTAGCTTTATCCTCATCTTTCTCTATGATTTTGCCTTCCTCACTTTTTATCGGTCCAATATTATTCGATTTAATCCTTTTACTATTTATATACGTAAAGAACAGTTTGGGATTTGATCTACTTTCCATAGCAATACGTCTCTCTGTTTCCTCCTTTGCTATTTTTATTTGTTTTTTACAGGTTCTCGTTTTTTCCTTGTAACACATTAGTGCCTCCTTACTGTTTTCCTGTTTTAATCTCTTGAATGCCTCTTTTTTGCTATTTAACGCCCCTTTTACGTTCTTGTTCAACCATATTGGTTTCCTCTTATTTCTGGCCCTTTTATTCCCATACGGTATATATCTCTCGCACTGAGTATTCAGAATTCTTTTGAAGGTTTCCCATTTACTATTCGTATTCCTTTGATTAAGAACTTTGTCCCAGTCAATAAGTTGAAGGCTTTCTTTCAGCTGATCAAACTTCGCCCTCCTAAAGTTTAATGTTTTTGTTGTTCCCTTATTGATAACCCTACTGAAGGGCATTTTGAAGTCGATAATATTATGGTCGCTATTACCTAGGTGCCCCCCTATCTGTACCTCAGTTATTCTATCAGGCCTATTAGTCAATATTAAGTCCAACACGGCCTTCCCTCTCGTTGGTTCCTGCACTAGTTGGGAGAGATAATTATCCTTAATATTTGTCAAGAACCTTTTTCCTTTCTGAGATCTACAGGTTTCTGTTTCCCAGTCAATATCCGGGTAGTTGAAATCCCCCATTACAATCACTTCATTATGTTTTGCTACTTTGTCTATTTGTCCTAATAGCAGATTCTCATTCTCCTCTGTTATATTTGGTGGCTTATAGCAGACCCCCAGTAATATTTTATTATTATTTTTAGTTCCCTCTATCTCTACCCACATGGACTCGACCCCCTCTTCTCCCTCTCCTATATCTTCCCTTAGTCTGGGTTTTAGACATGACTTTACATATAAGCAGACTCCTCCGCCTTTCCCCTGTTTCCGGTCCCTTCTAAATAAACTATAATCTAATAAATTTACCGCCCAGTCGTAGCTATCGTCTAGCCAAGTCTCTGTTATACCTACGATGTCATACCTCTCCTCCGATATAAGCGCCTGCAGCTCATCCGCCTTGTTGGTCAGGCTTCTTGCGTTGGTCAGCATGTAAGATAAAACTTTGGGGTTATTTAGCATCCTATTCTTCTCTAACGATCTCTCCCCGTCCCCCTTGCTTTACATCCCACCTATTTCCTTGGTTTCCCCCCCCGTCTCTAGTTTAAAAACTCCTCCAACCTATTAGCCATCTTCTTCCCCAGCACCGCTGCACCCTCCCCATTGAGGTGCAGCCCGTCCCTACGGTAGAGCCTGTAGCCGACCGCGAAGTCGGCCCAGTTCTCCATGAACCCAAACCCTTCTGCCTTGCACCAACTCTTTAGCCACTTATTCACCTCCCTAACTTCCCGTTGGCGCTCCTGTGTGGCTCGCGGGATTGGTAGTATTTCTGAGAAAACTACCTTGGAGGTCCTTGCCCTAAGCTTCCTACCTAGGTCCCTGAAATCATTTTTAAGGACCCTCCATCTACCACTCACTTTGTCATTGGTGCCGATGTGGACCATGACCGCTGGGTCTTCGCCAGCCCCACCCAGTAACCTGTCAACCCGATCCGCGATGTGCCGGACTCGAGCGCCAGGGAGGCAGCACACCGTTCGGCGATCCCGGTCTTTGTGACAGATTGCCCTGTCTGTCCCCCTAATAATAGAGTCACCCACTACCAGAACCTGTCTTGCCTGCCCTACACTTCCCCCCTCCCCCTCATTACTGGAGCATACACTCCCCCGGCGGTCAGAGGATCTGTCGTGCTCCAATAATGCCAGTTCTGAACCAGCCTTCCTATACTTCTTCCCTCTATCCCTCCTAACTGTTATCCAGCTCCCTGCCTGTTCAGCCTGCACTTCCCCTCTATGTTCCACCCCCAGTATTGACCCATTGAGTGTCTGCTCGGTGAGCAGCAAACTCCGTTCCATGTTGTCGATGCTCCTCAGTACCGCTATCTGAGCACTTAGATCCAGAATTTGGGCTTCCAAGTGCACGATATGCTCACATCTCTCGCAGCAGTATGGATCCTCGAGCGGTTGCTCACGGAATGCATACATTGCGCAAGATGTACACTGCACGGCTCCGGCCAAAATGGACGTCATTCTAAATATGGGGATACAGTCAGTATATATATACAAGTACAAAACACAATTATTTATATATAGGTGTATGGACGGGGATCAATTAGGGATGTGCAAGTGTATCAATTAGATATCGGCGGGGGATCAGTTAAGTATCAAGTATGGACGGGGGAATCAGATAAGTAGGTCAGGTGGATTAATTAAGTAAAAAGTAAAGTAAAGTAAAGAAAGAATGAAATACAGTCAGCAATTCAGTCCTAAGTCCTCCCTTCCAAACTCCCTGAATCCAAAGTCACTGAAAAACAAGTCACACACTTACTTTCGTTCGCACTTACGCTCCGGACACATGCAGCTCGTTCACACTCGCAAACTAAGAGATTTAAAGAGTTTTTTTTTTTTCTTCCTTTTCCAGCAATGTACCCTTCACCTCAATGCACTTCCAAAAGTGTTGCTGGAAGGCTCTGGCCACTGTTTGGGCTGTCAGGTCTTTAACAGGAACCACTACCAGGAACCGGGAGTAATGGTCCACAATTGTCAGGGCATAGACGTAGCCCGACCGGCTTGGAGCCAATTTCACATGGTCCAGAGCTACCAGCTCAAGAGGCTGCCTGGTGACGATGGGCCTCAAGGGTGTCTGCTGGCTGGTACGGTCCTTCCTTCTGAGGTGACATGGGCCGCAGAATGCTCCACTTCTCGATGGCCCTTTTCATGCAGACCCAGTAGAACCGCTCTCTCAGTAGGAACTCCAGTTTCTTCCACCCGAGGTGTCCCGCTCTGTCATGGTAGGCCTCCAGGACCATTGCTGCATCTCGCCTTGGGACCACTATCTGCCAGGTCAACTCGTGCGTCCGGTGGTTGACAAGCCTTCTGCACAGCTTACCCTCGTAGAGGAATAGCCTGCTTTTCTCCTTCCATATCTGCTTGGCTTCCTCTGGAGCGTCCGGGCCAGGGCTAGCGTCTTCCTGGGTTAACATGTCTTTCACCAGGCATATTGCAGGGTCGCTATCTTGCGTTTCAGCCCAGCCGTGGTGGGGTAAGGGGTTGAACATGACGGTGGTTAAGTCTTTGTCTCTTATCCCGGTGAGAATGCTGAGTGGCCCCATACTGGTGGAACGCAGGGAGCTCTATTTCCTCCAGCTCTTCCGAGTCGTCTTCTCCTTCAGGTAGGTGGGGCATTCTTGATAGGGCGTCTGCGTTGGCGTTGGTTCTGCCCGCCCGGTATTTGATTGTGAAGTCATAATTGGATAGTCGGGCCATCCACCGCTGTTCTAGGGCACCTAGTCTTGCATTGTCCAGATGTGTCAACGGGTTGTTGTCCGTGTACACGGTGATCTTTGCGGAGGCCAGGTAATGCTTAAACCATTCTGTGACGGCCCTTACCACTGCCAAGAATTCTAGCTTGAAGGAGCTGTAGTTCTCCGGGTTTCTTTCAGTGGGCCTCAGCTTCCGGCTGGCATACGCGATCACCCTTTCTCTGCCCTGTTGGTTCTGTGACAGTACGGCTCCCAGCCCCACATTACTGGCATCTGTGTGGAGGATAAAAGGCTGGCCATAATCGGGGTAGGCCAGGATCTCATCCCCCGTGAGGGCCATCTTCAACTGGCGGAAGGACTCCTCTTCCGGCTTGTCCCACTTGAAGGGTGGCTTGTGACTTCTGGATTTAGATTGCCCTATCAGGAGGTCCTGCATAGGGGCTGCCATCTTAGTGAACCCGGGGATGAACCTTCGGTAGTAGCCTACCAACCCGAGGAATTGCCTCACTTCCTTGATGTTAGAGGGGCTTGGCCAGCTCTTGATGGCTGTAACTTTGTCGGGGTCGGGGGCTACTCCCTCTGCACTCACCACGTGTCCTAGGTATTGGACCTTCGGTTTTAACAGGTGGCACTTTGAAGGCTTCACTTTCAGGCCGTAGCCTGCCAGGGCTTCGAACACCTCGGCCAGGTGCTTTAGATGGTCCTCGTAAGTCTTCGAATAGACGATCACGTCGTCCAGGTAAAGGAGGACCGTCTCAAAGTTTCGGTGCCCTAGACAGCATTCCATCAGCCTCTGGAAGGTCCCTGGTGCGCTGCAGAGCCCGAAGGGCATACAGTTGAACTCGCTCAGTCCCATCGGGGTGGTGAAGGCGGTCTTCTCCTTGTCAGCCTCTGCCACAGGAACCTGCCAGTACCCACTAGTAAGGTCCAAAGTAGAGAAGAAATTAGCTGATTTTAGAGCTGCTAAAGACTCCTCTATCCTAGGTAACGGGTACGTATCTTTATGGGTGATACGATTGATTTGTCTATAGTCCACGCACATTCTCATGGTACCGTCTTTCTTTTTTACCAAAACCAAGGGAGCTGCCCAGGGGCTACAGTTATCTCTAATGACCCCAGCTTCTTTCATTTCTCTCAGCATACCTTTGGCGTTCTGATAATGTGCAGGGGGTACAGGCCTGTGTCTCTCTTTTATTGGTGGGTGGCTCCCCATGGGGATATGGTGTTCTATCCCTTTTACTCTGTCGAAGTCTAGCGGGTGCTTAGTAAAAATTCTCTCCTACTCCTGAACCACCCGGTAGACTCCTTGTTTTTGGTGCAGGGGAGTGGAGTCAGCACCCACATGGAGTTTCTGGCACCAGTCCTCCTTTTGTTTCTGGGAGCCATTACCCTCCGCCTGTGGAGATGGAGGCAACGGTTCCACGGCCCTGATAGCTTTGCGCTCAACAGCAAACAGTTTGGCAAGTGTAGCGTACCTGGGTAGGTGTACCTCCCTCTCCCCAATGTTGAGAATGCGAACAGGCACCCTCCCATGACGGACATCAACCACCCCCCGGGCTGTCAAAATGGTGGGCCTGCTGTCTGAGTACACGGGTTCTACCATGGCTTGGTAGTCTCTGCCTCTCAACCCGATTGCAGTCCGACACCAGATCATCATTTCACTTTTGGGAGGCATGGAAATGGAGAATGGGTCACTCATTCTTGCGCTACCGATCTCACCACCAGACAGTTCTACCTGCTGCCGTCTCATCAGGGCTCTTATCTCTTTCTGGAGGACCCTCTGTTGGCTGGAGCTCACATTCATCGCCACCTGCTGTAAAATCACAATTACTTCTGAAAGACAGTTTTCAATTACATTAGTACCCACAGTTATTTTAGGGTGACTTTCACGACGGTCAATGTCCACAATGATCACTCCCTGTGCCGGCAGTTCCACCTTACCAATCTTGATGGTCATCTCTCTGAACCCCACCTGCGGCATGGGTTGGCCATTGCTGGCAATGATGCTTAAGTCATCGTCTGGGTAGCGGGTTATGTCAGCGTCACTCCAGTACCGCTTGAAAAGTACGTAGGGGATGGTAGTCACTTGAGACCCGGTGTCCAGCAGTGCACTCATGGGGATACCGTCCAGCACCAGGGGTAAGACCGGGCGTCCCCCCACGTACTTATCACGCCAATTAGACGGAACTGATGACCTTATGCCTGGGGGTTGGCCCTCTGACCCAGGTCGGACCCATTTAAAGTACAGTACCTTGCAATGTGTCCTGGCTGACTGCAACGGCTGTCCATCCTCAGTGTAGCAGTCGGCGGGCCTCCCTCTGAACGGCAGGATCCTCCTCTGTCGACGCCACGGGACATCCTCCGGACTGGAAGCCAGCTCGATTGGTCTTGACGGTTCCACCTGCAACGACTGTACGGTCCTGGTTAATGCAGCCACACTCTTTGTTAGCTCCTGGACCTGATGGTGCAGGTCTGCAGGCTGGGATGGATTTAGGGCCTGTGCATCAGCCCCCACAAGGGGTAGGGCGCTGCCCCCTGGTGGTAAGTGATGGCAGGGCGCCGGGAAGCTACAGCGCCACCTGCTGCGGGTTCTCTGAGCACCCGGATGGCCCGATCCTTGAACTGCGCAAAAGTCAAATCGGGGTTCTGTAGGGCCATGAGGCGCAGCTGGGATCTGTGGGCGCTGGACAGCAGACCTTCTATGAACTGGTCAGTCAACAGTTTATCAGTGTCCTGCACGCTGCCAGGGTCAGCTTGTTTGATAGCTCTCAGGGCTTCTTGCAGGTTCAAGGCATAGTCTCTGATACTATCCTGGGCCCGCTGCTTACAGCCATAGAACCACATTTTTATTTCTGCTGAGGTACGGGTATCAAAAGTACTCCGCAGCCGGGTCAGAATCTCCTTTACTGTCCTTTTCTCCTCCTCTGACCATGATTTCACTTCCCGCTGGGCTGCACCGGTGAGCTGCCCCGTTAGAATGCTCACGTTCTGTTCTTCCGTCAGGGGATAAACTTTGAACAAACTGTGCAGTCTTTCCCTAAAGTCAGTTAAGGTATGGGATTCCCCTGAGTATTGGGGCAGCCAGGCTGCTCCGGGGATGTAGGGCATAGAGAACGGCATTACCGCTACTGCAGCCCTGCTGGTTGTAGAAGGCCCCTCCGTGTCCGTCATCTTCCTCCCCCCTAGTTAAGCGTGGCCTACCTTCCGACGATCCTCTTCTGTAGGCCGCGGCTCCGCTGGTGCTGTTCCATGTCAGGACCTTGCGTCGCGTCCTGGTGACGTCAGCGTCGCGCTCTCTCCCTTCCAGGACCTTGCGCAGCGTCGGTGCGTAGGGCGGGGCTTCAAGTCTCGCGCGCTTTGGATGTCCACGCCCCTCTTCTTCCCGCGCGGCGTCCTGAAGATGGCGTCCGATGGCGGGAAAACGGCTGAAGATGGCGGGAGACGGCCGAAAACGGCGGGAAACGGCTCCGAATGGCGGGAAACTTCTTTTTAAGGTAAGTGTACAGTCTTTTTCAGGCACGCAATACCCGTTTGTGGCGGGTTGGTGACAATCCTGCCGACTACGCCAAAGCTGACTCGCCCCCTGGGCCGTGGGGCACTCGGGACCGGGCTTCAGGGCAATGCTGGGAGTGGTAGTGGCGACCCGGTCCCGTGGCTCAGGGTGGTCAGACCAGTGGCAGCCTTTTATATGTTTTAGGTAATGTCCGACTACACCACCCGTGGATTGCGGTCAGGGAGGACCGCCGCTACAAGGCAGACCGCTGAGGCTGGTGTTGGGGATGCAGCAGGGAATAGTACAACTCCCCACGGGAGGAGTGTAGCCTCAGGGCAGTGTAATAGGATGTTGGAGGTGATGGTGCAGGCACCGCAGTAATCACACAGAGTCCAATAATGCAGTCCAGGGTCTTTTACTGCAGAACTTATCACAGACCCACCAGGAGTACAGGGTGGGAATGGACCCGGGTGTCTGAGGGCATTCGGGTGAGCTCCACTGGCCAGGGTGAGTGGGTAGGCCTACCGTTCTCTCTCTGCTTTTGCTGACTATCTCCCCCTTTAGTGGAATGATAGCCCACGTCCCTGAGCTTGCCATGTACTACGCCTGTATGGCTTGCGACTTGGGCCTTAGGTACCTGTAGCTTCTCCGTGCTGTACCAGTCCCTCTGTGTGGCGGAGCCTCCAGGCTTCTTAGGCCAAGGGACCTGAAATCCCTTGCGGGCTGGTTATCTGCTGCAGGACCTGAAACCCTGACAGCCTCGGACCCCAGTGTCCGGTTATGTAGTCTCTCTCTGCCAGGACCGGCTCTCGTCGCCTCTGTCCCTGGCTTTCTGTTCCTCCTTTGCCTCCTGGACTCCTCAGCTGCGGCTGACCTGTCCCTCTCTTCTGGGAACCCTTCTAGATGCTTCAGAAGTGGGTCCTGGTCTCTCTAACCCTGCCCTCAGTTCCAGCTTTTAAAGGGGCAGCCTGCTCCCCCTACTGGCCTGGGACAGGAGGTGCTGCATGCAAATGGTCCCTGGCCAGAGAACCTCCCTCCTGCTCTCAGACACAGCCTTACAAATTTGTGGCATCCAGGCCTGGGGTGACACACCTGCATAGGGCATTATGTGGGGGGGTGACATCCTGCATGGGGCATTATGTGGGGGGAGGGGAGAACATCCTGCATGGGGCATTATGTGGGGGGGGGGACATCCTGCATGGGACATTATGTGGGGGGAACAGCCTGCATGGGGCATTATGTGGGGGGGAACCGCCTGCATGGGGCATTATGTGTGTGGGGGGGGAAGCCTGCATGGGGCATTATGTGGAGGGGAAGCAGCTTGCATGGGGCATTATGTGTGGGGGGGAAACATCCTGCATGGGGCATTACGTGGGGGGAACAGCCTGCATGGGGCATTATGTGGGGGGGGGGACAGCCTGTACGTGTTTGCGATTGACCCACTTCTTAGGAGGGTGGAGCGTGGACCGTTGGCTGGGATCGGGATGGACCGGGTAGCACCGGAAGCCACTCTGAGAGTGGTGGCGTATGCCGATGACGTCACCGTTTTTGTTTCCTCTGATGGGGAGGCAGAATGGCTGATGTCAGAGGTAAATCGCTACTCGGAGGCATCCGGGTCTAAGATCAACCGGGATAAGTGTGAGAGTCTCTGGCTGGGAGGAGGAGATCCTGGTTTTGATCTCCCGGACACCCTTCCAGAACCCAAAGTCTCTGCAAAAGTTCTTGGCATCGAATTTGGCCAAGGGGATTACCCCAAACAAAATTGGGACAGCAGGCTAGAGATCGCCACTCAGAAGGTGAACCAATGGAAGGGTTGGTCTTTGACCCTAAGGGAAAGGGTAAACCTGATCAAAACTTACCTGCTCCCTTTGCTGATCTATCTGGGCAGTGTGTGCATCTTGCCGGAGCCTCTCTGGACTCGGGTCTACAGTTTGTTCTTCCAACTGTTATGGGGGAATAGACTGAACCTGGTCAAGAGGGACGTTACTTACCGTACGAGGAGACTAGGAGGGTTGGGTATGGTCAACCCTGTGGTATTCCTTGTGAATACCTTCATTAAGATCAATATTGCAGACCTCTGGAAAGAGAGGGCTCCTCCGTGGGTATTCTCCTGTAAGGGATGGTTTCAGCCTTTCTTCCAGGAATGGGAGACAGGAGGGCAAGTGAAGGATCTCCGCACACCGCATGGACATCTCCCGGCTTACGCTACCGTGGTTCTGAAGGTAATTCGCCGGTGGGGTCTGGGAATGTGGGAGGTCAGGACTCTGCCAAGGAAGCTCCTTGACAAAAGGGTTCTGTTGACCCATTTTCAGAGGCCTCTGGCGCTCAGAGATTGCCCAAGTCGGGATCTTGGGGTGGGTCTGCATCTTTTGAATTCTATCAGGATCTCCTCGAAGATTTGGGACTTGGCTTGGCGCTGCTTCCATGGGAAACTGTGTGTGAGGGACAATCTGAAGTGTAGGAGCTCTGAGGACAGGAACTGTCCTCGGGAGCATTGTGATACCATGCTTGAAAGCATGGACCACTTCCTGCTTCGTTGTCCCTTTAACACAGAGGTGTACAACAGGGTGGGCGCCTCCATTGGCTGGCCCCGGCTGGCCGGTCTCTCTTATGCGGAATGGGCCTATGGAGCATTCGGGGACCTGGGTGGTCGGGACCGCTGCACCTTATTTCTAGTTAGCGCAGTGGTTAGGTATCACACGTGGAACGCACGGTGCTTAGTATCGACGCAGCGGAAAATCCTCCCAGTGGACGATGTGTTTAGGACCATACTCGGTGACCTGGTGAAGGTGCGTTCTCTGGAGTATGAGAGATTGGGTACACGGAGGGCCGCTCTCCTCTGGAGGGGCTTTTCTTTTAGTGTGCCCTAGTCTGGTCATCTCCTCTCCTGGTGGTGGGCTGCTGCTGACACTATAGATTTTTGTTTTATTGATCAGTAGACAGTGATGTAGGGCTGCAGGCGCCGAATACAGGATGTAACTCAGGATAAGTAATGTAATGTATGTACACAGTGACTCCACCAGCAGAATAGTGAGTGCAACTCTGGAGATCAGCGGCACATTATACCGAATGCCAAACAGCGGAAATTACCGACCAATGATGTGGAGGGCACACATAAGACCGGGGGTGAGGTCGTCTCCAGTTCTATGGAGGTGACTGAGCCCCTTGTGCCTGATGCGGAGGTCAAAATGTCATCCGCCATTGTTACTGGTCCAGCAGGAATGAATGTGGTGGTGGGGGTGAATGAGGCTAATTCATTGTCTAGTGGTGTGGTTGCTGGTTTGGTGGAGGGTGAGATGGAGGTGGGTAATGGTGATGCTGTTGGGGCTGATGTGGTCACTGGTCCGGTTGCCCCCCCAGGGGTGGCAACACCTGTCCAGAGTTATGCCAGTGTCACCTCCGGGGCAAATAGGGCATCCTCCTCGTCTCCGGGCTTTGGGGATGGCATGTTGCAACGGCGCCTTCTGGAGTCTCTAAAGAAGGGGGAGAGATCACTAATGGTAGAGGGTCGAGAGGTTGATCTATCCTTCTGGATAGAGAGGCATGGCCTCGGGGCCTTCCGAGAGCAAAAAGGGGGGGATACAGTGTGGTCCCTCCCAACAGCCGGGCCAGGCAGTGTGCGTAGGAATGTGGTCCGTCTTCGGTGGAGGGGCAGTGATGCATGTCCGCCAAGGTCTAAAGTTGTGGAGCTCCTGCTGAGGATGGGCTTCAAGGCGATTGACATCTACGCCTTGATACATCCCTATTCCACGCCTGAGTTTGATGTCAGCTTTGTTCGGCCGGAGGGGCTTGAGCTCTTCTGGGCGAATTATGAGTTGGCAAAAAATGAGCCCGGCTGGCGAGACTTTGCCGTTCAGGCAGTGTCTCGCCAAAACCAGATCAAGAAAGTGACCGTGATGACTCGTAACGAGTCGCTTTCTTGCTATGACATCATGACGTGGCTTGGTCGGTATGGAGAGGTGGTGGAGATGCCAAAGAAAAACCGCGACGAGTTTGGTATCTGGTCAGGGGCCTGGACGTTTATGGTAAAACTTAAGCGTTCAGGTGGTACGGTTGCCCACATTCCATCGTCTGCCTTCCTGGGTAGGGATCGTATCCTGGTCTTCTACCAGGGGCAACCGAAGCTCTGTCACAGGTGCGGCGACCCCACACAGTTTAGTGCAAACTGCACTGTGCAGAAATGCGCGTTGTGTGGGGGTGTCGGCCATCTTGCTGCCTCTTGTGAGAAGATTAGGTGCCACCTGTGTGGTGAGTTAGGTCACCCATTCAGCCGTTGTCCTCGCTCCTTCGCTAATGCAGTCGAGACCCCGGTGGGAGAAAGCCGTGAGGCCGATTCTGCTGGGGAGGGGACTAGCAGGGGTGGGGGAGCTGAGGGGCCAGGAAAGAAAAGCAATAAAAAGATGCCTGCCCAGCTGAGGCGTCTAGACAAGCGCAGACAGGAGAGGGAGCGGGGCGAGCCGCAGACTACCGGGGCAGCCCCTGTCCTGGATGCCAGTCTTGCTGCTGAGGCCCCGAGGGATGATGAGTTGGATGAGGAGGTCAGGAGGATCCACAGGGAGGAAACTGCCTCTGCTTCAGAATCCTCCCATTATGAAAGTATGGATGAGGATAATAAGCGGTGGCTAGAGAACAAGCGTAAACTCGGCACCAAAAAGAAGAAAAAGAAGGGAGATAAAACATCTTCTACCGCTCTGACCAAGGTACCTAAGGAAGGTAAAACCGACTCCCCTCTGGTTGGTCTTTCTAACCGGTTCCAAGCCCTTGATAACATCTTTTCCTCTGAGGAGGAGGCTGAGGGTGAGGTTCCGGCTTCGGCGGAGCTTACAGGGGGCGCCTAGTCTCCTTCTCCTGGGGATGCAAGGTCCTTTGGGGGAGGGACTGGCCCAGAGTCCGGAGACGAGGACGAGAAAAGAAGGAAAAATGCTGAAAT
Organism: Phyllobates terribilis; assembly: GCF_046119375.1. Taxonomy (NCBI): domain Eukaryota; kingdom Metazoa; phylum Chordata; class Amphibia; order Anura; family Dendrobatidae; genus Phyllobates; species Phyllobates terribilis. Next base: position 125,174,962 of record NW_027362765.1, read on the forward strand.
GGACACCTCTATGTCATTAAAGAGGGGGAAGGATTCCTCGTCTGAGGCAGAGGATAAGGGGAGTGGGAAGAGGAAAGCCGTCTAACTTAATCACCAATGATGGCGGTACCCACTCCGTTGACGCTGGCGTCCATTAATGTCGCCAGCATTAAGTCAAATATGGCTAGATTTGCGGCCTTTGATTTTCTCAGCCGGGTTGAAGCTGACATTTTCTTTTTGCAAGAGACCAGGCTGCCAAATATGGCAGAGGTGTTTATAGCTAAGAGGGAGTGGAGACTCGGGCCCTCCTATTGGTCTCTTGCGGCCGAGCCGTATAGCGGAGTGGCGGTCCTTTTTACCGCACCGGTAGAATGCCGACGGGTTATTGAGTTAGAAATGGGGAGGTGCCTGATATTAGATGTCCTCATGAAGGGACAAGAGCTCCGGCTCATTAACATCTATGGTCCCCAATCTAAGTGGGACCGGAAGTGTCTCTTTACGAGGATCAAGCCCTACCTTTTTACGAGTCGGCAGGTCGTCTTTGGAGGGGACTTCAACACTGTCACGAGGCCCCGGGATAGAGGAGGTTCCAGAGACAAGCTGACTTATGATAGCGTCGCCCTTAATAGTATAGCTAGTGAGGCTCGCCTGGTGGATGTCCACATCCGGCACACCGCAGGCCACGAGGGGTTCACCTATCATAGAGGTAACTGTAGGTCCAGGATAGACAGGTTTTATCTAAAGGAGGAAGCCGTCTCTTCAGCAGTATCCGTTGTTGAGGTGGAGTTCTCCGATCACTGTATGATTTTATTTTCCCTGAATGTTACAGAGACCCCCCGGATGGGAAGATGCTTTTGGAGGCTCAATTCGTCTCTCTTGGAAGAAGCGGAGATAAGACAGTCCTTTGAGGATTTTCTTCAGAGCCAGGTACCCTTACTGGATCTTTGTAGTAGTAAGTCAGAGTGGTGGGAGATGTTTAAGAAAAGGGTGGCGAGATTCTTCCGCCAGCTCTCGAGCCTCAGGAGCCTGGACAGGTATCGCCTGTATCAGGGCCTGAGGAGGAAACTCGAGCATCTTGTCTCAACTGGAGGTAGCCGCGAGGAGATCTCCAGAGTGAAATCTTTGCTAATGAGGTGTCAGTATGATAGACACGCATCTTTGGTTTTTGAGAGGGATTACGGGAAGTACCGCTCGCCCGACCCTGACAGAAACTGCAAGATGTCAGTGAATAGTAAAGTTGTTACAGGACTGGTTGACACTGCGGGGTCCCTGAAAAGATCCAGATCAGGGATCCTGGAGGTCGTCAGATCCTTCTACTCGCACCTCTTGGGGAAGAGGGATCTAGATTGGGATGAGATGTCGGCTTTTCTGGCTGAAGCCGTCCCCGAAACAGGGGTAGATCCCTCTCTTGGCGTTTTGACTGAGATGATCAGGGAAGAGGAAGTTAAGTTGGCGATTGAAGGGCTTGCCCTAAAGAAATCTCCCGGTCCAGATGGCTTAACATCTGAATTCTATAAGACCTTTAAGGATGCCTTGGTTCCCCGCTTGACTGAGGTATTCAATGAGTGTCTTTCCTCGGGCACTCTGCCAAAGTCAATGAGGAGGTCTGCCCTGATCATCTTGTCAAAGGGTAAGGACCCATCTTGCATTGAGAACTGGCATCCCATAGCGCTTCTCAATGCAGACAGGAAGGTTTTGGCAAAGGTGCTGTTTAATCGGCTGGTGAAATTTGCACCCCAGCTCCTTTCGGGGGCCCAGCATTGCTCTGTTCCGGGCCGCAGTACAATTAGTGCTGTACTCTGTGTCCGAGAGGCGGTGGAGCAGGGTAGGGCTGGTCACTGGAAGGGGTACATGCTGTCATTGGACCAGGCAAAAGCGTTTGATCGGGTTAATCATGAGTACCTCTGGTCTGTCCTTCTGAGGTAGATCGTCACCAAGATGGAAGTTTTGGAGGCACACTGGGGACTCCAGGAGCTTAATCTCTGCCATTAGCGCCCCTCCCTGGCCGCTGCTGTCACTGTCCTCCCCAGAGCCAGCAGAACTGCGACCGGATGTCACTGTCGCCTGTCCTGCAGGGAGCTCGCTGAACGTGGCCTGCGGGTGACTTTGCAGGCTGCCAGGTGGGGCTTCCTGCTGGTCATCATCACTCTCATCATCCACCTGGCTCTCAGGCTGCAGCCCCATCTGCCTTTGCTCTCTGGTATCAGCCATTTCTCTGTAGCGGTCTTCATTTATTAGTTTTTCTTTGAATGGACCACTCTGCTCTCTGATGGTGGCTTTCCTTATTTCCAGCAGGTGAATCTCACTGGTCAGCCTCTTTACTTCAGCCTGGAGCTTGGCCTTCCTTGGTTTGGAGGCCCCTGCAGCTTTTGCGCTTGTGCAGCGCAGCTCCTCCCAGAGCCTCCTGATGAGCTTACTGGCATCTTCATACTCACGGAGGTTGAATCATGACCCGGGAGGCATAGGTGGACACAGACTCCCGGGGTCCCTGCAGCGCCCAACCCCCCTCAGGGAGGTCGGCCTCACCTCCATGAGCACTCAGCTTTCCTCCGGAAGGAGCGCCATCATGCACGCCGCTGTCAGGCTTTTCCTCCATGCTGGAAGCCTTGCGGCTTCTAGGGGTCTCCACAATCCCGGGGGGAGTAGGAGCCACATTGCTGCGACTCCTGGTGCAGCGTCTCACCCCCGAGTCCTCTGATGTGCAGGCCGGTTGCTGGTTTCTTCTGCCCCCCGCCAGCCTGGTTCGGGAAGCAGAAGCCTGGGACTTGGCTCCTTCACTCATCCCAGAAACCCGCTCTCTCTCTGGGAAAGAGAGAAAGCAGGTCCCCAGGTGGAGAGGTGTTGGTTTCTCAGAGATCAGGAGCTCACAGCAGGATCTGCAGCCACCACACCCGTAATCAGCACACTGACTAGCAGCTGATCAGAGCTGCACACAGTATGCTGCTGGTGGAGTCACTGTGTACATACATTACATTACTTATCCTGTACTGATCCTGAGTTACATCCTGTATTATACTTCAGAGCTGCACTCACTATTCTGCTGGTGGAGTCACTGTGTACATACATTACATTACTTATCCTGTACTGATCCTGAGTGACATCCTGTATTATACTTCAGAGCTGCACTCACTATTCTGCTGATGATATCACTGTGTACATACATTAGATTACTTATCCTGTACTGATCCTGAGTGACATCCTGTATTATACTCCAGAGCTGCACCCACTATTCTATACTTTGTATTTGGAAACAATTGGAAACATCGTATTTCTTATATTGAAGGTGGCCAGCTACAAAGTTGCTTTTTTTCCTTTCATGTATATGCACCTTTTCTTCCCTGTGTAAACCGTTTTATGATCCACTGATGGTAAATTTGTAAATAACACAGTTCAGTATTTTTAATACAGATGTAATAATCCTCAATGTGAAGGTGTCAGTCCGGGTGAGATCCTGGGTCATAGCTATTGAATTCAGCTTTCATGCTTCAATTTACCCGCATTGTCAGAGACGAAAGGTTTCTAATTGTGCATTCTCAGAGTGTGTTATGCAGATATGGAACCGGCCCAAGACAAAGACCAGGCAATGACAAGATCCAGAACTCGCACACATCCTCATTATTGTTCCCGAACAAGCAAGTTCTTAATGGCCCTTAGTTTTGTCTTCGCAGGCAGCTCCCACTGGAGATTGTGTCTCCTTCTAGTTAAATAACCTGCTCCTGTTTGGAAATGCTTGGAACGCACTTTAAATGAGCCTCTAGTTCTGCTCCAGTCATTTAGATTCCACTGTAATTAACACGGGAAGGCTGAAGTAGAAAATACTGCTCCTGCAGCAAACCTTCTTGTGGTCTTCATTTTCTAAGAATACTACGGGGATGCAAGGGAGGCCGGCTGCTTCGATAAGTGCTAGCGAGGGAATTACCACTTATCATGAAAGAAGCTTGTGATTATCAAACGGACCTTTCAAGATCTGCTAAAATTGAGATGGGAATGTTTGTATGGGACAAAGTCTCTCTGTATTTTTCTGGATGTGTGATCGCGATTCTCTTATCTTTCTCTCTCTCAATTTGTGATTAACTTATGAATGCAAAGATCAGGCATCAGAGGAGGCGGAGGATAATCTCATAAGAACTACGTAACTATTACATTGCCTGAGAGACCGAGGATAGGATTTTATTTCTTTCTAGAAATGTTCTGTATTTTTATAATCACTTTTTATGGGATTTATCTCCATAAGAAGGTCAAGAACTCAATCAGAGCAGAGAATTATGGAGGTTACGGTAAAAGACTAGTAAAGCCAATCAATGGAGGGGTGTAAAAGGTTACATCCGAGTGTCTGGAAGACCTAACCAATGCCGTAAGTAGAGGATTGTAAAAAGTTCTAGTGGACCAAATCGATACCTTTGAAGGTTTAAGGAAAAGTGGAGTGGACCCAGTAAATGCTTTTCACAGATGGCTGCAGATGGTTACAATTTGTGACATAATTAATGATTTTGGTAGAAGATGATTTATAGTTGATTTATAGTAAAATTCTAGTACACTGAATTAATGTGTTGAGTAAAGAGATGGAAACGTTTGGTAAGAGTCTAAAAGGTTGTCTAGTAAAAGAGCCTGATAGAAAAAATAAATGCCATTCATTGGGGCTGTCGAAAGTCACAAAGATAGATCCAATCAGTACTTATTGTAGATAGCTCTGTGAGGAATATAACAAAAGTTTAATAGGCCCCATAAATCCATTTAGTAGAGGATTGTAGAAAGTTCGAGTGAGGTTCTCATAGACTAAATCAAATCCTTTAGGAGAGGATTGTCGAAGGTTCAAGGAAAAGTGAAGAGGATCCTGTCAATGCTTTTAGTAGATGGTGGATATGGTTACAGTTTTTGATCCTATCATTCATTCTCTCAGAAGTTTGTAGATAGTGTATAGTAAAAGTCTTGTATGCTTGACCAAATGCCTTGGGTAAGGTGTTGTAGAAAGCTCTACTGATGATCTAGCAGGCAATATGTCATTAGGAGTTGTTAAAATTTGTAGAAAGTTATAAAGATAGTCTGATAGACCCATTCACCACTAACTCTAGGAAGATAACAGTAAAAGTTTAACAGACCCAATCAAGACTTTGAGTAGAGGATTGTAGAAAGTTCTAGTGAGACTCAAGTAGACCAAATATACACTTACTAAACTCTTCTTCAGTCATCTATTAAACAACACTAGGTCAATTAGACACTTAGTAGAACCCTCTAGAACTTGAGATTTTCCATCCTTCTTGTACAAGTCTGGAAGATCCAATCAATGCCATGAGTAGAGAGTTGCAGAAGGATGTAGAGTACGTATAGTAGACCAAATTAATGTCTTTATTGGGGTAGTTGTAAACGGTCACCATGAGTCTGGTAGACCTAATTAATACTAAGGACACTTGGATACTTGAAGAGTGTTGTAGTTATCTTGTAAATGTCTACTAGACTTGAATCAATATCTTGATTGTAGAGAGTTGTATGAAGCATAATTAGAGTTCTAGTAATTAAATCAATATTTCTAGTTGAGGATTGTTTAAGATTGAAGTCCAATTATAATGGACCCAATTAACATTTTTAATGGGGATGATTACAAAGAGAATCTGATAGACATAATCAAATGGTGCTGTAGAAGTTTTTTAGCAAAACTTTAGTAGACCCAATCAATGTCTTGATTAGAAAATTGTAAAGTGCGGGGGTCTGATAAACCAAATCAATACCCTTCACGAATAACTGGAGATGGTTACGAGTCTGGCGGACTCAATCAATGTTTGTCATAATATTGTAGATTTATAGTAAAATATTAGTAGACTCAATCAATGTCTTGATTGGAGTTCTTCTGAAGGTTTTACTAATGGATTAGGAGAATAAATCAATACCTTTGATACAGGATTGCAGAAAGTTAGAATAAAAGGGTTGTGGGCCCAATCAATGAAGTACATAGAAAGTTACAGTAGATCAAAAAGTTACAATCAATGCCTTTGGTGGAGTTGTCGATTTAGGTCTGGTGTTAAGGTTAACTTAATGCCTTTGAAGATGTTTAAAGAGTCCTTTTCGGAACGGTTTGGCATCAACTGTATATATCACTCTAGCTATGAACTGGATTACATAATACATTCAATTAAATTCATTTAGGAGATCTATCAAATTTTTTGCTTTTGATTTTCCTCTTGACAATGAAATGCTCAGCTGACGAAGAAACGGATGTATTGGTAGCATTGATGCTCATGTACTGGTGCCTCGATGGACACAAAAGCCACATATCAGGTGGGGGCCCTGGAACAGATTTTGCATTAGACAGGAGTTTCAAGTTACACCTCTGGGTGACAACCAATATGACCACCATTAACATCCAAATGGGTCGCCCATCTTTACTAGAGTCCTGTATTACATACTGTATTTGCTTAGTTCTGCCCTACCATGTTAACTATGATACATGGACTTTACTATGCCGCTGTTAATTTAAGGTACTACCTGAAGGATATAAATTAAATGGAAGCACTCAACTAAAATGACCTAGTTCTCTCCTGTAAACATGCGGCATAATGCATAGTGTTTATTCCTTGCACACAGCATCTTAAGGTGCACCGCTAAGTGGAAAAAATGCTTTTCACATGTCCTAGAACCAGCGAGAAAACCTGAGAAAGGGCAACTATTTATAGGGAGATAATTCCCCCCTTCCTTGCACTGGCAGTTCTTCTGGGCCTCCATCTCTCTTATACACAAGAGGTTCATCCTTCTCCATCCTCCCTCCTGTAGAAGGCTTATTGTGGGGGTCAGGAAAGTGTTGGTTGTGTTATCATTAGTGGGGAATGACGGAAAATCTGCCTGTACCGGATGATAGTGACAGAAGCCTTGGAATAGAGAAGCATCTCCCTGTTTCATCATGGATTCTGATAGCGTAGAGAGCATCAGATGTCAACCTGTCTTACCCGGGAACTGAGGGATATGCTGGTGGATATAACAGACGTGATCTTCACAGACCGAAGAGCGAAACAAACTTCAGCCTCGTTATATACATATTGTCATGTCATTAATATTATATGGTATGCCAATCTGTGGCATGTCTACAAAGACAAGGAGAGTTTACAGCAGTGGTCAGCAATGAGCTTCATATGTGGCCCTGACACCGCAATCAATTCTGTGTTTTGGTAAATCACAGACCAGTTAGAAAATTATAATGGGGAGTAAAAATTGTTGGGTATTTTGGCTACCTACCTTCAGGCTTAATTTGACATCAATGGTATGTCATCAAGGACAAGCTCTACAGGTAAAATGCTAAAGGACGGCAAATAGGGCTCTATATGGACTTTTGATACAAAAGGTGTAGCATCGGCGTCTCTGCCCCCTGACAGGCAGAGACGCCATCCCCCTTACCGCCGCGCTCCTGGCCCGGCGTCTTCCGGCCCTCCTGCTGCTGCTGCCGGCGCGTGCAGCGTCCCGAGCACTGTGCTTAGGGCGCGTGCGCTCCCTCCCTCTTAAAGGGGCCGCGCGCGCCGTCCTAATGAGTCCCCGGCCAATGGCCGGAGGACCTCTCATATAAAAGGCTCCTCCTCCAAAATAGAGGTGCCCGTGCAAGGTTGTAGCTCTGTGTTCTAAACTCTGCTTGAGCCCTCAGGTCCCGCTGCTAGTCTGACTACCAGTCCAGTCCGCCAGCCTGACTACCAGTCCAGTCCGCCAGCCTGACTACCTGTGTCCGCCAGCCAAGTACACTCTCCAGCCCGACGGTCTGCCTACGGTCCTAACCCGCCAGACTGTCTATGGGCCAGGCTTGCCTGCCTACCTGGAGAACGTACCAGTTACCTGCCGTGCCTACCAGCCAGCCTACCTGGAGGCTCCTGTCAGTTACCCCTGGTGTCTGCCAGTCCGTTTTCCTGGATCACCCGTCAGCCTGCCTGCCGTTCTCATCTGCTGTACCGGTCAGTCCCTGCCTTCTGACCCGTGGGAGTCACCTGCTCTCATACAAGGACTGGTCCAGAGTAGCACCTGGTCCCTCTGCTTGGTCTTCCCTGGTTCACGGAGTCGATTGAGCCGCCGCGCGACCTTGGTCAGTCCGAGTTGATACCTAGTTACGCCCCTCTGGTCCCTCCTTGCACCGCAGCACAGAGGTTCCACCACCCGGATCCGTAACAAAAGGTTCATCCTTTCGCATCTTTCGTCCTGTAGATATAGTTGAGTATTTGAATACATGGTTTGGGCATAGAACTAAAACGTTTCTCTTTCTGAAGGAAAGCCAAACTTAGCCTTATGTAATGTATTATAAGATGATTGGAAATGTGTACTTATTGGGCATGTAGAAAGTGGACCACTGGGCTCTTGTACCAAAGAGTCACTTAACTTTTGTCATTTAGAGTATGGAGATCACAGTGACCATTTTCCTTGTGTTTCATGCCAGCAAGGAAAATATCTAGACCTTAATACATTGGAGGCAAAAGGTTATCTGAATTTTTGGGATTTACTTCCAGATGCCCCCAATAAATGACCCCTCCTCATAAATATCCACCTGCATGGATCACGCACAGTTATTCTCTTGGACTAATGTCAATAGTAATTGATGAAGTTCTCTATACAAAGTGTACATTCCTGTATATAAAAGTCATTAGATGTGATTTGGGATCACAGGTCTCGTTGCTTATAGAAATGCTGCATAGGATTCAACTATTTAGCTGTAATTTTTCATTAATGAAACCAATACACATCTTTTATTATAACGAAGAGCTGCCAAACAGCTTTTGAGTGGTCAATACATCTGAATGACCACAGGCTCCAAACCACTGGGTCCGGTGATATACTCACTGAAAGGTGTTTTCCTACTCGACAAGCCAAAAGCTTGTTCTAAATGCAGAATTACGGAAAACCTTTTACTGAGCCTTTTAAATATGCAAGACAGCGAAGGATCTAATAAGTCAACACAGAAGGATTTGTGGGGCTTAATGCGTAAGTTTTAAAATTCGAGAACGCCGCTTGGAATAAATGCCTGAAAATTACAAGTCCAGAGTAAAAACAATTTAATAAGATGCTGATACACAGCTGTACATAACCCCCTGGAGCTTAGTACTTGGACTCATAGTGTCGGCATTACCTTTCAGCTATCATCACTCCAAAGGGTTAAAGAGTTTACAGGGTTAATTGAAATTTAAAGGGGATGTCTATAATTAGAAGAACAAGGCTGCTTTTTTACTAAAACAATGCTACAACTATACACAGGCTGGGCAGAGTATTGGAGGTAAGCCTCATTCACTTCAATAGATGTGAGCTGCAATGCCATAGACAGGCGTGAAACTGGCTTATGAAGAAAACAGCAATTTTTTTTTCTAATTTTAGATTTTAGAAAAGTTGAAAAATCTATGACCAAAGGAAAAGCAAGTGCTTGGCAAAGCAGTGTATATGGAGCCTGCATGGAAGCACAATGAGTCCCAGTGGCTCCATATTGTCCATGTGACGGTGTATCTATGGGTATACGTATGGTATAGTATTATGGGGATATGCTTCAGAAATAATGCTATTGGTCAATCCCTCAGTAATATGTCATTCAATGGAACAAGCCATACAGTCCTTATCCATTTTGTCCAATATACTAAAAGCCATTTTTCACTTTTGTGATTTGTACATCCTATGAAATGTTCTCCAAGGTCAAATCTTCTAAAAATTGTTCTTTTTTTCCCTTAAGTGCTGATGGAGACTTTGCTGTAACTCACTTGACAAAAGCTCATCTCTTCCACGATGGCCGCATAAAATGGATGCCTCCTGCCATCTACAAGAGTTCCTGCAGCATTGATGTCACATTCTTCCCCTTTGACCAGCAGAACTGCACCATGAAGTTTGGCTCCTGGACTTATGATAGAGCAAAAATAGATCTAATTAGCATGCACAGTCATGTTGACCAGCTCGATTACTGGGAGAGCGGAGAATGGGTCATTGTTAATGCTGTCGGCAATTACAACATCAAAAAGTATGAGTGCTGCACAGAAATCTACTCGGACATCACATATTCCTTCATCATTAGAAGGCTTCCTTTATTCTACACAATTAATCTCATCATCCCATGCCTTCTCATCTCCTGTCTGACAGTGCTGGTCTTCTACTTGCCCTCTGAATGTGGAGAGAAGATAACATTGTGTATTTCAGTGCTACTTTCTCTGACCGTCTTCCTCCTACTCATTACTGAGATCATCCCGTCCACTTCTCTAGTCATTCCCTTGATTGGTGAATACCTTCTGTTCACTATGATCTTTGTTACGCTGTCTATTATCATCACAGTGTTTGTGCTGAATGTGCACCATCGCTCTCCTCGCACACACACCATGCCAGCTTGGGTACGAAGAATATTCTTAGATGTGGTTCCCCGAGTACTATTCATGAAGAGACCAGCAAAAGATAATTGCAAGAAACTAATTGAGTCTCTACTTGTTAGAAGGCTTAGTCCTCCCCAAAGACTGTGGACCGAGACTGAAATTGAACCAAACTTCCAGAGCTCATCTTCAGCCAGTCCCACCAGTCAGAGAGCTTCACCTACGTCTTCATGTTGCCACCAGTTGGAACAAACTGCCAACACCCAAGTGATCTGCAAGTCACCATCAGGGCAATATTCAATGCTATGTGAAGAATCAACACTGACCAGCTGTCCTTCTCCACAGAATAAGACCCATCTTCTTGGAGAACCTCAGACCAACCTAATGCCAAAAGTACGTTCTATAAGTGTCCAACAGATGTACACCCCCAAAGAAACCAATGAGGGTACAATTCGTTGTCGTTCAAGGAGCATACAGTACTGCTACCTTCATGAGGACTCTTCACAGACCAATGGCCAATCCAGCAATTCTCCATTGTCTCAGAGATGCCAAGTTAATGAAGGACAACAAGGGAGTCAAAGTTCCCAATGTAAATGTAAGCCCAAAACCCAAGAAAAACCAAGTGGTGCCAGTCAAGTTACCAAAACGATTAGTGCCAAAGAGCAGCATGTACTCCTAATGTCTCCGTCTCTCAAGCTGGCCATAGAAGGAGTCCACTACATTGCAGACCACCTGAGAGCAGAGGACGCAGACTTCTCTGTGAGTATAATAATGACAGATTGTTGAAAGTGCATTATGAAGTAATGAGCAATGCATCTCTTTATAAGCAAAATGGAAAAATATTTGTATGTAATACATACAGGAGCCCTCACTAGATGCATGCATCCCGAAGATCAATATATTGATAAGTATGCATTACTCTGAAGTAATGTGAGTACATTAAGATAAGTGGATAAGCATATGCCCCTCAGACGGAATAAAAAAGGGATAATAATTAGCAGTAGGTTTGTAAATTACAAAAGGGCAGACCCCCTTCACTTCTTCCACTTATTGGATGCATTCCTACCAAGTCACTGCTTACACAAGTTCTCCAGTTCGGACAATCCTTATTTGTTGAAACTTTAAAGGGTCCCTTGGACAAAGTGATCCCATATGAGGGTAAGTGGCAGTGTAAGGAAACATGTCCATAAATGTTCAATTTCCCTGCAGTGCCCCCATAGGAGAAATTAAGTATTACACAGCACCCATTCAAATCAATAGTATTAATGCAGGGCAGCACAATTCTTCATGATTGAGAAACTCCTTTAATAACCACATTCCACTCTAGCCAAGAAATGAGTATCCTAAATAGGGCACCTGCAGTATAACTCAGAATTCCCTAATACATTGTGTAGAAATAGACTTTCTAAACTGGAAAACCCATTTAAAGGGTTGTCTTGGATTAGGAAAATATATATATTTAGATCTATCTATCTATCGATCGATCGATCGATTTTTTTTTTTCCCCATTAACAGTGCCACCCTTACAGAATTACAGCTTAGCCCCATCCACATGAATCCCAGCAATACCAGATATAACCCATGACTTAGAGGGGTGCTGTTCATGCATAAAATCAGACAATTTTTTGTATAATCCAGTAAAACATCCTTAAGCTGGGGTCATACGACTGTATAAAAAATAGGTCTGATTATCATCCAGAAAAGTGGGATGATTTTTTTCTCATTTGTCATCCATATATAATCCGTGTTTTTACTCAGCAGCTAATTATTTACATGACCATTTACAGTAAATTAATTGCTTTGTATCTGTAAAAATTGAATACCATACTGAAGGTCCGTATGGCGTCTGATATTTTTCTCGCACCCATTCGATTTCGGAGTGAAATCGCAGCATGCTGCGATTATTTTCTCATGCCGAATACAGTTGAGAAAAAAACGCAGATCTGCACTGTCTCATAGAATAACTTTGGTCCTAGTACATTTTTCTATTGGATTTCACTCGTCTAAGTTATACGCTCTTGAGAGCAAGCCCTTAGGCTAGGGCTACTCAACAATCAAAGTTCGCTAGGTGTTGCTGCTGCATCGCGGTACAATACAAGTGAATAGGAACGCATTTCAACCCTAAAGGTACCACGACAAGCAAGTTGCAAGAAGTCCAGCTAATTCAGATTTTTTGCAACTTGTTTGTCGCAGAACCCTTGGGATCACAATTTGACCCCATTCACTTGTATTAAGCTGTAATGTGACAGAGACAACTTTGGTCACGGGACAACTGTCACTGCCAAAGTCACCATTTAGCCCCAGTCTTAAAGTTGTCTAGTATTGTCTAGATCTCCTTCACATCAGCACCATTCCAATATGATTTCCTATCAGTGGACCTGATCATGGGAACCCATGTATACAGTGTGACACATTAGACCAGTGGGAGAGGGATATGTCTATATGGTGATACTTATGCTCTTTTACCCTGAGCCACCACAGTTGGCGGTATGTATAGCAGCTCTTCATTGTTTAGTATCGGTCTGAGCAGAAGACGCTACTGACCTTGCCTCTCCATACTGGCCTGTATGATTCAGCTTCAGTCATTATGCGGCAGGTGCAAGCTGTGCTGTCTGATAACTTTAAATGGAGGCCATTGTCAGCGAGCTACTCACAGTGTGATAAAATGAGTGCACAGCCTGCAATCATTTAGTCTATTTCCATCTCAAGTGGCTGTTATCTGTCTTTCTCTCGGCGTCTTTCTCCATAGCTATCAACCCCCTCTACCTTATGGATTGTGTATGTCACATCTTCATTTTTTTTCACCTTCTCCCCACACGTCGCTTCCCTCTCTTTTTTACATTCTGCTGTTGACTGCTGTAAAAAAAGCACAGTTCTGCTTGACTTCTGAAGGCCTTCCCTTGTGTCAATCCTTGGCCATGCCTGTAGCACACATAACTCAAGACTTGTTATTGGTGCCCTTCCTACGATTGCTGTTGTGCTGCATACCCAACTGAATTCTTCATACTATAGATTGTAGAAGAAGTGTTCGAGGGACAAAGCACAGACACATAGAGCAGTATTGCCTGGTAGAGATAGTGTAACTGCTGCTGTGGTCTCATGGAGAAAAACTTCTTCCAGATGAATAATAGTAGAGGAAGACGATATCACGTGGAACAGGCTGCACTGCAGTAAATGAGAAGCCCTTTGTGTTCCAAAATATTTTTATTGTCCCAATGCATTTCGGAAATGCAGATAAAACGTCTGGTCCATCATATCATACCTAATATTTACTAAATATTTTCAAATTTGATTTGCAGCAATCTCTATACTGCAAAGACTACAATTGCCCTGAAAAGATGTAAGTAACACTCTGAGGTCAACTAGGGCTGTATTGAAACACTTTAATGCACACATTTACAGTAATGTTAAAGTAGCCTCAATATTTCTGGCTATGGGTAAATGGATGTTGACCGGTGGAAACTACAGTCAGTTTAATAACACACAGCACTGTTGCACTTTTTATGAAGTGCAAAAATGGTAAAAAAAAATACTCCTTGCAGTAGTGGGCAGATGCCTTCATTGCCGGGGTTTATACGCAGGTGGCGTACACGGAAGAAGCAATGGGTTTTTGGTAACCAGTGGTCAAAAAATTCACAACAAGTTTGTTTGGTAAATGAAGAAGCTATAGTTTTTAAAAAACCTTCCAAATATTATCCCTTTTTGGGAGCAGTTTCAGGTCCATCTACACTGTACAGGGTAGGGTTCCCAGCAGCAATACAGTATAGCTATAGAACACAATGGACAAGGAGGAGGGGTGCACTGTTTAGCGGCAACGGCAATATCAGCGGCAGTGGCAATATTAGCGGAAGCAACCGCACAGTAAACAATCTGATAGGACAGGCAAGGAGATGTTCTGCTTTGTAGGGCCAGCATCGGCAGTAGCAGCTATATACTATAGCTTTACAACACTTTTTACAGGCAGGAAATGTGTGGCTGTCTATCAGCAGTAGTAGTGGCAGAGGCTGAAAAGTATAGATTATGAGGAGAAGGGCATGGGAATGACTGACTGTGTAGGGCCAGCACAAACAGCCCCAGCAACAGCAGCAGTAGCACAGTATAGATATAACTTGATGGACAGGCAAGAGATGCCTGGCTGTGGCATTAGCACTGGCAGCAGAACTGCTTAGAACACAATAAACAGGAAGGCAGATGCTATGGCCAATCTAATCATTGACATCATACATAGGTGAATGAAAATCAGCACTGATCCATGGTTAATTCATTTTGACAAATGTAAAGTTTTACACAGTTGCGCAGGACATCCTGGTCTGCTTGGGCATGACAAAGCCACCTGCCACGCTCAACACTCTCTCTGGCAGTACACTGGAGGCTGAATATCCATGGCATACTGTGTAAGGTGGCGCGTCTCTGTTTGCTGAAGTACGCCAGTTGGTCTGCTGCAGATAAAACATCTGGTCCATCATATCATATATGCTGTAATCACTGTTGCTTCCTCAGCTACTTGTTTCAGCCCTAGTACTGACACAGGCTGGGGAATGTTGGCTTTGCGGTGACCAAAGAAGGGGTCTCCTGGTCAGATGTGTGGTCGGCAGGCGTTTGCTCAGTGAAAGCTTTTGCAAGCATTGAACATAGCTTTTCCTAATAATGCACAAACTTTCACTTGAAAAAATTCCCCAATTTTGCTTTTTCTAGCAAGGGTCTAAAAACATGGCTAACCAAAAGTCATACCTTTGCTTGATGCTAACTACTGTATATGCCTGTCATCCCACAAGTATGCAGCTTGCCATGCTCGCTTGCAAGACTGAAGGCCCCATTAGTTTTAATTTTTACACACCGCTGTTCCGGTTAGTCTTCATAGTCAGCATCGTCATCATTATCAATTTCACACTAACTGTCAGCCTTGTCATCTGCTTGTGCATGTTATAATATATTCCTCTCCGCATCCATTTGATGTTCCTCCACATCCTGCTGCAGGTAACATTGACTTTGAGAGTACCCATCAGCCAAAGGGCAACCATGAACATGTAGTAGAAGTTGCTGTTCTTTCTCAATCCTCTGTTGCATTCTTGTGAGAGTATTTTTCCAATATTAATATGAGAGGGATGGTATCTTTGATGTCACATTCTCCCTATTGATAAATTTAGTAGCCTCTTTGAAGTGCTTCTGTAGGCATCATGAGTCCTTTATCAGCAGCCAATGGTGGATTTCAAAGTAACCCAAGCTCCAGCATGCTGCATAATTAGTCACTACTTTATGTAGTTCATATAGCAGTGTTGAATTTCATTGCATTGTGACATTGCAAATCAGACAGCTCTCAGGCAGACCATTGTTTTTGCAAAGCATGGATGGCATGCTTTGCTACATAAGACCAGTTGAAATGCCCAGACACTCTCCTGGTAATGGCTACCTTCTTCTTCAAGCAGGTGGTATATTTAAGAAAGTTTTCATGATTAAATTCAGGATGTGCACCAAGCAAAGAGCATAAGTTACTTTGCCCAACCAGAAAGTTTTGGACATTGTTACTTACAACAATGCCCGTTGCAGTTCATGGGTAGCCATTCATTATGACATTTACTGATTGATACAATTGATATTCAATTGACCCATGTGAAAACTGATTAAGCCCAACATTTCGGCCGTATAAGGCCTTTCTCAAAGGTATATCTTTCTATGAAGAGGTCAGAGGGTCCTGGTGTGCGGATCTAGTCCAGCCATGACAGCCACGGCGCTACTAGATCTGCACAGCAGGACCCTCTGACCCTTTCCTACAGAGATATACATTGAGAAAGGCTTTATACGGCCGAAACGTTGGTCTTAATCTGTTTTCACATGGATCAATTGAATAAAGTTACCTTAGTGCCGAAATTTTTTCTACTTATCTGAAGACTACTTCTGACTTCATAATTTTCATATACTATCAGCCTCAAATGATGCCACAGTTAGTGCTGCACCCATATTCCCCACTATTTTATATACAATCCTATGATAAGTGAATAATTTATGTACCTCTGACTCCTTTAGGTAAAGCAGGACTGGAAGTATGTTGCAATGGTGATTGACCGGATCTTCTTATGGATGTTCATCATCGTCTGCCTATTGGGAACGGTTGGACTATTCCTTCCACCTTGGCTAGCCGGAATGATTTAATCTCAAGTACCCAAGACCATACAGACCCACATTGCCGACTGTGGGTAGGGAACATTGGACTAGGGTGGGAATATAGGGGAGCATGAATGCATGGTGTATGGAGGCAGCCTTGACCGGACCTTAGAACGGACTAAGATGCAGTCAAATCTAGGATAAGAAGAATAGGAAGAATGACCGGAGCGAGAAAGCGTGTGACAGTGTCTGTAGTATATAAATATTTAATCTTATGTCTGACTCGCATGAGTGGGCTCGGGAAGCTCCTGGGAATACCCTAGGGCAGAAAACCATTTCAGAGGCATTCCCTGCTTCTACGGACAGGGATCCTTCATTAAATATTTGCTGTACACAGCTCACTGCACAAAGCAATGGTGTACTCTAAACATGGGCAAACTCTGCTGGACCCCAGCAGGTAAGTGAATAAACATGAATTGAACCTTCAGACTTCTGTAGTTTTTCCATCAGAATCTATCTACAATTTTCTATTCATTTTTATAGCCTGTTATGGCATATCGTGAAAAGCAAAGTGCCTAGCAGTGGCTTTGAGATATCATTAGGAGGGCCTAAAATGATAAGTGTAACGACTTTAAAGTAACTATCATTTTTTTTATCGTCATGTCATTTTAGGTCCCTCATTCTGTAGTGACTTATTTATTAATATATCTTTATAGCAGTAACAGCTCCATTTTTAGATGTAGAGCTTCAAATCTCCTGTATAGACTTAGCCTGCTTTGTATCTTTTAACTACCAGCCACTACCACTAGAGGGAGCTTAGTAGCTCACTGCATACTGTGTTATTAATGAATTCAATGTATGAACTGTATGCAGTAACCTCCCTCTAGTGGTGACTGCAGGAAGACAGTATTTAAACTTTATATAGAGCATTTAGAGTGCTATAATGGTGCTCTCATTGCTATAGAAGATACTAAGTAATTAATCAGCACAGAATTTTGATGTTTGATGGACATTCCCTTTAAGTAGAAGAAAGAATCTTCTATGAAACCTTGAGCGCGCGCCAGGCCATTTTAACTCACTTTTTTAGTGCACGGCCATATCATGACTTTATACTATTACAGTGGCGGTGGGATCTTGTGCTGGTGTGATAGTCTCCATGCATTTGTTCTTTGTGGTATCCCCATGCACAAAAACAGTTTTAAAGGTCAAAAGAGAAAACTACCAAAGTATTTGCCTTTAAATCCTAATGCAAAGATGGCACGTACAAGTGTGATCACTACATCAGGTCGTCTTTTATCGGCTGCTCTGGTAGATCTTGGTAGGAGTGTAGAACAGCTCATGTTGTATGAAGGACATGTTCAAACCTCAGAT
Organism: Phyllobates terribilis; assembly: GCF_046119375.1. Lineage (NCBI taxonomy): Eukaryota > Metazoa > Chordata > Amphibia > Anura > Dendrobatidae > Phyllobates > Phyllobates terribilis. The sequence goes on from NW_027362765.1 coordinate 125,192,712, forward strand.
GCATCCCTCACCGCAGGCAGCCTAGGCATGTGACAGCAACAAACGTTCAACTTACCAAACCCATAGGGAATTGGAGAGGAAAAAAGAAGCATAGCTGTTTAATCTGTGAAGGGCACAGTGAGTTGTAATGTTGTATTCAGATCATCTGCCTCATTGACTGTGATGTGTTAATGAGAAAGAAATAGATTTCTCCCTTTAATAATTCTCACAGTCTCCACTCCAAATTGCAACAAAAAGTGAGAAATGACTTAATGGACCTGACGTCATTTACAAGTAATTTTGCATGCACTAGTTAACACCAATAGTGTACAAGAATATAATTACAGTAAAGTGCACCATATATGCAGGAATATAACTGCTATAATACTGTCCTCTATGTACAAGACTATAACTACTATAATACGGCCGCCTATGCACAAGAATATAACTACTATAATACTGCCCCTATATAAAAGAATATAACTACTATAATACGGCCGCCTATGTGCATGAACATAATTACTATAATACTGCTCCTATGTACAGGAATAAAACTACTAAAATACTGACCCCTTCGTGCATGAACATAATTACTATAATACTGCCTCCTATATACAAGTATTTAACTACTATAATACTGTCAATATGTACAAAAATATAACTACTATGATACTGCCCACTATGTACAAGAATATAACTGCTATAATACTGTCCTCTATGTAGAAGACTATAACTACTATAATACGGCCGCCTATGTGCATGAACATAATTACTATAATACTGCCTCCTATATACAAGAATATAACTACTATAATACTGCTCCTATGTATAAGAATATAACTACTATAATACTGCCCCCTATGTGCAAGAATATAACTACTATAATACTGTCCCCTATGTGCAAGAATATAACTACTATGATACTACACCCTATGTTCAGCAATAAAATGACTATAATACTGCCCTCTACATGCAAGAATAACACTACTATAATACTGCCCCTATGTGAAGGAATAAAATTATTATAATAATGTTACCGATGTGTAGGAATAAAACTACTATAATACTATCTGCTATGTGAAGGAATACAATTACTATAATACTGCCCTTGTGTACAAGAATATAACTGCTATAATACTGCTCCTATGTACAAGAATATAACTACTATAATACTGCCTTTATGTACAAAAATATAACTACTATAATGCTGCCCCATGTACAATATAACTACTATAATACATAATACGTAAAAGAATATAACTTCTATAACACTGCCCCTAAGTACAAGAATATAACTACTATACTGTTATACTTCTCCTACGTACAAAAATATAACTACTATAATACTGCTCCTATACACAAGAATATAACTACTTTACTACTGCTCGTAAGTAAATTAATATACTATAATAATGCCCTCTATATATAAGAATATAACTACTATAATACTGCCCCTTTTATACAAGAATATAACTACTGTAATACTGCCCCCTATGTACAAGAATATAACTACTATAATATTGCCCCCTACTTACAAGAATATAACTACTATAATATTGCCCCTATGTACAAGAATATAACTACTATAATACTGCCCTCTATGTACAAGAATATAACTACTAGAATACTGCCCTCTATGATGTACAGGAATATAACTACTATAATACTGCCCTCTATGTACAAGAATATAACTACTATAATACTGTTCCTATGTACAAGAATATAACTACTATAATAATGCCCCCTATGTACAAGAATATAACTACTATAATACTGCCCCCTATGTACAATAATATAACTACCATAATACTGCCCTCTATGATGTACTGGAATATACCTACTATAATACTGTTCCTATGTACAAGAATATAACTACTATAATGATGTACTCTATGTATAAGAATATAATGACTATAATAATGCCCAAATGTGGACAAGAATATACAGTACATTCACATTACTAATTGAAACACATGCCAGCCTTAAAGGAAAAGGGAGTATATTCAAAATATAATTTTATTGTGAAGAATAATCAGTTATGAAGAGTATTTGCACAGATCCTTGTCCTAATTGAAATACTTAACTCGTGAATGGCGCTAATCTGCAATACCAGACATAGCCCTTTGACAAGAGTGGCGCTGTTTTTTGAAAAATACAAAATTCAATTCCTTCTAGTAATCTTTAGTCAATATCTGTACATTTTTGCAGTTAGATCTGAAAACATTAGACTTGGGAAATTCGAAATACTCCAGTATGGGATGTCAATTGGCCTGTCTGTCGCCCATGAGTTGTCCTAGTATTTTGGCAAATTTATTAGCATAATTGTAAGATAATGAATATTAGCGGTTTTAGTGCATAGGTCACAATCAATGCCTTTTATGAAGACATTGTGCTCAGTACAAGATAACAGAAGATATATAAAAATAATAATATAATGTGAGAGAAGGAGGCCACTAGCACACCTCTACATACAAAAGAAACATCATCCCTCTCTTCAACAGGTTCTACAGGATTAGAAAAACATGGCTGCTGTCCTCCTAAAATAGCGCCACCTTTAAACACAGGTTGGGATTTGTATTGCAGCTCTGCTTTATTCACTTCAAGCTGCGCAGCAATACCATAGACAACCCATAAACAGGAAGGCACTCTCGGAAGAAAGAAAATATATTTTCCTAGTCTTGTTCAATCTACTAGCATTTCTAACATTTCTGTGGTAATATTTGATCATCTCTTCATCCTACTTTCATGGCAGTCATACCTATCATATCTACCTGAACCCAAAAAGGTCATCATTTATGGTGAAATACAAGGTAAAGACTGAACTCCCAACTTTAAGAAAGGTGTCTTGGTTGTCGATGGATCTCCTCAAGACAAATATATATTCATCCATCCTAAAAAAGTGACATGGTGGATTCATGGAATGAAGCTTGGGTTTTGATCACCTAGAGAAGGAAGGGAGAAATGTGATGATCAACTAAAAGTCAGGGTGCACATAAAAGGCTATATTTATCAAGCTAGCCTAATTCGTGCCAAAAAACTGTCTTTCTAGACTTTCACCAGCTTTATAATGCCAGTCTTGATGAATTGGTACCTGCGTTTACACCACCTATTAGTTAGCTTAGAAATGTGAGCCACAATTTTGGTGCATTGTGTAGCATGTCAAGCCATGAACCTTTTCGGAAAAGCCATGCCCCTTTTGAATAAGGCCACACCGCCGAGCCGGGGCTAAGGGGGATAACCTCATTGAAAAGGGATGTGGCTTATCAGAAAGAGGATATGGTTTGACATGTGACACAATGTGCCAAAATAGTGGCACACATTTCTGAACCAAAGTAGGCCAAATAATAGGTGGAGTAAACGTAGGCACCGATTCATCCAAGAATGTATTTTGTACGATGCAGTAAAATGCACCATATTCATTAAGAGGGATTCGCGTCCTAATAAATTCGGTGCATCTTTTAGCTGGTAAGTGCCACCACAAGAAATGTACTCCAGTCTGACATAATCAATGCCACTTTTTGCAACGTAAATTGGATTGAGATGGAAAGAGATCAGTTGATATTTATTATGGTGACAACTTTGATTTTCCCTTCTATCCTTGTCTCATTGAATTCAATATTTAAAGTGTAACTGTCAGATGAGGAGAACTTGCAGCATAATGTCTGTGTCTGCCTCTAGCTCCTGCCCTCTCCATAGAATCTTATGAGCAGCAACTGTCATCTCCTACCTCAGTAATGGAAAAATCAGCTTTCACTAAATACCGATTTTACCCATCGACTGAGAGTAAAAGATCAATCCACGAAGGGGAAGAAGTAGATTTCTTTGATAAGATATATTACAAAGCTGCTTATTTTCACTAGCATTATTTATCTATAAAATAAGAATTAAAATGTCAGTTACTCTTCAATGGACAGGAGAACCATCAAGGCTTCAGTGACTAAGTGGTAGAAAACTGATGTTAATGGGAGGAAAAATAGAATTAAAAACAGTGTTTGTCATCTGTCTCCTCCAGTTTTAGCTATTCGACATTTTTCATGACTACCAGAACAAGTGATCATACAAAGAGATACAAGACTGTGATGTCCATAGCAAGCAGTAATTGTTTTTCTTTGCTGAAAGTACCTAGAAAGCATGGAGCTGAATGACATTCCCCTGCTGCTCCCGAAGGTCCATGATGGCCAGGGATCCCAGTAGCTCCAGGAGGACCAGGTACCCCAGGAGAACCTATAGGTCCAGGATTTCCAAAAATTTCTGTTCCTGTTTGACCTATAACATATATGAAAACCTAAGAACCTGAAGATCTTTCTTATTACAATGGACCTATGACAAAAAGAGGCTGACCTACTACACCTGGAGGTCCCGAGGGTCCTTCTTTGCCTTGCCCCGGAGCACCTTTCTCTCCCTGATATCCTTTAGGTCCTACAATAAATTGAGACAAAGACTACAGTTTGTATATTAGGAGAAGAAACACAAAATACATTCGGCACATGAGCAGAAGGACCACCTATAAATTGTGTATCTAGTAGTTTCGAACTTTAATCGAGATGGTCAAAGAAACAATGGACAGGTAAAAGTTTTGACTGTGTATGGTCAGGGTTGGTTTCAGACAAAGTGGGGCCCTGGGCAAAAGTTAAAAGTGGGGTCCCAAATGCTCACATAGTGCACCATCATACATAAACATTTGGATTGCATTTACAAGAGCCGAGTTCAGGCTGTTCAAGTCGTTGGGCTCTTGTTTCCCGGCCTCTGTACACAGGTTGACGAAGAATGATGGGCACAGAATAATCACTAATAGATCAGTCTGTCCCCATACAGTATCATGTTATCGGCAGCACATACGCAGTTTTAACCGGGCGATGTGCTGCCGAGAACAATGATTTTGTTTTGGCATAAACAACCAAATCATCCGATGAATGAGCAGCATTTTGCTCGTTTGTTGGCAGATTGCCAACATGTTTACACCTCTCATCAGCACTGCTGGTATTTATAAAATATAATTATCCACATATTGCAATCCAATTTCAAAATGTGATGTGTCCCCATCGGGCAGCAAAATACATAACATCAAAGAGAGACATACGTGCCAGGAACAAAATAACAAACAAATAAATATTAATAAAAAATATCAAACTTTCATTTAAATACAATTTAAAAAACAGCAAAAGACATGTATAAACATTGGATATAGGTAGATTAAAATTTGGCGAGTGAGCTATTGTGGGAAACCCCTATATATGATTAGAAATAAATACATGTGCAATTCTAGAAATATATACAAGTATACATATGAACACATCCCTGCAACACGCGTGTTTAATAAATATATAGCACTTCAGGGTAAACAGTGCACATAAATATACAGTAGACAAAGTAATATCAGACACTGAAATTTCCCAAATATGTCATGTCAAGGGTTAAATATCAACATCAGTCATTCACCAAACACCAGTATATCCATTGATATACATGGAGCACATATATACAAACACGTACATACAGGGACACATGTATACACAGAGCACATACATAAAGACAGGTGCTTACATAGAACACATACAAACAAATGTATACACAGCAAATACATGCATATACATACAGACATAAAAGTATACACAGAGCACAAACATGAAGACATACATGTATACCCAGGGCCCATATATATATATATATATATATATATATATATATATATATATATATATATATATATATATATATATATATATATATATATACAGAGCACATACATACAGACACATGTATACACAAAGCACATACACACTTATATCTATACACACAGTACATACAGTACATACAGAGTCATGTATACATGGAACACACACAGTACAGACCAAAACTTTGGACACACCTTCTCATTTGAAGATTTTTCTTTATTTTCATGACTATGAAAATTGTACATTCACACTGAAGGCATCAAAACTATGAATTAACACATGTGGAATTATATACTTAACAAAAAAGTGTGAAACAACTGAAAATATGTCTTATATTCTAGGTTTTTCAAAGTAGCCACCTTTTGCTTTGATGACTGCTTTGCACACTCTTGGCATTCTCTTGATGAGCTTCAAGAGGTAGTCACCCGAAATGGTTTTCACTTCACAGGTGTGCCCTGTCAGGTTTAATAAGTTGGATTTCTTGCCTTATAAATGGGGTTGGGACCATCAGTTGTGTTGTGCAGAAGTCTGGTGGATACACAGCTGATAGTCCTACTGAATAGACTGTTAGAATTTGTATTATGGCAAGAAAAAAGCAGCTAAGTAAAGAAAAACGAGTGTCCTTCATTACTTTAAGAAATGAAGGTCAGTCAGTGTGAAAAATTGGACAAACTTTGAAAGTGTCCCCAAGTGCAGTTGCAAAACCCATCAAGCGCTACAAAGAAACTGGCTCACATGAGGACCGCCCCAGGAAAGGAAGACCAAGAGTCACCTCTGCTTCTGAGGATAAGTTTATCCGAGTCATCAGCCTCAGAAATCGCAGGTTAACAGCAGCTCAGATTAGAGACCAGGTCAATGCCACACAGAGTTCTACCAGCAGACACATCTCTTCAACAACTGTTAAGAGGAGACTTTGTGCAGCAGGCCTTCATGGTAAAATAGCTGCTAGGAAACCACTGCTAAGGACAGGCAACAAGCAGAAGAGTCTTGTTTGGGCTAAAGAACACAAGGAATGGACATTAGACCAGTGGAAATCTGTGCTTTGGTCGGATGATTCCAAATTTGAGATCTTTGGTTCCAACCACCGTGTCTTTGTGCGACGCAGAAAAGGTGAATGGATGGACTCTAAATGCCTGGTTCCCACCGAGTAGCATGGAGGAGGAGGTGTGATGGTGTGGGGGTGTTTTGCTGGTGACACTGTTGGGGATTTATTCAAAATTGAAGGCATACTGACCCAGCATGGCTACCACAGCATCTTGCAGCGGCATGCTATTCCATCTGGTTTGCGTTTAGTTGGACCATCATTTATTTTTCAACAGGACAATGACCCCAAACACACCTCCAGGCTGTGTAAGGGCTATTTGACCAAGAAGGAGAGTGATGAGGTGCTACGCCTGATGACCTGGCCTCCACAGTCACCAGACCTGAACCCAATCGAGATGGTTTGGGATGAGCTGGACCGCAGAGTGAAGGCAAAAGGGCCAACAAGTGCTAAGCATCTCTGGGAACTCCTTCAAGATTGTTGGAAGACCATTTCTGGTGACTACCTCTTGAAGCTCATCAAGAGAATTCCAAGAGTGTGCTAAGCAGTCATCAAAGCAAAAGGTGGCTACTTTGAAGAACCTAGAATATAAGACATATTTTCAGTTGTTTCACACTTTTTTGCTAAGTATATAATTCCACATGTGTTAATTCATAGTTTTGATGCCTTCAGTGTGAATGTACAATTTTCATAGTCATGAAAATAAAGAAAAATCTTAAAATGAGAAGGTGTGTCCAAAGTTTTGGTCTGTACTGTACACAAAGACACATGCATACACAGAGCACAGATATATAAACTGAGCACATACATACAGACATGTAGACTAGTGTTGAGCCACCCCCGTAGTGTTCGAGTTCGGTTCGGTTCGTCGAACACCCGTGTGTTCGCCGAACTGTTCGTCGAACTGTTCGTCGAACACCTTCGAACACCGTTAAAACCAATGGCAGGCAAACAAAAACACATAGAAACACATAGAAAACACCTTCAAAGGTGTCCAAAAGCTGACAAACTGCTCAGAAGACACAACTAACACATGGAAAAGTGACAAGTACATATAGTCATGCGAAAAGAAAAGAGGTGGAGGAGTAAAAGGAGGGGGAGACACAGATATAGGCATGTCATGCCCTTCTAAAATCCAAAAAGTGAGAAGCCGAGACGGCCAGTCCGCTCCTGCCCGTGCCACCTCCGTGTCGCCGGGTTTGTGCCAGAGCCGCGGTGAACCCTGACGGCCAGCCCCCCTCTCCCAATACTGGTGCCTGTCCGCTGGTGGGTCGAGAGAGCCCCCCTGTGGTGGAGGCAGCTCTAAGCTTTTTAATTTAAATTGTCCCTCTAATTTGAATGAATACACTTTAAATCCATTTACAAGGATCTATTGGAGGGCAAGTCTCATGCCAGCAGCCGCGTAATTCCAGCTCCAGTAGCGTCCACTAAAGCTGCTGCAGTTAAAAAGCTTTTATAAGGATCGAGCTCGGCTGTCCACCGCAAGGCATCCTAGTGCCAGTCCCAGCCCCTATGCCTTGGGGTGCCTCCTGATGCTCTTCACTAAGTATCCCGTGGTCCCGAAGCATTTCCTTTGAAAAAATTAAGTGTCCAAACTACAGGTGGTGTAGCTTGCTTAACAGCCGGGATAATCCGCTGACTAGCAGACACTGCTACTAGGCACAAAGTATTTCCTGGGCTAGATGCAGTTAAAAATTTGTAAGTAGATACTCTCGTTGGATGCTGAGAAAGCATTCCATAGAGTCTCCTGGCATGCCATATATGATTCTCTTAAAAAGCTTGGGGTAGGGGTCTAGGGGACCCTTTTATAGCCAAAATCACGGCCCTGTATCACAATACGTCACCTAGGCTGAAGATAAATGGAACTGTAGCACCGAGGGCTCGGTTGCTACAGACGTATTGCACCTCACCCAGAGGTGTGATATCTCACTCTCAGATAAGGATGGAGTGTGGATCAGGACCCGACACCTGCATGCATTACACCACATTGCCGTGGGGCAGGGCGACCAATATGCCCCTGAGATGGGCACGACAGTCCCTGTCCCTGGCTGGAGTGGGGGGAGGGAACACTGAGGAAGGGGAACCCTGCAGTGCAGGAGCAGGGAGGAAGCAGTTCCTGGGTGCATTGAGAAGGGAGTATAAAAGGTGGGCACCATCTTAGTTCAGTGCAGAGAAGTCTGAGCAGAAGTGGCAGGGAGCAGGGGCTCTGCATGAGCTCTGCTCCGGAGGCGGGCCTAGTAACAGAGGCCCAGGCCTGCAAGAGGGAGAAGGAAGGAAGAGGAGCGGAGAAGGCTCCAGGAACGAGGAATGAAGGGATCCCAGGGGTGCGGACGGGCGAGTCGCCACCGCACGCCCGAATCCACCTGCGTGGAGGGGTCAGGCCAAAGGGGGAGACCGGTCCCCGAACTAGTGGAGGCAGGAAACGACCCTCAGCTAGAAACCGGAGGCTCTGACATTTTATGTGGCGCAGCCCCTTGCTCCACCCGCTAGGAAGGCACCACATAGGGTCAGGGAAACTGGAGCCAAGTTTACCAAGAGGAGGCCCGAGGCAGCCGGACAGAAGTGTTGGTAAGAAAGGCCAGACAAAGGACACACAAAGGGGGTCCTGTGAAGCGCTCCAAAGTTATCTGGGAGTTGTCTGAGCCCCTCACCTGGTGAGCACAGTACGACGTGGGCAGCCGTTACCTGCAGACGTGGTCTGGATAATAAGAACTGTGAGTAAAGGCCCTGAACTGCATCACTGACTCCGTGTCGTTACTGCTGCTGCCCTGCACCATCACCCCCATCCTCCGCATACACTGCCCTGAGGCTATACTCCTCCCGTGGGGAGTTATGCTACGCTCTGCTGCACCCACAACACCAGCCTTAGCGGTCTGCCCTGTAGCGGCGGTTCACTCTGACCGCAATCCACGGGTGGCGTAGTCGGACATTTAAACATCAAAACCACATAAATAGTTCCGCCACTGGTTTGACCGCCCTGAGCCACGGAACCGGATCGCCGCCACGAAGACTACAACCACCAGCATCCACCAAAAAGGGTCCGGCTCCGGGTGTCCCAAGGCCCAGGGGGTGCGTCAGAACATTTTCATCACCTTTCACAATCACCAATGGGACAAGGCAGGGATGTCCTCTGTCCCCTCTCTTATACATCCTAGTGACGGAGCACCTGCTCTCATCAATTCGCCATAACCCCAATATTAGGTGGATTGAGGTGGGAGGCACAGAGTACAAGTGCTCTCTATTTGCTGATGATATCCTAGTATATATCACTCAATCACATATATCCATCCCTGCTGTTATGGCTGAAATAGATCACTTTGTTACATGGTAAAATTTTAAAATCAATGCAGCGAAGTCTGAGGCCCTCGATGTCTCCCTCCCTAAATCCATATAGGATTCCATCCAGTCCAACTTTCCCTTTGCCTGGCCCTCACAGGGTATCAAATACTTAGAAATTCCTATTCATAGAGACCTCTCCCATCTATGTTATCTTAATTTTGGGCCCTTTATTGAACAATTCCATACAGACCACGGTTGGCAAGTTGGAACTGTGAGATTCACTACGTGCACCACTGGTATTTTGTGGAAAAGCACATGTAAGATTCTGCAACAGTCTCTGCTGATACTCCTGCATGCGTGCATCCCTTTCTATGACAGGAATAATTTCTGCAAATTTACTTTTGTACCGGGGATCTAACAGTGTGGCAACCCAGTAGTCAGGATTATTTCTAATTCTCACAATTCGAGGGTCATGTTGCAGGTAGTGCAGCAAGAAGGCACTCATGTGTGTTGCGCATCCAGGAGCACCAAGTCCCTGTTGTGTTGGTGGCGAGGTAGCAATCATGCTTCCTTCCTCTGTCCTCTCCCCCCAACCTCGCACAACAGAAATGTGATCAAGGTCTCCCTCATCTGATGAGTCTTCCATCAGTTCGTCCTCCACTTCTTCCTGGGCTCCTGCACCTTCCTCACTAGTTTGGCTGCTACCATGCGCCCTGGTAAAATCATCTCCCCCACCCTCACATGCCTGCCGCCCTGGTGCTGCCGACCGTCTGGACCTTGCAGATGTTAGCCCTTCCGCATACAACTCCTCCTCCTCTACTTCCTCCACCTCCTCTTGTGCCACCACCTGACTCCGAATTCTGTTTAACATGTGCTCCAGCATGTAAATCACCGGAATAGTCATGCTGATAATGGCATCGTCAGCACTAAACATCTTCGTCGCCATTTCAAAACTGTGCAGAAGGGTGCATAGGTCCCTGATCTGAGACCACTCCTCCAGCGTGATTTGCCCCACCTCTGAATCTCGTTGGCCCAGGCTATACGTCAGAACGTATTGCACCAGGGCTTGTCGGTGCTGCCACAGTCGCTGCAACATGTGCAGAGTTGAATTCCACCGGGTAGGCACATCGCATTTTAGCCGGTGAAGTGGCAGGCCCAACGACTTCTGTAGAGATGTAAGTCGCTGAGCTGCGGGATGCGAACGGCGGAAGTGAGCACACAGCGGCCGTGCCCTCTGCAGAAGGCCATCTAGTCTGGGATAGTGGGCTAAAAATTGCTGGACAACCAGGTTCAACACGTGAGCCATACAAGGCACGTGTGTGACATTGCCCCGGCGAAGGGCCGCACCCAGGTTTGCAGCATTGTCGCACACGGCCTTCCCTGGTTTCAGGTCCAGTGGAGACAACCATTCATGAAATTGGTTCTCCAGAGCTGACCACAACTCCTCAGCTGTGTGACTCACATTTCCCAGACATTTCAATGTAAAAACCGCCTGATGACGTTGAGCCCTACTGCCAGCATAGTAAGGAGGTGTGCAGGATCCCTTCTGCGCAGTTAGAAAGCTTGTGGCATGACCAGACAGGCTTTGGGTGCAGGTGGAAGACCGAGAGGAGGTTGAGGAGGCAGAAGCAGTGGAGGAAAAATGACATAAAGAGGATTGACGCACAACTCGTGGGGACGGCAAGACTTGGACAGCAGCCCCTTGTCCTGCTGTCACCATAGTTACCCAGTGCCCAGTCAGCGACATGTAACGCCCCTGTCCATGCCTACTCGTCCAAGTGTCTGTGGTGAAATGCACCCTGTCACACACAGAGTTTCTCAAAGAAGCGGTGATGTTGTGTGCGACATGCTGGTGGAGCGCAGGCACACCTTTCTTTGAGAAGTAGTGCCGACTGGGCATCTGGTACTGGGGCACTGCGACGGACATAAGGTCTCGAAAATCCTCTGTGTCCACCAGGCGGAAAGGCAGCATTTCTGTAGCCAAGAGCTTGCAGATGGTGAAATTCAACCTCTTAGCTTTCTCATGGCTAGGAGGAAATGGTCTTTTACTTGTCCACATCTGAGGGACCGAGGGCTGGCTATTGTGCTTAGACGGGGTTGATAAGGGTGTCCCCGGCAAACTGCCGGTCTGTGAGGAAGATGCAGGCGGACATGTTAGGTTGCCTTGATCCAAAGGTGGTGCTATCGATGTCGGACAGCGCTCAAGACCAGCTGGTGTTACCACCTCCAAAGAAAATGATGACCTGCCAATCACGCTGGCTGTTGCGGGTAAAGAGGTGGCAGGTCTGCGCCCCAAAACAGGTGTGACTGCTGTCCCCCCAGTCACAGAGGATGAAGAGGCCGCGGATGCACAAGATATGGCAGACGGTGGTTGGCCCGGCCGGCTAGACCGCATTGTAGCACACTGAGCTTCCCACTGCAACTTATGCTTCATGTCCATGTGCCGGTTCATGCATGAAGTACTCAAACTATGTATTTTTTGGCCTCTACTTAGCTTTTGCTGACAAATGTTACAGATAACACGAGTTGGGTCATCTTTATCGATCTGAAAAAATGCCCAGGCTATGCAAGGCTTAGCACCCATGCGACCTGAAGAGCCACCACGACTTGTGGTGAGAGGCAGAGTTGTGTTTGAGGATGCAGTTGTTGACGTGCTTCCAGTACTACGTCTCTGTCCAGGAAGGCGCAACCTGACCTCGTCGTCACTAGCATCTTCCTCCACCTCCTCTGCTGACCTCATCTCTTGGCTGACTGTGGGTTGACAGTAAGTGGGATCTCCGACCTCATCATCATCACCCTGTGCGTTATCACACCCGTCGTCCTCAGAGCCAACCTGTTCCTGCCCTGACAAAAAACTAAAGTTGTCGCTCCAATCAGGTATTTGAGTCTTATCATCGTCTTCCTCATTGTCTCCACCAACAGGAGTTACAGTTTGGGAATGAGGGTCTACATTATGGTCAGAACCTTCTGCGTCTGGTCCTGGATCCGACTCATAAAGATTCTGGGCATCAGTGCAGATCATTTCCTCGTCTGGATTCACAGAAGCGCTGGAGTCGACCTCTGATTCCCAGGCTATAGTATGAGTAAACAGCTCTGCAGACTCAACCATCTGTTCTACCTCATACTCAGACGGGCAGCTGGAGATTTGGGAGCTGTGAGGAAGCAAGTGCGATTTGGGTGACACCTTTGAGGACTGGAGTATTTGTGATGTTGAAGTTGATGTGGAGGAGAGCCCACTTAAAGGAGCACTTGATATCCGTTGAAGCACCTGCTGTTTTTGTGCCTCATCTGGAATTTGTAGCGATTGGCGTGGCCATAAGAAAGGGATCTTATCACATTGTCCGCTAAAAGAAGTAGACATTTTAGTTTGGCTGGAAGATGGTCTTTCTTCTGCACCTACCCCACGGACACAACCTTTTTTCCCCTTCCCAACACGCCTATTCCCCTTTCCACCAGCAGCAGGCTTTTTTCCACTCATTTTGGTGGTTAACTAATTCACAACTCTGGAGTTGTTTGCACAAAAAAACAATGGATGGTAACCGAGCAGAGCTGAGTGGCCAAACTGTGGTATTAGGCCAAAACTATTGGCTGGGTTAGATGCAGAAAAAAATTATTTTTAATTTGCAACCTGATGGAGGTCAGTATAGATGGACTAATAGACCAAGTCCCACACACCGCTAGAAGCCCAAATATTTTTTCAGAGCTAGATACAGAAAATTTTTTTATTCAATTTGCAACCTGATGGAGGTCAGTATAGATGGACTAATAGACCAAGTCCCACACACTGCTAGAAGCCCAAATATTTTTTCAGAGCTAGATGCAGAAAAAAATTATTTTTAATTTGCAACCTGATGGAGGTCAGTATAGATGGACTAATAGACCAAGTCCCACACACTGCTAGAAGCCCAAATATTTTTTCAGAGCTAGATGCAGAAAAAAATTATTTTTAATTTGCAACCTGATGGAGGTCAGTATAGATGGACTAATAGAACAAGTCCCACACGCTGCTAGAAGCCCAAATATTTTTTCAGAGATAAATGAAGAAAAAAATTATTTTTAATTTGCAACCTGATGGAGGTCAGTATAGATGGACTAATAGAACAAGTCCCACACGCTGCTAGAAGCCCAAATATTTTTTCAGAGATAAATGAAGAAAAAAATTATTTTTAATTTGCAACCTGATGGAGGTCAGTATAGATGGACTAATAGACCAAGTCCCACACACTGCTAGAAGCCCAAATATTTTTTCAGAGCTAGATGCAGAAAAAAATTATTTTTAATTTGCAACCTGATGGAGGTCAGTATAGATGGACTAATAGACCAAGTCCCACACACCGCTAGAAGCCCAAATATTTTTTCAGAGCTAGATGCAGAAAAAAATTATATTCAATTTGCAACCTGCTGGAGGTCAGTATAGAAGGACTAATAGAACAAGTCCCACACACTGCTAGAAGCCCAAATATTTTTTCAGAGCTAAATGAAGAAAAAAATTATTTTTAATTTGCAACCTGATGGAGGTCAGTATAGATGGACTAATAGACCAAGTCCCACACACTGCTAGAAGCCCAAATATTTTTTCAGAGCTAGATGCAGAAAAAAATTATATTCAGTTTGCAACCTGATGGAGGTCAGTATAGATGGACTAATAGAATGATGCTATGCCCAAAAGATTTTACTTCACTAGGTGCAGTAAAAAAATTGGTATTCTATACACAGGTGGTATATCTTGCAACACAGATAGGCTACTCCACTGACTAACACACTCTGCAATAGGCCAAAAAGGATTAGCTTTGCTAGATTCAGCCAAATGCTGTGAAAAAAACTTGCACAGCACTGGCACAGACCTGCCTGGCAAAAACTGATAGGAACTGATGTAACCTAGTCCTGAAAAGGACTCCAATTACAATTAGTCTTTACTCCCACAATCTATCTATTTAAGAGCACAGACCTGCCTGATAAAAGTCGTAGGAAATGCTGTAACCTAGTCCTTAAAAGGACTGCAATCACAACTATTCCCTACTCCCAAGCTATCTGTATATTTGTGCGAAAATTGGCTTGAAATTAACAAGGTATAGCGCACACAGCAACAGCGGTGCCGTCTAACACGCAGCTGCAGCAGTGAGAAAATGGTGGCGACGGGGAAAATGGCTTGGTCTTATAGGGCAAGGACATGTGACATACACTGCCAATCACACATGCCCTTGCTTGTGTGAAAAAAAGCACTTCGCTCCGTGTGTGCGCTGCTGATAGGCTGACAGATTGCACCTCCCCACTGCAAATGCGGGAAAGAGAAAAAAAAATGGAGATCTTCATTGTTCCTGCAGAGATCCATCCCCTGCCCCTCCCCCCGCCCCGTGTACACTCAAACTGCGTATTAACATTAATTTTCATCATTACTGAGAAAAAATCCAGTTATGATTTTGGTGCACGAACAGTTATCGAACATAACCTCGAACAGCCGAATTTTTCTCAAATTGTTCGTGTTCGCCGACTGGCTCGAACACCGCCCAAAACAGCTCGAATTTGAGATTGGCGAACAGTTCGAGTAGAACAACGCTCATCTCTAATGTAGACATATGTATACACAGAGAACATACTGTACATACAGACACATGTATACACAGAACACACATACACACATGCATACACAGAGCACATTCATACAGACACATGTATTTAAAGAGCACATACAGGCTGTAATGCACACGCCCGGGCTGAGCGGCGTGTGCGTGTGATTCCACTGGACCGTGCCGGAGAGTGAATGCCTGGAGGGGCGTAACTAGGTATTCACCCGATCCGACCAGGGTCGCACGACGGCATACGACGCCAGTGCACCAAGGAGGAACCGAGCAGAGGGACCAGGTGCTACTCCAGGACAGACCCCGGACACGGCTGTTGACCCACACAGGGGAATACAGGAACAGGCTGGTTAGGCTGGAGCACAGACTGGTATGCAGGCAGGCGGGTATGCAGGCAGGGGGGTACAGGCAAGCACAGCTAGAGTGCAGACAGGGAGGCACTAGCAGGTAGGAACACAGGCGGGATAGGACCCAGTACACACTGGGACTCAGGAACAATACAGGCAGAGGGGTACAGGCAAGCACAGCTAGAGTGCAGACAGGGAGGCACTAGCAGGTAGGGACACTGGCGGGATAGGACCCAGTACACACTGGGACTCAGGAACAGAACCACAGATGCGGCGGACAAACACAGCAGAGTGAGGCCGCCCAGAGAGGTGAGCGAGAACAGGGCAGGACCAGACCGCCTGGAGCGGTGAGCAAGAGTAGAGCATGACAAGGCCGCCAGGAGCGGTGAGCAAAGGGTCAGAGCTGAGCGAGACTGCCGGAGCAGTGAGCAAGAGTAAAGCAGGACGGGACCGCCTGGAGCGGTGAGCAAGAGTGGAGCAAGACTGCCGGAGCAGTGAGCAAAAGGCTAAGAGCGGAGCGAGACTGCCGGAGCAGTGAGTAAAAGGGTCAGAGCGGAGCAAGGCTGCCGGAGCAGCGAGCAAAGGAGTCAGAGCAGGCTAGAACCGCCGGAGCGGTAAGCAAAGGAGTCAGCAGGCTAGAACCGCCGGAGCGGTGAGAAAAGGAGTCAGAGCAGGCTAGAACCGCCGGAGCGGTGAGCAAAGGAGTCAGAGCAGGCTAGAACCGCCGGAGCG
Source organism: Phyllobates terribilis (assembly GCF_046119375.1). Lineage (NCBI taxonomy): Eukaryota > Metazoa > Chordata > Amphibia > Anura > Dendrobatidae > Phyllobates > Phyllobates terribilis. The sequence continues at coordinate 125,209,345 of NW_027362765.1, forward strand.
GTGAGCAAAGGAGTCAGAGCAGGCTAGAACCGCCGGAGCGGTGAGCAAAGGAGTCAGAGCAGGCTAGAACCGCCGGAGCGGTGAGCAAAGGAGTCAGAGCAGGCTAGAACCGCCGGAGCGGTGAGCAAAGGAGTTAGAGCAGGCAAGGCTGAGCAGGGGGGACAGGGCTCTGTTCACACGGAACAGACAGGAAGAGAAAGGCAGAGCCAGATACCCACAGGGTACTAGCAGTGAAGTAGCGAGTGGACCACAAACTCACAAACGGGAGTACAGAGACAACAAGCAGGAGTTAGGTACGAGTTCAGACTCTGCAGAAAAAGGAAGGGAACGGACATAGAGGCAAAACAGGTAAAGAATAGGAGAGAGTTCAGACTGGAACTGAGTGTACTGAGGAGACCGACACTGCAGCGGGATACAGGAGCGGGTCTGGGAATACGGCCCTCAGAGAGGCGGGACGAACAGGCAAGGAGCGTGTTCAGACAGGACAGACAAGATACAGGAGCGGGTCTAGGTAATCGGCCCCTAGAAGGCGGGAGGAACAGGCTAGGAGCGTGTTCAGACAGGACAGACAAGATACAGGAGCGGGTCTAGGTAATCGGCCCCTAGAAGGCAGGAGGAACAGGCTAGGAGCGTGTTCAGACAGGCCTGGAAATACAGCCTCCAGGATAGGCAGACAAGAGAACACAGAACGGGACCTGGCACCTTCAGAGTGCAAGCACACACTGAATGAAACACTATGCTCAGGCAGGGATTGATTGGAGCAGCTGAGTTATATACCAGGTGACAGACAGCAATAGGCTGAGGACGCACAAGGGGTGTGACCCACAGCAGGTACAAAAAGCAGGAAGTGATCGGGCGCCGCCCTTAAGCAGCAGAAACAGACACAAACAGACAGCATGGAGGGAAGCCAGAGAGACATTCTGGACTGGAGATCAAGTGCGCGCTCTTGCACAGTGGGAGATGGACCACTATGCAAGGTCGCCGCCAGGTATGTTACACAGACACATGTATACACAGAGCACATGCACACATCTACACAGTGCACATGCATACATGTACACACAGAGCACATACATACAGACATTTACACACACTTACCAGACTGTCACTTTCTTTTAGATTCTGCGGGGTACAGGACTTTAGGCAACATCACGGTCACTTGACCGTGATGTCAGCAAAGGTCCTGATGCACTCTCAACATCAGAAACTACACCGATAATGTAGGACTGCTATTATCAAGCTAGTTTCTGCTGTAAATGCTGTGAGCCCTCGGAAATTGCCCAATTTCCACCCTAACTCAAGCCCTGCATATGGTAATAGCAATGTACTAAAAAACAACCACAAACCAAACCTACAACAGATACCTTCATAAATAGAAAATTATAGGACTGGAACAACCACATATGTACAGTACAGTGCAAAAGTTTTAAGAAAGGTGTGGAAAAAATACTGCAAATTAAAAATGTTTTTAGAAATAGCAGTGTCAATAGTTCATTTTTATCAATAAATAAAAAGCAAAGTGAATGAAAAAAAGTGAAATCTAAATCAAATCAATATTTGGGGTGCCCATCCCTTCATTTGTCTTCAAAACTCTTCTAATAACACTTTCACACAGTTTTTGAAGGAAGTTGGTAGGCAGAACGTTCCAGAGAAAAACTGTGGTTAGTTATCAGAGATGTTTGGATGTAGGCTTTTGAAAATTCTTCTGTGTCTTCAATTAATCACACACAGACTCAATAATGTTGAGATCAAAGCTCTGTGGGGGCAATATCATCACTTCCAGGGCTCCTTCTTTACTCTGAAGATAGTTCTTAATGACATTAGCTGTATGTTGGGGGCAACTGTCCTGCTGCAGAATAAATTTGGAGCCAATTAGATGCCTCCCTAATGGCATTGCATGATTGATATTTCTCAGCACTGAAAACACCATTAATCCTGACCAAATCCCCAACTCCATTTTCTGAAATGCAGCCTTCACTGCCGCCTGCAGACACTCATTATTGTGCCATTTGCCAGATCTTCAGTGAACAAACTGCCTTCTGTTACAACCAGATATTTTACATTTTGACTCATCAGTCCGGAGCACCTGCTGCCATTTTTCTGAACTCCAGTTCCTATGTTTTAGTGTATAGTTCAGTCAATTGGCCTTGTCTCCCTGTTAATGCTATGGCTTTTTGCCCACAATTCCTCCATGAAGACCACCCCTGGCCAGACTTCTCCAAAGAGTAGATGGGTGTAGTTGGGTCCCACAGGTTAAGGGCAGGTCTGAAGTGATGGCACTGCTGGGCATCTTCTGATTTTAAAGTGAAGTGAACATGATTTGTGTTTCATCTGTCATTTCCTTGGCCAATCAATGTATCTACGATCCTCACCGTTGCCCATTTCTTGGTTCTTCTTCAAAAACCTTGAACAGCACATCTTGGAACCCCACTGTGCTTTGTAATCTTTGCCTGGGAGAGACATTGCTGTTGCAGTATAACTACCTCGCATCTTGTTGCTGTGCTCAGCCTTGCCATAGTGTTTGACCTGTGACATGAAACTGTCTTCCACAACCTCACCATTGTAGCAATGATTGTCTGTTCCTCACCCAGCTTTAATCCTCCTTTTAAGTTGTTTTTTTTTTGCAAACCACAAATCGAATCTCAAAATGTTTGAATTTGCATGAAACTGCAAATTTCAGGAAATTAGACTTTAACTTGATCCTCTGCGGATCGATACACTCATCTTTATCTCCTACACACCAGCTTCTGTTTCAGTAAATGACTGTGTTTCAACCTAGATTATAAAATGATGATCATTATCACCTGTTTGGTATAACTGCTTACTCATACACTTGCCTATAATCCTACAAACTCCCTGGCTTTGCGCAAGAATACCTAGAAGAATTTATGTTGTTTTGCAGGCAAAAGGCGGTCACAGCAAATATTGATTTGATTTAGATTTCTCTTTTGTTCATTCACTTTTCATTTTGTTAACTGATAACACTTCTATGTTTGAAAGCATTCTCATTTTACAGACCTGCCTAAGACTTTTGCAAAGTATTGTATAATGATGGCCTTGAGGGCTTGAAGGTGACGTCAGAGGGGGCATTATGGCAGTGAGGGACATTCAGCAGACCTCAAGGGACAGCAGGACATAGACCCAAATCTGGGATCTTCCCATGTGTATCCGAGATGGTTGGGACCCATGGATTTATTTTTTATTCACTCATAGTTGTAGCAGCCATAACTTTTTCATTTTTATGTAAGCTTCACTATATGAGATCTTGTTTTTTTGTGAGACAAGCTTTTTTTCTTTTTTCAAGAACTATTTTGTTATAACTATATGTAAGGCCATGTTATGGCAAATGTTGCATTTTTTTCTGCTGTTTCTTATCTGCATGTTTTCTGCAGGTGTCAGCACCAAATCTTCTCTGCTTATTGTATTTTTGCTGCATTTTTTACGCATTTTCCCCCTTATTTGGTGCAGATTTGAAGCAGCATTTTTAATGTGATTTTTATAGTGTAGAAAAGCTTGGATTCTGCTCTTGCAGGGCACGTCAATCTTCAATTGAATGCCCCTGACTGCTGTGCCCCGCTTAAGGGGTTAAAATGTGTCCCATGTTCTCTCTCCTCCCCTCCTGGCTGTCACCCAATACCCTTCTTCTTCCTCCCTCTTCCCCCCTTTATAAATTTAGACCCTGCCTCTTCCTGCCTCATTTTGGCTACGCCCCTTCCGTTTGGCCACACCCTGTCCGTTCCGGCCATGCCCCTTTTTTTTTTACACGCGGCAGCTGCAACCCTCCCCTCTTCTAGGGAAAAAGCAGCGCCACCATTACTGCCCACCACAAGTCCCCAAATCATCACAGCGTTCCCCCCAAACCTACTGTCCCACCTTGCAGCCTACATGGAAGGCCAGGCCAGCAGCAGTTCCTCCTCTGTGGAGGAAGCTGCCAGCACAGTGCACGCTCCTCCTGTGCTCTCTCCTCCCATGCAGAGAGCAGATGCTGCAGCTCCTGCACAGGCTGCTGTTTCTAGTGTGCTCAGTCTAAATAAAAATGTCCCCATGCCACCTCCACAACCCTTACCTCCCCTGCCAGCCTCTGCTCAACCTCAACTACCTGTGCCAAGTCACCCCCTTGCAGTGCCTCCCCCATGCCATCCACGACCCACGCCATGGCGGGTGCTGGATCCAGGGCCCTGTCTCTGCGCCGTCACGGGCGTGGTAACCGCACCGCAGGGTCACCATCTCCCTCATCATTCTACAGCCCCGATCGGCGCGGCGCCGCCGTTCCGTTAGAGGTAACAGCAAGTGGAGCAGGCATTCGTCACGCCGCTCCAGATCCTCTAGGCGTAGTCGTAGGTCCAGATCCTCACGATGGCGATCACCTTCATCCTTGGAGGTTTCATTGGATCAATCGGCAAGTTCACACAGGTCATCGCGTCACAGGTCTGGCCGTCATCACAGATCCCCCAGAATTTCTCCAGTCCGCGTTCATACCGAAGATGAGGTCAGTTCGGCGCAGGCGGCTCCGGTCCACCCTGTCCCATTGATTCCACAAGGTATCGGTAAGTACCAGTACTCGGGTGCTTGGGGGGATGGTGCGGGTGTACTTACAGCTCTTAAATCACTTTTGGGTCAGGGTGGTAACTCCCTCCCTGGCCATAAAATTTTGGTTAATCCTTTTTTACTAAATCAGAATCAACAAAAAGAACCCCCCCCTCGCGCAAGCATACATAAGGACGCCTTTTTTGTGGCATTTCCCCCCTCGGCTCACATTTAGATGACCATTAATAAAATCTGGTTCAACGATTATATTAATATTTGGTCACTTGTATCACCTGGCCAACATACGGTGGATAAAGAACGCCAAGCTGCAGACAGGCCGTTTGAACGCAAACCAAGAATCGCAAGAACCCTGAATAATTGGCTACATGCCTTTTTTGTCATGGGTTGCGTTATGGGTCAAAAACACCCAGAGCGTTGTTCTGAGATGTTCATTTACATGGACACCATATATAATTCTTACAAGGCCCATGGTGGTAGCGCCTGGTGGCGTTATGATGACAAGTTTAGAAGGCGTTTAGCCTTACAGCCTCATTTGGGTTGGGGGGTTAAAGCTACAGATAGACGGCTTTGCCTTATGCTAGCCCAGAAAGCCGCAACTCCCTTTCATGCACCGGCCCCTGGTCACACCGCCGGCACAGGGTCGGCGGCCGTCCGAAGGCCCGGCTCCTGTTGGCTATTCAACGAAGGACACTGCTGTTTCTTCAGTCTGTGCAAATACAAGCACGAATGTTCAGCCTGTGGAGGCCCCCATACTTCAGTCAAATGTCCCTGTCCTTCCACAAAGTTGCCAACGAAACCCCTCAGCCAAACAGAGCCTAAGGACCCCATGGCTCGACCTCTATCCCAATAAGGAAGCAGGAGCCCAATTACGGTTTGGTTTTTCTTACGGTTTTTTGATCCCCTTCACTTTCAATAGACATCCGTCGTTTCCATCCAACTTGAAATCAGCAAAAGATTTTCCGCTAATTCTTCTGGAAAAAGTTCAAAAGCAAGTTTTCCTGGATAGAATGGTAGGCCTTTTCCAACCCCCCCCCCCCCCCATTTTACGCACTTCCCATCTGGGAATAGTCCCCAAAAAAGACACCGGCAAGTTTTGTCTAATCCAACACCTCTCCCACCCCAGAGGGTCATAGGTTAATGACGGAATTGCTGAAAGCGACGCGTCCGTGACGTACGTTTCATTTGATCGTGCCATTACCTTGATCAGGAAGGCTGGCCCGGGGGCCCTAATGGCTAAATCTGATATTGAGCCTGCTTTTCGCCTTTTGCCAGTGCATCCAGATTGTCATCACCTCCTAGGTTGTTTCGTAGACGGTTCTTATTATTATGACACCTGCCTTCCCATGGGTTGTTCCATCTCTTGCCATTATTTTGAATTATTCAGTTTTTTCCTAGAATGGGTGGTCAAATATGAAACAGGTTCCTCCTCTATAATCCATTACCTTGACGATTTTCTTTTTGTGAGTCCACTAGATTCCGGCTCCTGTCAATTTTTGCTGGAAACTTTTCGTTTCTTCGCTTCCCATTTCGGTGTTCCTTTATCCACCAAAAAAAAACAACTTTTGGTCCCACTACGTTGCTATCCTTTTTAGGAATTGAGAGTGATTCCGTTGCCATGGTTTTTCACCTTCCCCCAGAAAAAATTTCAAAATTGCTGTCCCAGATTGAAGGTTTCTGTTCTGTCCACAAAGTAACACTACGTCAAATGCAGTCCATGCTGGTCCTCCTTAACTTTGCTTGCAGGGTAATGCCTATGGGGAGAATTTTTTCCAAACGTTTATCTCTCTCGACCAAAGGCATCAATCTTCCCCATCATAGAATTCGGATAAAACCTCCTTTAAGAGCAGACTTGCTGGTTTGAAAGGAGTTCCTCTTGTCCTTTGATGGACATACATGCTTTCAGTCATCGGAATTCACTAATGAGGATATTTCTCTTTTTTCTGATGCCGCCGGATCCACTGGCTTCGGTGTCATCCTTGGCGACCAATGGCCAGAATCTTGGCTCAAAAACCTTACTCTGTTAGAGTTATTTCCTATCGTCACAGCCATTTCTTTATGGGGCCCGTCCCTCAGGGATAAACGGATTTGTTTTTGGTCTGACAATATGAGTGTCGTGCATGCCATAAATCACCTGTCTTCCTCATCTCCCCCGGGTATCAAATTACTCAGGTTCCTGGTATTAAAAGGCTTAAGTTTTAACATCTGGTATCAACCGCGCCATGTTCCGGGTGCAAATAACGTCATTGCTGATTCCCTTTCTCGTTTTGATTGGCAGAAATTCCGGGAAGTTTCCCCCGCGGCCAAAGCGGAGGGACATCCATGCCCATCCCACATGTGGGAGGTGGTAGAGAAGGATTGATGGAGTTGGTGAGATCTTCAGTCGCCCCGTCTACATGGCACTCTTACAATAAGGCATGGAATGAGTGGCATAACCTAGTTGGGGATAAATCAGTAGCGTCATCCGACACTTCCCGTCTGGAGGTCACTATTGAATATTTACTTTACTTGTGCAGCGTGGGTGTTTCTGGAGCCGTTGCACAGAACCGCCTATCTGATGTCGGTTTTTATTTTCGCCTCTTAGGTTGGAATGATGTTACTAAGGATTTCATCATTCGCCAGGCTATTAGGGGTTGGAGGAGGGAGCACACTCGTCAGGATAACAGACGGCCCATTTCTTTCAATTTACTTACACGCCTAATCAATTCCACCCCCTCCGTCTGCTCTTCTCCTTTCGAGACTGCTCTCCTCTTCGCTGCTTTTGGTCTCGCGTTTTTTTGTGCTTTGCGCATTAGTGTATTGGTATCCTCATCTAAGCGCACTTCAGGAGGACTCCAGCATGATGATGTCACCCCCTGTGATCGAGGTCTACGTATCCGCATTCGGAAATCAAAAACTGACCCGTCTGGTATTGGTTCATGGCCTAGGGTTCACCTTCTTGCCATCCCCGGTCCAATTTGTCCTGTAACCCTTGTCAATAATTATTTATTGTTCCGGCGATCTGGGGACTCCTTTTTCTCACATGAGGATGGTTCTCCTGTTACGGTTTTTCAATTTCAATCCCTTTTTCGGAAATGCTTAGCTCTCTTAGGTCTTCCTGCCAAGGAATTTGGTACGCACTCCTTTAGGATAGGAGCTGCTACTGAAGCAGCCCGTGCTGGTTTGCGCAACTCAGACATCCAGCACACTGGTAGATGGCGTTCCTCCTGTTTTGCAAGATACATCAGACCAAATTTATTGCTTCACTAACTTTATTATATCTTTATAGGTGATGTAAAACCCACGGTGTGGATACTCAGCCACTCTTACATCTTCTGGGCATCCCAGAGAGCAGAACATCGGCCAGGTGGAAGAGGCTTTGGGTTCCACGGCATCAATGTTTTTTGGAGATGAATAAGAGGCTTGACCTGGCCTCAGGTTCTTCCTGAGGTTGTGCGTATAGCTCAGACCGCTTCCTCTTCCGTAATTCTCATCCTGCATGCGGGCGGGAATGATCTCTGCTCCTTTCGACTTGCGGAACTCCTCACAATTATGCGTTCCGACATGGATAAATTCCACGGCTTTTTTCCAGAGCTTACTCTGGTTTGGTCAGAGGTCATTGCATGCGTTCCATGGCGGGGCGCAAGAGATGCGGCGGCAGTTGACCGTTCGTGGCGCACACTTAATGCCCGCTTGTCCTGCTATATTCGTTTTAAGGCCAGAGTGGTCATCAGGCATCGCCAACTTGAGGGAGACAATTCCAGCCTTATGCTACCCGATGGTGTCCACCTGACGGAGACTGGGCTGGATATTTTTCTCTCCGGTCTCCAGGATGGAATAGAGCAGGCCTTGTTCCAAACGGGTGGGGGTCGGAGCGCAGTATGAATACTTTGCTCCTTCTTGGCGGTCATTTGCCTTATCTGTATGTTTTTCTCTGGTACGAAGTCTGACTTGCGCCTGGAGTCCGGCTGTGGCATATGGATTCGTACCTGTTTCAGTTGGCCAATAGTGCCTTAACAGAGTTTTATACCAGCTACGTGCTGAGCTCGTCTTTATGACTGTGACAGACCTCCACCCAATAAAAGGAGTTTTTTGGTTTAAAATCTGTGTGTTGTCGTTATTTCATGAGACGTTTTTGGGAAATATTGTTGTTGGGTCTCAGCAGTTTGCAGGGTATGTCAATCTTCAATTGAATGCCCCTGACTGCTGTGCCCCGCTTAAGGGGTTAAAATTATGTGTCCCATGTTCTCTCTCCTCCCCTCCTGGCTGTCACCCAATATCCTTCTTCTTCCTCCCTCTTCCCCCCTTTATAAATCTAGACCCTGCCTCTTCCTGCCTCTCTCTTCACAAGCTTGGGACCCAGAGGCTGCGTTTCCCACCCTTCCTCCCCTTTTGCTATGTACAGTGTGTTTTAATTGGTATTATTGGTTGTTTTGTTATTAAGTCACAGCAGCGGTCATTTGCCTTATCTGTATGTTTTTCTCTGGTACGAAGTCTGACTTGCGCCGGGAGTCCGGCTGCGGCATATGGATTCGTACCTGTTTCAGTTGGCCAATAGTGCCTTAACAGAGTTGTATACCAGTTGCACGTCTTTATGGCTGTGACCAACCTCCACTCAATAAAAGGAGTTTTTTGGTTTAAAATCTGTGTGTTGTCGTTATTACATGGGACGTTTTGGGGAAACATTGTTGTTGGGTCTCAGGAGTCTAAAAAAGCAACTGCTTTTTTCTCGCCCCCTCCCCTGAAGAAGCTGGGCGAAACGTGCGCATCAGGGCAGCACGGTAGAGCCATCTCATCTTTAACACCGTGTTCTACTTTATAGGTACATAAATAGCCATTTGATTATCACAAGCCCTTTGTGAATTCTGCCAAATTACATGATTATGTCACACAGCGATCCTCAGCAGTTATATTCCCTGCTACAAGGTAGGCCTAGATAATAAGCATGTGTCTGCTTTGCACATTCCACACATGCAAACATCCCTTTTAGCCAAACCTCGGTCTTAGGCCACGGCCCCACTATCAGTATTCGGTCAGTATTTTTTGTCAGAAGTGGGAGCCAAAACCAGGTGAGGAACAATCAGAGAAAAGGTATAATAGAAACAAGTCACCAATTCTGCATTTATCACCCACTCCTGGTTTTGGTTCCCCCTCCTGAGAAAAAATACTGACCGAATACTGATAGTGGGGCTGTGGCCCTAAAGGAACAGTAGGCTAGAGTTCCATATTTACTCATAGATGTTTAATACTAACAGGAATAGGAGTTGTTCCCCCCTAGGTATATCTTCTATACAGAGTATTAATTGATTCTGATTCTTTTTGCACTAAAGCACTTTAGAAATGGTTACTATTCTGGTCCCTAAGGATTCATTTTGCATAATTGTGGTATATAGAGTATATAGCCTAATCCATAACAACATTGCACAATAGCACTTTGGAGATAGTTATTATTGTACTTTAAAAGGAATTATTGGGCCTAATCTTGTGTATAATTGTTTGTACATGTAACTAGAGACCACTGCAGGTTTACCTTTAATTAAAAGGGGTTACTGACTATTGCCAACTATTTGATCTAATTCGATATATCTAATCAGAGACAATTAGGGTATGTGCACACGATGCATAAATGCTCAGGATTTTTTCCTGAGCGTTTCTGCATCTCTCTGGCAGGAAAAAATGCATGCGGATTGTACATGCGGTTTCCTGCCAGGGACATGCGGAAATGAAGCGGTCTTCACTTTCATTTCCGCATGCGGGTTGACAAGCGCTTCCCAAGCGATTTTAGCATCACTTGGAAAGTGCTTGTCAACTTCACACTATATAAATCCATGCAGCCGGCATGGATTTATATAGTGTGTGATGTCAAAAAATAAAAAATAAATCTATACGTTACCCTCTGATGGCCCCCGGTGTCCTGCTTCATCGGTCCCGGCTGCCGGCAGTGAAGACTGTAGGACCTTCCGACGTCAGCGTCACGTGACCCGTCACATGACTCAGACATCAGCGAAGGTCCTTCATTCAACCGCGAAGTGCGCGGGAAGCCGGCAGGAGCGCTGCGCGGGCCGTCAGAAGGTGAGAATTATATGTATTTTTTATTTTATTCTTTTTTTTTTAATGGTACCTGGGTCTGGATGAGAGTCCTCTCATCCACACCCGGGTACCATCCGCACATTAGACCGCATGAAAAGCGCATCAACATATACAGTGATGCGGATTCCATGCGGTCTAATGCAAGTCAATGGCGGCAAAAGAGCAGCGTTTCCGCAAAATTAATTGACATGCTGCGGAAAAATCCGCATCATGGGCACAGTACATGCGGATTTCCATTGGGGAACATTGCTGCCCTTCTACCATGCGTTCACATGCGTTCACACGATGCGTATTTCATGCGTTTCCGCGGCGTTTTTGCAGTTGCGTAAACGCCGCGGAAACGCATGAAAAACGCATGGTAGAAGGGAAGCAATGTTCCCCAATGGAAATCCGCATGTGCTGTGCCCATGATGCGGATTTTTCCGCAGCGTTAACGCTGCGGTCAAAAATCCGCAGCATGTCAATTAATTTTGCGGAAACGCGGCGATTTCGCCGCCATTGAC